>NC_044563.1:56829743-57503805 GCF_007565055.1 Rhinopithecus roxellana
CCATGTTGGCCAGGCTGGTCTTGAACTCCTGACCTCAGGTGATCCACCCGCCTCTGCCTCCCAAAGTGCTGGGATTACAGGCGTGAGCCACCGCCTGGCCTAAGCCTGGGGTGTTTACCAAATCCCTATAAGTTGGACTCAAACTTCTAATTCTATCCCCTTGTGATGGGAAACACCTGAAATCTCCGCTCAATTCTTCTGGCTTTCTATCTACTGCTTTCCACTGGGCTCCTTGGAGTCAACTCTGCTTACATGTTTTGTTTTTTTTTCTTTTGAGATGGAGTTTCGCTCTTGTTGCCTAGGCTGGGGTGCAATGGCATGATCTCAGCTCACTGCAACCTCTGCCTCCCAGGTTCAAGCGATTCTCCTGACTCAGCCTCCTGAGTACATTAAAGGGATTACAGGCATGAGTCACCACACCTGGCTAACTTTGTATTTTTAGTAGAGACAGGGTTTCTCCATATTGGTCAGGCTGGTCTGGAACTCCTGATCTCAGGTGATCTGCCTTGGCCTCCCAAAGTGCGGGGATTAGAGGTGTGAGCTCACTGTGCCTGGCTGTGCTTATATGTTAAAGGGTCAGGCCAGACCTTTGGAAAGAAGAGGGGCATGGAGTGGGTAAGCCCTCAAATCTGTATATAGACTTATTTGGGGGCTTACCCCCTTTGTGCCCCTCTTCTTTCCAGGATTTCCCCTTCAATTTCTAGTCATTTTAGCAGCCCCTAATTTCACCCTTTAATATCTCAAGCAGCTTCCTGCTTCCTAGAGATTTCTGCCTGAGTCCTAGCTTCCATACACTGCTCAGACTGGGGAGTACCTTCAGGAAGAAAGTATAGAAAAGGAGATTTCCCCAGTGTGGTTCCCATCTAACTAAGGGAGGAGACCACCCCTCATATCATCTTATGCCCAATTTCTGCCTCCAAAGAAAGAAGAAGTATAAACTAAAAGGCAGAAATGAAATCCACAGGCAGACAGCCTGGCGACGCACCCTGGGCCTGGTAGTTAAAGATCGACCCCTGACCTAATGGGTTCTGTTATCTATAGAATACTGACATTGTACAGAAATGCACTGTGAAAATCCCTATCTTGTTTTGTTCCGATCAAATTACCAGTGCTTGCAGCCCCCAGTCACATACTCCCTGCTTGCTCAATCAATCATGACCCTCTCACATGCACCCCATTAAGAGTTGTGAGCCCTTAAAAGGAACAGGAATTGCTCACCTGAGGAGCTCGGCTCTTGAGACAGAAGTCTTGCCAATGCCCCCAGCCGAATAAACCCCTTCCTTCTTTAACTCGGTGTCTGAGGAGTTTCGTCTGTGGCTCATCCTGCTACATAACAAGGGTGAGGCCGGGCGCGGTGGCTCAAGCCTGTAATCCCAGCACTTTGGGAGGCCGAGACGGGCGGATCACGAGGTCAGGAGATCGAGACCATCCTGGCTAACACAGTGAAACCCCGTCTCATACTTACCTGGCAGGGGAGATACCATGATCACGAAGGTGGTTTTCCCAGGGCGAGGCTTATCCATTGCACTCCGGATGTGCTGACCCCTGCGATTTCCCCAAATGTGGGAAACTCGACTGCATAATTTGTGGTAATGGGGACTGCGTTCGCGCTTTCCCCTAAAAAAAAAAAAAAAAAAAAAAAAGAAACCCCGTCTCTACTAAAAAATACAAAAAACTAGCTGGACGAGGTGGCGGGTGCCTGTAGTCCCAGCTACTCGGGAGGCTGAGGCAGGAGAATGGGGTGAACCTGGGAGGCGGAGTTTGCAGTGAGCCGAGATCTGGCCACTGCACTCCAGCCTGGGCAACAGAGCGAGACTCCGTCTCAAAAAAAAAAAAAAAAAAAAAAAAAGTGTGAATCCCCTCCAATTTCGGACTGTTTTTGTTTCCTCTGCAGTGGTTTCAAATCCTTGTTTTTGTTTTTTAATTCAAATACAGAGTTTCACTCTGTCACTCAGGCTGGAGTGCGGTGACACAATCTCAGCTCACTGCAGCCTCAAACTTCTCAGCTCAAGCCATCCTCCTGCCTCAGCCTCCCAAGTAGCTGGGACTACAGGTGCACGCTGCCATGCCTGGCTAATTAAAAACAAAACAAAATTTTTTTGGAGACGGAGTCTCACTCATCCACCCAGGCTGCAGTGCAGTGGCATGATCTCAGGTCACTGCAACCACTGTCTCCTGGGTTCAAGCGATTCTCCTGTCTCAGTCTCCCGAGTAGCTGGGATTACAAGCACCCACCATCATGCCCGGCTAATTTTTATATTTTAGTAGAGATGGGATTTCACCTTGTTGGCCCGGCTGGTCTTGAACTCCTGACCTCAGTTGATCCACCCACCTTGGCCTTCCAAAGTGCTAGGATTACAGGCTTGAGCCACCGTACCCGGCAAAAAAAAAAAAAAAAAAAAAAAAAAAAAATTTCAGAGACAGAGTCTCACTATGTCACCCAGGCTGGTCTTGAACCCTTGGGCTCAAGTGATCCTCCTGCCTTGGCCTCCCAAAGTGCCGGAATTACAGACTTGAGCCACCATGCCCAGCCAAATCCTTGTTTTTATCTTTTGTTCAACATTTATATTGTTATCTGGAGGAGGGTGGAGGATAATACTCTACCATTAACAGAATCAGAATCATTTTCTCCCTGTTTTAGAAAGCCAGGCATCCTGGCAAAGGCCTCTCTGTTAGCAAGGACATCTATCCCTTCATGTTGCCTCCCATTCTGAGCTATTCCTGTAATTCACCCAGTTGCATTTCACAGTGAAGTGGATACTTGAATTTTTTTGGCTGCTCACCTTCTAAACTCTTTTCTTTTCTTTTCTTTTCTTTTTTTTGAGACAGAGTTTTGCTCTGTCACCCAGGCTACAGTGCAATGGCACTATCTTGGCTCACTGCAACCTCCGCCTCCTGAGTTCAAGCAATTCTCCTGTCTCAGGCTCCCGAGTAGCTGGGATTACATGCATGCACCACCACCCCCAGCTCATTTTGTTTTTTTGGTAGTGACAGGGTTTCACCATGTTGGTCTGGCTGGTCTCAAACTCCTGATCTCAGGTGATCCACCCGTCTTGGCCTCCCAAAGTGCTGGGATTACAGGCATGAGCCACTGCACCCAGCCAACTCTTTTCTTAAGTTTGAGGAATTCTCTATTTCATGAGTCTTACAGTAAGTCAAAGCCCACCTCCCAGAATGGAAATCTCAAATGCCATCTACACAGTTTCTTAGCATCTTTGAAGCAAGGTTGGGAGCACATAACCTAGACTCAGTCCAAATGCATAGGGGACTTTGACTCAAAGATGCAGAGCCAACAAAGAGTCCATCCTGATGACAGAGGCAGCAGTGACCATATCTAGTTTCTGGGGGCAGCAACAGGGCTGGGTTTGGTGCTGGAGATAATGGGGATGTGAACTGTGGTGTCCACTGTTCAGCAGTGGCAGCTACCTAAATATATGGCAATAACTTTTTTTGTATGTTTAAGTCTGTCAGAATTGGTTTTTGTTGATTACAAATGAGAATTTTGACGCCGGGCACGGTGGCTCACACCTGTAATCGCAGCACCTTGGGAGGCCGAGGCGGGCAGATCCGAGGTCAGGAGATTGAGACCATCCTGGCTAACACCTCTCTACTAAAAATACCAAAAATTAGCTAGCGTGGTAGCGGGTGCCTGTAGTCCCCGTGTAGCTGAATGAGCGGCAGACAAAACTCCTCAGACACCGAGTTAAAGAAGCAGGCCGGGCGCGGTGGCTCAAGCCTGTAATCCCAGCACTTTGGGAGGCCGAGACGGGCGGATCACGAGGTCAGGAGATCGAGACCATCCTGGCTAACACAGTGAAACCCCGTCTCTACTAAAAAAAATACAAAAAACTAGCCGGGCGAGGTGGCGGGCGCCTGTAGTCCCCAGCTACTCGGGAGGCTGAGGCAGGAGAATGGCGTGAACCCGGGAGGCGGAGCTTGCAGTGAGCTGAGATCCGGCCACTGCACTCCAGCCTGGGTGGCAGAGTAAGACTCCGTCTCAAAAAAAAAAAAAAAAAAAAAAGAAGGAAGGGGTTTGTTCGGCCGGGGGCATTGGCAAGACTTCTGTCTCAAGAGCCGAGCTCCCCAAGTGAGCAATGCCTGTCCCTTTTAAGGGCTCACAACTCTAAAGGGGTGCACATGAGAGGGTCGTGATTGAGCAAGCAGGGGGTATGTGACTGGGGGCTGCAAGCACCGGTAATTAGATCGGAACAAAACAAGATAGGGATTTTCACAGTGCATTCCTATACAATGTCAGTAATCTATAGATAACAGAACCCATTAAGTCAGGGGTCGATCTTTAACTACCAGGCCCAGGGTGCGTCGCCGGGCTGTCTGCCTGTGGATTTCATTTCTGCCTTTTAGTTTATACTTCTTCTTTCTTTGGAGGCAGAAATTGGGCATAAGATGATATGAGGGGTAGTCTCCTCCCTTACCAGCCACTCTGGAGGCTGAGGCGGGAGAATGGCGTGAACCTGGGAGATGGAGCTTGTAGTGAGCCCAGATCGCGACAGTGCACTCCAGCTCGGGCGACAGAGCGAAGCTCCATCTCAAAAAAAAAAAAAGAAAAAAAAGAGAGAACTTTGAAATGTCCACCTAGTGATAAATACAACAATTCCACCTTATGAAAATGGGGACTGGAGATCTTGTTAGACAAATCTAAAACAGGCCCTGAGCCACACTGGGGAGCTGCCTTGTCTGAACCTGCTTCCTCAGGATACGGCCCCATCTTCCTTTCCAGTCCCTCCCCACTACTCTGCTTTCGCCACAGATCCATGTGAATTCCCCCAAGCATTGTGCCCTTTCCTTCCTTCCTGGCTTTGCAGCTGTTGTGTGTCTTCTTCCTGGAATGCAGTTATCATTCCTCCCTCTGAATTGCTGACACCATGTCCTAATTGGGCTTCCTCTCTGCATCCCTTCTGGTGCATGTCCAATCCATTCTTCACACATCAGCCAGAGCATCTTCTCCAAATGCATGTCTGAGCATGTGACCTCTCTGCTCAGCCTCTTCATTGATACTTGGATGAAGAACAAATTCCTTACATGACCCTCCAGGCCCAGCATGGTCTCGTTCCTGGTTACCCCTCCAACTTTATTGGGGGACACTTAGGAGGTAGTCTGGGACTAGGTAGCTATGGATTGAGGTGGACAAGGAAGGAGTCAAAGATCACACTCAGATTTCTGGTTGGGCAGAGGTAGGGAAGCTCCTTATTAGTTTCTCAATTTCTAACATCTTTATTTTTTTTAGAGACGGGATTTCACCGTGTTAGCCAGGGTGGTCTCGATGTCCTGACCTCGTGATCCACCTACTTACACTACACTTACACTTCAGTCTGACTTTAGTCTGACACTCAGCTATCTGACCAGCTATGCAGCAGCTTTGGGTTTCAGTCCTTGCTCTACCTTTCATTTGCTATGCCCTTGGTTTAGGCAATTTCCCTTGTAAAGTTTTGTATTCTAATCTAAAAAGCCGACAAATACTTCCTCTCTCTCTCTCCTTTTCTTCTTCTTCTTCTTTTGTTTTTTTAAAGAGACAGGGGTCTCTCTGTCGCACAGGCTGGAGTGCAGTGGTACAATCATAGCTCATGGCAGCCTCAAACTCTTGGTCTAAAGGGATCCTCCTCCCTAAGTCTCCCGAGTAGTTAAGACTACAGGCACACACCACCAAACCCAGCTAGTTTTTTTTTTTTTTGAGACAGAGTCTCGCTCTGTCGCCCAGGCTGGAGTGCAGTGGCTGGATCTCGGCTCACTGCAAGCTCTGCCTCCCGGGTTCATGCCATTCTCCTGCTTCAGCCTCCCGAGTAGCTGGGACTACAGGCACCCGCCACCACACCCAGCTAATTTTTTTTGTATTTTTTAGTAGAGACGGGGTTTCACCGTGTTAGCCAGGATGGTCTTGATCTCCTGACCTTGTGATCCACCCGTCTCAGCCTCCCACATTGCTGGGATTACAGGCTTGAGCCACTGCGCCCGGCCTTTTTTTTTTTTTTTTCTGTAGAGGTCTCACTATGTTGCCCAGGCTGGTCTCAAACTCCTGGGCTCCAGCAATCCTCCTGCCTCAGCCTCCCAAAGTGCTGGGATTACAGGCATGAGTCACCACATCCAGAACCCCCTTTCTCATTTTTCAATAAGAAATTATTGTGAGTGGTAAATTTCAGGCATGTAACTAGCCCTAGTTGGAATACAGTTGGAGATGACCATCTCCTATGAGCCTCAGCTGTAGAAGCCATTTGCCTTTGAGCAAAAAAAAAAAATCACTCTGTTGCTCAGGTGGAGGATATGAGACAAATGGGTTGACGGGAAGAATGGAGCCCACCAGTCCTCTCCATCATGACTTCCCTTGGAGAATTACATGGAGAGTTGGAACAGACAGACCCTGACCCAAACCTGTGAGTCATCCTGGATCCTCCATTATTCACAGCCAGTCTCTCAGTAGGTGCTGGCGGCTCCCCTTCCAAATATATCCTGAACCCGGCCAGGCGCGGTGGCTCACGCCTGTAATCCCAGCACTCTGGGAGGCTGTACCTTAGGAAGCTGAGTCACTAGAATCGCTTGAACCTGGGAGGTGGAGTTTGCAGTGAGCCAAGATCGTGCCACCGCACTCCAGCCTGGGCAACAGAGTGAGATTCTGTCTCAAAAAAAAAAAAAAAAAAAAAAAAAAAATCTGCTTCCCAAATATATCCTGAACCCCTTTACTTCCTTCATTTCTGTGGCCACCTGTCTTGCCCAAAACCCCACCCTGACAACTGCAATAATGGGGTGCCTTGCCTCTGCTCTTGTCCAGTACCAAGTCACCTCTAGCCAACAGCTAGAGTGACCTTTAAAAATGTAAAGGAGATACTGGTACTCAGCTGCTTAAACCTCCCACTGGCTCTTCAAATTCTTCATCCCCAACTACAAGTCCTATGTGACCCCAACCCTGCTGCCTCACCTGTACTACCCCTTGCCTGTTCACCAACACTAGGAGCACTGTCCTTGCTTCTGCGCCCCTGCAGTTGCTCCTTCTGTTTGGGCAGCTCCTTCCCTGACTGTCCCCTCTCATTGCTGATTCTTTTCTGCAGGTCTCAGCCCAAAGCCCACCTCCTTGGAGGGCCTTTTTCTAAGTCTACTTGTCCCTATCACCCTGTTTCATTACTGTTTTATTTTCTTCATAACACTTATTACTGACTGAGATTATATTGTAGATATACAAAGAGTTCTCCTCAACGTTATCACTTTTACATTTCTTTTTTTTTTTTTTTTTTTTTTTTGAGACGGAGTCTTGCTCTGCTGCCCAGGCTGGAGTGCAGTGGCCGGCTCTCAGCTCACTGCAAGCTCCGCCTCCCGGGTTCACGCCATTCTCCTGTCTCAGCCTCCCCAGTAGCTGGGACTACAGGCGCCCGCCTCGTCGCCCGGCTAGTTTTTTTTTTTGTATTTTTTTAGTAGAGACGGGGTTTCACCGTATTAGCCAGGATGGTCTCGATCTCCTGACCTCATGATCCGCCCGTCTCGGCCTCCCAAAGTGCTGGGATTACAGGCTTGAGCCACCGCGCCCGGCCACTTTTACATTTCAATAATTTTTTTTTTTTTTTTTTTTTTTTTTGAGATGGAGTCTGTCTCTGTCAACCAGGCGGGAGTGCAGTGGCGTGATCTCGGCTCACTACAATCTCTGCTTCCCAAGTTCAAGTGATTCTCCTGCCTCAGTCTCCCAGGTTGCCAGCACTACAGGTGCCCGTCACCATGCCTGGCTAATTTTTTTTTTGTATTTTTAGGAGCGACAGGGTTTCACCATGTTGGCCAAGCTGGTCTTGAACTCCTGACCTCAAGTGATCTGCCCGCCTTGGCCTCCCAAAATGCTAGGATTATAGGCCTGAGCCACCATGCCCGGCCATTTTATTAATACATAAATATATTTTTCATAGAGCCTGGCAGGTAAAGCAAAATTGTCCTCTTGACTTTTCTTCTGCCATCCTTGCTCCCTCACTGGAATTTAAAGTAAATTAAATTATAGTTTCTACTATGTATCAGTTTCCCTTTGGGGGTAGGTTAGAGGAAGGGAGGTCAGAGGCAAGGCCCAGAAGAGGCTATGGATTTGGGCAAATGACTTAATTTCTCTGAATATCAGTTTGCTCATTTATAAAAAAGGGAAAAGAGGGCCAGGCACAGTGGCTCATGCCTGTAATCCAACACTTTGGGAGGTGGGAGGATCACTTGAGGCTAGGAGTTTGAGGCCAGCCTGGGCAACATAGTGAGATCCCATGTCTACAAAAACTAATTTAAAAATTAGCCTGGTGTGGTGGTGCATGTCTGTAATCCTAGCTACTCAGAAGGCCGAGGCTGGAGGATAGCTTAAGCTGAGGAGTTGGAGACTGCAGTGAGCTATGATGATGCCACTGTAGTCTGCATTCCAGCCTGAGCAACAGTAAGACCTCATCAGAACAAGAAAAAAGGAAGAGAGCACTTATCTCATAGAATTGTATCAAGTAGCACCAGGCATACCACAGCCCCGCCTCATGGAGTTTATAGGCCAATGGGGATATGCAGTATTTGGACTCCTGCATGTTGACTCCACAGTCTACCAGTCTGTTCAGTGTCCCTAAATGTTGGAGCCCTGCTTTGCAAGCTGTGGGGAGAGGTTATCTGAAACCTCCTGATGCATCTTTCTGGACTGTTTCTTTTACTCAGAAGTAATTAAAAACATTATTTTTACAGTAAAACAAATACAAAAACAAACACAGTAAAATAAATACACGAAGAATTTGCGTGAGTTTTTAAAATTTAGGGCCAGGTGTGGTGGCTCATGCCTGTAATCCCAGCACTTCGGGAGGCCGAGGTGGGTGGACCACCTAAGGTCAGGAGTTCGAGACCAGCCTGGCCAACATGGTGAAACCCCCATCTCTACAAAAATACAAAAATTAGCTGGGCATGATGGCAGTGGCTGTAATTCCAGCTACTGGGGAGGCTGAGGTGGCAGAATTGCTTGAACCCAGGAGGCAGAGGTTGCAGTGAGCCAAGATCATTCCATTGCACTCCAGCCTGGGTGGCAGAGCGAGACTGCGTGTCCAAAAAAAAAAAAAAAAAAAAAAAATACATTTAGATGTTTTAGGCATCAGCATGGAGAGATCCATTGGAGATCATATGGTTTGGTCAAACCTGTTTTATAGGTGGGGAAACTGATGTGGAGAGTGGCAGGACCTGGCCTCACCATCCTGGTTAGGGATCTCCTGTCATCAAAAAGATTCTAGTCTGCTCCTTTCCAGATCTCTGAGCCCTGCAGAAACAACAGGTGGCTTCCTCTTCTTCCCCTGTGGAGGGTGAAGCCCAGAGGCCAAGACTGGGAGGAGGGTTCTGGGCCTTCATCCATTTTCTCTAGCTCCTAACATTGCCCAGAGGTGGGCCACCCTGCCTACCCATCAGCCTCCCCCTGCCCCTCTGCCAAATCTGGACATAATTATAGTAATTATACTGCATATAAACAGTATAGGTAACTGCTTCTGAGCATGATTACAGGAGATGTTTACACACTCACAACAGCATCAGAGTAAATGATAGCTTCCTTTCCCCTTAATACTTAGACCTTTCAGGGATAGTTAGCCAAATCTCAGCATTGAGGGTGTGGGAAAGACCTTACAATTTCCCACTACCTGCAAAGCAGGAAGGCACCTTGGACAAAGCAGGGTCCCAGCCAAGATTTCACAGGACATCAAGAAGCCTGCAGAGAAGTGGGCTAACATCTACTGGGCACCTACTATATGCAGGCACTCAGGGGAGGCTAGCAAACACAAGCAAGTTCTTTCAACCTATTAATTCTGCAGGCTGATATTAGTGTATCCTCACTTTACAGGTCCGGACATGGGTTCTCAGAAGCTTGGTGTATAGGGTCACCCGCAGTAGGCCATGGAGCTGGGCATGGGCACTTTCCACGGTGCTACCCGGTCACATCAGCGGGCCAGCTCTGCCCTCTTCCTTTATCGCCTCTTCTCACTTCTCGCAGCTTCCCTTTCCTGGGCGGCTTCCTGCAGCCCTTGCTGGCCGCGGGTCTCCGCTCAGTTCCCCAGTGTCAAGGCCGTCTACTGCCCCCTCCACCCCTTCTTCCTGTCTCTGTTGGGTGACTGGGTGTTATCTCTCCAGTAGAAGGGGGTGGGGTGGGGTGGAATGGGGAAGGGTGGAGCACAAGGCGAAGGCCTTGCCAGGCATCCCGGGGTCTCCAGCTAAGCGAGCGGCCGCAGGGAGTGCGGCCTCGGGGTCGCCAGACCCTCGGCTTCCAACCACACCCACACACAAAGGCTGCCCCGGCATGCGCGGGAGAGCGCGCTCGCACCCACGGCCGTGCGCACACACGCACAACTGCACAAAGACGTGCACACTCCTCCATCCACACCAATACACTCCTTAATAGGGCCCGCACACAGCCGTGCGCCCTCACGTACACCACACCACCACCACCATACACACACACACACACTCACTCACTCATACGGACTCGCACGCGGGTGGACCCCTCCCCCACCACAAACGCCGACCCTGGGGCCCTGACGCGTCCTGCAGCGCTGCCCTGGCTCGCTGGGCGGCGCGCGCACACGCAGACGCGCGCGCGCGCACACACACACACACACATACACACACACACACCCCGCGCGGTTCCACGCCCCTGACCGCGGCCCGGGCGCTGCGCTGCTCTGCGCGGCGGGAGGCGGGCGGGGACCGGGGGCGGGGGCGGCGGCGGCGGCGGCGGCCTGGAGAGCTGAGAAGGCGGAGCAGGGAGCCGGGAGCGGGCTGGCCCGCGCTCCTCCTGCTGGCCGGGGATTTTCCAGCCTGGGCGCTGACGCCGCGGACCTCCCTGCGGCCGTCGCGGACCATGGGCGACAAAGGGACCCGGTGAGTGCAGGGCGGTCGCCCGGCGTGGGGCGTGTGGGGGCGACCTCGGCGAGGGCACGGAAGGGGGCTCCGGTTGCGTCCTGGTTCTGTGTTCGCGGCCACCCCGGGATCTAGTACCAGCTCTCCTCCACCCGAGGTCTCCTGTGTGGTCTCCCCGGCAGGGCCATGGGCGAGGGGGACCCAAAGGGCGAGGGCCTGGCCGCCCCATGTGGGCCGCGGCTCCTGGCCCGGACACACTCACAGCTCGCTGACACCCAGCGTTGGCCGACAGCCGCAGAGACGCGCAGGGGCAGGTTGACACACAATACACGCACGGGCACACTAACCCGTGGCACAGGCATGCTGGCGCACACACTGGCAGCCACTGGCACACGCTCATCACACGCAGTGGCACGCCGTCATACACGCCTCGGTCAACACATTCTTGCTTACAGCCTTGTTGGCATGAACAGCTCACACTCCAACATACACCAATTCTAACACACCCTCGTGCTGGCACACACGTGTGGGCATACACTGATACGCACACTGTCGCCTGCACTCGCTGTAGCAAACACTCTTGCTGGTTCACACATCACCCTCACTGGCACACACACTTGTGCTGGCATGTCTCACCAACACAGTGGAGCGCAAGGCCACACCAACACTGACCCCCACAGACACAATCAGACTAATGCTTGCAAAGACTGGCACCCCGCAGGCACAAGCTGCTAGCCCGAGGCCCGCTGACACACACGTTCCAGGCCCCACATGGCCAGAAGTGGAAACACACATCACACAGGGTAGAACGCTCCCCACTGCCCCCAGCCTGGGGAAAACAGATCACATCCCATCCAAATAGATCGCATCCATCTACTCTGTTCCCTTTCCCTCTGACCTCCTGAGGAGTGGCTGGCCAGGGGCTGTTTTGAACCTAGGGCTGGGGGAACCCCTCCTGTTCTAGAACCTGGCCTGAAATACTCAGAAAGAAACGGTCTATGCCTCTGAAAGGGGAAAGTGGGACAGAAGGAGGAGGGGCTGGAGCAGGACAGCCCCTGGGGGCAGCCCTTCAGACAGGACCAGCCCTGGTCAAGGGCTCACCATTGCCACCCTATTTTCCCTGTTGCTCTCCCCACCCAAGTGGGCACAGCAGCCTCTTCCTGGGCTCTCCCTCTTTCTCATTGTTTTCTGTCTTCTCTCCTATTCTTGT
The DNA here is from genome assembly GCF_007565055.1 of Rhinopithecus roxellana. Taxonomy (NCBI): domain Eukaryota; kingdom Metazoa; phylum Chordata; class Mammalia; order Primates; family Cercopithecidae; genus Rhinopithecus; species Rhinopithecus roxellana. The sequence continues at coordinate 56,841,787 of NC_044563.1, forward strand.
GCCTGACTTCTGCCTCCTCCCTTTCCTCCCCTCCCCTCTCCTCGGTTCCATTTATTATTAAGCTCTTGCTGTATACTAGGCATAGTGTGGGTGATCAAAGATGCGCATGGCCCACTCGTCTGAAGGAGCTTACAGACTAGAGAGACACACCCCAGTGGGCACCACCTTTCAGGGCCACTGACAAAGCCATTTCTCACGCACTGCCATCTGAGACTCTCTCTCAACACTGTAAGAAAGGGCTTCCAGAGATTATTTCCATTTTCTAGAGGAGGAAACTGAGGCTCAGAGGCAACTTAGGCTCTTAATGTTTAGAAACTACTTTCCAGCCATCCTCCTGACAGCTCTTCCAGGAGGTTAATTTTCCTCTTCCTGTTTTCTAGCAGAGGAACCAGAGAGCTGGAGAGGTCATGTGATTTGCCTAAGGTCAAAAGGGGCCAGAGGCAGGGCAGAGGCTGGAGTTCACTTGGTCATGTCTCTGGATGGCCCTAGGGGCACTACCAGGCCCCACATGGGCCAGAGAGGGGTGCCCTGCTCTGTGCTGGAGGCCCAGGCTTTGGGGGAGACAGCAGAAGATCATGCTGTGCCTGCATGCATCTTGATGGCTAGTCCCCATTGCAGCTGGCTGGCCAGCACTGTGACCTAGGCCTCTGTCCTCAGTAGAAAGGTATGTGACTCCCTCCCCAGCCACATCCATCTTGACGCATGAGGTCAGGCTTTTCTTCCTGCAGGGTATAGCAGGGAGTTGGAGCCATTCTCTACTCCTCCTGTCCTTCCTAGGCTGCCTTGTGATTGGGGTAACTCAGCCTCTCTTGGGTCTCTCTGTACCTCTCTGTGACTTGGGGGATAAGTGTCATTGCTGTCCTGCTGACATGATTGTCAGGAAGATGTGGACACCATGGGCTTCCAGGCACCTGTTGGAGACCCTGTCTCTGAGGCCAAGGTATTTTCCATGACTCCCCCTGCCCTGCCTCGAACTCACTGCTGGACCTTTGGGACATTGGGCAATTGCCTTTATTTTCCGGACCTTAGTTTCCCATCTGTAAACTGGAGCTATCAATACTTACGTTTTAAGGCTTCCCTTGTACTTACTGACTTCACTGGGCAGGGGAAGAGGCACTGCCTGAAGCCTGGAGCCAAGGCCCAGCTAAATCCACCTGATGGTGGCCCTGACCTCCCCCTCAGACTCTCCTGCAGTCCCATGAGGGCTTTCTGTCCCTTTCCAGACAGTTTGCTAAGTAATTTGGAAAAGAAGGGCAAAATCGGTAATGGGCTGTACCTTGTCTTTTTCCGTAAGCCATGAGATTCTACTTTATCTATGACTTAGAGGAGGAATCTGCAGATATCGAAAACTGAACATCAGGAATCATTGCATCCATCCCTCCATCTGGAATTGCACCCCCATATGAAAGTGACAATGAAAATTTATCAGAAAGTGTCACTGCCCTCTAAGAATTCCCAGGGTCAAGGGGGAAAGAGGTGTTAAATACCTGGACAGGACTGTGCGTGTTGGCTCACACCTGTAATCCTAGCACTTTGGAAGGCTGAGATGGGCAGATTGCTTGAGCTCAGGAGTCTGAGACCAGCCCAGGTAACATGGTGAAATACTATCTCTACAAAAAATACAAAAATTAGCTGAGTGTGGTGGCACATGCCTATAGTCCTAACTACTTAGGAGGCTGAAGTGGGAGGATCACTTGAGCCGTGGAGGTCAAGCTGTAGTGAGCCATGATCATGCCACTGCACTCCAGCCTGGGTGAGATAGTGAGACCTGGTCTGAAAAGATAAAAACAAAATACCTGGACAGGACTAATCACAGGGCAGGAGTATGATGGTTGCTGTAAGATGCTCTGGGAACAATCATATATTCATTCAACAAATGTTGATGAGTGCCTTCTGAGTGCCCAGGGCCTGGGGATTCAGAGAGGAAGGAGTCTACTCTGTCCTCCAGGGATTTAGAGCAGAGCAGGTGGTCATAATTCTGGATGACGTGTGTTGTGGGAGGCTTAAGGAGAAGTCCCCAACCCAGGCCCAGGCAGGGAGCATGGCACAGGAAGCTCTCCTGGAAAGGAGGTGGCGTTGGAACTGCTGAGCTTCATCTGGAAGGATGAGAAGGCCAAGGGGGCGGGATTGGGAATGATATTCCTGGCCGAGGGTGCAGAATTTGCAATGGCTTGGAGGCAGGAAGCAAGGCGTGCAGCCTGGGGCCTGGGCTGGGGATGACACTGAGCCTTAAGAGGTAAACACAGGCCGGTCACCAGCAGCCTGGGAATGTCAGGCTAAGGAGAGAGCATTTTCTCCTGAAGTGGATGGTGATTCAGAGAAGAGTGTGAGGCAGCCGAGGGCTGAAAGCAGATGTTTTCATATCAGAGAGATGTCTTTGGCAGCGCCAAGGAGGGTGGATGGGAAGAGCAGGCCTAGAAGCAGGGAGACCAGTGAGGAGGTTGGGAAGAAACCTGAGAACTAAGGCTGCGAGCTCTGAACTTATGCTGCAGAGAGGATAGAGCTGAGAAACATGAATGTGAACGGGAGGTGGAGTCCATCAACCTTGCTGGTCCATGGGACCTTTGCCAGGTATCTGGTGTGTTAGAATTATACGTGTAATCTCAGTGAATTCAACCGTAATCTAGTAATGTAGTGATTGTTGTCCCCATTTTGCAGATGAGGAAACAGACTAGGAGAGATTAAGTATTTGTTCACTGCCATTCAGCCAGCAAGCGTAAGAATCCGGGCCTATTGGCCCACAAAGCCCTCTCTGCTACTCGATGCTTTTGCCCAAGAGAGGGGGCCTTGTCTGGCTCACAGTTGGCCTCCCTAGCAGCTCCCAGCCTCAAGTTGTGCATCCTTTCTGGGCCTTGCTGTTTCCGCTAACTCAACAGACAACATGAAGGACCAGATTTAGACAACAGGAGGGACTTCCTGAGAGGCAACGGTAGGGAATGGAATTTCCTTTCCTGCAGATGTAACTCCTCTTTTTTCAGAGAAAGGAGGATGATGGGGACATGTAATCACCAGCTCTCTGTGAACTTTGGCTGTCATTTCTCTTGGTGGTTAAGCCCTGTGTGACCCATCTTGGCTGGAACATGGGGAAGTCCTGTAGCTTTGGCCAGGGCTGCTCGTGGGCCCACTGGGAGTGGTAGCATCGAGCCTGGCCCATTGTCTCTGATACCTGATTCCAGGCCAGCCTCTGGGCTTCAGACTTCTCCACTGCTTTCTTCCTTCCAAGTTTGGGCCTCCTTGCCTGAGGCTGACACCTCCCGTTGGCATGGGTCCAGAGGTCCTGAGTTGTGGGCTTGCCACTTCTCAGGGCTTCTGACACTTTGGGGTGTCAGAAGAACAGCAGTAGAACAGCAGGCTGGGAGTCAGCACACCCCAAGTGAGGTCCTGGCCTCCACCCAGGCGTCCTCCGCTGCTGCCAGAGTGCTCGTGCCTACCATCTGGCTGAGGCCTGCAGGGCTGGGAGCAGCTTGGTGAGGGAGCCAGGGCAGTCTGTTATAGGCTGGATGTAGTGGGGCTTCTGCGTTAGGGGGTCTGGATCCTGGGGTAAGGATCAAAATGCGAGGCAGGGCTTTGGAAATGTGGATGAATGATGTCGCATAGGGAGGAGGTATAGAGTATGAAGAGAGGATGATTAGGGACAGCCAGGGCCTTGGAGAGCACCAGTGCCTGGGCATGGAGAGAAGAGGGAGGAAACTGATGGAAGGCCATATTCTTGGAGCCAAAGAAGCAGGAACAGACCCACAGAGGATGAGCTGGACCAAGACCCCTCAGATTCAGCCAGAAGACAGTAGCTGGTGGCATGGGTTTTGGTGGAGTGGTGAGGGCAAAGCTAGGCTACAGCAGGCAGAGAGGAGTGGGAGAGGACCCTGCTTTTCTTATGCTTGGAGCAAGGCTTGAGCCTCTTGGAGGAAGGGCATGAGGCCCAGGGCTGGGAGCAAGCAGGCAGTGAAGACTGTGGGTATGGGAACCTAGGGGTTTTATCTCATCCACCCCCTCCTTCTGCCTTATGTCCAGAGGCAGAAGACCACTGCCCTGTGCTATCCTTTCAGGCTTAGGCTGAGGGATTGTGAAGCGTGAGCTGGTCCTGGGGAAGACATGCAATGTGCTGGCTCCAGAAAGGTGGGGCATCTGACTCAGGTGGGGGACTTGGAGGAAGGCTTCTTCGAGGAGGTGAACCCGGAGCTGGGTGCTAGAGTATGAGAAAGAGTTAGGCGGGAGTAAGGTGTTCTAGACAGAAGAAGAGCCTAGGCCAAGGTGCAGATACTGGGTGCAGGTGTGGGAGTGTGAGGGGTGAGGCTGTGGAGGAAGGGGCAACCTTGGCCAGTAGGCCTTGGGTGTGTGGTTTCAAGGTACTTTCTTATTCATTCATACTTCAGGCTGAGTGAGCTCCCCATTTGGTGAGCAGCTTGTGGTTCAGGGCTATTTCTGTTCTCAGTTGATACTTCCTCACCCACACTGGGTCTGCTTCCCCAGGAGATGCCTGGCAGAGGTTTGCTGAACTGGACTGAACATTTTTTTCCCTTCTTGCCTCTGCTGTTGGCCCAGGGACTGCTTAAGTGCTGAAATTAGGCCTTTCCCATTAGTGAATCCTAAGACTGAAAACAATTTCCCACATTAGGCAAGTTCTCAAAAGAGAGGGGTGGGGTCCTGACTCCTGCATCAGACTGGGAAGTCCTGAGGGACAGGGATATACCACCTCTATTAGCATGCGGCGCCTGAGCCGGAGGTCTGGGAGCTCCTTCATCTGATTGGCTTTTGCAGGTGGGAGCCATGTCTCCCTCCTCAGACTAGAGGCTTCTGAAGGAAGGATGTCTCCCCCATCACACTGGGGGCTCCTGAGGTTGGGGCCTTGTCTCCTACGTGAGTCCTGGGATTAGAACAGGTATTGTCGGCCGGGCGTGGTGGCTCAAGCCTGTAATCCTAGCACTTTGGGAGGCCGAGACGGGCGGATCACAAGGTCAGGAGATCGAGACCACCCTGGCTAATACGGTGAAACCCCGTCTCTACTAAAGAATACAAAAAACTAGCCGGGCGACGAGGCGGGCGCCTGTAGTCCCAGCTACTCGGGAGGCTGAGGCAGGAGAATGGCATGAACCTGGGAGGCGGAGCTTGCAGTGAGCTGAGATCTGGCCACCACACTCCAGCCTGGGCGACAGAGCCAGACTCCGTCTCAAAAAAAAAAAAAAAAAAAAAAGAACAGGTATTGTCTCAGATGGTCCCTGGGTGCTCTGCGTTCTTCCCTCCCATGTGGACAGGATGGGTCCTGTCCCAGGGGTGGCTTGAGTCCTAGTAGGGGGTTGGAGAACAGAGGGGGTTGGCAGGACAGGGTGGCTGCTTTTGAGCGGGCAACAAAGGACTCTGTTGTCCCAGTCCCCTCCCACCTTCCCTAAGGGGTCGTGGCAGGGTCATCTCTCCGGAGACGCACCTCCTCCTTCCTGGGACTGGCCCCATCTTTAGTGCCACTTCAGTAGAACTGCTTGTTCCTTCCCAGGAGACCTGGTGCCAGATGAGGCCCCTGGGAGTTGGACCAGACAGGTCCCCAGAATTCTGTGTGACTAAGGTCACTGCAGGAACTGAACAGCTTTTCCTCTGCCTGGGGCTGGGCAACACCTGGCTGAGGCCACAGTTGAGCTTCTGTCTCCCTGCACCAGGAGAGGGATCTGCTGGTCTAAAAGGTCTTCAGCACTGGGAGCACTGTGACTGATGTCGAGTCAGCGGGAGGCAGGATGCAATGTCTGAAACATTCAGTGGTTCAGCAGCCCATGTATGGGCCTGGATGAGGCAGGAGGTCCCTTTCATGCTGGCCCTGGACCTGTAGCCCACAACCAGCTCACTTGGTCTTTGTGCAGCCCTACCCTTCCCTCAGCCTTGCAGGGAGGCTTGTTGAATTGGACTGAACTCTTTCTTCCCTTCTTCCCCCATCACACTGGGGGCTCCTGAGGTTGGGGTTTTGTCTCCCACATGAGCCCTGGAACTAGAACAGGTATCATCTCAGATGGTTCCTGGGCACCTTGTCTTCTGCCTTCCCGTGTGCAGGATGGGTCCATCCCAGGGGTGGTTTGAGTCCTAGTAGGGGGTTGGAGAACAGAGGGTTGGACAGAGGGCGAGCAAACCTCTGCCAGGTTTGTTTCCTCTTCACCCTTGCCCCTGCCTTGTGCAATGGGCATGGACAAGTTTTGGCACAGGGCCAGGGGAGGGGTGGGGAGTAGACTGCTGGGGCTCACCGCCTCAGAAGGGTCCCAGAGGTATGCTCTACTGCTTACTTATTGCTGTGTGACCTTGGGCATGACATGCACCCTCTCTGGGTCCTAGTGTCCCTATGAAGTCAAATCACGTGAATGGCCCTTCTGCTAGCAGGTCCAGGAGTGCCCTTTCTTCTGGGTGGACGAAGTGGAAGATTGAGCAGCTCAGGCCTCTGCTACAGGCCAGCGGTACTGAGACCACTAGGGAGTGTGTCCTGGGTGGGGGATGGGTGTTGGGTGCTGAGGGCCAAGAAGGAATTGGCTACTGCTCGAAAGGGTGGTGCTGTCTCCCATGGTATCAGGTGCTTGAACAGCAGTCGTGATCACCTCCAGGGACATACAGCATCTGTAGCAGGTATGTAGCTCATGCCTGTAATCCCAGCACTTTGGGAGGCTGAGGCGGGTGGATCACTTGAGGTCAGGAGTTCGAGACCGGCCTGGCCAACATGGTGAAACCCCATCTCTTTTGAAAATACAAAAGTTAGCCAGGCATGGTAACATGTACCTGTAGTCTCAGCTACTCAGGAGGCTGAGGCAGAAGAATTGCTTGAACCCAGGAGGTGGAGGTTGCAGTGAGCCAAAATAGCACCACTGCACTCCAGCCTGGGTGACAGGACAAGACTGTCTCAAAAATAAATAAATAAAATAAAATATGGCAAAAAAATAAATAAATAAATAAACAAAGCATATTTAGTAACCCTTTGCCCAGGTGTTTGCTCCTCGTGAACACCCTTCCCTCTCTTTTAAGACTCAGGTCAGGCCGGGCGCAGTGGCTCATGCCTGTAATCCCAGCACTTTGGGAGGCTGAGGCTGGTGGATTGCAAGGTCAGGAGATCGAGACCATCCTGGCTAACACGGTGAAACCCCGTCTCTACTAAAATTACAAAAACTTAGCTGGGCGTGGTGGCAGGCGCCTGTAGTCCCAGCTACTCAGGAGGCTGAGGCAGAAGAATGGCGTGAACCCGGGAGGCGAAGCTTGCAGTGAGTGGAGATCTCGCCACTGCACTCCAGCCTGAGCGACAGAGGGAGACTTTGTCTCAAAACAAAACAAAACACACACACACACACACACACACACACAAAACACTCAGGGCAGGAGCACTTCCTCCAGGAAGCCTTCTCTGCTGCTCTGGGGCCTCCTCTGGGCACCTGCAGCCCTCTTGGTGATCTGATTAGCATGGAGTATTAGCAGATTAGCATAGGGGTTAGGCTCTTGGAAGAACCAGATTTCCTGGTTTCCAGTCCCAGCTCTGACACTTACCAGCTGGGTGGCTTCCCTGATTACTTAACCCTTTCTCTGCTGTGGCTCCCTTATCTGTAAAATAGGGTAGTGTGTTGTCATGAGGACTGAGTTAAAATTAAGTAAAATAAAGCAAAGAAAGTCCCTGTGTAAGGTCAGTGTTATCTTGCTGTTATCGCTTATGTGACCTCTCACCGGGCCTGCCTCCCTCACCCAGCTGTGAGCTCCCCCAGGGAAGGACCCTGTTTGATTCATTTTTTTGAGGCTTCCAAGGCCTCATTACAAGCCTGTATTATTGTTGGCTTTCAGTACCTGATTGCTGACTTGACCACATACAACAGCTTTCCCATCCTTAAAGGCCTGGATCACGTACATTCACCTCTTCCTCTGGGAAACCCTCACTGGATTCCCAGTGGTTTGCGACCTTCTTGTAATCTCTCTCTGTCAGCACTCATCCCTCCCTCCCTGCATAGATCCTGGGTATTTGCATACTCATGATGTCATCTTGTGAGGTCAAGAACTTTTCAAGAGCACCTGGCCTGGATCTGCTTGTCCCCAGCACCTGCGCAGAGCTGGCATGCTGCTGAACTCCATAAATATTTGTTCAGCCAAGGCATCTCACTGGGAGGAGATATTCTAGGGGGTGGGCAGTGTGGTTGGTAAGGACCATAGGACATCATTGCTGATTTCAAAAATGTCTCAAAGTAGCCCAGAGCCATAGGAATTAGATTATTCTTTGTGACCTAAAGGGCAGAGGTCACTGGATGTCCAGCTTTACCTTGCTGAAAGACTGGCTATTTTCTGACAATCAGAGCTCTTTGGGAAGGGGCTTGGCGGCTCATTCCCACTTCTGGGCCTTTGTTCCTGCTGCGCCTCTCTGTCTACTTGTTCCAATCCTACTTCCTAAATAGGTGCCCCGGTCATGAAGCCATTCTCTCCTGGCCTCCGGAGCGTGCACTCAATTCTTCATCCTCATCCTCAGTCATGTACTGAGCCTTTCCCGGGTGTGGGCAGTGGCATGGGAGAAAAGGGAGTCCCTCCTTAGGATGGACATCTGGGTCTGGCTGCAATCCCTCCAGTGTGGTTTGACCCGGCCTGAGGAGGGGACCATGGTTTCCGATGACCTACCGGTGATCAAAGAGCTCTTTATTCAGCTGGACAGCCTCCCTTGGCTGGCAGAGCACAGAGCTCCCCATCAGCTCCCCACTGGGCAAGTACTCAGAACCCACCTAATTACTGGGGACAGAATTCTGGGCACTGCATCCAGCAGGCTGCGGTCATAATCAGCTAATTAAACCACCCAAGCATTGCTCCTTGGCCCAGAGCAGAGGGAATGGGGGTGGAGTGGTGAGGCTGGGAGGAGATGTAACAGGGGAGGCTCAGAGATGGGTCTGCAGAGCAGGGCTGGGAGGGGGAAGCGGGAAGTGCAGAGGGAGGGTGTGAAGCAGGGAGAGAGGCAGGCAGATGCCCAAAGGTGCCGTCTGAGGAGAGGACCCAAGTGGGGTGAATGGAGGGCAGGGGCTCTGACCTGGGAGACAGGGATCCCACTTCTTCACTGTCCCTGTGCTGCCATAGGCAAGTTGCTTTTCCTCTTTGGGCCTTAGTTTCTCTATGTGTCAAGCAGGAAGTAGGAGAGGCTTTGGCCTAGAGGCTCCCTAAGACCCTTTCCTTCTCTTGTTGGGAGAGGGCATGAGCGGCAGCGTGATTCTGGCAGGATAGCTTGGCCTCTGGCAACCCTGCTTTCTGGAAGTGGCAGACAGTGTAGGAGTCTGTTCCAGCCTGAGACTGGGTCAGAAGGGAAGACGGTTGGGAGCAGCAGTCTGCCCACCTGGCTCCCCAAGCACGTCCCGCCCTTGGTCCTGTCTTCGGGACTATCCTGTGGTTCCCAAACTAGTCCTCAGCGAGGGACTCTTTAAGGCCGAGGTCTCCCTCCCCAGGGCTGGGCAGTGTCATTTCCATTTGTGTAGAAATTGCCCAAGTAGCACCCTCAGAGTACGTGGAGGAGGGGCTCTCGGAGCTAGAGCCAAAAGGTTTGGAGGTTGCAATTCAGAGTTAGACTCTGCTTGTACTGCTCACTTGCTAGCTCCATGACCTTCAGCTTGGGTCTTAAACTCTCTGGCCTCAGTTTTCTCCTTTGGGAAATAGGTATAATAATATTAATGGGGTTGCTGTGGGCAGAGAGGGTAAGGACTTCATAAAAATCCATTGTCGGCCAGGCATGGTGGCTGACGCCTGTAATCCCAGCACTTTGGGAGGCTGAGGTGGGCAGATGACCTGAGGTCAGGAGTTCCAGACCAGCCTGGCTAACATTGTGAAACCTCGTCTCTACTAAAAATACAAAAATTAGCCAGGTGTGGTGGCACACGCCTGTAATCGCAGCTACCAGGGAGGCTGAAGTGGGAGGATTGCTTGGACCAGGGAGGTGGAGGTTGCAGTGAGCTGAGATCTTACTACTGTACTCCAGCCTGGGTGACAGAGTGACACTCCGTCTCAAAAAAAAAAAAAAAAAAGCCATTGTCATTCAAGACTGAGAGTGGATCTCAGCTCCTTCCCTCTCCCATGTCCCCTCCCTCCTCTTTCATCCCTCTTTTCCATGGTCCAGGGCTGTGCACACAGCTGTGTGCGGGGGGTGGGGGCTGTGCCGGCCAGCTGAGAAGCTCTGAGGAAGGCAAGAAGGGAAGTGAGATTGCCCACGGTCAGCAACCGCAGTGTGGTGCTGGGGTAGCTGGGGCCCCTCCCCTCTGGCCCCTCACCCATGGCAGATTCTCTAGGAGGAAGTGGGGAGAGATTGGGGAGCAGGAAGCTGGGGGCAGTTGTGGAGGGAAGTCCTTCGGCATCCTGGCCCCAGGCTCCTCTTTCTTAACCCTCACCCCTGTGCACAGCCCCGAGCCTGGCTTTCTGCCAAAGGAGCCAGCAGGCCACTGTTTCACACACTTAGAAAGCAACAGCCTTCCTGGTTCCCAGCCCCGAGTAGGAGGTGCCTGCTTGGAGCTCAGGCTACTTGGAAAGCAGTGCCTACTACAGGGTCTGCCAGGTCTGGAGGAGGCAGCAAAAGTGAAGAAAGACCCCCAGCCCCCACAGCCTCTCCTTGCAGTGCTGGGCTGAGACATGCCAGGGACTCTGACTCCAAGGCAGCTGGTTACATAACTAAGCATGCCTCCCTGCTCCTTTCCTCCCTGTCTCCCTAGAGGGGCCTTGGAGGAGGTGCTGCATTGCCCAGAATTCCTGAGCCCAGAAGGTCATGGGGAGCATCCCCCTGCCTTGGATAGTGGTAATGCCGCCCACACCGTGTAGAATGGTGAGCCATGTAGGATGGTGAGCTGTGTATGCTTCCTCAGTGCAGGCCTCTGGGGTTGGCTCTGAGCATTGTCTCCTCCAACTCTCTTGGGAGCAGAGCTGCAAAGGGAAGAAGCCTCATTAGAGGAAACAGGCCTTGTCCTGAGATAATTTGCCTGAAAAACTGCCCCCAGAGGGAAACTGGCCTCTCTGCAGCCAGAGGAACAAATAGCTAGCATTTTACACTTTGTCCCATTCTATTCCACAAACATTTCTCCCTCCACTCAAGGAATGTCCCGAAGCGGCCAGGCCTGTCCCAGTGGTGTGTCTCTCTCCAAGCGGGAAGGGGATTTATGGAGCAGCTCTGCTCTGCCTCCCACCTGAGGCTGCCCTTTCTCCGAAGTTGAGGGCCTGGCCTTCCCAGGTTCTGGGTGGCAAGGAACCTTATGACGTGGAACACTATCTCCCTGGGCCTCGGGCAAGAAGTTTTCAGGGTTAGCTTATATCGTTTCTGTTAGGCCATCGCTGTCCTCCCGAGGAGGTTCCAAGGAACAAAGTTTTCTCTCTGTGCCACACCCCAGGCCCTGTGCTGGGCACCTGAAATATAAAGAGGGCCCAGACAAGTCTCTGCCCTCATGCTGCTCAGATGTATTGGGAGAGAGGCAATAGATAATCACAACAGCTGCCAGAAGAGGGGTAGTGGGCATCTGTTTTTAGCAGGGACAAAACAGAGCCAGAGGTTAAGGATCAGAGGCAGCTCACCAGAACAGGGGCCCGTGAGCAGGTTGGAAAGTGCGTTTGTGTGAGCCAGAAGTTATACTCTTCCTGGCAGTATCTCTGTGACATGAATTTTCATCCAGGACTGACTTTCTTCAGCAGACTTGAGAAACCTACTATGTGCCTGCATAGTGTCAGGCACTGGTTTCACCTGCTGTCAGTAAGGAGTGTTTTGGGAATGCAGACTGCTTAAGAACAAAAACCACTAGGGTGAAAAGTGAAAGTTCTGCCACGTGGCATCACAGTGAGTTTTTCGGCCTGGAGAAAGAAAATGGGGTGGGTATATCAGGATACACTGGGCTCAGCAAACCTGCCGTTGGAAACCAGGGTCTACTGTGCTGAGGGTATGGAGAGCAAAGCTTTCCTCCAGCCCAGGAGACACTGCAGAGGTCTGATGGCTGTTCCCAGAGGAGCCCAGGGACACTAGACAGTTGGGAAACTGTGTCTTAGGAGAAACAGCTCCAGGCTGTGGGACTGGCAGCCAGGGCCCATGTGTGCTGGTCTCTACAGATTGGAGGGCTCTCTTTAGGCACACTGAGGCCACATGGAGTGGTGGAGAGAGGCAGCTGGCTGGGGTTCTCACCTCCCCTCTACCAGTAATTGCATGTCTGTTGGCAAGTTTTCCAGCCTCTGGAGATAGCCTGTTCATCCTTTTCATCCTTTCTCAGTTACAGCTGTGCTAATGAAAGCACCCAGCACATTAGCAGGGCTCTTCACTGGTTGATGTTATGATGGGTCTCTATTGCCCCAGGGTACTGGGAGAAACCTAGAGACATTTTAAAACTCAATAAGGAGTTTTTTTTTTTTTTTTGCAACAGATTTTTTTGACATTCTAAAAATGACAAAGATGATTACACATCATAATCAAGCGGCTAATATGCGTGGTCGTTTCTCCCTGCGCTGACTGTTCTATAGCAGCAATTCAGTGTAGCAGCGATTCACTATGCATACTTGAAACAATCCAGCCACCTCTGATGTTCACCATTTGCAGAGTAAACTTTGTAGTAGGAAGAACTTTCAAAGAACCATGACCCAGCCGCACACTGAGCCCTGACCCAGCATACAGAAAGACCTGGGTTGCTCTGGCCTTAACTTCCATTTGAGTGTAGAGCTGCATGGGGGTGTGTCGAGCTCCCTGGAAAAGAGAAACCCATTCCTTCCTGTGGGCAGCACGAGTTCAGGGGATCCAAACTGAATGGTGATAGAGACATGTCTCCCAAAGTACTATTCTCCTCATTCTACCGCCACTGGCTCAGGTCAATTCCAGGCCACTGGCCTGGATTGTTACAATTGTCTTCTAGTTACTCTCTTTCTGCTTAGTCCCAACCCTCCAAGCCATCCTGTTATTCTGAAATTCACATGTGGCCATATCCTTCCCAGCCTAAAGCCTGATCCACTGCTCCCTATCTCCTATGGGAAAGTCCCCATTCTCTAGGAGGCCCTTCAGGATCTGTCCCTAATGTGCCTTCCACACTCCTTTCCCAGCTGTCCCCACCACACTGCTAACAACCTGGCTGCATTGACTTTTTTGGATCTTGCTTAACAGTCTTTGCACTTTTCACACCTCTGTGCCTTTGCTCAAGCCTATCTCTTTAGCTGGAATGCCCTTCCTCCTCTGGTGAAATCTTCCTTAAAGACATTTCAGGCTGGGTGCTGTGGCTCACACCTGTAATTCCAGTACTTGGGGAGGCTGAGGCAGGCGGATCACTTGAGCACCATTGCACTCCAGCCTGGGCAACGAACAAATCTCAGTCTCAAAAAAAAAAAAAAAAAAGAAAAAAGAAAGACATTTCAATGAAGTTCATTGAACAACTGCACAGGGTACCTGCTCTAGACATGAAGCCCTCCCTTGACTCTGCTCCCTGCCCAAGTAGAGTGAATGGCCTCTTTTAGGCTCCCTTAGCACTGTGCAGGCTTCCCGGATGGCACTTTGTATTGTAGTTGACTGCTAACAAGTCAGTTCCCTCTCTGCTCAAGGGCAAATGTGTATTTCTTGTCTCTTGGACTCCCAGCTCCTGACTGGGGCCTGACACAGTGTGAGGCCAGAGTCGGTTGGGGAGTGAGTCAGGGAAGATTCCCTGGAGGAAGTGAGCCCCAAGCTGCTGACTTAAAGAAGAAGCACCCTTTCCCTCTTCTTACTTCCTTCCTGGTCCTGGTGCTGAAGGAAAACAGTCAAAACTTTTTTTTTCCTTTTCTTTTTTTCCTTTGAGATAGGATCTTGCTATGTCACCCAGACTGGAGTGCAGTGGCACGATCATAGCTCACTGCAGCCTTGAAGAATTTTTGTGGAGACAGGGTCTCACTGTGTTGCCCAGGCTGATCTCAAACCCCTGGGCTCAAGAGATCCTTCTGCCTCAGCCTCCCATAGTGTTGAGTTTATAGGTGTGAGCCACCATGCCTGGTCTGAAACTGACTTTGAAAAGGGAAATGTATAGCTTTTGAATTGGTGGATGAAATCTCCTAGCCTGGAGATAATTAAATAAGGCTTAGATCTCCCTCTCTCCCTTCACACATTTCCTGAATACCTAGAACATGCCAGACACTGGAGCTACAAAAATGAATTAAATAAAACATGTCTATCTTTTTCTGTCTCCATAATGTTCATGCTGGAAACTGCCCTTTCCTTTTTCTGTTTCATTGGACCAAGTTCAAATCTTAGCATGTCACTTGTAGCTCTGACTCTGGGCACATCACGCCACCTTTCTGAGCCCTAGTTTTCATATGCATACCACAGAGATGATAATATTACCCTCACAGGGTGGTGATGGATCATGTGTGTGAGGGACTGAACAGATGACTTTGACAGTGGTTTCTCATTGAGTGGCAGCCACTCTCTGACTGGAAGTTTCTTGAGGGCAGTGACCATGTCCAGTAGATAAATGTGCCTTAGTGCCCAGCCTAGGACCAGGCATGCAGTACATGAGGGTCATCAGCCATGCCAATTTTCCTGGGACAGTCTCAGTCCTGCTGTAGCAGGACTAGTGGCAGACAAAACTCCTCAGATACCGAGTTAAAGAAGGAAGGGGTTTATTCGGACAGGGGCATTGGCAAGACTTCTGTCTCAAGAGCCGAGCTCCCTGAGTGAGCAATTCCTGTCCCTTTTAAGGGCTCACAACTCTAACGGGGTGCGTGTGAGAGGATCGTGATTGAGCAAGCAGCGGGTACGTGACTGGTGGCTGCATGCACCGGTAATTAGATCGGAACAAAACAAGATAGGGATTTTCACAGTGCATTTCTGTACAATGTCTGTAATCTATAGATAACAGAACCCATTAGGTCAGGGGTCGATCTTTAACTACCAGGCCCAGGGTGCGTCGCCGGGCTGTCTGCCTGTGGATTTCATTTCTGCCTTTTAGTTTTTACTTCTTCTTTCTTTGGAGGCAGAAATTGGGCATAAGACGATATGAGGGGTGGTCTCCTCCCTTACTGCATCTCAGGAAACCCTTCAGCTCACTCCTGGGCAAATCAGTACTGTGGGTCACCCTGCAGTATCTTCTCTTTTTTTTTTTTTTTTTTTTTGAGACAGAGTCTCGCTCTGTAGCCCGGGCTGGAGTGCAGTGGCCGGATCTCAGCTCACTGCAAGCTCCGCCTCCCGGGTTTACGCCATTCTCCTGCCTCAGCCTCCGGAGTAGCTGGGACTACAGGCGCCCGCCACCTCGCCCGGCTAGATTTTTGTATTTTTTTAGTAGAGACGGGGTTTCACCATGTTAGCCAGGATGGTCTCGATCTCCTGACCTCGTGATCCGCCCATCTCGGCCTCCCAAAGTGCTGGGATTACAGGCTTGAGCCACCGCGCCCGGCCAGTATCTTCTCATAAAGATTCCTAGAATAGATATATCCACTAAGCAAGCATTAGTGAAGTACAGGGGTGGGACTTGAACAGGGCAGGACAAGCACTGGGTGGCTGCCTTGGGCGCTGAGAGGAGTCAGCAGAAGGGTCTAGAAGGTCTAGCACGTGTACAGTGGTAGGTAGGGATGGGGCCATCTGCGGCTTGGCAGGGTGTCGGGGAGGACATCAGGCCCTGAGTCTGTAAGGTGATTGCTTTCAAACAGGTTTCAGGCTCCCAAGGGCCATGTGCTCTTCCTCAGACACATCCACAGAGGGTGTGGTTGATTCTCACTTTTTTGATTTCTGTTAATATATTGAGCCCTTAGCTGCTCTTCCACCTTGGTAGCTGGAGGTCTCTCCTTCCTCAGCCCACTGAGTCTCGGCATGCCTGCCCACTGCCTTCTGAGCTGTCCATGCCAGACTGAGATGAGACAGGGCAGAGGCATGGGCTGCGAGATGGGAGAGCAGGGCTGCAGGCTCGTTCTCAGGCCCACCAGCCCCAGAAACTGAGTGAGCCTTGGTTTCTCACATGGTGTCTGTGAGTTGTCACGTGTGGAAAGCCCCTTGGCATCTTTAGTATGCAATAGGTGCACAGCAAGTCTCATGTTTTGTCCCTGTCTATAAAAGGGGGACAATAAAGCTTGCCCTGCACACCTCCAGGACTGTTGTATGGGCCAAACGGGATGTGGATGTGGGATGTAGGAACATTTGGTAAACTGTATCATACCCTACAAATGTTTGAGGATGGGGTTCTTAATAGGGCAGCCCTTGCCAGCCCAGGATTCCAGCCCAGGCATGGAAGGCTCCTCTTGGAGATATGCCCCAGGATCACAAAGAAATCTGGCGGTACTGCTCTTGTGAGCAGCAGACCCCTGCAGGCAGGACCTAGACTCAGCTGAGCTCTGCTGCTGCTGCTGCTGCTGCTGCTGCTGCTGCTGCTTCTTCTTCTTCTTCTTCTTCTTCTTTTTTTTTTTTTTTGAGACAGGGACAGGGCCTGGCTCTGTTGCCCAGCCTGGAGTGCAGTAGTGCAATCATAGCTCATTATAGCCTTGACTTCCTGGGCTCAAACAATCCTTCCTCCTCAGTCTCTCGAGTAGCTGGGACCACAGGTGTGTGCCACCGTACCAGGCTAATTTTTAAATTTTTTGTACAGATGTGGTTTTGCTATATTGCCCAGGCTGATCTTGAACTCCTGGGCTCAAGCAACCCTCCCGCCTTAGCCTCCCAAAGTGCTGGGTTACAGGTGTGAGCTACCACTCCTGGCCAAGATCTGCTTCTTCTGAAACCATGGCAAGAGAAAGACAGACAGACTTGGACCTACTGCAGGGGAGGGTTAAGTAGCAGCAGGACTCCAAACAAGAAGAAGGAATGTCTTCCGGAGCCTCATCTGTCTGTTGGGCTGGAGGCAGGGCCTTTGTGAAGGCGGGTGGTGCTCAGATCGCCTCTGGGCCCTTCCTCCAGCCCCGAGGCGGATTCACCATGAGGCTGATGCAGCTTCAGCTTCCGGCCCTTCACGCTCTAGAGCCCTTTCCAAGGCCTAGCAATATGTCCACGTGCTCAGGGGTTTTGTGAAATTTGCAAAAAGGAAGATATTTTTGTACTCTTAAAAAAAAAAACCTTCCAAGCTATATAAGCTTTAGGCCCACAAGCCCGGCTCTGCTCTGCTGTGGCAAGTTTTCCTTTGGGCTGGGATGTTGGTGCCCTATCTGCTGCATGTCCTCAGGGGGCTCTTATCCCACAGCAGAGATCTGTCATTGGTTAGAGTCCTCCCTGCAGAAGCAACACCTGAAAGGCATCCAGGGGAACCAGTTCTGGGGTAGGCTGAGCCTGCAGCTTCACTTGCCATGTAAATTAGAGACTGGAAAGGCTTCTCTGGCTTCAATCTTCCTCTTCTGCAAAATGGAGATAAGACCTTCCTGGAAAGGTTAAAATAATGAACCATAGGTAAAACTGCCGGGTCTAGCCCCAGGTTTGTCCTGGGAGCTTAGGAAATGCTGATGAAAGCTGGATGGAAATGGCTAAGGGGAGCCCATGCCTCCCATTGGGATGGAGTCTGTCCTGCTGTCTGTCAAATTCACCTGCTGTGTGCCAGGCCTGGTATTAGGCTCGGGGATACAGGCTGCTGGGGTGAGGTGGTCAGATGAGTCAAGAGGGTGAAAGTGGTTATAAACTGTGGAGCATGGCTTGCCTGGAAAGGGGCTGTTGTAACTGGGATGGGCCTCTTTTTTTTTTTTTTTTTTTTTGAGACGGAGTCTTGCCCTGTCACCAAGGCCCTGGAGTGCGGTGGTGCGATCTCGACTCACTGCAACCTCTGCCTCCCAGGTGCAAGCGATTCTCCTGCCTTGAGGAGTAGCTGGGATTACAGGCACATGCCACCACATCCAGCTAATTTTTGTATTTTTAGTATAGATGAGGTTTCACCATGTTGGTCAGGCTGGTCTTGAACTCCTGACCTTGTGATCCGCCCACCTCGGCCTCCCAAAGTGCTGGGATTACAAGGGTGAGCCACCGCGCCTGGCCCGGGATGGGGCCTTCTGTGGGAGTGGGGCAGAGTAGAAGTCTGAACAGGCCTTTCCTGCTCCTGGGACTGGGTCAGGAGTCTGGCTGTTCTGGTGCCTGAGAGGAGCTGCCAGGGCAGGCTGAGCTGACCTTTCCTGCTCAGAAAGGAAGCCAGGCTGGCAGGGTGCGGTGCATCCCTCTGCAGAGTCAGGGAAGGGGAGTTTGTTGGCAGCAATATCTTGCCTCCTGTTCTTCCCTAAGACAGGAGGCTGTGGGGAGGTCTTTGAAGAAAAAACATGGTGTCCGGCCGGGTTTCAGATCCCACCCCTACTGCTTGCTACACCTGTGAGCTGCAGATGGTTACATAATCTTTCTGAACCTTGGTTTTAAAAACCATTTCTTTAAAATGGGGGTAATAAAATCCTCTCCTCACCCCCATAGGGTTATGGTAAGGCTTAAATGAGATAATGCAGGGCTTAACACAGTGCCTGGTACACCGTAGGTGCTCAGTACATACTGATTGTCACTCTCCTGCCCCAGGACCCTCATCAACTTGTGTTTTATACTTCCCCATTTGTCTGTGCCCCGAGTTGGGTGTGGGCTCCCTGGTGGCAAGTACTGAGTTTTGTTCACCAATCATTCCATTCCCCAGCCCTGGCACAATGCCTTCAAGACACCCTGAATTGGTTGGCAAGAAGCTGCACTGGGCCCAAAGAAAACAGTGTTAAGTTTTAGCTGGAAACTTGCTTACAACACACTACTGGGAGCTCCTGCCAGAGCACTTACTGTATGGCTTCTGCCCTGCAGAGCTTGAATGGCCACCCACAACTGTGGCTCTGCCCTTCTAGACAAGCAGCTTTGTTCTTTTCTTCAGAGCACTTAGCACCTGCTGTAATCAATTTGGTGAGCGTTGTTGAGTCCAACTCTGTAAAATATTTGAGGAGATTTATTCTGAGTCAAATTTGAGTGACCATTGTCATGCGCGTCCGTGTGAAGAGACCACCGGACAGGCTTTGTGTGAGCAATAAAGCTTTTTAATCACCTGGGTGCAGGCGGGCTGAGTCTGAAAAGAGTCAGCGAAGGGAGATAAGGGTGGGGCCGTTTTATAGGATTTAGGTAGGTAAGGGAAAATTACAGTCAAAGGGGGATTGTTTTCTGGCAGGCAGGAGTAGGGGTCCCAAGGTGCTCAGTGGGGAAGGTTTTTGAGCCAGGATGAGCCAGGAAAAGGAATTTCATAAGGTAATGTCATCGCTTAAGGCCATTTTCACTTCTTTTGTGGTGGAATGTTATCAGTTAAGGCGGGGCAGGGCATTTTCACTTCTTTTGTGATTCTTCAGTTACTTCAGGCCATCCGTGCAAGTCACAGGGGATTTGATGACCTGGCTTGGGCTCAGAGGCCTGACAACCAGGACCGCCCTCAGGAGGTCCTGAGAACATGTGCCCAACCAAGGTGGTCGGGGTACAACTTGGTTTTATATATTTTAGGAGGCATGAGACATCAATCAAATACATTTAAGGAATACATTGGTTTGGTTCAGAAAGGTGGGACAACTCAAAGCGGGGGGCGGGGTTGGGGGGAGCTTCCAGGCTATAGGTAAATTTTTTTTTTTTTTTTTTTGAGACGGAGTCTCACTCTGTCGCCCAGGCCAGAGTGCAGTGGCGCGATCTCGGCTTACTGCAAGCTCTGCCTCCCGAGTTCAAGTGATTATCCTGCCTCATCCTCCTGAGTAGCAGGGACTACAGGCGCGCACCACCACACCTAGATAATTTGTGTATTTTTAGTAGAGATGGGGTTTTACCATATTGACCAGGCTGGTCTCGAACTCCTGACCTCATGATCCACCTGCCTCGGCCTCCCAAAGTGCTGGGATTACAGGCGTGAGCC
Source organism: Rhinopithecus roxellana (assembly GCF_007565055.1). Classification (NCBI taxonomy): domain Eukaryota; kingdom Metazoa; phylum Chordata; class Mammalia; order Primates; family Cercopithecidae; genus Rhinopithecus; species Rhinopithecus roxellana. The sequence goes on from NC_044563.1 coordinate 56,861,532, forward strand.
ACCGCACCCGGCCAGCTATAGGTAAACTTAAACATTTTCTGGTTGACAGGTGGTTGAGTTTGTCTAAAGACTTGGGATCCATAGAAAGGAAATGTTCAGGTTAAGATAAAAGATTGTGGAGATCAAAGTTCTTTTGAAGTCTTATGGTGGCTGCCCTTAGAGACAATAGATGACAAGTGTTTCCTATTCAGACCTTTAAAAGGTGCTAGACTTTTAGTCAATCTCATCAGGATTGGGAGGGCCCAGAAGAAAAAGATCTAGCTATGTTTCAAGATATAGCAGAGAAACATGTTTTGGGGAAAAATATTCTGAAATTCTTCCTTATTTCGTAATTGTCACACTTGTCTGTGTGAAGAGACCACCAAACAGGCTTTGTGTGAGCAATAAAGCGATTTAATCACCGGGGTGCAGGTGGACTAAGTCTGAAAAAGGAGTCAGCAAAGGGAGAGAGATAGGGGTGGGGCAGTTTTATGGCATTTGGGTAGGTAGTGGAAAATTACAGTTAAAGGGGTTTGTTCTCTTGCGGGCAGGGGCGGGGGTCACAAGGTTCTCGGTGGTAAGCTCTGGAGACTTATTGTCCAGGAGGAGGAATGTCACAAGTTAATGTCATCAATTAAGGCAGGAACCGGCCATTTTCACTTCACTTGTGGTTCTTCAGTTGCCTCAGGCCATCTGGATGTATACCTGCGGACTTGAGCTCAGAAGCCTGACAGTAATGTTATGCCATAGTCAAACTGGAAAGTAAGTCATGACATGTAGGGTTACATAAAACCCATCTGATGAGGTTCACTCGAGTCCGTGTGAAGAGACCACCAAACAGGCTTTCTGTGAGCAACAAGGCTGTTTGTTTCACCTGGGTGCAGGCGGGCTAAGTCCGAAAAGAGAGTCAGCGAAGGGAGAGGGGTGGGGCCGTTTTATAAGATTTGGGTACGTAAAGGAAAATTACAGTCAAAAGGGGGGTTGTTCTCTGGCGGGCGGGGGTGGGGGTCACAAGGTGTTCAGTGGGGGAGCTTTTGAGCCAGGATGAGACAGGAGAAGGAATTTCACAAGGTAATGTCATCAATTAAGTCAGAAACAGGCCATTTTCACTTCCTTTGTCATTCTTCAGTTACTTCAGGCCATCTGAATGTATACCTGCAGGTCACAGGGGATATGATGGCTTAGCTTGGGCTCAGAGGCCTGACAATGAGAATTCTTGGTTTGTAGATGACTCCCCAGGCCCCTTAGATAGGAATTTGGGCAAGATAAAAAAAAAAAAAAATCAGACAAGTTCAGGAACCGTGGGTCACCCCTGTAATCCCAGCACTTTGGGAGGCCGAGGTGGACTGATCACTTGAGGTCAAGAGTTCAAAACCAGCCTGGCCAACATGGTGAAACCCTGTCTCTAATAAAAATACAAAAAAATTAGCCAAGTGTGGTGGTGGGCGCCTGTAATCCCAGCTACTCGGGAGGCTGAGGCAGGAGAATTGCTTGAACCTGGGAGGTGGAAGTTGTAGTAAGCCGAGATCATGCCACTGGGCAACAGAGCGAGACTCCGCCTCAAAAATAAAAATCAGATTTTAGTCCTCAACGTCTGAAATCTGCCTCTCCCCGCTGGAATGCAAGTCCTACAGGAGCTGTGTCACCAGGTGCCAGTACCTGGCATGGGGGACATGGGATATTTTTGTTGAATGAATGGCTGTCTTTCTTTTTTTTCTCTGAAGTCCAGCTGGGTTCAACTTCCAGCCCAGCTGCTTTCTAGTTGGGGAAAGTTCCCTGCCACTTTCATTCAGCTTCAGTCTTTAGAATGGGAAAATAGCTGTACCATATAAAGCAAGTGCTCAGCCGGGCCTGGAACAAGGTAATGATGCCAGCTGCTATTTTTCAAATGATTTCCAAGGGTCCTTTCAGTTCTGACCTTCAGTGATCTCTCTGCCTCCAACTTGGAGGAGACTGGGGAGAACATTCCATTCCTAGCAGACCCTTTCTCTTGGCCTCACAATGGATTTGAAGCTCTGTGCAAACTGTTTATATTTCTTCAGCAGAGTTTATTACCCGGCTGAGCCTTCTGCAATCAATTACAAGCAAAGCAAATAACTTGTCCCTAGGAGGCTGGGCTGGGCATAAACATTTACATATAGCCAGGGGCCAGCCCAGGGCCTGAGCTCTTTCCTGCAGCCTTTGGAACAGAGAGAGATTAGAGGATTAGGGTGGTGTGGGGTGTGATGGGGAAAAACAGCTTTCCTTCAGCAGCTTTTCCTGGACTCCTCCCTGGAGATGCTATGCTTAAGCTTTCTTTCAATCTTCCTAATTACCCAGGTAGGGTCCTTGTTTGCAGTTGAGGAATTGAAGGCTCAGCTAAGTTCAGCAATTTGTCCAAGACCATACAGCTTTCAGGAAAAGCAGGATCTGAAGGTTCACATGGCAGCTGTGTAGGTAAACAGACTAGAAGAGAGAGGCTAGAAGTTGGGAAATGAGTGACAGATTGTTTGTTCGTTCATTTATTCATCCGGTGCAAATTTGTCAGGCCTCTGTCGTGTGAAAGGGAGTCTGAGAGGCAGTAGTGACTTTTTTTTTTTTTTTTTTTTTTTTTTTTAAGAGACAGGGTCTCAGTCTGTCTCACTGCAGCCTTGAACTCCTGGGGTCAAGTGATCCTCCTGCATCAGCCTTTCAAGTAGCTAAGACTTGTAGCACAGGCATCTGCTACCATGCCTGGGTACTTTAAAAAATTTTTTTTAGAGATAGGGTCTTACTATGTTGTCCAGGCTGGTCTCAAACTACTGGGGTCAAGCTATCCTCCCACCTTGATCTCCCAAAGCACTGGGGTTACAGGCATGCACCACAGTGCCCAGCCAGTAGTGATTATTGTGACTGTTCGTTCTGTCCTTACATGGAATGTCAGAAACCCTCTGAGGATGGTCCCATTAACAGGCTAATTTGAAGGCGGTTTTGTGAAAGGCCAGGAAGGCAGTGGTCTGCATAGTGGTCATAGCTGCACCATCTTACACAAAGAGACAGCTTGAGTGGATGTAGTCTTTAACAGGAGGGGCTCTGCAAGGACAACCCACTCCTCCCACTCTAGAATCTGAAATTCTAGATCCTTGAACCCTGCTTTTAGGCAGAGATGGCTCAGAGAAGGTTTGGCTCAAGGTTACACAGCAGCAGGGTGCAGTGGCTCACACCTGTAATTCCAGCAGTTTCGGAGGCCGAGGCGGGAGGATCACTTGAGCCTAGGAGTTCCAGGCCAGCCTGGGCAATATGGTCAGACCTCATCTCTATAAAAAATACAAAAAAATTAGCTGGACATAGTGGTGCATGCCTGTAGTCCTGGCTACTCAGGGGGCTGAGGTGGGAGGGCCAGTTGAACCCAGGACGTTGAGGCTGCAGTGAGTCAGTAAGCCGTAATTGTGTCACTGAATGTCAGCCTGGGTGACAGAGCAAGACCTTGTGTGAAAAAAAAAGAAAAAAAAAAGATAAGGTTACACAGCAGGAAGGGATGGATGGTTAGGAATCCCAGCGAAGTGCTGTTTCTAGTGCTTTGACATTTGATAGGTGCAGTGACCGATTTGCATGAGAAACCCTCACTGGCTGCTCCACTCTCTTCAGTGCTTTGAGTTCTGTTTTCTGATGGCCCTCTCAGCCCAGCCATTCCCATTCCACTCAATGGTTTTGCCGTACAGATCTCTGGAGCCATCTGCTGGGGGCCATTTTCCTCTGTGCATTGAGGAAAACTGGGATCCAGGAAGGACAGGAGCAGGGCACTCCTGTCTATATTCATCCTGGATGTGGTATGCCTGGCCCCTGGCCCTGGATCCTGGGACTCCTTGGCTGGACAGGAGCCCATCCCAGAGGGTGAGACTGCAGCCTCCAGGCCTCTGCAGTTTCAGACTATAGTAGAGTCTGGGACTTGGCCTGAGCTGTCCATACCAGGTGGCCAGCAGCTGGCACAGAGCCCAGCATGTGGTAACAGATGCCCAGGGAAGGTGTGACACTTGGGATGGGTGAATGGCTGGTGACAGACAAGGATGTAAGAAGGGCACTTTCGTTTGGGTGGCAGGGTCTTCAGGTCACGTCACCATCTGTATCACAAATGAACCTCCATGTTGTCTTCTGGGGAATGGGGATGAACGACTGTCCTCACTCACAGGGTTTTAGGGGGGAGGAACAGGCAGCATCTGACTATTCACAATAGCCAAAAAGTGGGAACAGACAGCCTAAATGCCCATCTGCAGATGAATGGATAAACAAATGGTGGTATATCCATGCCGTAGAACGTTATTCACCCGTGAGAAGGAATGAAATAGTGATCCATGCTGTAAAGTGGACGAACCTTGCAAACCTTACGTGAAATGAAAAAAGCCAGACACAAGAGGTCACCTATAGTATGAGTCAACTTGTATGAAATATCCAGAATAGAGAAATCCATAGAGACAGAAAGCAGACACTGGCGGTTGCCAGGGGTTGGAGAGTGGAAAGACTGGGGAGAGACTACATGGTGAGTAAAGGGTTTTACTTTGGAGTGATGGACATGCATTGGATCTAGATAGAAGTGGCGGTTTTGCACAACGTTGTGAATGTACTGAATGCCACTGAATTGTTCACTTATGCATTTATTTCATTTTTATTTATTTGTAGGGACAGGGTCTTGCTGCGTTGCCTAGGGTGCTGTCAAACTCCTGAGCTCAGCCGGGCACGGTGGCTCATGCCTGTAATCACAGCACTTTGGGAGGCCGAGGCAGGTAGATCACCTGAGCTCAGGAGTTCGAGACCAGCCTGACCAACATGGCAAAACTCTGTCTCTACTAAAAGTGCAAAATTTAGCCGTGCGTGGTAGTGGGTGCCTGTAATCCCAGCTACTCAGGAGGCAGAGGCAGGAGAATTGCTTGAACCTGGGAGGCAGAGGTTGCAGTGAGCCAAGATCATGCCACTGCACTCTAGCCTGGGTGACAGAGCGAGACTCCATCTCAAACAAACAAACAAACAAATAAACAAACAAACTCCTGAACTCAAGTGATCCTCCTGTCTTGGCCTCCTAAAGTGCTGGGATTACAGGCATGAACCACTGCACTCAGCCAGTTGTTCACTTTAAATTTTATGTTATGTGAATTTCACCTCAATGAATTATTTTTTCTGCTGGTGGATGTGGTTGGCACCTGTACTCCCAGGTGTACTCCCAGCACTTTGGAGGCTGAGACAGGAGGATTGCTTGAGTCCAGGAGTTGGAGATGATCCTCGGCAACCTAGTGAGACCCTGTTTCAAAAAATACATGTTATAAAATTATTCTCAAAGATAACAAGAGTCTGAGCGTGATGGCTCACACCTGTAATCCCAGCATTTTGTGAGGTCGAGGTGGGCAGATCACTTGAGCCCAGGCGTTTGAGAAGAGCCTGGGCAACATAGCAAAACCCTGTCTCTACTAAAAATACAAAAATTAGGCGTGGGTGTGCTGGGGCGTGTCTGTAGTCCCAGCTACTCGAGAGGCTGAGGTAGGAGATTGAAGCTGTAGTGAGCCATGATTGCAGCCCTGCACTCCAGCCTGGGCTGGAGTGACACCCTGTCTCAAAAAAAAAAAAAAAAAATATATATATATATATATATATATATATATATAATTTAAAAAAGGCAGTGTGTGTTAGGAGGGTATGAGGTTGTGATGAGACATGGGCGTTAGGGTGAGACCGCAGGAGACGGTGTGTGGGAGAGAGGCTGTGGCAGGTAAGGGTGCCGAGTGGGAGGCAGAGTGTTTAAGATTAAGACCAAGGTTGACTGCCAGATTTCAAAGCTGTGTGGCCTTGGGCAGGTTATTTAACCTCTCTCTGTTTCAGTTTCCCTGTCTATAAAAGAGGAATAACACAATTTTTGTTATGAGAATCTTAATCTTTTGTTGTGGGAATCTTAATGTTTTCATTAGGCTTAAATGAGTTAATATTTGTAAAGTGCTTGGCACAAAGTACGTACTACGTGTTAGCTGCTGTTATTATCACTCATTCACATTTTTATTTATTTGTTCATTTACTGCACACCCACGCTGCACCAGGCCCTGGGCTGCTTTCTGGGGATGCAGCTGCAAGCATGACTCAGTGCCTCTCTCAGGAGCTTTCGCACATCCTCTGGCAGCATCCTCCTCCTCCCAGCCTTGGAGCCTTGGCTGTTAATGAAAATTCTTCATCACCTCCTGCTTCTCCAGAGCTGCCTGAGCAGGCACCACCTCCCCTGGGACCCTGCGGAGCTCTTGCAGGGCATTAGAAAACGCCTTAGGCTTGGGAGCTGGTGCCCTAGGCTTGAGGGGACCTTAGGAAAGACCCTAGGCCTTAGTTTCCCTACCTATCATGGGAGAGGGTCAGGCTGGCTGAGCTCTGAGATTCTTCTGTTTTCTAACCTCCAGGCCTCTGAGTCAGGCCGGCCTGAGTTGGGCCTGGGGCTTTTGCTTTGAGCATTGGCAGGGTGAGACCAGAGAGGGCGTGAGGTCCAGAAGGGATCTCAGAGGTCCCTTTACGCACAAGGTTAGTGAGGTCCAGAGAGAGGCTGGGACATGCCTGGGGGTGCCTGGAAGGTAATGGACAAGCCTGGTTTGGGGAGGGGCTTCGGTGGCCTCAGCCCCTACCTGTTGTTAGCATGAGCCGCAGGGTTCACTAGTCTATATTTTGGATGGGCTTGAAGTGTCATGCCTGTTGAGATTTATTTTATAAAAAGTAAACTGGGCCGGGCACGGTGGCTCACGCCTGTAATCCCAACACTTTGGGAGGCCGAGGCAGGTGGATCACTTGAGGTCAGGAGTTTGAGACCAGCCTGGCCAACATGGTGAAACTCCTGTCTCTAATAAAAATACAAAAATTAGCTGGACGTGGTGGTACATGCCTGTAATCCCAGCTACTCAGGAGGCTGAGGCATGCAAATCGCTTGAACCCAGGAGGCGGAGGTGCACTGCACTCTAGCCTGGGTGACAGAGTGAGAGAGTCTGTCTAAAAAAAAAAGGGTAAACTGCCTTTTTTGGGCTGGCATTCTGGGCAGCCGGAGTAGGGGCTGGGGTGAGGGTCAGGAGATTCCTGCCCCACCCCTCTGGTAGCCATTCAGGCTCAGTCTGACCTCAGCTCTTCTGGACAAAAATGATCTGATTCTACTGCTGGTCCTCCTTACAGTCAGCCTCTCCATGTTGGCACCTCCCCCACTGCCAGCCTCAGTTGTCATCCCTGCACCATGTAGTCCCCCCTCCATCCCTGACAACCAGCATATGTTCCCTGCCATTTCCTTCCACAGGGTTTTCTTCAGGTCTCTACCCTAAGGCCCTCCCGCTCAGCCCTGCCTGAGTCTCTAACACCTGCATCCCTCCCTGCCTCACCTCACACACCAGTCAACAACCCTGGGTCCCCATGTGCTGGCTTCCCTCCCAGAAGTTTCTCCCAGGGACAGGGGTGGGGGTGGTGAGAGAGGCAGAAACGTCTAGAAAGGGCCTTGCTCTCTTCTCCTTTTAAAAACAGCTACACTTTGAGTGTAGACATAGCAGTTAGAACCTTCCAGAACTTCTCTGTGGTCTCAGGAGGGGACCAAACAGGCAAAGTCGCAGCAGAGGGGGAAGGGGCCGGAGGAGGCAGGTGGAGTCGGAGTCAGGCCCACAGGCTCTCTGGGTTCTCGGAAGACCCAGGTATGTTTCCATTCTTGCTGCCCACTATTCCACACCCACACCCACACGCACACTCCCCCAGGCCTCCAGAGCTTGGCAATGGTGATCAGGGAGGACTTCTTTGGGTAGGATGTTCATTTATTCAGCCCTTAATTCATTCACAGCTCTCGCTAGTGCCTCCTTGGTGGTAGGCCCTGTTCTGAACCCTGAGGACATGGAGAGGGGCTGGACCTCATCCCCATCTGAGGCTGATGAGGGCGGCTGCTGTGGACTCAGAGGAGCTCAGCTCGGGCAGATAAAGACCATTCATTCATTTACCAGTAAGTGCTCATCCAGCCTGCTGTGTGCTAGGCGCTGTCCCAGCAGAAAAGGAAGCGGGCAAGAATCCCTGCCCTTGTGGAGCAACTGGTGCTGGTGCTGTGTTTCCCTAGACCTGAGGCGAGTGCGCGGGCACACAGCCTGAGTTCTGAGGGCTTAAAAGAACTACCAGTTATCTTTCAGTAATTATTTAAACAACAACAAAACCCTCCACGTTAGACAAGGAGAAGACAGCGATTATCCAGAATTTCATCATTTAGAAACAACATTTCTAACACTTTTTGGTGTTTGTGCTTCTTGCTGTGTGTGTGTGTGTGTGCATGTGTTTGTGTATTCAAGCACAATTATGATTAAACTGTATGTAAAATTTTGAATACTGTTTTTTTTTCTTCAGTATCTCCTATGCTATTAACTCATAGTATCTCGATTTGTTAATGATTGTCCCTCATGTGAGTGCCCTACAGTTTAACCAGCCCCTTCTTTGGTATTTACATTATTTCCAGGTGTTTGGTATTGTAAATAGTGCTGAAATGATTAGCTTTGGAGCTATCACGTCACTTCCTGAAGGCAGAGCCTGGACCCTGGGGGGCTCAGAGGTCCCAGGCTTGGCTCTCAGCCCCTCCCGTCTTCCCTGCACACCTTTCCGCTTCCTTCCTGCTCAGCTGCTTCCCTTCTTGCTCATGGAGGGGAGAAAGTTTCCTCTCCAGGTACACTTATTTTTTTCTTTTTTTTTTTCAGACGGAGTCTTGCTTTTGTTGCCCAGGCTGGAGTGCAATGGTGCGATCTGGGCTCACTGTAATCTTCATCTCCTGGGTTCAAGTGATTCTTGTGCCTCAGCCTCCCGAGTAGCTGGGACTACAGGTGTGCACCACCATGCCTGGCTAATTTTTGTATTTTTAATAGAGATGAGGATTTTACCATGTTGGTCAGGTTGGTCTCCAACTCCTGACCTCAGGTGAGCCGCCCGCCTCTGCCTCCCAAAGTGCTGGAATTACAGGCGTGAGCCACCACGCCCGGCCCCTCTAGGTACATTTCAATGTGGGTTGCTCCATTTATCTTTTGCTACATGACAAATCACACAAACACTTAGAGGCTCAAAACAACAACATTCATTTTGTTATTGACTGTGGTTTCCATGGGTCAGGAGTTTGGGAAGAGCTCCGCTGGGCAATTCTGGCTTAGGGTCTCTCAGATGGCTGCAGGTGGCACAAGGTAGGCTGGAGCATCTGGGTGCTTGGAGCAAGACCTGTTGATTTTATCTCTGAATCTGTCCAGTTTTCTCTTTCTCTCTCATTGCTACCTCCCTATTCTGGACCACCCTCATTTCTGACCCACATGAATAATACCAGCTAAACACACAGCACTTCCTGTGGTCCAGGTATTGTTCCAAGTTCTTTACATGTATAAAGTTGCTCATTTAATCCTCACAACAACCCAGAGAAGTAGATACTGTTGTAATCTCCACTTTACAGAAGGGAAAACTGAGACCCTGAGAGGTTTCCCATCTAATGAATGACAGATCTAGGATTTGAACCCAGAGCAATCTAGTTGAATCTGCCTCCTAACTGGTCTCTTTGCTTCCACTCTGGTCTCTCTGCCCTTCCATTTGCCTCCCAGCAGCCCAAGTGAACATACTAAAGCATGACTGCGTTGTGTCAATCATCTGCTGAAACCCCACCAACATCTTGTCATGGTGACAGAGTAAGATCCACACCTCTGATCTGGCCTTCTGGTGACCAGGCCCTGCCCCCATGTCCCTGCTGGCCTTGTACCTTCAGTGATTCCCCTCTCATCCCCTAGAACTTTCCCATGGTAGGTTTGGGGTGTTTTTTTGTTTTGTTTTGCTTTGTTTTTTGAGATTGAGTCTTGCTCTGTTGCCCAGGCTGGAGTGCAGTGGCATGATCTCGGCTCACTGCAACCTCTGCCTCCTGGGTACGAGTGATTCTCCTGCCTCAGAATCCCAAGTAGGTGGGATTACAGGCGTGTGCCACCATGCCTGGCTAATTTTTGTATTTTTAGTAGAGATGGGGTTTTGCCATGTTGGCCAGACTGGTCTCGAACTCCTGACCTCAGGTGATCCATCTGCCTCAGCCTCCCAAAGTGCTGGGATTACAGGCGTCTGGCCGGTAGGTTTGGTTTTGTTTCGTCTCAATTCAGCACGCCAGCCCTTGTCCCTTTTGGAGTTAGTACTGCTGCTGCTTCAACTCCTAGCCCAGATATCACTTTCTTGGGAAAGTGTTTGCTGACTCCTCAGGCTGGTGTGCCCCCTCCTGGGCTCTTGGAGCCCTCCACTTTAGAGCATTTATTGTGAGAGTCACCGTATACTTGTTTGTATGATGCCTATCTTGCAGGGCTGTTGTGTTACCTGCTTGTAGGAATGCTCTATGTTCTGTTTGCGCTGTGATCTGTGTCCTGGTAAAGAAAGGAGTTGTGTAATGCAAAGCCCCGCAGTTTCCCTGGCCAGAAGGGAAGCTTTATGTAGACAGGGTCCATTACCCGAATCTGCCCTATTCACCATATGTCTGATGGCTAACAGTGTCTGACACACAATAGGTGCCCAATAAATTCTGTTGAATATTCATAAGAAGAGCTAATGTGTATTACTAGGTGCCAGACACTACACTCACTTAATCCTCAGAACAACCCGATGGGGTGGGCACTGCTGTTATCCCATTTTACAGATGAAGAAACAAGTTGAATGAGGGGAAGTTACTTGACTGATGCCCTCTAGCCGGTTCCAACCAAGGCGACTGGTTCACTAGGATAAAAAGTGAATGAAAGAAGAACCCCTAAATTCCAGCAGCTTCAAGTAACTCAGATGAGGGCTGTAAGGAAAACACAGACTAAAGTCATCCCAATAAAGCCTCTCTCAAATGATGGTGAGGATGTGTGGAAGGAAGGTGGTTTCCTCCAGCAGGGAGAGAAGAAGGAGAGAAAAGGCCCCTGGAGAGGAGATGGGTTACCTTGGTGGTCACTCTCCGCTTGGGCTCCAAGCCTGGCTTCCTACTTTCCTGACCACAGCTTCTGCCTCCCAGGCTCACTCTGCCATAATAGAGGCCTGAGGAAAGAGTTTACAGGGGGTGGTGGGGCGGGCAGGAGTGGGGTGGGATTCTCTTCCACATTCTGAGGTCATACCAGAGGCCTTTGTTCTTACCTACCTGGAGGCCTAAACTTTACCTTCTGCCTCTCCTGAAAAGAAGGAGGGCAGGAAAGCAGGTGTGCAGGAGAGGGAAAACAGAACCAGAGAAGTCAAAGGATTTGTCCAAGACACAGAGCCAGGCCCCTGGGAGCCTCTTAGCTCCCATTGGTGAGTGTATGTGTGTTGGGGGTAGAGGGGCAAAGATTATGTCTCCCTATTCCTCACCTCCCATGGTCCCTCCTGTCTCCTCATCCCAGCCTCCTGTCCCACCAGAGGAAAAGGCCCCCATGAAGGCTTTTCAAATGGAACTGAAATGTGTCCCAGCGCCCAGTGGTCTGGGAGGCCAGGGTCATCTCTGTGCCAGCACTTCCTCTTCTGGGTTCCTTGGGTTTTGTAGCTGATTCTGGGCTTTCCAGAGGCTAGGATGAGTTTTACTCTACAATGTTTTTGAGTTTTTGCAGTGCTGGAGCCAGCCCAGCTGAGGTCAGGTCTGAGGGCTTTGGGAAGAGTCAGGTACTTGAGTGGGGTCTCGAAGGAGGAATCGGAGTTACCAGATGGAGCCCATATCCTCTTCCTCCGGGAGCGTTCAGCCCTTGCGGGTACAGAGCTGGGCAGGCCATGATGACTGATCCCTCCCCATCTCTGGTGGGGCTACCCAGCCCCCGAAGCTTTCAGAGGCTCCAGTCTCAGGGCCACCATTCCAGCCACCCGCCCTCGGAGGCCTCAGCTTTTTCCTGCTTCCTTCCCTACAGGTCTCAGTCTGCTGGGGATTCTGTTTTGGTTGGAAGGAGGAGGCGGAGGAGTTTGCATGTCTGGCTCTTTCCTCCTTTCTTATTCCTCCTCCTTTCCTCCCGCTTGCCGATCAAGATGTTTCCTTCGCCAGCCTGGCTCCACTCCAGCCCCCTCCCCACCTTGGACAGGCAGCAGCCATCATCTCTTGCCTGGGGCTTCTGTGGGCTGTGACTTCCCAGGGTGCGCCCTTAATGCCCCGTTGGCCAGTAGAGGGTCTGCAGGCAAATCCTTCAGGATGGTGGTGCCTCTCACCTCTTCTCTTCCTCCTCTGTTGAAGCCCAAATCTCCTGGGAGAGGAGGCTACAGGCCCTCTCCAGGGTTGCCTCCTGCTCTGCAGGGGACTTTGGGCTCATCCGTGTCCGCCTTGGGGCCTTGGTCTCCTGGGGAGTTCACAGCCAACTGGGCCTCTTGGCACAGAGGTACATAGCATGCCTTGTATTTGTTTAGTAGTTTTGTGCTGCTTTGCCAAGCATCTTTACTCCAGGCCTGGAGGCACTGAGAGGAGCTACCCTCCACCTACCACCTAAGCAGTGGCCTGGAATGTAGAATTTGAGTACTTCTAATTTTTCAAACCCCCAGGGGTCCCCCTGAGGACCCTCACGGTCCCTTTCCCTGTCTGTTCCTCCTGGCTTACAGAGCTTCACAGGGATGAAACCAACGTACATCCTGGCCTGACAGAGCCCAACCTTGGCCTTGTAGCCTTAGCACCTTGCACTGTGCCTGGGGCAGGGCAGATGCTTATTAAATTTTTGTGGAGTGAATGGCTGGAGGAGCAGCCAGGGAATCGCAGGGTGACCTGATGGAGCAGTGAGGGCAGACAAGGTGCTGAGGGAACACTTCTCAGAGCCCAACTGCATTTTGAAGGATGAGTGAATTGGACAGAGAGGCAGGGTGGGAAGGGCATTCCAGGCAGGAGCAGCCTGTACAAAGTCTGAAACAGTGTGGTCAAATCTGGCACTTAGGACATGTGTGAGGAACCTCTCATCTGGGCATGGGCACGCTGGCCTGCTGGAGTGACACTAGCGATTGGCCCCCTCACCTGGTCCCAGGTCTCTGTGCTGTGGGCCTGGGCTTGGAGAGCAGGCAGGTAGTGGAAGGGGAGGATCCTGGGGGCTTGCCAGGGCTCCCCAGGGCTTGAGGCTGTGCTAATCCTTCCCTCCTGAGGCTTGGGCTCTGCTCCCCTGGGCGAGCAGGTTATGGAGTTTGAACCTGTTGGAGTCAGCTGTGGTTCAAGCAGGTTCTAGCTGCATAACACAGATAGAACCAGGTTCAGTTCTGGTCTCCATAATTTCCTGGCTGGGACCTAGGGTAAATTATTGACTTCTGTGTATTACAGTTGTTTCTATAATAAAGATAATAGAACCTACCTGGCAAGATTGTTATGAAAATCAAACAAGGTAACTTGTGTAAAGTTTTCCTTCTTCCTCCTTTCCTTCTGCCCCTCCTCCCATATGCTCCTCTCCTTCTTAGTAGGGCTGGGCATTTGAACTGAGGGCCTGACTGCTGTTTGAAGGATCCTGGACATCCTCAGCCCTGATAGCCCAGTTCTCAGTGTCTGTGGGCCACAGCATCAGCATCCCCTTTAGAAATGCAACATTTACGCCGGGTGCAGTGCTCACTCCTGTAATCACAGTGCCAGTGCTTTGGGAGGCTGAGGTGGGAGGATCTTTTTTTTTTTTTTTTTGAGACAGAGTCTCACTCTGTTGCCCAGGCTAGAGTGCAGTGGTATGATTTCAGCTCACTGCCACCTCTGCCTCCCAGGTTCAAGCGATTCTCCTGCCTCAGCCTCCTGAATAGCTGGATTAAAGGTGCATGCCACCACGCCCTGCTAATTTTTGTATTTTTAGTAGAGATGGGGTTTCATCATGTTGGCCAGGCTGGTCTTGAACTTCTGACCTCAGGTGACCTGCCCACCTCGGCCTCCCAAAGTTCTGGGATTATAGGCATGAGCCACCATGCCCAGCCATGGGGAGATCTCTTGAGCCAGGAGTTCAGGACTAGCCTGGGCAACATAGTGAGACCTTGTCTCCACAAATAATAAGAAAAAAATGGCCGGGCGCGGTGGCTCAAGCCTGTAATCCCAGCACTTTGGGAGGCCGAGGCGGGCGGATCACGAGGTCAGGAGATCGAGACCATCCTGGCTAACATGGTGAAACCCCGTCTCTACTAAAAAAAAATACAGAAAACTAGCCGGGCGAGGTGGCGGGCGCCTGTAGTCCCAGCTACTCGGGAGGCTGAGGCAGGAGAATGGCGTGAACCCGGGAGGCGGAGCTTGCAGTGAGCTGAGATCCGGCCACTGCACTCCAGCCTGGGCGACAGAGCGAGACTCCGTCTCAAAAAAAAAAAAAAAAAAAAAAAAAAAAAAGAAAAGAAAAGAAAAAAATTAGCCAGGCATGTGTCTGTAGTCCCAGCTACTCAGGAGGCTGAGGCTGAAGGATTGTTTGAATCCAGGAGTTCGAGGCTGCAGTAAGCTGTGATTGTGCTGTACTCCAGCCAAGGTAACAGAGTGAGACCTAATCTCTCTTTCTCAATCTCTCAAAAACCAAAAAAACAAAACAAAAAAACACACACTAGTGAGACATGCACATTTCCAGGCCTACATCACATCCACTGAATCAGAACTCTAGGACTGGGCCCCAGCAACCTGTTTTTAAACAAGTCCTTCTGGTGATTGTGACCCCAGCTCAAGTAGTGATGCCCACTGCCTTAGGGGACATCAGCATCTCGGTGGGTGGAGCCTGGCTTTGACTTCGAGTCGCAACTCCACTTTGTCTTGACATCTGAGCACATTTCCAGTCTGCAATGGGCCCACAAATTATGTAGCTAGTCCTGGGCGCTGATCCCTGCCGTGACCCAGCCTAGGGGGTAACCTCCAGGAAGTCACTTCCCCCTTCAGAGTCTCGCTGTCCTCATCTGTACAGCAGGGTGATAATTCTCACTCTGCTGGGGCACTGGTGGGGGTTAAGTGTGATGCGTAGGCACAGCCCTTAGCACAGGGCCTGGCACGTGCGAGTGTGGAGTGACTCTGAGGCTGGATGCCAGTGCGGTGCACACCTCTGGGGATACCATGGCAGCAAAACGGACATGTCCTTGGCTTAATGGGGCTTATGGTCTGGAGCAGGTAGATAGACAGCAAGAGATGCACACTGTGAGATGTGCTTCCAAGGGAGAAGTGCAGGCACAGGAGATTGTCTGATGGAGGGATCTGACCTAGTTGCAGCTCACTAAAGGCTTTGGAAGTGTCAAAGGAGCAAAACTCAGAGAAGGAGTGGCTGTGAACCAGGCATGGGGGTGGGGATGCCGTCAGGGGTTGTGGGGAGGCAGCAGCAGCACTGCCATGTGTTATTTTCACATAAATTAATAACCAGTCTCTGGGATAGGCTGATGGGAGGGGAGAGGAGCTGGAGGGAGGAGATGGGCCATAGGGGCTAAGGGTAGGTGAGAGGCTGCCTTGGGGGCCTCATCTTCCTGGTCTGGGTTCCTTTCCTTCAAAAAGGCCCTAGACTGTAGCCATTTAGAATGGAAATGGAGCCCTCACCCAGAGGCCACCTGACACAGTGGAGGAGAATGACTTTGCCAGCTGGTGCCACAAGTTAAGTTGTTTTACCTCTGGAAGCCTTAGCTTCATGTAAGCAAAATGGGATTATTATTATTATTATTATTTTGAGATGGAGTCTTACTCTGTTGCCCAGGGCAGTGGCACGATTTCGGCTCACTGCAACCTCCACCTACCGGGTTCAAACGATTCTTCTGCCTCAGTCTCCCAAGTAGCTGAGACTACAGGTGTGTGCCACCACACCTGCTAATTTTCGCATTGTTAGTAGAGATGGGGTTTCACCATATTGACCAGGCTGGTCTCGAACTCCTGACCTCATGATCTGTGCACCTCAGCCTCCCAAAGTGCTGGGATTACAGGCGTGAGCCACTGCGCCTGTCCTACTATTATTTTTTTTTTATTAAAATAAACAATTTTTAAGAGATAAGTCTCACTGTCTTGCCTAGGCTGGTCTTGACCTTCTGTCCTTAAATTATTCTCCTGCCTGTGTCTTCTGAGTTGCTGGGATTACAGGCACGAGCCATCGTGCCTGGCAGAATGGGACCAGACTACTGCTTAGCCCCTGTCGTTGTGCTGTTGTGGGGTTTAAGCAAGATGTTTCATGGGAGGTTCCCATGGCACCCACCCGCTGGAAGTGCTCAGTGAATAATCCATTCCTCTTTCCCCTCTGTTGGTTTGCAAGTGGGGAGCTCAGTTTTGGATTAGGAGTTCCTCTAGCCCAGGCTCACTTCCCTGGGGAAGTGCTGGCCCCTTCCTTTAATTGTAAGGAAAATGGGGCCGATCACCCCTTTTCTGTAGATGACCAGAGGCGATAAGGACATAGCTAGCATTTTTATTTATTTATTTATTTTTTTGACAGAGTCTTGCTCTGTCACCCAGGCTGGAGTGCAATGGCACGATCTCGGCTCACTGCAACCTCTGCTTCCTGGGTTCAAGCAATTCTCCCGCCTCAGCCTCCTGAGTAGCTGGGATTACAGGCACCCGCCATCATGCCTGGCTTAATTTTGTATTTTTGTAGAGATGGGGTTTCACCATGTCGGCCAGGCTGTTCTTGAACGCCTGATCTCAGGTAATCTGCCTGCCTTGGCCTCCCGAAGTGCTGGGATTACAGGCGTGAGCCACTGCGCCCCACCTGTAACCAGCTTTGAGGCCCAGAAGCAGTGGCTCCAGAGACAGCTGAGTGCCACCTCTCCAGGTGTCCTCTCTGTTGGGGTCCCACCTGGGGGTTAATTAAACCCACCCAGCTATATCATAGAGTGGGGGTGGGGTGGGTGTATTTTTCTCTAGTTTGGTCTTGAGGTCTCTCTCTGAGAATGGCTATAAATTCTAGCCCTGCTTGACGGAGTTCCAGGGCAGGTGGTCGTGGGGGTCCACAGTGTGCCTTTCATGAGATGCTTCTTTATCCTGGTGGATGGTCTGATGCCTAAGTATCCAGTTATGACCAGGTGTCTCTCTCACAGGAAACTGACTTATAGTGGAAGGCGCCCTGTGGCTCTTTTCTGACCTGTGTTCAGTTTATTCCTACCAAGAAAACCACTCGCTAGGAGAGTGTGTGGTCAGGTGAGACACGGAGGAGGCAGCACAGCAAAACCCGGGAAATAACAGAAGCAGAATATTACTCACAGAAGGGAGGGCAGCGGGAGCTGCCTGGGACCCTGTGCTTAGCCAGCGAGTTGGAGCAAGAGGGAGATGGGAGGACCTGTGGGCTGGAGGCTTTGTTGGGGTGCAGGATGTTACCCACATAGGTTTCTGTGGGTAAATATAATTGGTGGGATTAGAGCAAGCAGGCATAAGGCATGGTGACTAAGGGGGGTCACTGTGGCAAATCTGTGCAGCTCATGTGGGTGTGTTGGGGGGTCAATGGGCGAGTTAGGTGGCATCTGTCTAGCTGTCCCATGGCGAGGTGGTGACCAGGAGGAGGTTGCATAAGGCAGATACCTGGATGGATTACATTGAAGAACTGAGAGGAGGCCGAGCACTGGAAGCTGTGTCAAGGGTGACTGAGCCCTACTTCTGGTACGAGAAAGTCTGACATACTCAGAATGGGTGCCCAAGCAACATGAAATTGTTAAAATTCACTACAGCGGGTGATCTCCCCCATCCAGTAGTGTGGGCTGGTGGTGGTGGTGGAAGCAGCACTAACTGGGACCCAGGTGTCCCGAGTGCAGGCCCTGTTCTCTCAATGGAAAGAGCAGCTGTCATCTACCACGGGCCTCACTGTTCACCGGGCACTGAACTAGGTGCTCCACATGTATCAGTGAAGAAAGGCACTGTTGGCTGGGCATGGTGGCTCATGCCTGTAATCCCAGAACTTTGGGAGGCCAAGGTGGGTGGATCACCTGAGGTCAGGAGTTTGAGACCAGCCTGGGCAACATGGCAAAACCCCGTCTCTATAAAAAATATAGAAACGAGCTGGGTGTGCTGGTGTGGTGCCTGCCTGTAGTCCCAGATACTTGGGAGGCTGAGGTGGGAGGATCACCTGAGCCTGGGGAGGTCAAGTCTGCAGTGAGCTGTGATGGTGCCACTTCACTCCAGGCTGGGCAACAAAGTTTTTTTTTTTTCAAAAAACAAACAAACAGAAAGGTGCTGTTGTTAGAGATGAGAGTTAGAGGTTCAGTTACCCAACTGGTGAGTGGCAGACCCCAAAGCCTTAACCATTGCTCTGACCTGACTCCCAGAGTGACACTGGGGCCCGTAGCAAGTCCTACTCTTCTGTGGGCCTCATGTTGCCATGCGTGCTCTTAGGGGGACACCTTGTGTTCCCAAGCCCCCTCAGCTCCAGTGTCCTGGGGTCTGCATTTCTGGGGGGTGGGGGTGCATCCCTGGGAGCTGTACCACCATGCCCTGCTGCATCCAGTCTGCTGTTACCTTTACTAAGAAGATGACCAGCTGACTTGGGCCCTCTCAGCTCCAGCCTCCCAGGCCCCTTGCCATTGAGGGCTGACCTGTGGTCCCATCCCTTCCTTACCCACAATGGGGAGCAGAGGTGGCCAGGACCCATGGTTTCTCCACCCTGTGTTAGTGGGGCCCCAGGCTGGTGGGGCTGGAGTCCTGTGGGAGACCCTGAAGTAAGAAGGAAGTTGGTGGCTCCAGGGAACTGACCAAGGTCAGTGTGGCTAGAGGGTGTGTGGGGGCAGGGAGCGTGGTGAGAGGGAGGCTGGGGGCTGGACAGAGGCTAGATTGTGAAGAGCTCTTGGGAGCTGTTAAGAGTTTTTAGGCAGAGGAGGCACGTGATCAGGTTTGCATCTAGAATGACTGAGAAAATGCCTGCAACTGTTAAGGCAGTGTTAGGCACATAGGAAGCACTCAATAGCCATCAGGCCTGGCTGTGATGCTTTTTCTGTTGCTCATTATGAATACCCAGACTCCACTGCTTACTAGCTGGGAGAACTTGGGCCAGTCACTAACCCGGGGGACCCGCTTTCCTTACCAGTAATGCAGAAGGATAAGAAGTTTCCTCACAGGGGTTTTATCAGGATCCAAGTAGCTAAGTAGGGGATTTCATCTCATCTCAGTTAATCTGGCAAACACTCAGCCAGCCAATCCCAGCTGCACAGCCAGGGCCCTTCCTGTGTGTCACATGCCTCCCTGCTTCTTAGTCAGGACATGGCAGGACTTAGTCACAGGATCTGGAAGGGCCCAGCTATAATAAGGCACAAAGCTTAACCTTCTCCAGTTCTCTCTTGTCTTCAGCCTTAGCCTACAGTGGCAGACCCCTGCCTCCTCCTCAGACTCTCCCCCTAGCCTGAAGCCCTGGCTGAGGGGCCCCCAACCTTAAGAGCCCATAGAGATTCCCATAGGACCTAAGGAAGTTATTATTATAATTGTTATTATTTTTTGAGATGGAGTCACACTCTGTCATGCAGGCTGGAGTGAAGTGGTGCAATCTCAGCTCACTGCAACCTCCACCTGCCAGGTTTAAGCAATTCTCCTGCCTCAGCCTCCCAAGTACCTGGGATTATAGACATAAGCCACAACGCCTGTAATTTTTGTATTTTTAGTAGAAACGGGGTTTCACCATGTTGGCCAGGTTGGTCTCGAACTCCTGACCTCAAGTGATCTGCCGGCCTTGGCCTCCCAAAGTGCTGGGATTACAGGTTTGAGCCACCACGCCTGGCCTGAGGGAGTTATGAGCCTTCTGTGAGCCTCAGTTTTCTGGTCCGCAGAATGGGAATGAGAATGCCTGTCGTATTCGTCTTTTATTACTCCTGTTACAAATTACCATATATTTAGTGACTTAAAACAACACAAATGTATTTTTTTACAGTTCTGGAGGTCCAAAGTCCTGAAATGGGTTGTCAGGGCTGTGTCCTCTGGAAACTCTAGTGGGGATCTGTTCCCTTGCCTCTGCTAGCTTCCAGAAGCTGTCTGCATGCCTTGGCTCCCAGCCCCATCCTCTAGCTTTGAAGCCAGCAGTGTAGATTTTCGTCTGTCTTTCAATGCTTCCATCATCCCATCACCTTTACTCTCTCTGACCCTCCTGCCTCCCTCCTGTCAGGACCCTTGTGATGACATTGGGCCCACCCAGGTCATGCAGGATAATCTCTCCATCTCAAGGCCCTGAACAAAATCGCATTTGCAGAATCCCTTCTACCACATGACCTAACACAGCCACAGCTCTGGCAATTAGGATGTGGGCATCTCGGGGGGCTGTTACTCAGCCTACCACACACACCTTGCAGAGCAGTTGTGAGGATGACATGAAACAAGACAAGTGAAAGGCTCCCAGTGCCTGGGACAGGCTGTCAGTCCCCTTTCTCCTCTCCCGGGGCCTGTGTCTCCCCATCTGTAAGACGAGGTCCCTGGCAGTCCACACAGTCTGAGCCCACGTTCTTCCAGCATGCAGTACACACAGGCAGACTGTCCCTTCGGCGGCTAGGGGTTCCTAGGAAGTGGCAGACTTGAGCCCTGTCCCCGACACCTCTTCTTCCCACTCCCTCCCAAGGGCAGGCCTGTTCTCAGTTCTCGTCGGTGCATTTCCCATCTTTCCCAGGGAGAGCTGCTGGGAAAGGCTGAGCTCACCACTCCCCGGGGAGGGTGAGGGTGGAGGAAGGAGAAGGGAGAGGCCAGCAGCAGCCACTGCAAGAGATGGAGAGGAGAGGCTACGGAATGAGACTTGCAGTGGGAGAGGCTGAGGTGATCAGCACTCAGAGAAGGGGAAGAGGCTGGGCAGGGCCTCTCATCTAGAATGGTCAGCTTTTCCTCAGCCCCTTGGCCCAGGCCCTGCTGCTTGGTTCCTCTGCCGGCCACCCCCTCTCAGCCAGCCCCTTCTGACAGGCCCTGGTGGCTGCAGGAGTGTGTGTATATGTTGGAGATGAGAGGAGGGTGTCACAGGCCAGCAGGGGCCGAAGTGGGGCTCTGCCGCCGGACAGGAAGCCAGGAATCCCCCACTTCAGTGAGAAGAGGACCATTTCAGCCAGAGTCCACCCCTCACTTCCCTCTACTCAGAAATTAGTCACCATTTGCCCTGGGGCTCATCATCTGCCTTCACTGGACTTCACTTTTTTTGTTTGCCTATGGATGGAGGGCCGTGGGAGAGGCAGTTAACACCATTATGGGATTTGAGAGGGTGAAATGAGATTGTGATTTTGAACTGATTTTGAAATGTGCAGTCTGCTATATAAGGATGTGCATTCCATGCATAGCCTGTTCCTTTAACATTCTCTTCTGCAGTTTGACAGTCTGACAAACTCTTCATTGTGCTTCAAGTCCAGCTCAGATGTCGCCTGCTCTCTGTAACTTTGTCAACAGCCCCCTGCCCGTCCCAGAGAGAATGGAGCTGCTCCCTCCTTGGAATTGCTGTGGCTTCTTAATTTTTTTATTTTTTTATTTTTTTTTAAGACAGAGTCTTGCTCTGTCACCCAGGCTGAAGTGCAGTGGCCGGATCTCAGCTCACTGCAAGCTCTGCCTCCCGGGTTCACGCCATTCTCCCGCCTCAGCCTCCCGAGTAGCTGGGATTGCAGGCATCGCCACCACGCCCGGCTAATTTTTTGTATTTTTAGTAGAGACGGGGTTTCACCGTGTTAACCAGGATGGTCTCCATCTCCTGACCTCGTGATCCGCCCGTCTCGGCCTCCCAAAGTGCTGGGATTACAGGCTTGAGCCACCGCACCCGGCCAATTTTTTAAATTTTTATTTTTTCTTGAGACAGAGTTTCGCTCTTGTTGCCCAGGCTGGAGTGCAATGGCACCATCTCAGCTCACTGCAACCTCTGCCTACCAGGTTCAAGTGATTCTCCTGCCTCAGCCTCCCAAGTAGTTGGGACTACAGGCATGCGCCACCATGCCCAGCTAATTTTGTATTTTAGTAGAGACGGGGTTTCACCATGTTGGTCAGGCTGGTCTCGAACTCCTGACCTCAGATGATCTGCCCGCCTCGACCTTTCAAAGTGCTGGGATTACAGGCATGAGCCACGGTGCCTGGCCCTGTGGCCTCTTTATAACCCTCTCATGGGGTGCCTTTGGTGGGCAGGGTATTGGTTTGGACATCTGTCTCCCCCACCCTGTGTGGGCAGCACATTTGTAACAGACGCCTCTGCTCCTTAAGGTCACTGTGGTTGTGGTGGGACAGAGGCAGTGTGGCGAAGGCAGTTGGGGAGCCGGCCTCCTGGGGTCTGGCCTGTACAAAGTTGCCACATGTCAGTCCAGCCCTTAGAATTGTGCAGACTGCATGACTGACTCAATCAGATTCACACGAACCTGAGCTAAATTAAGCAGGGGACCAAATCATTCGGGTCCATCGCTCTCTGTGGCATGAATGCCTATGTCCACTGCCTCCTGCTGATAATCAGACAGCACAGGGGCCGCGCTGCTCATGAGGTTTCCTGATGAGGGTGAAATCTGAGCCAAGGGACGGTGCTGAAGGAAAGGCCATCTAGGTCTTACGGAAGCACATTCCATAAGCTCATCCACCACGCTCCAAACCCCCTGCGAAGGCTGTGTCCCACTGCCTAGTGCCGGTTTGATACCCAGAGAGTATCAAATAAATGTTGGAAACAATGTAGCGTGGTGACCAAAGGCTCCTCCACTTCCTGCAGGTGTTCTTATATGCGATTCCTTACACCTTTTCCCCCTGCTAGACTTTAAGCCCCACAGAGGCAGGGCCCTGGATGGCCTTGTTCTCCTCGGTGTTCCCAGTGCCTCTCAGTGCACTCACCTACCTACGTTGAACCCAGGTTACATGCCAGGCACATACAGACATCAGCCTTTCATCCCTCTCAACACCTTGGAGCAGGCTGTGTTGCCCTGTTATCCAGGTGAGGACAGGGAAGGTAAGATGCCGTGTCCAAACACAGGCATTAAATACCAGAAGAGAGAGCAAGACCCTGTTCCCAATTGCTCCCCACATCCATTTCCATTTGTGCAGTTCTCCCTGAGGTTTGGGATCAGATGGCCTGAGCTTCTAGGTTGCAGCAGGCAGAGCTGGCTCTGGGGAGGTCATTCCAGATAGATTGGTGGCTAAGAAGAGGGCCAGCACCGTTCCTTCTGTGGGCTTCTTAGCACCCATCCTGAAGCCATAAAAGGGAACTGGTTTGAGGAGCAGGTGGAAGGTTTGGGGGTTGCATATTACCAAGTCCCAGTGTGTGTCTGGGGAAAGGTCTGGAGATGCTCTAGAATGCTCCTCCCCTGCTCCCTGCCTCACTGAGGCACAGCTGCTCTTGGTTGGCTTTGCTGTGCCCACCTTATCTGCAAGCCTGTGTGTTCCTGGAAGTAATGGAAATGCATTTATTTAAAATGCTCCATAATTCAGCCTTGTCCTAGTATCAGGCCTTTGTCTCTGCTCAGCACTCTGGTCTCCCCAGGACTCCTCATGTACCCATTATCTCCTCTCAGCTATCTAGGCTCCTGTGAGGTAATGTGACCCCCCGTGAGAGCCTGTAAGCCAGCTGAAGCCAAGAAGGACAAGGACCTGCCCAAGGCCACCAGTGGGTCTGCTTGCTGTGGTGGGGGTTTGTATTCGCACCATTCACAGAGCTCCAACTCTGTGCCAGGGCCTCATTTCCCTCAAGACGGCTGTGGAGCAGGGTGATGAGGCTATAGGCCTGCCTGACCCTAAGCTTGTGCTCTTAACTCCTTTATGATACACCTTCTCTGTGCCAAGCACAGGCCTTGCCCTGGAGGAGTTCCCATCCTGGGGGGCAAGTTCTCAAATGAATGATGCCCACTAAGGCAGGGTCGTGTCCTCAGAGAGGCCTGGCAAAGCTCCCTGAGGGATCAGGGCTTAAGCCCTCTCCTCCAGGGGTCCCTGCAGTGTGGGGTCAGGCCCACCAGGCAGGCTGCCTGAGCACTTTGATGCTGGCTGTGCCCATTTGTGGGCCTCTGGCCTCCCCAGGCCACCTTCTAAGAGCACAGGGAGCTGTGTGGGCAGGGAAAGGAGCAGAGGCTTTGGGGCCACCAGGCAGGCATTGCCTCCCCTGAACTAGGTAACTTATCTCTTCCCCCTCCCTCGCCTCCAGTTTCCAATTCTGTAAAAAGAGGATACTGGCTTTTTCTCCGTGAGTTATCCTTGAGATTAAACATAAATATATAAAGTACCTAGCACATGACAAATTAATAAATTGTATGTCTTAAAATAATCACTGGGCACGATGGCATGTACCTGTAGTTGCAGCTACTCAGGACGCTGAGGTGGGAGGCTCACTTGCGCCCAGGAGATGAAGACAATATAGTGAGACTCTTCCTCCA
Organism: Rhinopithecus roxellana; assembly: GCF_007565055.1. Lineage (NCBI taxonomy): Eukaryota > Metazoa > Chordata > Mammalia > Primates > Cercopithecidae > Rhinopithecus > Rhinopithecus roxellana. The sequence goes on from NC_044563.1 coordinate 56,885,622, forward strand.
AAAAAAAAGTTATTGTAGGGCTATTTTTTTTTTTATTGAGATGGAGTCTCACTCTGTCACCAAGGCTAGAGTGCAGTGGTGTGATCTTGGCTCACTGCAACCTCCGTCTCCCGGGTTAAAGCAGTTCTCCTGCCTCAGCCTCCCAAATAGCTGGCATTATAGGTGTGTGCCACCACGCCCAGCTAATTTTTTTATTTTTAGTAGAGACGGGGTTTCACCATGTTGGCCAGGCTGGTCTTGAATTCCTGACCTCAAGTGATCCACCTGCCTCGGCCTCCCTCAGTGTTGGGATTAACAGGCATGAGCTACTGTGCCTGGCCAAATTTTTAAATAAGAAAATATACCCAGATTGTTACCAAAATCCAGTCAGATTGCTTTTCAGTGAACAGGCATTCAGCAAATATTTACTTAGTGCTGTCTCTGGGCTCACTTGGGCCTTGGTCATAGGGCCTGGTTTCAAATGCTGGCTCAGCGACTCCCTGGCTCTATTCAGTGGCCTGAGCACCTGGGCCTTGGTTTCTGCCTCTTGTTCATGGTCCCTGGGGCCTCTGGTGAGACTGAGCTCATAAAGTGTCGGCAAAGTACTTTGTGGATCGATGCTAACTAATAGCGGTTCCCTGGAGCTGCCGTGAGTAGGAAAGACGACTGCGGAGGTTGCTTGGACCAGGCTCAGGGCCGGCACCCAGGGAGAGCTAGTGTTGTCCTCACAGTGGGACTAAGGAAGGGCCTGCTATCCCCTGTCCCTGATGCTTTATTCCACTTTAGCCAGGAGTGGGTGCTGATAAAGTTTGATGATGGGGATGGTGCTATCCGTGGCCATGGGGTAAGAGACTTGCCCAGTTAGTGGCAGAGCCAGGTGTGGATACTCATCTGGGTCACATCCAGCCAGAGCTGGGGCCATGGTCTGTCCTGGGATCCTCTTGTCAGGGATCCCCCTCTTGCCCCCTTGCTGTCTCTCCAGAGGGTGCTGGCCTCTGCCCAGACACACAGCTGTCATAAACATGGCATGGTGGCTTCAGTTCAATGGAGAGCATAAATGGGGAATTGGAGTGGGACCCTGGGCAGGGGAGGGTGTGAGCAAGACTCCCTGTCAGTTCTGCTCCAGAGGGAAGCCCTTCCCCGTGTGTTAGACTGAGCTGAAGTCTGTCCTGGGAACTTCTGGGGAGAGGGAGCAGATGGGGATCATGCCCTCTGGGAGCTCCTGGTGTGATGGAGGAGGCATGGCCCTAACCTCCAGGACACTCCTGTCTGATGGGGCAACATGGCTTCTGTTTCCTGGGACTCCCTGTGTAACAGAGGGGACACAGTCTTCTTGTCCTCTAGGAGCTGTGTGTCTGAGGAATGAGGCATGGTCTCCATCCTGCAGGAGCCTCCAATCTGATGGGGGAGCTGTGGCCACTTCCCTCGGAGAGATTCCCTATTTGAGAGAGGAGCCCTGACCTCTGTCCTCAGGAAGGACCCCTGTCTGATGGAGGCTCACTCAAGAAACCCCATTTATGGCTTTCACCTTTGACCCCTTCCCCTACCTGATTCATGGGGAGGCCAGGTCCCACAGGCAGCAGCTATGCACGGAGCTGGGCAGTTACGAACTTGGCTGCTGTGGGGCAGGGAGGAAGGGAAGACAGGAGACTCCTTACAGGAGACTGTAAGGAGGCCCCCTGTTTTAAGTGAGGGTGACATAGAAGCCTTCCTGGTGAAGGTGTCTGTCTGGGATCCTCTGATGGACAGGAGATGCCTGGCTGTGATAAGTACCCACTGCGGATAAGGGGTAAGTGCTCCCCTAGGCTGGAAGGGAAACTTGATGGGTCACTCTGGTGACCCCCTGTCTTCATGCAGTCTGGACTGCTGGAATGGAAAGTGGTCTAGGGAGACCCTCACCATCCTTGGGGAGACCCTCACCCGCTGCCCATCTGTGTACAGGCAGAGTGCTGCCAGCCCGGGGACATCCGCCCTACATGGCTTGAGAAGCCCGGAGGAGGAGAGGAAACAGGACGCGTATCAGGAACGCCTTTTCCTTTTCTTTGTAACTAACCCCTCGCTTGGGGCTGGTGAGAGCTGAGCCTGCGGGGCTGGCTCTGGCCTGGCGGCTGCTGCCTGCGGCCCCCAGCTCAGGCTCCCTCCACCTCACAGTCCACTACTTCGGTGCTGCTCCTGGGCTGGCCTCTTCACTCCACTGAATCTCTGGACTCTCATCTGTAAAATGGGGTAAGACTTTCTATCAGCCTTACCAGGAAGTTTGCTTTTCCTCTCTTTCTGGGATTTACATGATTTCTTCCTCTCTCCATGGGATGTGCATTGAATGCTTCCTGTGCACCGGCCTCTGGCATAGGTGGGGATGGAGAACACGGGGAGGAACAGTTGGGGGAGAGAGGGGGAAAGCCTGTTTAGGACTTATCTAAGGAGTTGGGGGACATCAAGTAGAGATGTCTGAAGGCTGATGGATGTGGGGTCAGAGAGGGTCTGGCTGGAGACGAGGTTTGGACTTACTAGCATCTGGTGGCAGCTGAAGTGGTCAGGTGGGTGGAGTTGCCCAGGGAACTCCTTGTCATGGGATCTGGGAAGAGGCCAAGGTCAGACTCAGCTCTGGAGTCTCCCGAGAGCTGGGCACAGAGCAGGGATGGGGAGCTATGTGGCCAGGGCCTCCAGCAGGACTGAAATGGGATCAGTGCGTTTGGTGCTTCCTGTGGGAGTTGTGACTTTTGCCTTTGCAGTGTGCTGTCGGGGTGTGTGGGGAAGGGTGGATCACAGAGGATGAGGAGGGAGTAAAGGTGAAGGTGCTCAGACATCAAGGAATTTGATCAGTCAGGTTGTCATTCTTTTGCTTGTTTTTCTCATTATTCAAATTATTCCCCTGCTGACTGAAGGGCTACTGTGGGGTGCATGTGTAGTCGGTTATATGCTGTGTGTATGTTGTATGTGTGGGGGTTTGTAGGCAAGATGTGTGTGGGGAGTGTGATGCATGTGTGTATGTGTTTAGTATTTGTGTGTGTCTTTCTGTGCATGGTGTGTAGAGTGTGTGCACATGACCACATTCAGATCCTTGATCCACACAGCAGGCTGGTGCTGAGTCGTCTGCCTGGGCTGGAAACTGGGAAGGATTCATTAAGCTTGTGAATTTCTCTTCTCTACTTAGGGTTACACCCAATAGTGTGCTGGTAACAACTGGCCCTCCAGAAAAAAAGGAGGGTGGGGGATTTTAGCATCTGCCAATTTCTATGATGTAAATTCTCTGACTTCAGATTTCACTCTTACCAACGTGAAGTCATTGAATGTGCAGTTGGGAAGAGATGAACAGCAGACACCATTGTATAGCATTTCCATCATACAGGTGTAGTAGGCATAAATACCCTTGAGGGTATGATAGTGACAACAGTAAAATAATTAGTAAGTAATCAGTTTTGAAAATGCATTCCTACGCTGGGCGCGGTGGCTCAAGCCTGTAATCCCAGCACTTTGGGAGGCCGAGATGGGTAGATCACGAGGTCAGGAGATCAAGACCATCCTGGCTAACACGTTGAAACCCCGTCTCTACTAAAAAAAATACAAAAAAAAAAAAACTAGCCGGGCAACGTGGCGGGCATCTGTAGTCCCAGCTACTCGGGAGGCTGAGGCAGGAGAATGGCGGAAGCCTGGGAGGCGGAGCTTGCAGTGAGCTGAGATCTGGCCACTGCACTCCAGTCTGGGCGACAGAGCCAGACTCTGTCTCAAACAAAAACAAAAACAAACAAACAAACAAACAAAAGAAAATGCATTCCTGGGCCAGGCATGGTTTCTCATGCCTGTAATTCCAGCACTCTGGGAGGCCGAAGTGAGAGGATCACTTGAAGTCAGGAGTTCAAGACTAGCCTGGCCAACATGGTGAAACTCCGTCTCTACCAAAAAAAAAAAAAAAAAATACAAAAATTGGCTGGGTGTGGTGGCACACACCTGTAATCCCAGCTACTTGGGAGGCTGAGGCATGAGAATTGCATGAGCCCAGGAGGTGGAGGTTGCAGTGAGCCGAGATCACATCACTGCATTCCACATTCTAGCCTGGGCAACAGAGCAAGACTCTGTCTCAAAAAAAAAAAAAAGAAAAGAAAATGCATTCCCTTTGCTTTTAATAGAGTTTATTTAATTGTAACTTCACATTAGGATTTCTATTATTCTTTTTTTTAAACTTTTTTTTCTCTTTTTTTAAAGACAGGTCTCACTATGTTGCCCAGCCTGGTCTCAAACTCCTGGGCTCAAGCGATCCTCCCACCTCAGCCTCCCAGAGTCCTGGGATTGCAGGCATGAGCCACTGCTCCAAGCAGGGTTTCTCAGCATCAGCACTATAACATTTTGGGCTGGAGATCCTTTGCTGGGGGGTTGGGGGCACTGACATGTGCATTATGCAGGCGGCATCCCTGGCCCTCTACCTGCTAGATGTTAGTAGCACCTCTTCCACAAATCATGACAGCCCACAATGTCTCCAGACATTGCCAGGTGTCCCCTGGGGTGCAAATTCACCCCCCCCCCGCCCGGCTGAGAACCAATGGTACTGGCTGTGTTTAACAACCAGCTCATGAAATTCTTAAAAATGTGACACTTGGCTCTTATGAGCCTGCACAAGCCAGCTCAGCACACCATGGGCACCGCATCCAGATAAATATAAGGCAGTTTTTCCCCCCAAAATTATTTCCCTGGAAAAAGCTGCCACCTTAGACCTTAGATTTCGGTCTGTACAGAGTCCCCAACCATGGAGAACCCTATTGGCTTACTGACTGATCCACAGAACACTGGACACAGAGTCAGAGATATACTGCCATAGTGGATATGTTATGACATTTTATGAAATGTGAGAATAGGAAGAAATTAGTGATGTTTTTGAATTAATATCTTAACATACGTTATTCTATATCCTTAAAAGTTTGCATGTTGAAATTGGCAAAACAAACAAACCAAACAAAAACCCCCTTTAAATAAAATCTTTCTGCTGGGAAAATAATGGCCTGTCTTGTGTCAGGAGCGCCCTATAGCTAATGAGTTCCCGCCAAGGCTGCACATCCATGGTGCTCATCCAGGTGCTGAGGCTGCCACTTCTTGGCCCAGGTCCTATTTTTTCCCAGCTTCAAGCTCAGGGCTTAGCTCTTGTTTGTTCATTCAAAATCTTTATTAAGCACCTACTATGTACCAAGGAACATAAGTGACTGAAGTCGCAGTTTCTGCTTCCTGGGGCTTGCCATCATTTCAGTTCCGTGGTGTCCACTCAGGAGCAGCTGTGTGCAGGCCCCATTTGGATGCTCAGGGGCCAGCAGGAGAGGGAGGGAAAGATACACATGTGTGCTGGGTGCCTGGTGTGTGCCTGGAACAGAGCTGGGCACATCACACATGCACCTCCTCCCACCCTCCCACTGTGCTTTTGAGGGAGGGCTTGCTCGTTAGTGGAGTGTCTGCCTTAGTGGAGTGTCTGCCTCCCGAGTGTCTGCCTCCCGCTGCCCTGTAGGTGCTCTGGGGAAACAACACCGACTGGGGCCTGTACCTCCTACAGGTAAAAACAGCCCCAGGTCCAGAGATTTGAAAAATAAAGGGAAGAAAAGAAAGGAGGGAAATAAGAAAGACGAATGGAAGGAAGCAAAGGAGGGAACAAGGGCAGAGGAGTCAGGGCAAGAGCACTTTAAGCCAAGGCAGTCAAGGAGGGCTTCTTGGGTGTGGTGACGGTGGGACTGTGTGAAGGATGGGAAGGGCTGCAATTGGTAGAACTGATGCAAAGGATAGTACAGGAAGAGGGAAGAGCAGGGCATGTACCCAGAATTTTCTGGAATGTGGATGTCTACACTGGGAAAAAGTGGGGGCACAGTGACTCACACCTGTAATCCCAGCACTTTGGGAGGCCGAGGTGGGCAGATCACTTGAGGTCAGGAGTTTGAAACCAGACTGGCCAACATGGTGAAACCCTGTCTTTACTAAAAATACAATAATTAGCTGGGCATAGTGGCGTGCACCTGTCGTCCCAGCTACTCTGGAGGCTGAGGCAGGAGAATTGCTTTAACCCAGGAGGTGGAGGTTGCAGTGAGCAAAGATCATGCCACTCCAGTCCAGCCTGGGTGACAGAGAGAGACTCCATCTCCAAATAATCATCATCATCATCATCATCATCATCATCATCATCATCTGGGGGAAAACATCATAAAGTATTTTCTACCCACAACTGTAGGGAGACAGACAACTTAAACCTTTCCCTGTCCCAGTAGGAGTAACATGACTGTCTCCTCCCAGCCGCAAGGCTTTCTTACCTGAGGGACATTTGGGGGAGAACTCTCCCTGAGCAGGGGCCAGGGACAGGACACTGGCTAGGATAATGATGATGATAATTTCATAGTATCATAGCATCAACAATGTCAGCTTCTCTGTGTTGAGTGACTACTGGGGACCAGGTTTTTACACATATCCCCAGCCTATGGGGTGGGTATTATCCCCATTCTCCAGGCGAAGGAAGCTGAGCCTTCAAGAGGATAGGAAACGGGCCTGAGGTCACACTGGGCTCAAACAGGGACTCAGGCAGGGACTGTCTGCTTCAGCCTCTGGGCTCTTTTGACTGCCAGCAACCTTCTCTTCCTGAATCTAAGCCCCAGGAAGGCTGGGCAGCACTCAGGCACAGTCTGTGGGCTCTTTGGTACCCAGCTGCCAGCCCACCTGGGGAAATTTTGATCAGCCCTTGATTTTCAGATCTCCAGTTTCATGGGTTAACAGAAAATAAGCCAAGCTCTTTTAAGAAACTCTCCCCTCTGTCCATGGCCCCCTCTTTCCTCACTCTGCACCACCTAAGAATTTTCACAAACATGCCTCATGGCCAAAAAAGTGAACCCATGAATGCAGCAGGAGGCTTGGGGAATTGCTGTCTGCCTAGAAGTCTATGGGAAGTCTGCAGCCCAGGAGACTGACTTGGCCAGAACCCCTCACCCCCCAGCCACCATCCCTGACCCCTCTGGCCTGCCAGGCACTGCCCTGTGCCCCGGGAGCCATGGCAGATTTGAGCAGGGATGTGACAAGAGACGGGAACCACAGAAGCCAGCGGTCCCCATCCCAGTCTGACTCTGGGCACACTAGTGAGTCTCCCTGAGCCTGAGCTTCCTGGCCCTGGTGTGAGGCTCTTCTCACTTTGATTTCTCCATCTGGGAAATGAAGCAGGTGGGACTGTGCTCCCTCAGGCTCCGGAAATCTCTGAAATGGGGTGACATTTCTTGCCTTCCTGCCTCCTTCCCCCTCCCGGGCTGTCCTGAAAAGCAGGTGCACTGATGGCGGCCTAAACAGGCAGACCACGCTCTGACACAGGGAGGGCTGGGAAATTCTGGCAGGGCAGACAAGCTGGTACACAAATAACTCTGCTACCAGGGAGAATGTGATAAAGGCCTAGGAACCTCTCTGCAGCCGCTGCCACCTGCTCCCCGCACCTCCCTGCTCCCTGATGGCTACTCTCACACCCAGGAAAGTGGGTCAGAATGTAGGGCGGTTGCGTCTGAGTGAATGGCCCCTTGCGTCTCCCCACCCTACCCAGCTGAGCCATGGCTGCTATCGGGCAGGGATGGGGGAACGTTATGGAATTGAGGGCCTCTCTGAATCCAAAATATGGCCCTGGCCAGTCATTCTCTCTTCCCTCAAATGCCCTTGGCTCCCCATTGCCTTCTGGATAAGGTCCAAGTTCCTTGGCCCAGCACTCAAGGCCCTTCACGGCCCTACCCTCCTAGCCGAGGGCCCGCACATACAAGTGCTCCGTGATTCTCTGTGGAGCGCGAACGGACCATTCTCCAGCCCAGCCTCTTCCCCTGAGGCTCCTCCCAGCCACGCCAGAGGCTCGCTGTCCCCTGAGCACCCGGTGGACTCAGTTGCCCTCTCCAGGCCTCCGCCTGCAGTGTGGTCACCCCTTCTGCACCTTGTGTGTCCTTCAAGATTTTCCTCATTGCTACCTCTTCCCTTGAAGGCTTTTTTGTTTTTGTTTTTTGAGATGGAGTCTTGCTCTGTTGTCAGGCTGGAGTGCAGTGGCGCGATCTTGGCTCACTGCACCCTCCTCCTCCTGGGTTCAAGCGATTCACCTGCCTCAGTTTCCAGAGTAGCTGGGACTACAGGTGCCTGCCACCACGCCCAGCTAATTTTTGTGTTTTTAGTAGAGATGGGATTTCACCATGTAGGCCAGGATGGTCTCAATCTCTTGACCTCGTGATCCGCCCACCTCGGCCTCCCAAAGTGCTGGGACTAAAGGCGTGAGTGAGCCACAGCGGCCAGCCCTGAAGGCTTTCTTGACTCTCCAGATAGAACCACATAATCCCACCTCTCAGGCAGTATTGTGAGTGATTAAAAGTGTGGTCTCTGGAGCTGGAGTACCTGGGCTCTGATATCTAGATCTGTTGTTTACTTGCTGTGTGACCCTAGGCAAATTACTTAACCTCTCTGTGCCTCAGTTTTCTTATCTGTGAAGTGGGATGATAGTAATACTTGTTATAGAGTTGTTGGAGAAATAAGTGAGTTGATATTTGTAACCAACTTAGAGCAGTAACTGGACTTGGTTTCTCTCCTGGATAAGCTTTCTTTTTTTTGTTGTTGTTTGAGACAGAGTCTCACTATGTTGCCCAGGCTGGAGTGCAGTGGCACAATCTCAGCTCACTGCAGCCTCGCCTCCCGGGTTCAAGCGCTTCTCCTGCCTCAGCCCCCTGAGTAGCTGGGGTTACAGGCACGTGCTACCACATCCGGCTAATTTTTGTATTTTTAGCAGAGACAGGGTTTCACCATGTTGGCCAGGCTGGTCTTGAACTCCTGATCTCGCGATCTGCCCGCCTCAGCCTCCCAAGGTTCTTGGATTACAGGCGTGAGCCACCGTGCCCGGCCTCACTTGGATAAGTTTTCTTTTTTTTTCTTTTTTGAGATGGAGTCTTGCTCTGTTGCCCTGGCTGGAGTGCAGTGGCCGGATCTCAGCTCACTGCAAGCTCCGCCTCCCGGGTTTACGCCATTCTCCTGCCTCAGCCTCCGGAGTAGCTGGGACTACAGGTGCCTGCCACCTCGCCCGGCTAGTTTTTTTTTTTTTTTTTTTTTGTATTTTTAGTAGAGACGGGGTTTCACCATGTTAGCCAGGATGGTCTCGATCTCCTGACCTCGTGATCCACCTGTCTCGGCCTCCCAAAGTGCTGGGATTACAGGCTTGAGCCACCGCGCTCGGCCGATAAGTTTTCTAATGTTGACTGAAGGGTGGGTAAATATCTGAAGGTCTTCTGACATTCCCTGCATTTGTAGCATTTTTTTTCTAATATTAATTTTCTAATATAAAGAAAGGAATTGTTACCAGTGCTTACACAATTTGCTAGTACTGAATCCACATTCATGGATGATCTTTCCAGTGTGAGTTTTCTGATGCTGAGTAAGATATGTCTTGTCTAAATGATTTCCCATAGGTGGTCCATTCATGAGGTTTCTCTCCTATGTGTTTTCTGATACTAGCTTTGTGATTCTGGACAAGTTAGGTAGGGTTTCTGAGTCTGGGCTTCTTCTCTGAAAAATTGGAATATTTAGAAGGAATATAATAATGTATGTGAAGCGCTTAGCACAGCGCCTTGCTCATAGGGAAAGCTCAGTGTATGGTGGCCATTTTTCTTAATGGGTTTCTCTTAACTAGGCTATGCTGTGGTCTTTTGTCAGCAGGGACCACCCATTGTTCATGTTAGTGCCCCTAGAGCTTTGCACTGGCAGTGGCTGTGTGATGGCTCAGTGGTGAGTGAATGATGAATGGGATAGCCACTGTCAGAGCTGGGCAGAGGCCTGTTTGGGGTGTATCAGCTGTATTCTTGGCGCAGCCTGACAGTGGCTGTGGACTCCGTTCCTATGAAGCATTTTCTTTTTTTTTTTTTTGAGACAGAGTCTCGCTCTGTCACCCAGGCTGGAGTGCAGTGGCCGGATCTCAGCTCATTGTAAGCTCCGCCTCCCGGGTTTACACCATTCTCCTGGCTCAGCCTCCTGAGTAGCTGGGACTACAGGTGCCCGCCACCACGCCCGGCTAGTTTTTTGTATTTTTTAGTAGAGACGGGGTTTCACCAGTTTAGCCAGGATGGTCTCGATCTCCTGACCTCGTGATCCGCCTGTCTCGGCCTCCCAAAGTGCTGGGATTACAGGCTTGAGCCACTGCGCCCGGCCCTTTTTTTTCCCTTTTTAAGAGACAGGGTCTTGCTCTGTTGCCCAGGCAGGAGTGCAGTGGCGTGATCATAGCTCACTATAAACTTAAACTCCTGGGCTCAAGCGATTTTCCCTCCTCAGCCTCCTGATAGCCGGGACAACAGGCATGTGCCACCATGCCTGGCTAAGTTTTAATTTTTTGTGGAGATGGGGTTTCACTATTTTGCCTAGGCTGGTCTTGAACTCATGGTCTCAAGCATTCCTCCTGCCCAGCCTCCCAAAGAGTTGGAATTACAGGCACGAGCCACCATGCCTGGCTCCTAAAAAGCATTTTCTAAGCCCAATGCCCATGGCTCCTGACAGCCAAACGGAAGTATAGATAGAAGAAGAAATCCCTGGAGTCTGCTCACCCAGAGACAAGGGTCATCACCACTATCTTTTTATATTTATTTATTTGTTTATTTATTTATTTATTTTTTGAGCTGGAGTCTTGTTTTGTTGCCCAGGCTGGAGTGCAGTGGTGCGATCTTGGCTCACTGCAACCTCTGCCTCCTGAGTTCAAGCGATTCTCCTCCCTCAGCCTCCCAAGTAGCTGGGATTATAGGCATGCACCACTACGCCTGGCTAATTTTTGTAATTTTAATAGAGATGGGGTTTCACCATGTTGGCCAGGCTGGTCTTGAACTCCCGACCTCAAGTAGTCTGCCTGCCTTGGCGTCCCAAAGTGCTGAGATTACAGGTGTGAGCCACTGCGCCCGTCCTACCACCATCTTTTTAAACTTCATCCATTCTCATACTTGAATAATTCTCTTAGGGCATTCATTTAACCATATTCATCCTATATTTATTTATTGAGCACCTGCTATATCCTAGGTACCATGCTATGCCCCAGAAATACAGTGAATATAACACAAATAATATACCTCAACTTTCATTGTTGCTATAAAAGTGAAGCAGAGGGTGTTATCAGACCATTACAAAGTGTGGGAAGTGCTATGAATGGGGGCACACTGGATATGGAGCTGAGGGGCCCGTAACCCAGACTTAGGGGGTAGTCAGGGAAGGCTTCCTGGTAAAAGGATGGCTAAGTATATGATACATTAGGCCTGGGAAGGGATCTCAGGAATCACAGAAACGTGGATCCTGGATTGTAACATCACACAACCATAGACTGTTACATCAAAGCATTCAGAGTTTAGGGTCCAGATTTTCCCTACTTCACTCACTTTTTTTTTTTTTTGAGACAGAGTCTCGCTCTGTGGCCCAGGCTGGAGTGCAGTGGCCAGATCTCAGCTCACTGCAAGCTCCGCCTCCTGGGTTTACGCCATTCTCCTGCCTCAGCCTCCCGAGTAGCTGGGACTACAGGTGCCCACCACCTCGCCCGGCTAGTTTTTTGTATATTTTTTTAGTAGAGATGGGGTTTCACTGTGTTAGCCAGGATGGTCTCAATCTCCTGACCTCAATGATCCGCCCGTCTTGGCCTCCCAAAGTGCTGGGATTACAGGCTTGAGTCCACTGCACCCGGCCATTTTTTTTGATTTCTAGATTCTCTTTTCTCCTCGACTTGAGACATATCTTGTTAGAGAAACCCAAGCATCTTTATAAAGTACTTTATGCTCATTGTATAACAAAAAAATTATAGATATAAAGAATTGTGTGGGTGGGCGGAGTCTTCTTCAACTCCTGTGAGTATTTAGGCACATTTCCCTTTTTTTCATTCTGTCTTTTTTTAGGTTTTTTTTTTTTAATTGAGATGTAATATACCGTAATATTCACACTTTTAGGGTAAAATTCAGTGGTTTTTGTATATATTCACAAGTTTGTATAACCATCACCACTATCCAATTCCAGAACATTTTCATCACCTCCCAAAGAAACTCTGTACCAATTAGCAGTCACTCCCCATTTCCCACTCCATCAACCCTTGGCAACTGCTAATTTACCTTCTCTCTAGCAATTTGCCTACTCTGAACATTTCATGCAAGTTCAATCATATAATATGCAACCTTCTGTGACTGGCTTAATTTACTTAACAATGTTTTCAAGGTTCATTATGTTGTGGCATGAATCAGTACTTCATCCCATTTTATGGCTATATAATATTCCATTGTATGTACAGACTGAATTTTAAAAAGATACATGTATTCGTTGATAGATTTTTTTTCCCCACTCTTTTTGGCTATTTTGAATAATGCTGCTACAAACATTTATGCACAAGTTTTTGTGTGTGGACAGTTTCAGTTCCTTTGGGTGTATACCCAGGAGGGGACTTACTGGGTCATATGTTAACTCTCGGTTTAACTTTTAAACAAACTGCCAAACTGTTTTTCAAAGTGACGGCCCCACTTTCCAATCCCACCAGTGATGTATGAAGGTTCCAGTTTCTCCACATTCCTGTCCACACTTACTATCCTTCCTTTTGAGTATAGCCATCTTAATGGATGTGAAGTGTATCATTGTAGTTTTGACTGATGACTGATGATGCTGAACATCTTTTCATGTGCTTATTGGCCACATGAATATCTTCTTTGGAGAAATGCCTATTCAAACAAATCCATTGCCCATTTAAAAATGGGTGATTCGCCTGTTTGTTGTTGAGTTGTAATCATTCTTAATATATCCTGGCTATTAGGACCTGATCAGATAAATGATTTGAAAATATTTGCTCCATTCTGTGGGTTGTCTACTCCTTTGCTTGCTTGCTTGCTTCCTTCCTTCTTTCCTTCCTTCCTTCCTTCCTTTTTAAAATTATACTTTAAGTTCTAGGGTACATGGGCACGTGCAGGTTTGTTACATATGTATACATGTGCCATGTTTGTTTGCTGCACCCATTAACTCATCATTTACATTAGGTATTTCTCCTAATGCTGTCCTTCCCCCTGCCCTCCACTCCCCGATATTCTCTTTCATTGACAGTGACTTTTGAAGCACAAAAGTTTTAAAATTTTGTCTATTTTTTCTTCAGTTGATTGTGCTTTTGGTGTCATATCTAAGAAACCATTGCCTAACCCAAGGTCATGAAGACTTTACTTATGTTTTCTGCTAAGAGTTTTATAGCTGCAGCTTTTACATTTAGGTCTTTGGTCCATTTACTTTTTTTTTTTTTTTTTGAGACGGAGTCTCGCTCTGTCGCCCAGGCTGGAGTGCAGTGGCCGGATCTCAGCTCACTGCAAGCTCCGCCTCCCGGGTTTACACCATTCTCCTGCCTCAGCCTCCGAGTAGCTGGGACTACAGGCGCCCGCCACCTCGCCCGGCTAGTTTTTTGTATTTTTTAGTAGAGACGGGGTTTCACCGTGTTAGCCAGGATGGTCTCGATCTCCTGACCTCGTGATCTGCCCATCTCGGCCTCCCAAAGTGCTGGGATTACAGGCTTGAGCAACCGCGCCCGGCCTTTTTTTTTTTTCTGATACAAAGTCTTGCTCTCTTACCCAGGCTGGAGTGCAGTGGCACGATCTCGGCTCACTGCAACCTCCGCCTCCTGGGTTCAAGCGATTCTCCTGCCTCAGCCTCCCAAGTAGCTGGGATTACAGGCGCCCGCCACCACACCCGGCTAATTTTTGTATTTTTAGTAAAGACACGGTTTCACCATGTTGACCAGGCTGGTCTCGAACTCCTGACCTCAGGTGATCTGCCCGCCTCAGCCTCTCAAAAGTGCTGGGATTACAGGTGTGAGACACAGCGCCCGGCTCCATTTGAGTTAATTTTTGTATATGATGTGAAGTCGGGATCTAACTTTGTTTTTTTGTGTGCGACTTATCCAGTTGTCCTAGCACCATTTGTTGAAAACAATGTTCTTTCCCCATTGACTTGCCTTGGCTCCTTTGTAAAAAAATCAATTGACCATAAATATATGGGTTCATTTCTAGACTCTCAATTATATCCCGTTGATCTATATGTCTTTTTTTTTTTTTTTTTTTTTCGAGATGGAGTCTCGCTCTGTCACCAAGGCTGGAGTGCAGTGGCGCCATCTCGGCTCACTGCAAGCTCCACCTCCCGGGTTCACGCCATTCTCCTGCCTCAGCCTTCCGAGTAGCTGGGACTACAGGTTCCCGCCACCACGCCTGGCTAATTTTTTGTATTTTAGTAAAGACGGGGTTTCACCGTGTTAGCCAGGATGGTCTCGATCTCCTGCCTTTGTGATCCACCCGCCTCGGCCTCCCAAAGTGCTGGGATTACAGGTGTGAGCCCCTGCGCCCGGCCCTGTATGTCTGTTTTTATGCCAGCACAATATAGTCTTGATTACTGTAGCTTGGTAGTAAGTTTTTTTTTTTTTTTTTTGAGACGGAGTCTCGCTCTGTCGCCCAGGCTGGAGTGCAGTGGCCGGATCTCAGCTCACTGCAAGCTCCGCCTCCCAGGTTTACGCCATTCTCCTGCCTCAGCCTCCCGAGTAGCTGGGACTACAGACGCCCGCCACCTCGCCCGGCTAGTTTTTTGTATTTTTTTTTTAGTAGAGACGGGGTTTCACCGTGTTAGCCAGGATGGTCTCGATCTCCTGACCTTGTGATCTGCCCGTCTCGGCCTCCCAAAGTGCTGGGATTACAGGCTTGAGCCACCACGCCCGGCTGTAGTAAGTTTTGAAAGTGGGAAGTGTGAGTCTTCTAACTTGGTTCTATTATTATTATTTTTTTAAAGATAGTTTGGCTATTCTGGCTCCCTGGCATTACCTTATGAATTTTAGGATCAGCTTGTCAATTTCTGCAAAAAAGCTAGCTGGGATTTAATAAAGATTACATTGAATCAGTTAGGGGAGCGTAGGCATCTTAACAACATTAAGTCTTCTCATTTTTTTGTTTTGGGTATTTATTGAGTGTAAAGTTGAGCTCATGCCAAACGTACTATTCTGATTCCTGACTTACTCTGCTTACTATTCTATGATAGGCATTTCCTTGTGTTATGAAAGATGGAAACCTAATTTCAGTGCTGTATAATATTCCATTGTTGGCTGGGCACAGTGGCTCATGCCTGTAATCCCAGTACTCTGGGAGGCCGAGGCAGGTGGGTTGTCTGAGCTTAGAAGTTCAAGACCACCCTGGACAATATGGTGAAACCCTGTCTCTACTAAAATACAAAAAATTAGCCAGGCATGGTGGCACACGCCAGTAATCCCAGCTACTTGGGAGGCTGAGGCAGGATAATCGCTTGAGCCCGGGAGGTGGAGGTTGCAGCAAGCCGCGATGGTGCCACTGTACTCCAGCCTGGGTGACAGAGTGAGACTCCATCTCAAAAAAAAAAAGGAAAAAGATATTCCTTGTTTAGCTTTTTCATGTAGAATTACAAACTCTTGTTTTGGTGTAATCAGTCTTGGAAGGTGCTTCATTTGGGTCCTTTGTCATGTAGCCCTCTCCCTGACAGGCACAAAGGGACACTGGGAGGAACTGACGGCTCACCGAAGTGGGGTGAAATATTAGTGTCAAAGTTGGTCCACAGGTACCCTGTGCTGCAGGTGGGGAGTGGGGCTCACTGGAGAAGCTGACATTCTGGTTCATGGAGAGCTGACTTACCCGTCTTCCTGGCAGCATCACCTTGATGGAATGGAATCAGAAGACAGCATCCAGCAGTCTGCATGGACACTGATAGGGCATGTTTGGTTTAGGCATGTTTTTTTTTTTTGAGACGGAGTCTCGCTCTGTCGTGGCGGGATCTCAGCTCACTGCAAGCTCCGCCTCCCGGGTTTATGCCATTCTCCTGCCTCAGCCTCCCGAGTAGCTGGGACTACAGGCACCAGCCACCTCGCCCGCCTAGCTTTTTGTATTTTTTAGTAGAGAAGGGGTTTCACCGTGTTAGCCAGGATGGTCTCAAACTCCTGACCTCATGATCCGCCCGTCTCGGCCTCCCAAAGTGCTGGGATTACAGGCTTGAGCCACCGCACCCGGCCGGTTTAGGCATGTTTTTCTAGAACAGTGGATCTGAAACATTTTTAAATTTGCATTGTGAAATTCGTTTTACGTTGTAATTCAGTACACACACATTCACCTGAAACAAACATTTTGCTAAATAATACTCTTATTTATTTATTTTTGAGACAGAGCCTTACTCTGTCGCCCAGGCTGGAGTGCAGTGGCACGATCTCAGCTTACTGCAACCTCTGCCTCCCAGGTTCAAGTGATTCTCATGCCTCAGCCTCCTGAGTAGCTGGGATTACAGGCATGTGCCACCACACCTGGCTAATTTTTTGTATTGTTAGTAGAGACAAGGTTTCACTATGTTCACCAGGCTGGTCTCGAACTCCTGGCTTCAAGTGATCTGCCCACCTTGGCCTCCCAAAGTGTTGGGATTATAGGCGTGAGCCACTGTGCCCAGT
Organism: Rhinopithecus roxellana; assembly: GCF_007565055.1. NCBI lineage: Eukaryota > Metazoa > Chordata > Mammalia > Primates > Cercopithecidae > Rhinopithecus > Rhinopithecus roxellana. The sequence goes on from NC_044563.1 coordinate 56,902,042, forward strand.
GAATACTCACTTTTTGTATCAGCCAGGAGAAGCCAGCCTGCAGCAGTAAGAACCCCCAAATCTTAGTGGCTCAAGAGCTTTCATTCTCCCTTATGCTACACATCTGTCATGTAGTGGGGCAGCCCTGGGATTTAGGTTGATGGAGGCTTTCTCATACAGATCATTGCTGGTTTCAGTGGCAAAGGAAAGACAGCATGGCAGGCAAAAGAATGCTCTTCCCAAAGATGTCTACGTCATCATCGTTGGAACCTGTGAATATGATATGTCACATGGCAGAGGGTAATGAAGGTTGCAGATGGAATTAAGGTTGCTAATTAACCGACCTTAAAATAGGAAGATTGTTCTGGATAATCCAGACGGGTTCAACGTAATCCCAGGGGTCTTTATAAATGGAAGAGAGAGGCAGAAGAGAAGGTCAGAGTGAGACAATGTGATAAGAACTCGACGTGCTCTTGCTGGCTTTGAAGATAGAGGCAGGGGCCATGAGCCAAGGAATGTGGGCAGCCCCTAGAAGCTGGGAAGGTCAGGGAAACAGATTTATCCTTTGAGCCTCCAGAAATGAATGCAGCCCTGCGGGTATCTTGAATTAAGTCCAGTGATGCCCATTTAGTGTTTCTGAACTACCAAACTATAATACGTTGTGTGTGTGTGTTTGTGTGTGGGATTTTTTTTTTTTTTTGAGACAGGGTTTCATTCTGTCGCCCAGGCTCAAGTGCAGTGGCACAACCTTGACTCACTGCAGCCTCCACCTCCTAGGTTCAAGTGATCCTCCCATCTCAGCCTTTGAGTAGCTGGTACTATAGGCACACGCCACTACGCCTGGCTAATTTTTGTATTTTTGTAGAGATGGAGTTTCACCATGTTGCTCACACTGGTCTTGAACTCCTGAACTCAAGTGATCCTCCCACCTCGGCCTCCCAAAGTGCTGGGATTACAGGCGTGAGCCACCACACCTGACCTGTTTGTGTTGGTTTAGGCCACTAAGTGTGTGGTAATTTGTTACAGCAGCCATAGAAAACGAATACAGAGGGCATGGGGAATGAAGCACCAGCACTTAAATCTGCCTGGCACTGACATCTGGCACTTCTACTCATATTTCATTGGCCAGAGCAAGCCACATAGACATGCCTAACTTCATAGTACCACAGAAATCTGATACTCACATACCCCCAGGCTTAGAGGGAAACTGAATTTTGGTGAATATAATAATGTCTATTATACCTTGCTACCTGCAGTGCATGCTTATATTTTCTATTCCATTCCATTTCATTAAAAAAAAAATCTCTTAAGTTGGTTATTTATTTATTTATTTATTTTTGAGACGGAGTCTTGCTCTGTTGCCTAGGCTGGAGTGCAGTGGCACCATCTCAGCTCACTGCAACCTCTGCCTCCCTGGTTCAAGCAATTCTTCTGCCTCAGCCTCCCGAGTAGGTGGGACTACAGACGCATGACACCATGCCCGGCTAATTTTTGTATTTTTAGTAAAGACGGAGTTTCACTATGTTGACCAGGCTGGTCTTGAACTCCTGACCTCAAGTGATCCTCCCACCTCCGCCTCCCAAAGTGCTGGGATTACAGGCATGAGCCACCATGCCCAGCCATAAGTTGGTTTTATTATCAACTAGTATGTTGTGATCCCCTGTTTGGAAAACATTACAGACCCTCTTCTGCCCAGGCCTCCTGTACCATATGACACACCTAGATGTGTGACACACCTAGGCATAGCTGATTGGCCCAGGTGTGGAACACATGACCAATGTTGACCAATCAAATTCCTCTCCTGGGAATTTGGAAGTGGGCCATTCAACCAGTTAGCTGTGGGAAGCTGAGTGAGAAGCAGAGTGGAAACAGTGTCAGAGTGGGAGTCACATCCAAGCCAAAAGGATGGAGGAGGAGAAAAGCCTTGAGTAAGTAGAGACAACTGGTCCACAGAGGCAATGGGGCAGCCACCCAGAAAGCAGTGCAACCGGGGGAACACGCAGCCCCAGGAGGAGAGGTGCAGAGAGAGTGAGACTGCCTGAGATTCCCATGGCTTCCCAGGTCCTGTGCCAGCCACCATGCATCCTGCCTGCATCCCGTGAGAGTTTTGCCTTCTTATAACATGCCCTCCCATTTTCTTGAGCTACCCTGGGTGGTGGGGTTGGGTGCGGTGGGGGCTGGTTCTGTTCCTCGTCTCCACTGAGGCTTAATCAGCTGGAACACTGCTCATATTTCTCTTATAGGCACCCAGCTCTGTGAATCAGGCCGTGAGGCATAGATGGGGCTGGGGGCGAGACAGACCCTGCCTCTGGCATCCTGGAAATTTGGCTTTGACTAGTCTTGGACGTGTGTGCATGCTCTTCGAAGTTGACAGACAGAGCCATCTGTGTGACACTGCATAGATGGAGGTCCCAGGAAACGAAAAATCCTCACAGGGGCCTCTTTTCTGATAGTGTTAGGGTCAGGAAGTCAGAGTTTTATCACAGGGGGCTTGACAGTGTCATGGAGTGAAAAGGACATGGGCTCTGGAGACAGGCAGACCATGCTTCACCTTGGTGAGCCTCAATTTCCTCATCTCTGAAATGGGATTGTGAGGATCAGCAGTATTCTAGGAAAAATACCTAAAGTCACGTCTAGAGCATGGCATGCTTTTGGGGAATGTAGTGGCTGCTGCTGTCATTTGAGGAAGCCATCAGAGTCCTGCTTCCTGAAGGAGGTGGTCCTGGTGCTGACGAGGTTAGCAGCAGGTCATTCCCCACGGCTGGCCACACTTCCTACCGTGGTCACACTCACTCTGCCCCTTGCCCCTCTCCTCTCCTCATTTCCCCTCTTTATTGTTATTCCCAATGTTGTTGAAAACACCTGGTTTAGGAAAACAGCTGGGTTGGATATGAAGCACCCAGCTTCTGGAGGCAGGCAGATAGAATTGGGTCTGAATCCTGACCGAGTCCCTGGCTTGCTGTGTGTTCTTGGGGAAAGTACTGCATCTCTCTGAGCCTTGAGCTAATTACCTGTAAAATGAGGATGATAATCCCCATTTCACAGAGCTATTATGAGAAATAATTAGCCACTCAACAAAGTTCTGTCTTCCCTCTTTCCCTTCTTGAATTTGCCCCTTCCGGCCTGACCAGGGTGTCTCGCTCCTTCCGGCAGTCCCTGGAATGGTTTTCCCTGACTCAGTTGTTAGTGGCCTCAGGCACTGTGGCCTCTCCTTTCCCTCAGACCATGGACTCCCAGGGCTTCTGGAAGCAGGTGGAGTCCCTTGTGGCCGGTGCCACTTCTCTGGTCTTCTCTGCAGGTCCCAGCCCCACCTTGGGAGCTGCTGCTTCAAACCGTGTGATCTGTATTTTTCCTCACTTTAGCAATTATCACACTCCAGCTAACTGTGGCATCTTCACACTCTGAACACTAATAAATATTTATGAGAAGGAAGCTGGATGCGGTGACTCACGCCTGTAATCCCAGCATTTTGGGAGGCTGGAAGTGGGCGGATCACTTGAGGTCAGGAGTTTGAGACCAGCCTGACCAACATGGTGAAACCCCGTCTCTACTAAAAACACAAAAATTAGCCTGGCCTGGTGGTGCATGCCTGTAATCCTAGCTACAGGGGAGGCTGAGGCACGAGACTCACTTGAACCAGGGGGATGGAGGTTGCAGTGAGCTGAGATCACGCCACTGCACTCCAGCCTGGGCAACAGAGCGAGACTCCATCTCAAAAAAATAAAAATGAATAAATAAATAAATACATATTTATGAGGAGGAGAAAAGCCCAGTCTCCCAGGGGAGGTGGGGCGGGATGTGGCAGGCTTCTTAGCAAGCCATGCTCACACCCATCAGTGGTTCCTGCCAGCCCAGAAGTGAGAGGTGGGGGTGGGCAGGGCCAGGGCTATGAAAGCAGCGCAGAGCCACCACCTACTCGCCGTCTCTTCCGGAAGGAGGCAGGAGTGGCTGTCCCTGTGCCGTGGTGGGCCTCACTGTCCTGCCCACCCTGGTGCCTGCTGGGCCCTGCGCTCCTGGGGGAGGACTGGGTGGCAGGAAGCCCTCTCAGCCTCATGTGTGCCTACCCTACCCCTCTGTCCATGGCTGTTTTAGCCTCTCTTATTTCATCTTTTATTTTCACCCGTCCAGGGTCTGTGTCCCTATCCTCCTCTCTCTTCCCCAACCCCTTCTCTTATCTCAGGGTCTCTGTCTCTATCTTTCAATTTTCTTCTCTCCCTCCCAACAATTACTTTGAGAGATCCTGGAGCTAGCTGTTGGCGGCTAGGGAAGGGGGTCTCAGGCTCCAAGACCCAGCTTGTGGGAGAGGGCAGGAGGAGATATGGAAGGCAAATACATTCCACTTTTTGGGAGTCATGGACTACATCTCGACCTGATTCCTTGTCCAGAACTCTGCTGGGTGACCATGGCTTATTCTCTGCCTTTCCTGGGCTTCAGTTTCTGTTAAGTAAGGTGATTGATTTCTTCATTCATTCATTCCTTCACCTGTTCAACTATTGATTGAGTGTTTGCTACCTGCCATTCATCATTTTTTGTTTGTTTGTTTTTGTTTTGAGACTGAGTCTTATTCTGTTGCCCAGGCTGGAGTGCAGTGGCACGATCTTGGCTCACTGCAACCTCTGTCTTCTGGGTTCAAGCAATTCTCCTACCTCAGCCTCCCAAGTAGCTGGGATTACAGGTGCCCGCCACCACGTCAGCTAATTTTTGCATTTTTAGTAGAGACAGGGTTTCACCACATTAGTCAGGCACGGTCTTGAACTCCTGACTTCCTCGGCCTCCCAAAATGCTGGGATTACAGGCATGAGCCACCGTGCCTAGACCCATCATTTATTAAACAATGATTGCAGTGCCATTCTGGGTGCTTGGGATAGATGCATCTATGGATAAGAGAAACAAAGATCCTTGCCCTCGTGGAGTGACATGTTAGCAGAGTAGACACATAATAAACAAGTGAAATATGTATACGTTCGAAAGTGTTAAGTGTTGGCTGGGCACGGTGGCTCACACATGTAATCTCAGCACTTTGGGAAGTCGAGGTGGGCAGATCGCTTGAGTCCGGGAGTTCAAGACCAGCCTGAGCAATATGGTGAAACCCCATCTCTACCAAAAAACAAAACAAAACAAGAAAACAAAAAATAAAAATTAGCCCAGGGTGGTGGCGTGTGCCTGTGGTCCCAGTGACTTGAGAGGCTGAGCAGGGAAGATCATTTGAGCCTGGGAGGCAGAGATTGAAGCAGTGAGCAGAAATCACACCACTGCACTCCAGCCTGGGTGACAGAGTGAAACCTTGTCTCAAAAAAGAAAGTGATGAGTACTATGGAAAAAGAAGAAGTAGAGCAAGAGAGGGACTTCAGGCCCGGGGACACAGTGGGGTTGAGCATGCAGATGTCTCAGGGAGAGCCTCTGAACTGTCCCTGAGGTAGGAATCGCCCTGGTGTGCTCGAGGACCAGCCAGGGGCAGATGTGGCTGGAGATGGGTGAGGGAGAGTAGTAGGAGGTGACACCAGGAGGTGAGAGTAGATCACACAGACCTTACAACATGCCAGGCTTTTCCTCGCTTAAGCTCAGAAAATTTGCACTTGGAGACTCCCGCAGCCTGCCCTGCAAAGACCTGACTGCAAGGGGGCTGTTGCGTAGCCCAGGAGAGCTCTAATGGCTATCGTGGAGGCTTACCAGTGGAGATGGTAAGAGCAGATTACATGGGCACTGTTCGGATCTCAAGCTTGCATGGTGCCTGTCAGTCACTCCAGCCCTGGTCCCCGGTCCTGCCTCAAGGTGGCCCACAGGAACTTGCTCCTGGGCAGGATACATGAACCCTGGCCTGACCTCTCTTTCTCTCCACAGAGTGTTCAAGAAGGCCAGTCCGAATGGAAAGGTGAGTCTGTAACAGCTGCGCCCAGCGCCTCCCTGACCTCACACTCTGGTCATTTTCTCTTGGGAAGCAGAGGAAATGGCATGTCCCCTGAAGTGCACACCTCTGTGAGAGGGGGCAGGTGCTGCTCCCCGTCTTAGGGGTGACACAGCTCTGTCTTTTGGAGCTATCAGTTGAAGGGGGAAGGACACACTCAGGAAACTTTCTGAGTGGGGAAGCACAGCTCCCCGAGCTCTGGTGTGGAGAGACGGCCTGTCATAGAGAGACTTCAGTAAGTGTGTGACAGTGGAGGACAAGCCAATCAGTAAGCGCCGAGGGCCCTGGGGGAGTGAGTCCCCTGCTGTGAGAGGACGCTGGTGTCACCTCCTTAGCCAGGGCAGCTCCCAGGGCCTGGCTCTCTTGCTTTCTCCCTGCAGGGCCAGACGCCATCCTGCTTCCCCCTCAGTTCGCCAGGTAGACATTATTGACACCATTCCACACCAGGTCTGGGCTGAGCCGGCGGGGACAGGAGCAGGGTGTACTGAGATGAATGAGGCACAGCCTGTGCCTCTCACAGCCAGATGGCAGAGGCAGACACCTGAAATCCATCATTTCAGCATGAAGTGGCAGGTGGAGATATGGGGCCATAGGGGATGCAGGACCCAGCCTGGTGGGCAGTGGCAGCTTCTAGGAGGGATGCATTTCCAGCAAGGCAAGGTGAAAATGGCGTTGTAGACAGGACACAAAAGCATAGGGACTGTGAGAATCTTAAGCAGCTGAGTTCAGAGTGCCAAGAGGGAGGCTGAGGCTGAGAGGCTGCAGGGCTGGTCACGGGAACCCTGTGGCTTGGCTTACGAGCTGGCCTGGGTTGGCAAATAGCACCACATGTGCTTCCACATCTCTCTTCTGTGCCCACAGCAGATAACATCAGTCACCATCGCCCTTTCCTGCTGCACCAGGGTTTCATCTTAGATTCCTTCTTAGGCCAGAGTCCCAGACAGCTCCCTGCCCCCTCTCCCCGCCAGTAGATCTGAGTTGGCACTTGGAATGAAACCCATTTGTTATCCTTATTTTTGGACACTGAGGAACCATTAATGGGTTTCAGGCGGCAGTAGCATGGTTAGATTTGAATTTTAGGGCCAGGCGTGGTGGCTCACACCTATAATCCCAGCACTTTGAGAGGCCAAGGTGGGTGGATCACTTGAGGTCAGGAGTTTGAAACCCTGTCTCTACTAAAAATACAAAAATTAGCCAGGCGTGGTGGTGCATGCCTGTAGTTCCACCTATTTGGGAGACTGAGGTGTGAGGATCACTTGAACCTAGGAGGCAGAGGTTGCAGTGAGCTGAGATTGCACCACTGCACTCTAGCCTGGGCGACAGAGCGAGACTCCATCTCAAAAAAAAAAAAAAAAAAAAAAAAGATTTGCATTTTAGGATGTCTAGTCTAGCTAAAGAGGAGAGCAGGCTCTCAGCGAGTGAGCAGCAAGGGGCTGGTGTGGTAGTCTAGGCAGGAGTGGCTGTGGGGATGGAAAGGGATGGACGTGAGAAATAATGATGACGGTTGAGTCACGAGGATTGAAGGGTTGTTGAGCAACAGACACATCAGGGTGACACTCTGGATCTGGTTTAGCTGCTGGAATTCTGTCTCGGAGTTTTTCCCTCCTGGCCGGCTACTGAGTGGGGCATGAGTCCCCGACCCCTCAGTGCTTCAGAAGGCAAGTCGTCACACACAGAACTGCTAACTGTGTGAGGCGGTGCATTTGTTCATTAGCTGGAGGTTGCCTTTCCACAATGTATATCTATTTTAAAACATTGTGTTGTGCATGATAAATAACATATACTTTCTTTTTTTTTTTTTTTTTTTTGAGACAGAGTCTCGCTCTGTCACCCAGGCTGGAGTGCAGTGGCCAGATCTCAGCTCACTGCAAGCTCCGCCTCCCGGGTTCACGCCATTCTCCTGCCTCAGCCTCCCGAGTAGCTGGGACTACAGGCGCCGCCACCTCGCCCGGCTAGTTTTTTGTATTTTTTTAGTAGAGACGGGGTTTCACCGGGTTAGCCAGGATGGTTTCAATCTCCTGACCTCGTGATCTGCCCGTCTCAGCCTCCCAAAGTGCTGGGATTACAGGCTTGAGCCACCGCGCCCGGTTTAACATATACTTTCAAGTCAGTTTAAAAAATTAATTAGGCTGGGCGCGGTGGCTCAAGCCTGTAATCCCAGCACCTTGGGAGGCCGAGGCAGGCTGATCACCTGAGGTCAGGAGTTTGAGACCAGCCTGACGAACATAGTGAAACCCCGTCTCTACTAAAAATGCAAAAATTAGCCGCACGTGGTGGTGCACGCCTATAATCCCAGCTACTCAGGAGGCTGAGGCAGGAGAATCACCTGAACCCGGGAGGTGGAGGTTGCAGTGATCTGAGATTGCGCCATTGCACTCTAGGCCGGGCAACAGGAGCAAAATTCCATCTCGATAAAAAAAAAATTAATTAAGAGAAAGAAAACGAGTCCTCGTATCAGTGGATCCCTGCCTGGCTACATGGGAGGAGGAGCAACTGAAGAACACAGTACGGCCCTCGTTCAGAGCCTCTGAGGGCTCAGTGCTCCTGCCTGCCTGGGGGCTCTCACCCTGTGAGATGCCCACACTCCCACTCACTCGGCTTCTCTGCCGCTGCTGCTCCACCGGCAGTGGTGCTTGGCATGAGGATCTCTCCGGGCCTCAGTGTCCTCATCTGTAAAACAGGAACAATAATGACTTCTTCACAGGGTTTTGGGAAGAAGAGATGCTTTTAAGATTTTACAAGGGTTTGCGAATCTTGGTATTAGGGATGGGGTGAAGGCCCAAGTCCAGTTAGAATTTTCATAAGGGTTAGGGATGGGTCTGGAGTTTCAGAGGCTGCTCTCAGGGTTTCCTCCAGGGCAGGGTCCTGTGTCCTCCGGGCCTGCAGCTGCTAACGCCCCCTATGCCTCTCCTCCCCAGCTCACCGTCTACCTGGGAAAGCGGGATTTTGTGGACCACATCGACCTCGTGGACCCCGTGGGTGAGTCCCTGGAGGGCGAGAGGAGGGCTGGGGGAAGATGGGGCTGGCCAAACCTCCCAGAAATAGCTCTCAGCTCTCCAGAGGGGCTTGGTGCCAAGAACGGGGGTGGATGGCTTCCTGCTTCAGACAGCAAGCATTTACTGAGCAGCTACTTTCCCACTCAAGTGAGGACTGCAAGAAGAGACTGTGGGAAGGACTGAGGTGAGAATCAGAGAAGGCGTCCTGATGATGGTAAGAAGGGTGAGGGTGATGACGACAGATACCACCACTTACTATAAGGCGTGTCATGTAGCAGACAGTGGGGGTGGCTATGATGACTATCCCTGCTTTACAGACAAGGAGAATGAGGCACAGAGTGGCTCAGTGACTTACTCCAGGTCACAGAGCGAGTAGATAGAGGAGTCCGGTTCAAACCTGGCAGAGTCTGCAAAACTCTTTGTTCTGCTTCCGTGTGATGGCAAAGGGTAGGAGAGAGAGGGAGAGTCCTTCTTAGAACTTGTGAAATGGAAGCTGTCCTCACGTACATGGCGGTCCTGCTAGAAGCTGGGCTGTGGCTGAAGGCATCTTCCAGGTTCTTATTCAAATTCAGGGTTTTGCAATCTCTGCATGCTTGACATTTTGGACTGGATAATTCTTTGTTGGTGTGGCCTGTCCTGTGTGTTATAGGCTGGATAGCCACATCCCTGGCCTCTACTCATTCGATGCCCAGAGTACCTCATGCTCCAGTTAGGACAACTAAAAATGTCTCTAGGCCGAGTGCGGTGGCTCATGCCTGTAATCCCAGCATTTTGGGAGGCTGAGGCAGGAGGATCACTTGATGTCAGGAGTTCGAGACCATCCTGGCTAAATGGTGAAACCCTGTCTCTACTAAAAATACAAAAATTAGCTGGGTGTGATGGTGGGCACCTGTAATTCTTCCACCCCAGCTACTCGGGAAGCTGGGGTGGGAGAATCGCTTGAACCCGGGAGATGAAGGTTGTAGTGAGCTGATATTGCGCCACTGCACTCCAGCCTGGGTGACAGAGTGAGACTCCATCTCAAAAAAAAAAAAAAAAGGTCTTTATTCGTTGCCAAAGTGTCTCATTTGGGGGCAGAATCACCCTGATTAAGAATGACTGCTCTCATTGGAAGAGCCTTGGTCTCATGGTCTCTTCTCATGCCTGTTTGTGAGAGGGAAGCCTAGAATTACTCCTATTTTATAAATGGGCACAGTGAGGTCCAAAGAGGTTCAATGATTTTTGAAAGATGAGCAAGCCAGCTGGGCATGGTGGCTCACGCCTGTAATCCCAGCACTTTGGGAGGCAGATCACCCGAGGTCAGGAGTTTGAGACCAGCCTGGCCCACAGGGTGAAATCCTATCTCTACTAAAAAATACAAAAAAAAAAATACAAAAAAAAAAAAAAGCAGAGCATGGTGACGCACAACTGTAGTCCCTGCTACTGGGGTGGCTGAGGCGTGAGAATCCTTTGAACCCGGGAGGCGGAGTTGCAGTGAGCCGAGATCATGCCATTACACTCCAGCCTGGGTGACAGAGCAAGACTCTGTCTTAAAAAAAAAGATGAGCAAATCAAAGTGAGGCCTAGTGTGGCCTCTCCCATCAGTGTCCCTGCGGGCTGTCCTGGGGCCAGGGCAGGAGTGATTTGTGTGGTCCCTGAGCCAAGGGAGCGAGCCCGGCTGCAGACTTCAGCTCACCAGGAGGAAGACCTGAGGACACTGGGCTCCAGGGGCCAGAGGACAGTCAGCAGAGCCCTTCATGGCCTGGAGCAAACACCCCCACTTCTCCCCTCCAGCCCTGCCTAGGATGCTGTTTGGTGTCTTCTGAAGCTCAGTGTCCCTCTGCCATTGGCATCTTCTCCCTGAGCTGGCCCCTCAGAGGCTGGGAGCAGGCATCCCGGTGCTCACCTGTGGCTGCTTCATGTCGTCATTTCTGGTGGCCCTCTGAGGCCAGGGTTATCCGTACCCATTGGTCTACTAAGGACAGCAGCAGAGGCAGCCCAGAGACTGGGAGAGGACAGGGGCAGGAATCTAGCCCCCAACACACGCAGGCACCCTGAGAGCTGTTCAGCAGGTGTTCACAGAGCACCCACTCTGTACCAGGCCCCTTGTGAGCCCTGGGATCCCTGAGCACTCTGGGGCACTGTGCAGAGCTGCTCAGGGACTTACTGTGAGAGATTCTTCTCCCATAGTGACCTTGCCATTTGGCTTGATCTGATCATACCCTCCCTATGCTTACCGGTTCCCCACCAAACCTGCATGCAAGTCCAAGCCCACTGGCCTCACCAACGGGACATTGATGGTCCATCCTGGCCCTCCTCTTCCACTGGCAATGGAATGACAATGGGTTAGAGGGTAGGGGGAGAGAGAGGAAAGAAAGGTTTGGCCAGAGATAGACAGGGGATGTCAGCCAAGGGGGTGACCCTGAACCAGTGTTTCTGGCCTCCTGAGGTGCTGAGCAGAGATGTCCTTTGTGTTCAGCTGGACTCTGCTCCCGAGGGCCAGGGCACTGAGGCACCTTCCACAACCTGCAGAGTGCTCTCGAGTGCTCGGCACTGTCTAAGTGCTGTACGCATGTGCACATTCATGTGTATACCCATTCAGTCCTCACGGGAGACCCATGAGGGAGGCACTGCAGATCACAACCCCTGATTCACATGTGGCAAGCCCAAGAAGCTCTGAAAACCTAGCATTGCTTCCAAGTTTAATGCAGAATTCATTTATTGGCAAACCTGACCCCAACTGATGTGAGGCTATATTTAGCCTCTTGGTGAGAATATTTGTGTTTTCCTACGGAGGTATTAATGGCTTTAATAATAGGGTGCAGATCTTGTAGAGGTCATTACAGAATATATGGAACATGTACCATTTTGCCTATTTTATTTTATTTTGAGACAGAGTCTCGCTGTGTTGCCCAGGCTGGAGTGCAGTGGCATGATCTCAGCTCACTGCAGCCTCCGCCTCCCAGGTTCAAGTGATTCTCTTGCTTCAGTCTCCCAAGTAGCTGGGACTACAGGTGCCTACCACCATGCCCGACTAATTTTTGTATTTATAGTAGAGATGAGGTTTCACCATATTGGCCAGGCTGGTCTTGAACTCTTGGCCTCAAGTGATCCACCCGCCTCAGCCTCCCAAAGTGTTGGGATTATGGGCATAAGCCACCATGCCCGGCCAATTTTGCCTCTCTATGCTTCACAATTTCTAAATTCCAAAGTGTACCTGGTTCTAGGAGTTTCGGACCTATGTTACTATTCTTACTAACAGATGAAGAAACAGAAATGTCAACTAATCTGCTTAAAGTCACCAGCTGTGTCTGTTAGGCTGGCCTGGGATGGGGGAAAGGTAGAGCATGGTGGAGGTGGGCAGTGCCACCCTCTAGGTGCCTGCCTTTCCATTTTTCTCAGGATAATTTTAGATGGATATATGGTTGAATCTGGGCTTGGGCTGGTGTTTGGGGGCGCAGAGGTTTGGGAGGCCAGGTTGGGAGAGGCTGCTCACTCTCTGTCCTTTACCCAGATGGTGTGGTCCTGGTGGATCCTGAGTATCTCAAAGAGAGGAGAGGTAGGCTGTGGCCCCCATCCCCAGCCTGTCAAGGGCCTCCTCTTCCCCTGGACCTCTAGCATAGGATCTCCCTGTCCATCCCCACTGGTTCCCCTGAAAACCTCAACAAATACCCCCACAGATGCCTTTGCCTCCTCCAGCCTGGGACGACCCTGCCCCAAGCCTACTTTGGGAAAAGGTTTCCCCATGCCCTGAGCACTTCACATCAATATGTCATGACTGTGGCAAGGCTGGGGATGCCAGCAGGGCAGGAGTAGGGTCTTCTTTAACAGAACAGAACATTGATACCGGGGCAGTATCAATGTGCACCAGTGTGCAGGAAGATAAGAGTGGGCGACTGAGCTGTGACAAGACCCTTGCCTTCCAGATACCATCCAGCACTTGCCCTGCCCCCACAACTCCCTGCTCCTTCCCCAGGCCCCTACCCCCACCCAGGCCTGCCAGACTACTCCAGCCCCCGCCATGCCTGTCAGACTATTTCCATACCCCTCCACACATGCCCTGGGGAGAGGTGGGAGGGGGAAGGACAGGGTTTGCTCAGCAGGCAGCCCCCTCCTCCTCCCAGGGGCCAGGCCATGGCATCCTTCCAGGTACTCAATATCAGCCCCTCCTGGTGGAGACAGTACAGCCATCCCCAAAGAGCTTGGGACAGGCCTGGGGCTTCCAGCGGAGCCTGTCCCAGGGCTGCTGCTGGTACTCTGGGGGGCTCACCTGCTGCTCTCCCAGGCCCCTCCTCAGTGCTCCCTGCTCCCCACAGTCTATGTGACACTGACCTGCGCCTTCCGCTATGGCCGGGAGGACCTGGATGTCCTGGGCCTGACCTTTCGCAAGGACCTGTTTGTGGCCAATGTGCAGTCCTTCCCACCGGCCCCCGAGGACAAGAAGCCCCTGACACGGCTGCAGGAGCGCCTCATCAAGAAGTTGGGCGAGCACGCCTACCCTTTCACCTTTGAGGTCAGGAACTGCCACCCCTGGGGCCCCATTGCAGAAACACCACCTCTAGGAAGCCCTCTGGGGTGGGCATAAGGGGTCGGTGTGGGTCAGCTGCTCCCTGCCACCCAGTTTCCCAGTGTATGCTGGGACCTGGGGCACTGACACCTATGTTACCTGGTAAGTGTCTCTTCTCCAGCCCCTGCTGGGGTTTGTCACCTGTACCTTTGGGCTACTTAGACCCTTCTGAGGCCAGGTCATTGGTGGGAGAAAGGGGTCGCCAAGGGGCTTCAGAGAAAGCAGGAGCCCTTTGTGGCCTCTGAGTCACTGCAAGGTGTCTCCCGCTCAGATCAGCTCCCCACTTGCCTGGCTTAACCCAGCTCGCAAGAGAGGGATGGCAAGTAGGTGATCTGTCTGCTCCACCACCTTTCAAATCAGAGACTAAGATGCTGGATTTCAAAATCTCAAGTTTCTTAGGCTCTCTGATTCTGAGATTCAGTGTGGTCCCTCCCTTTCTGGGAGGCTGAGAGAGTGGAGAGGGTTATGGAGTCACCTTTTCCACATAGACATGTTAGCTCCCTATGGCTGCTGAAACAAATTGCCACAAACTTGGCAGCAATTAAAACAACACAGATGTATGAGCTTATAGCTCTGGAGGTCAGAAGTCCCAAAACAGGTCTCAGTATGCTACAATGGAGGCATGGCAGGGCTGGCTCCTCTGGAGGCCCTCAGGGAACGTCCACCTTTTCCAGCTTCGCTTTCCTTGGCTCCTGGTGCCTTCCTCCATCGTCAAAGCCAGCAGTAGCTGTTGAGTCTTTTGCACATCCCATCACTCTGGCTCGGACATTTCTGCTTCCACTTCTAAGGACTCTCATAATGATATCAGGCCCACCAAAATCATCCAGGATACTGTCCCCATCTCAAGGCCTTAATTGGATCTGCAAAGTCACTTTTGTCGTTAAGGTCCCAGGTTTGGGGGATCAGGGTGTGGACATCTTTGGGGAACCATTATTCTGCCAACTACAGTAGACATCATAGAAAGATCTATTTAAACCATTGCTGCGAGAACTGGGCTAGGCCAAACTCTTTAGATAAACAAAACTCAGACACTTGCGGGGCATGGCTTGGCATGGTCTGATGGGGTAGACATGGCCTGTCCCCTGGGGCCCTTGGTCTGATGGGTGTCTGGGCGTGTCTGGGCTGCAAGACATGAGACAGGACAGTGGTGGATGTGATAGATGGCTCGTTCTGTCTTCTTGACAGATCCCTCCAAACCTTCCATGCTCTGTGACACTGCAGCCGGGGCCCGAAGACACAGGGAAGGTAGGTTACCCCAAGGGGACCATCTCTCTGGCTCCAGGACTCTCAGGTCCCCAGGTCCCTGGCTTTCTCCCTGGGAGGTGCTGGACACACAGAACCACTCTCCCTGTTGAACAGTGTTAGGCTAAGCTGGTCCCACCTTGGACAACCAGTCTCTCTTTAGACAGGGCAGCAGGTATGGGGTCAGCCTCACTCTCCCATTCAGTGATGGGTCCAGAGGCCCTCCTGAGTGGCGTTGGTTGCAACAGGACCAAAGTGTTCTGAGGACCTACACCTGGCCTCACGTAACCCCTGGCAACCTTGAATCAAGGTGCGATCATCCCCATATCACAGATGGGGAAACTGAGGCTTGGAGAGATGTGACACCACTAGCTGCAGACCTTTGAGCCCAGCTTCCTCATCTGCAAGATGGAGATGACAGCACATGCCTCCTTGTCTTATTAGAGGGATACCAGAGAAGCCACCCGGGGCCAGGTCTGCGCACAGTAGTAGGTGCCCCCAGTCTGCTCAGGTGCCTGTTGCTATTTCTGGGCAGCTGCCTGGATGAGGATGGCCACTCAGACTGAGGCAGGAGTCCAAAGAGCAGAGCCCTGTTTGGATGATTTGGGATGTCCCATGTCAGATGGAGGAGGCAGCACAGCACTGGGGCTGAGCACAAGGGCGTTCCCCTGCTTCTTCCGGACCGAGGAAGGCTGGCCTGTGGGAGCTTGGTGTTCCTGTCCAGTGTCCTCGTTTGGGCTGGCTGTGTACTGGGGACCCTGCTTCTCCAAGGCCCTGTGATCAGTGACCCCTTCCCCACAGGCTTGCGGTGTGGACTATGAAGTCAAAGCCTTCTGTGCGGAGAATTTGGAGGAGAAGATCCACAAGCGGTGAGTAGTAGGATGCCAGGGTGTGGGCCGCCTGCTGGGTGAGGGAGGGAGACAGGATGGGCAAAGTCCAAGAGGAGATAAGTAACAATACCTGGAAGTGTGTGAGGAAGGGCGCACATTCCAGCCTTGGAAGGGCACTCTGGAAGCTGGGAGGTCACGGAGGGCTTCCTGGGGGAGGTGGCTTTGACTGCCCAGGTTCAGGCTGCAGCATCTTCTCCTTCGCAGCATTGTGGAAGCTTCCTCCCTCATCTCCCTGCCTCTCATTTCATCCCCTCCAGACCTGCATGTCTTTTTAATTTGTTTTGGAAAAATCCTAAATTCAGATTGTGTTAAACCGTGAGCAGGCTGTTTCCTGACCATCCCCATTTTCCAGTTTTCCTCCTGGGAGGAGTTCAGCAGGGGTTGAGTGTGTGTCAATGGCAGTTTCTAAGTGAGGAGGAAATGGAGATAGTGAACTCATCCAGGGCAGAGCTCGGCCCACATCCGAGAGAGGGGAAGCATTCTCCGGAGAAGCACAGCCCGGGCAGACAGAGAGCCCAGGCTGGCAGCCAGAAACAGCTGGCCCGGATGTCTCAGGCCTGCCCCTCCTGGGTCAGGCTATGCTCTGCCTGCCTTCTGGAAGAGCTGGTGGGCCCTCAACGCTGATGTTCCTGCATCCAGAGGCACTGTTCCCAGAGGAAGTTGGCTGAGGGCACAGCAGCCTTTTTAGGGCATGGGCTGAGTTTGCCACCTGGTGGCTATAGGGTGTATTGCATACATTTGCATCTGCAGCCCTGCCTGTGTGGGGGGAGATGGGACTTTTCTCCCTTGCTTCTCTGTCTCCCTTTTCCTCTTAAGACCTGAGACAAGGGAAAAGAAAGAGTGCTGTGGGATGTGGGAGGAGGCTTAGCAAGCACAAGAAAGAGGAGGTGACATTGAGGGCCACCCCTCTCACCCTACCACCAATGGGACATTTAAAATCCACACCAAGGAGTTACTAATAATAATGATATAGAAGCTATCATTTATCAAGGGCTGATTAGGTGCCAGACACCATTCACAGTGCTGGGTTGTACGAACTAATTTAATCCTCACAGCAGCTCTAAGAATTAGGTCCTGGCTAGGCGCGGTGGCTCACGCCTGTAATCCCAGAGCTTTGGGAGGCCGAGGCGGGCAGATCGCTTGAGGCCAGGAGTTCCAGACCGGCCTGGCCAACATGGTGAAACCCCATCTCTACTGAAAATACAAAAATTAGGCAGGTGTGGTGGCACATGCCTGTAATCCCAGTTACTCGGAAGACTGAGGCAGGAGAATTGCTTGAACCTGGGAGGCAGAGGTTGTAGTGAGCTGAGATCGCACCACTGCACTCCAGCCTGGGCAACAGAGTGAGACTCCACCTCAAAATAAATAAATAAATAAAAATTTAAAAAGCAAAAAAAGAGGTAGGTCCTTCTATCATCACCCTTTACAGATGAGGGAATGGAGGCAGAGAGGTTAATGTACCCAAGGCCACATAGTTAGCAAGAGGAGAGCTGGGAGTTTGACCCTGGCTCCCGCGTTCCAGGCAATGGAAGCAGATTATCTGAGCAATGGAGATGCAGCATTCCCAGCAAGCCTCAGAGACGGCCTCACCGAGTCCCCCTCCCTCACCAGATCCTCATTTGCTCCCTGATCCCCTGTAACCTTCGTGGAGCCATTCTCATCCATGGGCCTTCTCCCCTCCCTGGGCTTGTCCCCTTCACTTGCATCCCCCTGACTGAATCCACACCTCCTCCCTGAACCCCAACGCCTCCCCAAACCCCATTTCTTCTTGGGACCCCTGTCCCCTCTGCATAGTTTTACATAATATATATCTGGCATGTGTTTATTATATGGCACGCACAGTCATAGGTGCTGAGAGTACAGTTGTGGACACCTTAGACACAAATTTCTGTCCTTAAAGAGCTTATACAAATAGTGTCCTGTGTCACCAAAATAGATGACAGAGGGACACTATTTGTGTAAGGTGACATAGGGAGGCGGGAAGTGACATTGTTACCTATTTGGTGACATAGGGAAGCAGGAGGTGAAAATGGAGTCCCTGTTTCAGCATCCTGCTGGGTACCAGGACCCAAATGAAGTGCGGCCACAGGGCACTTCTGGGGTAAAACAGGGGAGGATGGAATGGAGCCAGATAGTGACAGACCCCTATGCTGATCTCTGCGGTTTGACTGGATTCTAAGGCATTGGAGAGCCATGCCAGTCTCTTGAGCAGGAGAATGATGTGAGGCTCGCAAGGAGAGGGGATGAAGGCAGGTGACCCTGGTCCTCTTTCACTCCGCCCATCCCCATTAGGAATTCTGTGCGTCTGGTCATCCGGAAGGTTCAATATGCCCCAGAGAGGCCTGGCCCCCAGCCCACAGCCGAGACCACCAGGCAGTTCCTCATGTCGGACAAGCCTTTGCACCTAGAGGCCTCCCTGGATAAGGAGGTAGGAGGCTCAAACTGGGCAGGGGTGGGGGCTGCTCCACCAGGGCCTGGGCCTCAGATCCCAGCTCTCTCCTGGCCTGCAGGGATGCCTCAGTAGGAGCTTCTACCCCCAGCCCAAGGACCACAGGGCTCAGGGAATCTGAGACCTCTCCTGGGGGATTTGGAGAAGCCTCTTGGGCCTAAAGGAGTGGCAGAGGGAGCGTGAATCTGAGGGATGTGATGGACTTCAGAAGGGAGGAGCAGACCCTCCCGAAGGTCCTGGACATCTCCCCCACACCTCCACCAGCTGCCTGCCTCAGGCCAAGTGCTGAAGGTCAACCAGCATTGCAGAGGGGGTACGGTGGGGGGCTGTGACCTCCCTGCCAAACCCTGAGCATCAGGGTGACAAGCCCTGCTGAAGGAAGGGCCTCCCCTCAAGCTCTGAATCAA
Organism: Rhinopithecus roxellana; assembly: GCF_007565055.1. Lineage (NCBI taxonomy): Eukaryota > Metazoa > Chordata > Mammalia > Primates > Cercopithecidae > Rhinopithecus > Rhinopithecus roxellana. The sequence goes on from NC_044563.1 coordinate 56,920,456, forward strand.
ACCCAGATGACTGATGCCTGCTGTGAGCTCGGGCTAGCCCCTCCTCAACGTGTGGGCACCCCCGCTCTCTCGGGGCATGGCTGAAGGGAAGTGCCTTGGGGCAAGATGTAGGTTGAGGCCTTTTTGTGGGGATTCAGAGCTGGCTCCCTCAGTGAGCTGGTCCGCCCCTCCTCACCTTTCCTTGCTTCTTCCAGATCCTTCCATGGACAGAATTTAGAGCTGGCAGAGACTTCAGACATCACCTAGTCCAACCCCTTTATTGCACAGAGGGAGACTCTGAGGCTTAACCTACCCACGGTTACGCTGCTTTCATCATCATCAGTGTTACTGTTGTTATTGTTGTCGCGATTACTGGTGGCCAAGCCAGGGCTGGAGCCCAGGACTATCACCTTCCAATTCTATTATCTTTCAAGGGTCCCACCAGGGAACTGAAGGCTAATGTGCTTGGTGGCTTTCGTGCCACCTTAGCAGCAGTGGGAAGTGGCTGATGAACTTGGGGCAAATGTCGCAATGCCTTGGGGGATTCAGAGAAATCTCTTGGGCCTAAAGGAGTGGCAGAGGGGGCATGAACCTGAGGGATGTGATGGACTTCAGAAGGGAGCAGCAGACCCTTCTGAAGGTCTGCCCAAGGTCTGGGGAACCCCAAAAGATAGCGTGGGGGCTTTTCTCCCTCCCCTTTCCCTAGAACCTTGCTGTCCTCCCAGCCAACTCCATCCCTTCTTATGCCCCCCAGATCTATTACCATGGAGAACCCATCAGTGTCAATGTCCACGTCACCAATAACACCAACAAGACGGTGAAGAAGATCAAGATCTCAGGTACCCCAGGCAGAGGGTCAGCTTAGGGGACAGCAAGAGGCAGTCTTCCCAAGGGCTGGGAGTGGCTGAAGGATCTCCCCTTGTTAACAGCCTTGTATAAAAAATAGCCACTGAAGCCTGGGGCCTGCTCTGAGCCACAGGGCAAAGCTTTTGAGTCGGGTAAGGCAGGCTGCTTATTGGCCAGGTAATGAGCTTGCTCTTTAAGCCACCTCTTCAGTTTCTTGGGTTTTGGGCAAAGCTGTCCTTGAGGGGAAGGCTTTGGTTATGGAAGGAAAGGGATGTGTTTGGGGCTACCCTTTGGATGGAAGACAGGGGTGGTCTCATGCAGAAGTCCCCACTGGTGGCCTCTGGCCATTGCCTGGGGCTGATATCCCCAAGCCGGGTCGCCTGTGAGACTCCATGGGAACTGCATTCCTGACTCACTCCACCTCGATTCCTCTCCCTCCCTAGTGCGCCAGTATGCAGACATCTGCCTTTTCAACACAGCTCAGTACAAGTGCCCTGTTGCCATGGAAGAGGCTGAGTAAGTGGGCACAAGTCTGGCCTTGGGCGTGTGGGATTGGGTGGGAAAAAGAGAAGCTCTAGGTGTCCCATTACAGGTCCAGGTGGCTCTTCTACACCTGGCAGAGGGCTGGGCCTCAGACTTCCTTGCCTTGCCACTCAGAGTAGATGATCCTGAAGAGCCTTTTAGGAACCATCCACCTGATTTAGCTGCAAGAAAGTGCATGCTGCAGTCAAGGAAGAGACCCACTAAAACTAGAATGACAAAACAAGAGCTAATGAATGTAAGGGGATTGGGGTTGTGGAGAGAAGATAATTACGTTGTACAAGAAACCTAGGTTGAAGGGAAATACTTTGTTCTTGAACTTTCTGGTAGCCAGGGCAAAGTGGGTAAGGCACTAGGTACACAGCTCTTGTCTGATAAAGGGGTAATCCAGCTCATTGGGTGAAAGGGGTTGTGTGGGGGAGTGTAGAGAATAATTACACACACACACAAAATCCAGGTTTGAGGAGAACTACTACGGTTGAGCATGGACTGAACTTTGTCCCAAGCTTGTTGGCAGCTGAGGCAAGAGGAGAGATCTCAAGTGAAACATCTTTACTTGCCTAAAGGAAGTAAATGCTCCCATTCAAAGACACACATTTTTTTTTTTTTTTTTTTTTTTTCTGGCCCTGCAAGTAATTTCTTGGGGCAATTACACCCGATATAATTTTACATGTATATGTGTATTTGTTTATATATAATTCCAATCAGTATTTCTTGTAACTTAAAACATTTTTAAAATGTTACTACATGGCCTTTGAAATAGTTTTTAATGTCCTATAGGTGAACATGCTATGATTAGATCAAGCATTCTCTGGTTATTGGATATTTTTCATATCCACTGTTGATTTTTTTCAAAAAAATCAGAGCTATGAGGCATAGATTCCTGATGGTAAAGTGAAGTGATCTAGAACCAGAGTAACATATAATCCCTAAAGAGTAGAAAATCCCAACCACTGCAGATGGTGCCAGCGTCTGCATAACGAATACCAGCAGGGATGGCTGGGGAGGCATTTGCATTCACAGACTTGTTTACTTCTCAGGAAGCACTGTGGGGCTGGGGTTGCTGCTGCCCCAGTATGTAGAGGAGGAAGTGGCTCAGAGAGATGTGACTTGCAAGCTAGCAAGCAGCAAAGCTGGGGCTGGAACACAGGTCGTCCGACTCCAAGGCTTGTTCACTATCTGCTGCATGACAGCTCTCTCATTGGAAAGAGTGGGGGACAGAGCAAAAGCAAGTAAAAATTGGACAGTCAAAACGCCCTATATATGATGGATGTGATCAAGCAAGTAACGTTTTAATTGTTAAGCCTATATGATGGGTATATGGGTGCCCAGATAGCTTCATTTATGGTTTGTGTGTAGCTATAATTTTTTCTTTTTAAAATTTGTTTAGAGACAGGGCTGGTGCTTATGCCTATAATCCCAGCACTTTGGGAGGCTGAAGAAGGCGGATCAGTTGAGGTCAGGAGTTTGAGACCATCCTGGCCAACATGGCAAAACCCCATCTCTACTAAAAATACAAAAATTAGTTGGGCATGGTGGTGTGCACCCGTAATCCCAACTACTTGAGAGGCTGAAGTAGGAGAATTGCTTGAACCTGGGAGGTGGAGGTTCCAGTGAGCCAGGATCACACCACTGTACTGTAGCGTGGGCGACAGAGCGAGACTCTGTCTCAAAAAAATAAAATAAAATAAAATAAATAAAATAAAATAAAATTTAAATGAAATAAAAAAATCAAATCAAATTAAAATGTTTAGAGACAGAGTTTCACTCTGTTGCTCAGGCTGGAATGCAGTGGTATGATCATGGCTCACTACAGCTAGCCTCGAACTCCTGGGCTCAAGTGATCGTCCTGCCTCAGCCTCCCAAGTAGCTAGGACTACAGGTGTGTGCCACCATATCAGGCTAATATTTAAAATTTTATGTAGAGATGGGGTCTTGCTATGTTGCCCAGGCTGGTCTCAAACTCCTGGCCTCAAGCAGTCCTCCTGTCAGCCTCTCAAGTTCCTGGGATTATAGGCATAAGCAACTGTGCCGGCTGTGGCTGTAATTTATTATTATTATTATTTTTTGAGATGGAGTCTTGGCTCACTGCAAGCTTTGCCTCCCGGGTTCATGCCATTCTCCTGCCTCAGTCTCCCAAGTAGCTGGGACTACAGACGCCTGCCACCACACCCGGCTAATTTTTTGTATTTTTAGTAGAGATGGGATTTCATCATGTTGGCCATGCTGGTCTCAAACTCCTGACCTCAGGTGATCCACCCACCTCAGCCTCCCAAAGTCCTGGGATTATAGGCGTGAGCCACTGTGCCCGGCCAGCTGTAATTTTTTAAATGTATATGCTTTTCAGCGCCGTGCTGCTTGACTCGGACAATCTTTTAGAATACCCCAGATTCAGTCCTGTTTGTGCGTAGAATATAGATGTGCCTCTTTTGAATGTGAGTGGTTCTCCTTGTCTGAGCTGGGCTGGCCCAAGTGGTCTGTGCATCTGGGGAACAGAGGTTGGAAGAGGGAGACCTGGAGCACGCCCAGACTAGATATTCTGCTGGGCTGGAGATCAGGGCTGGGGTTGGCTCTGGGGAGGGCCATCTCCACAGCTGCTTCCCTTCTTCCCAGTGACACTGTGGCACCCAGCTCGACGTTCTGCAAGGTCTACACACTGACCCCCTTCCTAGCCAATAACCGAGAGAAGCGAGGCCTCGCCTTGGACGGGAAGCTCAAGCATGAAGACACGAACTTGGCCTCTAGCACCCTGTGAGGACCTGCCCTCCTAGTCCTGGGCTCCTAGTGTACCTTTCCTGATGGGGCCACACCCTCCTTGGTCCCCCCAGTTCAAAGACAAAGCTCAGGCTACCCTCTCCACAGCCTTGTCAGAGCCTGTCCTCAGGTGCTTGACTTGTCAGGGAAGCTGCCTCCTTACTCCCATTCCTACCCAGGGGTGACTGAGAATAAGATGGACCACTAGGCCAGCTCGCTCAGGCAGTGCTGGGCTCTGCTACCATGCCTGGGGGAGGGCAACCTGGGAAGGCTTCCTGCAAGAGGTGGCAGCTTCTGACGTAATGCCTTCAGTCAGATGGGGTGTCCCTGAGGAGAGACCAGGGTGGTGAGCTGGGTTAGACCCAACATGGGGTGCCCCCCCAAGTCAGCAGTCCCAGGGCATCTGGTCACTCCTGCTGCACAGTCATCCTGGATGCCTCTAGGCTACTCTGCTCCAGCAGAGCCCTGGCTAAGGGGATGCCATCTTGCCCTCTTGCGAATGTGGTCCTTCACTGGGGCTTTGGCCTGTGTCTAGAGCAGCCACTACTCCCAGCACAGACTCTCTCAGCTCTCTTCAGCAGCCCCTGCACAGCCTCCCACTTATCTGAAGCTTTTTGCCCTGTCTCCACACTGGCTCACACCCTATCCACCTTCAAGACCCAGCTGAGGCACCACTTCTGTGGAGAAGTCTTTCTCGGACGGCCCCCACCCCACCCAAGCTGCCTGGCCCTCTGTGCACTCCATGTGTGGCCCTTTCTGCCCATGTGTTGCTGAGAGAAGCAGAATCCATCTGAGGGGAGGAGGAGCCCGGCCCTCACTGCGGGCTGACCTGGGCAGGGAGAAGGACCCACGGCCACACAGCGAGCGAGTCTCACAGCCAGACTTGGGACCGGGGCTCTGGGTCCCTGCTACCTAAGGGCACTGCTCACCTTCCTCACCTCCACTGCACTTTATTGGACATGGTAGCTGGAGTGGCCAGCCAAATGGGGGATGGATGGCCACTGCCCCCCAGCACACCCACCCCTGAGGTGTCTCGCCCACCTGGCAAGGCCCCTGAACCGGCTCCCCTGTGTCACTTTGCAGGTTGAGGGAAGGCGCCAACCGTGAGATCCTGGGGATCATTGTTTCCTACAAAGTGAAAGTAAAGCTGGTAGTGTCTCGGGGCGGGTGAGTGCTCTAGCCAAGCCCAAGACCCTGGCGTGCAGAGGGGAGCGTCACAGATGCCCACAGGCCCCTGCCCCATTCTGCCTATTTGCAGCCATTTTAGCTGCATCCACCTTGGAGGAGGAACCTCCTGTCCCTTCTGTTCCTCTTTCTCCTCCCCTGCCCGCTTTTCCTCTCTTCCTTCCTTGGCTCTCAGCCCCTCTTTCCCCCGGCCATCTCTTTCTCTCCTCCTTCTCCTTCTCTATCCTGGGTCTGGGCTCACACTGAGGATTGGCCATGCCCAGGGGACGGCGTCCTCAGAGTCTATGCTGTGGGGTGCCCAGGGGTGCAATCTCCTCATCACACTGTGGGCATAGCACCCACCCCCATGCATGCCCAAGCTAATTTTCCGAGGAAACAGCTAAAAGGGCTCAGAACCCGGAGCTGGATTGCGGATTTACTAGCTAGTCAGCTTTGCCTTTTTACAGATGGTGAAACAGAGGCCCAAACAGTGCCCTAAACATTGCCTGAAATCTCCTCCCCTAACTCAGGTCATGGGCTGGGGTCATAGCGGTGGACCAGACTTCCCTGCCCTGGAGCATAGTTTGGTGGAAGCTTGGGGAGAAGAAGAAAAAACAACTACGTTTCCTTTTTGTAACTTAATTCATAAATTTCTATGAAAAGATTGAAAAGTGCCGGGCGCGGTGGCTCAAGCCTGTAATCCCAGCACTTTGGGAGGCCGAGACGGGTGGATCGCGAGGTCAGGAGATCGAGAACATCCTGGCTAACACGGTGAAACCCCGTCTCCAGTAAAAAATACAAAAAACTAGCCGGGTGAGGTGGCGGGTGCCTGTAGTCCCAGCTACTCGGGAGGCTGAGGCAGGAGAATGGCGTGAACCCGGGAGGCGGAGCTTGCAGTGAGCTGAGATCCGGCCACTGCACTCCAACCTGGGCGACACAGCGAGACTCCGTCTCAAAAAAAAAAAAAAAGAAAAGAAAAGATTGAAAAGCTAAATCCCATTAGACATTGGGTCTCCTTGATTATTAGAAGAATGCCTCTTGGCAGTGGCAGTGTGTAATCCTGACCTTATATAATAGGACATCTCAAAATTACAAATCCCAAATCCTGTGTCTGGTGACCTTTCAGGATCTGCAGTCCCTCAAACATTCTTGGCAACCCCGGAGTCCTTCCCTCTGCCTTTAGATAGCCCAGCCTCCCTTGGGGCAGGCAGCACTGGGGTTAATTTTTACACTGCCTTTACAGATGAGGATCCTGGGGTTCAGGGGGTTTGCTGAGCTGGGTCTGGATCCCAGTCCCTTGGGGCAGGGCTAATGCCATTTCAGTGTCTCCCTGAAAGAGCAGTCAGGGCTGTGCAGGGGGGTGGGTGGGAGCGTGTCCCATGGGTCTTCTGTATCCGGGGGATAGCAGAAGTGGTGAATGAATGTGCTTTTTGTTTTCTTCCTCTCTGAACTCTCTCCTGACCACTTCTCCTGCCTCCTCTGACCCACCCAGCCTGTTGGGAGATCTTGCATCCAGGTAAATTCCTCCCTTCCACCTGGTTCACCCACCTTCCTGGAGGGCCTGGAGCCCATTGGCTTGACTGACCAGAATCACAGGGCACTGGGTTGGAAGGAATGTTAGTGGACATTTCAGATTGCGAGGTTCAGGTGTGAGCTGGGAGACACAATTTCTCTTTAACAAACCTCACCTTGCTCTTCCATCCCACCCGAGTGACAGGGACCTTTACAGAGAGCAAAGCCTGATTACATTGATACAGGGAATGGCCCCCAAGAGAGCAGTTTGAATTGCTGATCACCTGAATTATAGGAGCTTTTGGAGAAATGCAGACTTCATGACTTTCAAACTTCTACACTAGTGAGGATGAACTGCTGGCTGAGTGTTGCTAAGGAGAGGTCCTTAGGAGATCCTATTTTGTAAACAAGGTTTCCTTGCAGCCAGCTGGATGCACTTACATTCCAAAAATCCATGTACCCCAAACATAGCAGTTTGGCCTCCTCCTGTCACAAGATGGCAGTGTGGCTCATCCTAAGAAATCTTAGACTAATTTGACATGTGAAATTCGTTCAATTCAATTCAGTTCCATATAATTCAGCAAAGATTTCCTCAACCCGGGCTTGTGTCCAGGCTAGTGCTGAGTGCCAGAGTCCCAGAGAGGAATCAGATGTGGCCCCTGACCTTATCGTTCCTGGTCCAGTAGAAGGTTAAGATCCAGATTCTTCCACTAAAATGTTGGCAAACCCAGTCTTCCACTAGCTCCATTCTGAAGCAAGCCCCAAAGCAAAAGGAAAAAAAAAAAGAAGAAAAAAAGGCCAAATAGCTCTGACAGCCTTGTAAAACCCCCAGGTTCCCACTGAGGGGAAGTAATGATTCTGGCAGGCACAAGCTTCACATTTGTATTTGATTTTTTTATTCTTTTTGAGACAAGGTCTGACTCTATTGCCCAGTCTGGAGTGCAGTGGCACAAACTTGGTTCACTGTAACCTCCTCTGCCTCCTGGGCGGAAGCCATCCTCCCAACTCAGCCTCCTAAGTAACTGGGACTACAGGTGTGCTCTACTATGCCCAGCTAATTTTTGTATTTTTTTTTTTTTTTTTTTTGAGACAGAGTCTCGCTCTGTCGGCCAGGCTGGAGTGCAGTGGCGCGATCTTGGCTCACTGCAACCTCCACCTCCTGGGTTCAAGCAGTTCTCTCCCTCAGCCTCCCAAGTAGCTGGAATTACAGGCACCTGCCACTATGCCTGGCTAATTTTTGTATTTTTAGTAGAGACAGTATTTCACCATCTTGGCCAGGCTGGTCTTGAATTCCTGACTTCATGATCCACTTGCCTCAGCCTCCCAAAGTGCTGGGATTACAGGCGTGAGCCACCGTGCCCGGCCTAATTTTTATATTTTTAGTAGAGATGGGTGGTGGGGGCAGTGTCTCACCATGTTGCCCAGGCTGGTCTCGAACTCCTGAGCTCAAGGGATCTGCCCACTTTGGCCTCCCAAAGTGCTGGGATTACAGTCTTGAGCCACTGTGCCTGGTCAAGCTTCACAGTGTAACTCAGCCCTTTAGCTGCTTCATCTCCCAGAAGTTCAGTGGTTCTAGAAGACAGGCTGTCTAGAACCTGTTGTTATCCCCGTTTCCATGTGGAGCTCAGTGAGACTCAAAGCTAGAAAGTGCTGTACCAGCGAGTGGTGAGGCTGGTGGAACAGACCTTTCTAATTGCATGGCTTGTGCCTCTGACCACTCCATTCCCTGTCCCTTCCTCTTTCCCAACTGGGCTCTGGACAAAAAGATCAGTAAGATGTGGCTTGTGCCTGTAGGTACTTGCAGTTGGGGGGTCTCCTAGGGTGATGCCACCCCAAGCCGAGAGGAGCCTTCAGGGTTGCTTTTGTTTGTCTCAATTCTGCTACTGTCACACAGTGATCAAGGGTGTGGCTATGGAGCCAGAATCTGCTATTATCATTAATAGCTGTATGACCTTGGGCAAGATTTTAATCTCCTCATGCCTCAATGTCCCAGTCTGTACATTGGGGATAATAATAGGGTTGTTGCGAGGATTAAATGAGTTACTCTATGGAAGGGGCTTACAGTAATCCTTGGCACAGGGTCAGTACCATGTGAATATTTGCTCTTATTCTGTCCATCAGGGCCAAGTACAGAGAAAGCCCCATCAGAAGCACTGGCTGGTGGCTGGGTCTTCCCGACTGCTTTCCCCTGCATCCCCACAGCGTGGACAGACTTGGGCCCTGGGGCCATCCTAAACCTGACTAAACTGACCTCCACAGTGCTTCATCCAGATTGCAGGGGTGCTAGGGTCACCTGAGCACTTTTACAAGAGTGCCCTGGAGGTGTTGGGAGATGGGATGGTATGAGTGTGGGAGGAGTTTCAACCTGGAAGTTGGGAAGGGCAGTGTCAGGAGAGGTGAGGGTGGCTGTGGCGATTTGAGGTGGGCAGGGTCCCAGGGCACCTCTGGAGCCCCGCAATGACCATGATGGATGCTGCCCTGGGCAACCCTTTCCCACCCATGGGCCTTCTCCCAGCCCATGGGAACCCAGGGAGCCTTCTCAGGAAAGGGGAGGCTTCCATTTCTTTTTGGAGCCAGAGGAAGTCTCCTCGTCCAGCTCCCAGGCAGACCGAGGCTCCGAGTGGCAGAACTGGGGCTGGAGGGCATCTTTTGGATCTACCTCCTCTGATGGTAAAACCCTTCGCAGTCCTCCCTGACAGGGCATTGACATCGAGTCTCACAGCCTGCGAGTCTGCTCAAGGCTTACTGGGTCTGGGTCTCTGTTTCAGTGATGTGGCTGTGGAACTGCCTTTCACCCTAATGCACCCCAAGCCCAAAGAGGAACCCCTGCATCGGGAAGGTGAGCAGAATCTGTGGGTCTCTGGGGTAGGGATTCTCCAGCAGCTGCCATGTGACCCTGTAACCTACCCGCCCCCAGGTTTGCCCTCAGTCCAGTCACCCTTTTCTCAGGTCCCCACATCTTTTGTGGGATCCAGAACTCGATTTGCTTCTGACCCAATCAGGACATAGTGAGGCGTGGCTCCTGTTCCCCATGGGAGAGGGAGACCAGGAGTGGAGGAGGGAACTCATTGACCATGCTTTGAGCCTCTATCTTGCACCTAGGCATGGGCTGGATCCCGTTTGGAAGTAGGGGAAGGGGTTCCTTGGATAAGATGACCGCTGGACACACTATTGTCATGTTTTTCTTCTTCTTTTTTTTTGGTTTTGAGATAGTCTCACTCTGTTGCCCAGGCTGGAGTGGATCTTAGCTCACTGCAACCTCTGCCTCCCAGGCTCAAGAGATTCTCCTGCTTCAGCCTCCCAAGTAGCTGAGATTACAGGCGGCTGCCACCACACCTGGCTGATTTTTGTATTTTTAGTAGAGATGGGGTTTCACCGTGTTGGCCAGGTGGGTCTCAAACTCCTGACCTCAGGTGATCTGCCTGCCTCAACCTCCCAAAGTGCTGGGAGTACAGGCGTGAGCTACCGCGCCCGGCCTGTCATGTTTTTCAAGTGATAGCAGATTGGTCATATTTCACTGAATCTGAGACTTTCAGTGAAGAGAGACAACATTATAGTAGGTATGATTAGGAAAAAGCTTCCATGGTTAAACTGCAGTGCCATCGACGGTAAGACACACTCCAAGTTCGGAGATGTTAAAATGTGAAGGAAAATATAAAAAAGATTGTCTGGTTGGGCACGGTGGCTCACTCCTGTAATCCCAGCACTTTGGGAGGCCAAGGCGGGTGGATCACGAGGTCAGGAGATCAAGACCATCCTGGCTAACACAGTGAAACCCCATCTCTACTAAAAATACAAAAAAATTAGCCGGGCGAGGTGGCGGGCGCCTGTAGTCCCAGCTACTCGAGAGGCTGAGGCAGGAGAATGGCGTGAACCCCGGAGGCGGAGCTTGCAGTGAGCCGAGATTGCGCCACTGCACTCCAGCCGGGGCAACAGAGCAAGACTCCGTCTCAAAAAAAAAAAAAAAAGATTGTCTTAGAGTTGGTAAATGTCATACATGCTAGGAATTAAGGTAAGTCATGTTGGAGACCTGCCAAAAGAAACAGAAGTTAGAGGATTTTCTGTTCTTCTGGGGCTGCAGTGGGGATTGGGGCCCTCCTGGTGCCCTCCTCCCTGCCTTTCAGATGCTTTGGGGTGTTTCAGTACCAGGAATGAGTCCTCCCCCCTCTCCATTCCCCTTTTTCTTTTGCACTCCTCATGTTAGTCTGGTTGTCCCAGGGTGGGGGCCTGTGCCTACTCGCCCCGTGCTCATCCACTCACTAACTAACCCCTGGACACTCTACCCACCCGCCCTGTGTTTAGTTCCAGAGAACCAGACGCCAGTAGATACCAATCTCATAGAACTTGACACAAAGTAAGCCGAACCCTGCCTGCAGACATCCGGGGACGGGGCGGGCTGTGGGTGGGCGGGGCGGAGAGGGTCATTTGCATATATGCTTATTAACCCCTGAGGAGCCGCTGGCCTAACCCCGTCTGCTGAGAGCTGCCTCTGCTCGCCTCTTCAGCAACCCGCTTGCCTGCATGTGACTTGAAGGACCCTCCGTGCCTGTTCCTCTTCCTCCTGCCTTGGTGGGGTCTGTCTTCCTCCCTCGTCCTTGCACGTCCGTCCGTCAGTCTGTTCGTCCATCCACAGCGCCTGCTCGGCTCACACAGGGCTGGTCCATGGCCCTGGGCTCGGCTCTCCTGTCCTGCCCACGCCAACCAGTGGAATCAGGCTGTGGGGTGGGCAGGGGACTGGGGATCTTGTTGCTTCTGACTCCTGAGGACCAACTGATGTGGATTTCCCTGCGGTCAAAGGCCATCGAGTCACCGGACAGTGGCCAGAGGGGGAGGACCTGGGCCGACTGCGAGAACCACCTCCAGGGCCAAGCGGTTTTCTTGCTCCAGCTCCAAAGCCAATCTTCCCTTGTCCCCCAGGAGAAATCTGGGGTGTGGGAGTCTCAAGTCACCCCATGAGGATGTCCCATGCACTGGCTGAACCCTGTTGGGCAGGGGACTTGGATGGACCCCTGCATGGTCCTGAGTGGACATGTTTCATGGTAGAAGGGAACTCGCTGTTCTTAAAGGCAGTCCTTAGTCCTGAAACCCCACTTAAGCCTCCCCTTTCCTCACGAACAGGTCCTCTACTCCCCTATTTAGATTCACATCCTCCTACCCCAGCCTTCTCCTGTGTGGGATCCCCCATGGTAGAATCTGAGCTGACACTTCCTGGGAGAAAGGTTCTCCATGGTCTTCTCTTCCATTAAGCCAAACTACTCCTTCCTGTCCAGAAACGGGAATGCTTCATAAGGGTAGTTTTCTGGGTGGTGGGGTGGGGTTTACCAGTCTTATTCTTGGGGGATTCAGAACATGCTGTGAAACAACTACTGGTGGCCTGGCCTCTCACAGTGGGAATAAGTCCTTCCTTGGGCTACAGAGCCACACTGCTTCCCCGACCTCCTAAAGAACCGGGTTACTTTTCTAACCCTTAGGCACAAGAGTCAAATTCATGCCCCTCTCTGCCCCTTCCATGACTGGCCTGAGTCCTGATGTGACTGTCCCTACTGCCACAGGTGGCATCCACATGTGCCTGCCAGATAGGCCTTTCTGCTCATAGTCAGCCCCCGAGGCCAGAGCCCTCAGAGAGGGTGGTTCTCTCCCCGGCCCCAGAGCCACACTCTGTCACCTCTGGCCAGGCCTCTGGATAAGCCTACTCTCCCTCCCCCCTGCAAACATGCCACATTTTCCTTGTCTCTCCCACTAGTGATGACGACATTGTATTTGAGGACTTTGCCCGCCAGAGACTGAAAGGCATGAAGGATGACAAGGAGGAAGAGGAGGACGGTACTGGCTCTCCACAGCTCAACAACAGATAGACGGGCCGGCCCTGCCTCCACGTGGCTCCGGCTCCACTCTCATGTGCTCGGATGCTTATTCGTCTTCTTCCCGTTCTGGTTTCTTTTCCCCTTTGTTCTTCCAGTTTCTACCAGGGGGACCCGTGGCCTTCCAGATCACGGTGATGAACCTCTGACCTCAGGATTGGCCCCACGTCACCATGCCAACAGGACCACAGCACACCAGCTCCACCCCATCTCTGCCATTGCCTCTCCACTCCCCTCCTTTTCATGCTGTCTCCCGGAAAAGCTACCAGGGTTCTGGCCTTGGAATTGGACTTGAGATGGGGAGCAGACAGGGGAGGATGGGGCATGCAGGACACGGTGTGGTGGGCACGAGGGCTTGGAGGGATGGGGATGAGGGCTCAAGACACGAGAGAAGATGTCCACAGTCCCAGGTGGTTAACAAAGTTCTGGCAGCTAAAAGATGACCGCATTGAAGGCCACCTCCTTCTGGCTGGGAGGGGCAGACCTGTGGACAGATTCTCAGTGCCTTTTTGAAGTTCTGACCCACCAAAGACCTTCTGCCTTCACCCTCCTCCCCACCCGATGTCCCTCTGTGTCTGATAGTGACGTTGGTGAAAGTTTGTAGACCACAGGAGTAGAGAAAAGCAACTGGAGTGACTTTCTTACCAGCAGTTACCTAGGCTGAGGCAAGCTGTGTGGACTCAACAAAGTATATTTCAGTACTGTCAGGATGTGACATCTTAGCTACCTTGTATTTCAAGTGCATGGGCCTGTCTAGAGATATGCAGAGAGAAAAGCAGAGGAAGGGAGGGAGGGGGTCTTCAGCAAGCACCAGCCCACAGCAGAGTTAGCTGAAGCTCTTGATGAGGGTTCCCGAAGTGGGCCGCTGGGAGATGGAGGCAGGGGGTGGGGAGAGGAGAGTCTGCCTTATGTCCCTTCCTTGTGGACTTCACATGGTCATGCAGGAAGTGAGGATGGGGGTCTAGCGGGGGCTGAGGCCACTAGTATCCTCCTGCTTCCCCCTGCCATTCTCCAGGGCTGGACTGAACCTGCAGACTGGGAGAGTGTGCCTGAGGCCACCATGCCACAGTCAAAGGGGGTCCTATCCCAGAAGGTGGCAGCATCCATGGAGATATCCTCACCCAAAGGGAAGGAGGCTGCTGGGTAGCAAATAAGCCCCTTCTTTTCTTGGGGAGTTGATGACCTCCAGTAGCTCCCAGTGTCCATGGGTACCCAGTATGCATTGGCTGGTGTTGGCGTGATTGAGACCTAGGGCAATTCCTGGGGCAAGAAGCCAGATGGGAGATGAGGTATGAGTGTTAGGAGTTACCCTCTTTGCCTGGCCTTTGAGAATAACTTACTGTGTGACTTTGGGCAAGTTCCTTCCCCACTCTGGGCCTCAGTTTCTCACTTGGGAAAGCAAGGAGTTTGACCAGATGATCACAATGGGCCTTCCTAGCTCTGGCCACCAAGAATTTGGGAATATTAGCGCTCCTGGTCTGGTGGGTGGATCCAGAGCTGCTGCCTGGTCTCTCTGCCTCCAGAGTGGTTTTATTGGACCTCAGAGGTGGCAGGGCCCTAGGGAGCACCAACTCCCCTCAACTTCACCCCCTGCCTAGGACTGGGAAGGGATTGATGTCAGGCTGTGGCCATAGCTAGCCTGAGTTGCCCAAGGAGGGACAGAGCATGTCTTTGCTGAGGCTTGGCTGAGGGGCTTGTGATAGGGCCTGCAGTACCTCACTGCCCCCTGTGGATGCAGACACCCTGAGGTTTACCCAAACAAATATATTGATTAGCAGGACAAGGGCTCTCTTCTCAGTTTCTGCTCCCTTCCATCTCTGTCCCATACTTGTCTGAAAAGGGAGACAAAAAAATCTTACGCAAGTGGCATCTCAGTCCTTTCCAGTCCAGCACCTCTTGGGAGCAGGCAGTGTGACTTATTTCCCACGGTGAAATCACCTGTTTCACAAGCCTGGCAGTGCGACTTCTGAGGCTCATTCCATCCACTCAACCTAAGCCACCCCTCCCCAGACCAGAACCAAGTCAGCTAGGGGCAGTCTTACTCCCCGGTCTCCCAGGCATCCAGCCCCTCCTAGAGCTTGCTGGGCAGGCTGTACCTCATCCGGGCAGGCACAGAGCTAATGAAATGCTGGAGCAGTGCATGGCAAACATACACACCCCCCTCCCCGTGTCTTCTGAAACATTTGGGGCTGACACAAGACCCTTTAGTGTTTGGAATGACCTCTTTCCTGCAAACCTCTTCCCCTATCCCTAACGCATGCATGGAAAAGTTTTGTCAGGCTGGTTTCCCGAGCCTCCGCCTCAACATCACACTCACCCTTTTGGGTTTAGCCCAGTGTTGTTTAGCAAATTTCTCCAGCTGCAGGGAAGGGTCAGAGCACTATCTTTTTTTTGTTTTTCTCCTTGAGCCAGGACTGTACAAGGCAATGGCCAAACGTAGTTGAATTCAGCCTACCATCCTTTGCTGATAACTCGGCTCTATGCCAAGTACGGGAGACACAGAGATGGGTCAGTCCCAGCCCCCATCCTCAGGAAGCCCACAGTCAGGGGAATGTTGTAGGGGGAGGTAATAGAGGACAATTGCCTTCAGGGCTCCTGGTGGCTGCTGGTCCCTATCGTACCTTGATGTGAGTTAGAAGACAGTGCCCTTTCCAGGTGATTCAGACCCACACTAGAATGCATAGCTTTGTGAGTGACACACAGGTTGGATTTTAGCACCCCTTTCCCCTTGGCCATGTGCTGCAGCCTCGAGGGACACACAGACCAAAGTGTTTCCTTCAGCTTCTTCCTGGAGAGGAAGCACCAGGTCATGTTTCCAAGCTTCTGGTCAACTCCAGGCAGCACCTCCCAGCCCCCAAACATGGCCAAGCGAGTGCTTCTCTGCAGGGCCCCTTTCCCTTCTGGAGTCATTCCATCCAGGTGAGACCTTGAAGTGAAACTAGGGGTGGCGGAGCCTCACTAGGCCCCAGGCACCAGCCCACAGTACTGGTGGTTTCTGTGCCAAGCATTTGGGGCCTGCGCTTGCCAAGCCGTCCGTCACCGGGACTTTGTAGTGCACCCTGTGGGTGGCGTGTGGACACCAGTCTTGACAGGAAGGAAGAGCATGGCCTGGTGAAAACCCACCGAGCAGAGGGCCAGCTGGACCTCCTCAGCATTCCACCCAGGGGAAGAGTTCAGTCCCCATGAAGATAAGGACTGAGTTATTTGGCTGCACCTCAGCGTCAAAGCTCAGCCCTGCTAGAGTGGGTTCACCTGGCTGTTGGTTTTGTGGGAGAGTTCCTGACAAGCTGGTTCCTACGTGGTGCAGTAAAAGGAATTCTGTCCTGGAAGTCCCCAGTGCCACCTCTCAGTCCTGGCTGTCACCAACCACCTGGGGGACTTGGGCAAGCTACTTAACCTCTGGGGCTCAGTTTCCCTAACTGTAAAATGGGATTGTAATCCTTTCCCTTCCTGACGCAGGAATTGTTATGAGGCCCAGATGAGACGAAAGTCAGCGGTCAGGGCTCTAAGTTGAAAATGGCTGCATGGGTGTGGCCCTGCCACTGCAGGGATGGCCCAAGGTCACACAGGAAGTTTGCTGCGGGAGAAGCCCTCCCCACCAGTCTTCATCACTTGCCCTGCTTCTCACTTAGGTAGATGTCAACCAGAATGAGATACAGCTAATTTGGCTTTGATGACCTAGCGGAGCGGGAAATTTAGACACGATTCAGGAATATTATGCCCAAAAATAGTGGTCCCATCAACCAGGACACAGAGGGAAGACGTGGATATTGTCAGTGAGTGGTGGAGGTGGACATCTTGGACCCTCATAGGCCTGGAGTCACTCACATCTCCCATCTGTCAGAACCCCACAGAGGCCAAGGGGCCTTAGCTCTGACCCCAGGTTAAAGAGAGCCACCAGCCCCCCATTTGCAGAAAATCTAAGGGCAAGGAGAAATAGAAATTGCCTGTTCCTTCCCTTGAAAGTGTAAGGCCTCTTGCAGGATCAGCTGGAGCCACCACAGCTTCTCAGTGACATTGGGAGGGTTTCAGGCCCAGGGAAAACCTAAGCCTTTTGCCCTGAGAGCTGAGCCACAGCGGATGCATCCCCCAGTGGCGCCAGCAGTCCAGAGCGGCAGCTTCTCTCCTGCCAGTCACTGGGGCCTGGTTGTTCCCCACCCATCCAGGAGGAAGGGTTTAGGTCCCAGTCTTACACTCTTACAGGGTCTCATGGACGCAGGCCTATGCCTGTTCTGATACGTATGTTTTTTAAACTCAAAAGGACCAAAAGAGACTCCTGAACCCTCATCTATATGGCCTGCATTGGGCCTGGTGTGTCTTCCTGGCCCAGGCAGCTCCATCACTTCTGCCATCCCTTCTGGACTAAAGTTGCAGGATCCCCACCTCTATCACTTCCCCAGAGGGTCACTGCACAGTGGCTTCAAAGAGAGGCCCTGTTGAAGGGGAAACATCCTCCCCCCATCACACTCCCAACTCGTCACCCCAAAAGGGAAGTCAAAGCACAGGTCTGTGGGGCCCATGGTTTGTAGACACTGATACAGTGGTTTTCAAACCAGGTGCTGCGGAACCCCTGGTATTCCACAGAGCTTTGCCAGGGGATGCTAAGGTGGGAAGATGGGAGTGGAGGCAAAGGATAAGTTTCCAGCCTTCCTCCCATTTCCACCTCCACCAGAACAACTCTGCTTTTATTTGTCTTGCCTACTGAGATTTCATTTTCAAGCTTTCTTTGAAGAAAACCTTCAAACCACCATCTCCAGGTTTGATCTTAGACCAGCCAGCACAGGTTCTATTCTTGCTGCTCATGTTGGAATGGCTCCAGCATTCCAGTACAAAGTGTCTTTGTGTTGGAACCTGACACACACACACACACACACACACGCGCGCGCGCGCGCGCGCGTACATAGTTGATGGTTTTTCTAGCCAACCCACTCTGAAGCTCTGGCCAATGTTTGATTTGAACAGGGGCCTGGTGCTCAGTGGGGATGGGTCTTGACCCTGATATTGGCCCATGAGGCATGGGGACCTCTGCAGCAAGGAAACAGGCTCAATCCCACACCTAGGACTTGTGTCTGCACCACTGTCTGGCACCCCACTTTCCTGGCCCAGGCCCAGGGGACAGCAGGAGAAGCAGTGTGATGGAGAGAGAGAGCCTAGGGTTAAATTCATCTTTACACAGAGCCAGATGGATGGAAATCTTGGCTCACATAAAAGACAGACTCAGGGAGGATTTTATGACAAAAGTCCCTCCTTTGAGGGCAGGATTCCCCCAGGAATCCTGTACACTTTAGTGAGACCTGGATCAGCCCTTGGTACAAAGTCCTGCCTGCCCTGCCCCCCACCCCCACCTCCCAAGGAATTCTAGGTGAAAATGTGAAGCTCAGGGCACAGCAAGCGCATGACATGAGTGTATTACATTAGGTCTGAGTGTGTCCTTAGTTTCCCTGTGTGTAAAATGAGGCTAGTGCCAGGCTCTTCCCACCTCACTGGGACAATTGCAAGGGTCATAGGAGAGTTGGGTATGATAGGTGGTCATATGAGGTGGTGGGTATAAGAAGTGGGTGCCTCACAAACTCGGGGCGTGGTCCTGACCTGCATGGCAGATGAGGAGAGCACTTGGGAACGAGCATAGGAAGTGCCGTCTTCCCGGGCATCTCTGCTCCGTGTTAAGGTCTAGCCACAGATGCTGTGGCACCTGCCTCTTCCTATGGAATGGGGGCCTGCATGGATTGTGTCCTGGGGCAGGAGTGAGGGATGGCTGGGAAGAATCTGCAGGTCTGTGGCCCTTGTGTTGAGTGATTATTTTGTGACACTCTCATTCCTGGACCACCTGCCAGGTTTATCTGTTATACCTGTGGCATTCTTATGTCAGACAAATTATTATAGTTTATTCAACTCTAACAAATGAACAAAATAATAATAAATAGGAAGCCATTAAAGGTCTTTTGTGGCAGAGGATGCTGGCTGTGCTTTCATTTTTGTCTCATAAGCCTATGGCAATTCAAAGACCAAGAAATGCTGCCCTGCTGTCCTGGACTGGCGGATGGCTCTCATGACTGGGTGAGGTGCTCTCTTCCCTTGTCTGTGGCCCCAGCTCCAGCTTGGTCCTTGCACCAACTTGTGGAGACTGCCAAGAACTTTTCTCTGTCCCTCTTCTGCCACTTTTCAGCCTTATGGCCTTGGGAAGCTGGCAAACCTCTCATCCCTCTCAGATACCACAGGATTTCATGACCCATGGTTTGCTCTGGGGGTGAAGCCATCCTATCTTCTATCTTTGGCACCCCACTGACCACATCAGCGGGAGTCCTCACCCCAGCCACAGCCCTGGTTCTTGTTCACTTATCTCCTGCTCTGCTGGGTCTTCCTGAAGTCACTTCAGTTTTCTAAGACTTACCTGCCACCTGGTCTAACAGAACATATGGGAGGAGTAAGGATATCAGTGAGGAAGGGTTGATGTTCCAATGGATAATGTGCTGTATTAACACGAAAGGAAGATGCCCATGCATATAAGATGACTTTCCTAGAAAATATATGAAATATATTTATATATTTCATACACACACACACACACACACACACACATTTCCGCCTCCTGGGTTTAAGAGATTCTCATGTCTCAGCCTCCCTAGTAGCTGGAATTACAAGTGTGTGCCAACACGTCCATCTAATTTTTGTATTTTTTGTAGAGATGGGGTTTTGCCATGTTGGCCAGGCTGGTCTTGAACTCCTGGTGAACAACATATTTTTTAACATTCCTGTAAAATACTGTGCAATGTAGATCAGAGCATTGCCCTCCTAGTTGGCCAGAAGGGAGTCTGTTTCCTCTGATGTTCCCTTCCTGTCAAGAGTAGGGCAGTGGGAAGACACTGACATTTGAATCAGGAGACTTGAGCTACAGCTTTTGTTCAGTTGCCCTCTCATATGGACTGTGTCAGTCTGAGTCCAGATAAGCAGTCTATCCCTGTAGCAAGAATTTAATTGGGCCAGATGCAGTCACTCATGCCTGTAATCCCAGCACTTTGGGAGGCTAAGGCAGGAGAATCTCTTGAGGCCAGGAGTTCAAAACCAGGTAGGACAACATAGGGAGACCCCCATCTCTCAAAAAAAAAAAAAAAAAAAGAAAAAAAAAGAAAGCCAAGAGTAGTAGTGCATGCCTGTAGTCCCAACTACTTGGGAGGCCGAGGCAGGAGGATCCCTTGAACCCAGAAGTTCAAGGCTGCAGTGAACTATGATCATACCACTGCACTCCAGCCTGGGTGGCAGAGCGAGAAATTATCACTTAAAAAAAAAAAAAAAAGCTAGGTGCAGTGACTCACTCTTTGGGAGGCTTGCTTGAGCCCAGGACCAGCCTGGACAACATAGTGAGACTTCATCTCAAATTTTTTAAAATTAAATAAAACAGAAAGCAATTTAATTGGGGAAATGTTCATTAAATGTTGGATGAGATGAAAGTGCAAATGGGGTTTGAGACCACTCAAAGATGTGGCACAATAGGAGACCGTTACTACCTCTAGTGTGGAGGGACAAGGGGAGGAGCTGAGGAACCAGGGCAGCCTAGCAGGAACATGGAGGAAGAGGGTATCTAGAAAGCCAGAAGCACAGAGGGAACACTGCCCTTGCTGGGAGTGCTGCCCAAAGCAGAGGCTGTAGACATGCTCTGGCTTCTTCCCTTTTCCTGCCCTCCAAATTCAAGCCAGTGCCTCCCACTGGCAGAATCTAATTAAAAGCGTATTTTCAAGAAATTTGAAAATGTAGTTTGCGATGGTCAGGGCCTGATAATACAGAGCAAGAGAAGGTCAAGGGATTTGATCTGAGATCAAACAGGCAAATGGCAAGCTCTTCCTGAGTGTTCTCATCCAAAAAGTAGAAGTAGTAATGTTGGCTTGGTTACCACAATTTAGAAGGAATGCCTTGACCTCTGAACAGGATTCCAAACAAGAGAGAAATATTTGCTGTTTTCTTAATGCCACTATCACTGTCTTCACTGTGCTTCAGAGCTTCATTTCTCCTAGCTTTTTTAAACTCCAGCAAATCAAAAGAAACTGAGCAGGAGGTTCAAATTCTGGCCAACATGGAGTAAATCCATTATAGCCCTACCTCTCCTACTGAATACACCTGAAAACACTGGACAAAAATACAAAACACAATTAAATAACAACTCTGTGAAAGTTAGACAAAAGAAGGCAAATGATACAGGTGATTTAAAATTTAGAGAAGTCATCTCCATAGGACGATTTTCCCATTTTTTCTCTTTTCTCGTGGTTTTTCACTAAGATTAGAACCACCACCCACAGAAAGTGAGACAGAGCTTAGAATCTGAACTTAAGTTGATTCATTGCCTCCTGAAACAACAATAACAACACAATCAACATTCTACAGATGATTATAGCAGGACCCAGAGTCTATACAATATAATATTCACAATGTCCAGGACACAATCCGAAATTACTCAACATATGAATATGGTAGTTTCCCCTTATCTACGGGGGATAAGCTCCAAGATCCCTACTGGACATCTGAAACTGCAGATAGTACCAAACCTTTTACATATTATGTTTTGTTCTATACATACATACCTATTATAAAGCTTAATTTATACATTAGTTACAATAAGAGATTAACAACAATAGCTAGTAATAGAACAATTATAACAGCATCACTACTTTGCACTTTGGGGCCAATGTTAAGTAAAATAAGAGTTACTTGAACACAAACACTGTGATATTGCAACAGTTGATCTGATAACCAAGATGGTTACTAAGCGACTAATAGGTAGATAGCATACACAGCCGAGATACACCAGACAAAGTGATGATTTACATCCCAGGCAGGAGAGAATGGGTCACTGTGATATTTAATCACACTATTCAGAATGGTGTGCAATTTAAAACTTATGAATTATTTCTGGAATTTTCCATTTAATATTTTCAACTGTTATTGAGTGCAAATAACTGAAACCACAGAAAGCAAAACTAAAGATGGGGTGGTGGGGCGACAACCCATAAAAATGTGACCAATCCTCAAGGAAAGATACAATCAACAGATACCAACTCTAAGATGACTTAGATGTTGGAATTATAAAAGATTTTAAAGTGGCTGTTATAACTTGAAATGGATTGCAATAGTTGTTCTCAGCAGAGATATAGAAACTATTAAAAAAGAACCAAATGGAAATTTTAGAACTGAAAAATACAATATCTGAAATTAAAAATTGATTGGATAAGCTCATAGCAGAATGGGGGTGACAGAAGGAAGAGCCAGTGAACTTGAATATAGATCAATAGAAATTATTCTATCTGAAAAAACAGAGAAAATAGGTTGAAAACAATTAACAGTCTCAGGGACCTATGGAACAATATCATAAGGCCTAAGATTCCATGTCACTGGACTCCCAGAAGAGAAGAGAGACTGGTGGAGAAAAAATAGTTGAGAAAATAATGGCCACTAACACCCCAAATTTGGTAAAAGACATAAATTTATAGATTCGTGAAACTGTGCACATCTCAAATATGTTAAACTCAAAGAAAATCACACATAAACATATATAACCAAACTGCTGAAAACCAAAGACAAATTTAAAAATCTTGAAAGCAGCTAGAGAAAAGGACACATTCTTGTATTTTCTTCCGTACAAAGAATGACTATCTGAACGCAGATTTCTCAATAGAAGACATGGAGGCCAGAAGAAAGTAGTACAACATCTTCACAGCACTAAAAGAATTGTCAACCCAGAAATCTATATCCAGTGAAAACATCCTTCAAGAAGGATGCAAAATAGATTATCAGATGAAGGAAAACCGAGAGAATCTGTCACCAGCAGACTTATTGAAAAAAAAAAAAAAAAGCTAAACAAAGTTATTTAGTTTAAAACAATGGCAGAGATAAACCCAGATCTTTAGAAATTAAGAGCAACAGAAATGGTAATTATCTGGATAAATTTAAAAGGCTATATTTACCGTTTATCCCCTAATCTTCTTAAGTTCTTTAAAGTATTTATTATTGGTGTTTTTTGTTTGTTTGTTTGTTTTGTTTTTTGACAGGGTCTTGCTCGGTCACCGAGGCTGGACAGGCTGGAGTGTAGTGGTGTGATCATAGCTCACTTCCACCTCGAACTCCTGGGTTCAAGTGATCCTTCCACCTCAACCTCTTGTGTAACTGGAACTACTGGCATGCACCACCACACTCCACCAATTTTCTTTATTTTTGTTGTAGAGATGGGGCCTTGCTAGGTTGCCCAGCTGGTCTCGAACTCCTGAGCTCAAGCAATTCTCTTGTCTCAGCCTCCCAAAGTGTTGCAAATACAGGCATGAGCTACTGTGCCTGGCTTATTACTGTTGAAAAAAATTTTTTATAACATTGTTTGATAGGTTTACCAATGTTGATAGATGAAATACATATAATAACTATAACGGAAAGGTCAGTGGAGGGAGATAAACCTATTTGTTTTTTGTTTTTGTTTTTCTTGAGGTGAAGTCTAGCTCTTGTTCCCCAGGTTGGAGTGCAATGGCGTGATCTCAGCTCACTGCAACCTCTGCCTCCCGGGTTCAAGCGATTCTCCTGCCTCAGCCTCCTGAGTAGCTCGGATTACAGGTGCCTGCCACCATGCCCGGCTAATTTTTGTATTTTTAGTAGAAATGGGGTTTCAGCATGTTGGCCAGGCTGGTCTCAAACTCCTGACCTCAGGTGATCCGCCCGCCTTGGCCTCCAAAGTGCTAGGATAATAGGCATGAGCCACTGCACGTGGCAAACCTATTTGTTTTTAAGACTTCTATATTACATTTGAAATGGTGAAATGGTACAGTGTTAACCCTAAGTAGATTGTGAAGAGTTATATATGTATATTGTGGTCCCTAGAGCAACAACTAAACTAGAGCCGAACATATAGATAAATTACAATAGCAAAAAATATTTTAATGACATACGAAAAATATCCAAGTATTCCAAAAGAAGCCAGGAAAGTTGAAACAAAATAATAAAAAATAGGGGGACAAACAGAAAAATAAAAATGGTAGACCTAAATACAACCATATCAATAACTACATTAATCGTAAATGACCTCTACATAACAATTAAAAGATAGAGATCGCCAGATTGGATTAAAAAACAAGATCCAATTACATGCTGTCCACAAACATACTTTAAATACAAAGAAACCTACTTTAAATATAAAGACATAGATAAACACGTCTTTATGAAAAGAATGAAAAAGATATACCATGCAAACAGTAATAAAAAGAAAGCTGAAATGGCTATATTAATATCAAACAAAATAGACTTCAGAGCAACAAATGTTACCAGGGATAAAAAGGGACATATATAATAATGAAAGTGTCAATTTACCAAGAAAATATAACAACCCTAAATGTGTGTGCATCTGATCATGGTGTTTCCAGATACACAAAGCAAAATGTAATAGAACTGAAGGGAGAAATATACAAATCCACAACATTCCTCCCTCAGTAATTGATGGAATGAGAAGGCAGAATATTAGTAAGAATACAGAAGACCTGAACAACAATATCAGTTTGACCTAATAGACACTATGGAATATTTCATCTCAAAATAATTGAATATGCATTTTTTTTCAAGTGTACATGGAACATTCCCCAAGAACTATTTTCTGGGGGAAAAAAAGATTAACAAATTGTAAATAATTTATATGTTTTTTATTTCAAAATTTTTTTTATCTTTCTTTATTGTGACAGGGTCTCACTGTGTTGCCCAGCCTGGTCTTGAGCTCCTGGGCTCAAGTAATCCTCCTGCCTCAGCCTTGTAAAGTGCTGGGATTATAGGTATGAGCCAACACACCTGGCCAAATTTAAAAGAATTTAATAAGTACATTCTTTGGTCACAGCAGAATTAAACTAGAATAACAGAAAATTATCTGGAAAATTTGCAAATATTTGAAACTTAAGCAATTTCTTTTTTTTTTTTTTTTTTTTTTTTTGAGACGGAGTCTCGCTCTGTTCGCCCAGGCTGGAGTGCAGTGGCCGGATCTCAGCTCACTGCAAGCTCTGCCTCCCGGGTTTACGCCATTCTCCTGCCTCAGCCTCCCGAGTAGCTGGGACTACAGGCGCCGGCCACCTCGCCTGGCTAGTTTTTTTGTATTTTTTAGTAGAGGCGGGGTTTCACCGTGTTAGCCAGGATGGTCTCGATCTGCTGACCTCGTGATCCGCCCGTCTCGGCCTCCCAAAGTGCTGGGATTACAGGCTTGAGCCACCGCGCCCGGCGAAACTTAAGCAATTTCTAAATGAGCCAAAGAGGAGATCACAAGGAAATTTATGAAATGAAATGAAAATAAAAACAAATATCTAAATTTTGAGGTTTCAGCTAAAGCAGTGCTTATCTCAACAGATGCAGAAAGGCACTTGACAAAATTCAACATCTGTTCATGATTTAAAAAAGCAAACAACTCTTAGAAAACTTCCTTAACCTCATAAAGGGCATCTACAAAAACCTACATCTACTAACATAGTTCATGGTGAGAGACTTAATACTTTTCCTCTAAAATCGGGAACAAGGCAAGGATGACTACTCTCACCAGTCCTATACTAGAGGTCCTAACCAGTGCAATAAGGCAAGAAAAAGGTAGAAAAGGCCTACTGATTATAAAGAAGAAATAAAATAAGGCCAGGCACAGAGGCTCAATAACTGTAATCTCAACAGTTTGGGAGGCCGAGGCAGGAGGATCATTCAGCCCAGGAGTTTGACACCAACCTGGGCAAGATGGCAAGACCCCATCTCTACAAAAACTTTAAAAAATTAGTCAGGCACTGTGGTGCATGCCTGTAATTCCAGCTACTCAGGAGGCTGAGGTGGGAGGATCCCTCGAGCCCAGGAGTTAGAGGTGGCAGTGAGCTATGATTGCGCCACTGCATTCCAGCCTGGCAACAAAGAGAGACCCCTGTCTCTAAAAAAAGAAAACAAAAATGGTTTCTATTCACAGACATCTTGATTATCTACATTAAAAATCCTAAGGAATCTGCAAAAAAAGCTACTAGAAATAATAACTGAGTTTAGATAGGTTGCAGGAAACATGATTAACACCCAAAAATCCATTGTACTTCTGTGGAGTAACATGAAACAATTGAAATAGAAATTTAAAAGATGATGCCATTTATAACAGCAACCAAAACTGAAATACTCATATATAAACCTAACAAAATATGTGCATGATCTCTATGCTGAAAAGTAAATAGTACTGAGGAAAGAAATCACAAATAGGCCCAAATAAACTGAGAGCTATACCATGTTCACAGCTAAGCAGATTCAATACTGTTATGTCAATCTTCCTCAAACTGACTGTAGATTCAATGCAATACAAATCAAGATCTTTGTAGGATTTTCTTTTAAAGACATAGAGGAACTGTTTCCAAATTTATATAGAAAGGTAAAAAATCTGGAATGGCCAAGCAATTTTTACAAAGAAGAACAAAGTTGAAGGACTCTACTACCTGGTCTGAAGACTTACTAGAAAGCTACAGTAATCAAGACAGTGTGGCAGCAGTGAAAGAACAGACACCTGTATCAATGGGACAGAACTGGGAATTCAGAAATAGACCTGCACATAGATGGTCAATTGATTTTCAACAAAGGCACAAAGGCAATTCAATTGTTTTCAACAAATGATTTTGGCAAAGATGGAGACGAACTAGACCTCTCATACACTGCTAGTGGAAATGCAAAATGGTACAGACACTTTGGAAAACAATTTGGAAGGTTCTTGTAATAAATTTAAACATATTCACTATAATATTCAGCAGTTCCACTCTTGAAAGAAAAAGTGGCTGGGTGCAGTGGCTCATGCCTACAATCCAAGCACTTTGGGAGGCCATAGTGGAAGGATTGCTTGAGCCTAGGAGTTCAAGACCAGCCTAAGCCATAGGTGAGGCCCTGTCTCTACAAAAAAGGAAAAAATTGGACAGGCCTGGTGGTGTATGCCTGTGATCCCAGTTACTCAGGAGACTGAAGAAAGAGGATTGCTTGAGCCCAGGAGTTCGAGGCTGCAGGGAGCTGTGTGTACCACCGCACTCCAGCCTGGGCAACAGAGCGAAATCTTTTCTCAAAAAATAAAATAAAATAAAGAAATAAAAAGGGACATTCCTTCAAAAACCTGTACATGAATGTTTACAGTGGCTATATTCATAGTTGTCAAAAACTGGAAACAACCCAAATGCTCTTCACAACCATATGATGGAATACTACACAGCAATAAAAATGAACAAACTATAACGATACCTACAACAACATGGATGAGTTTCTACTGCATTATGCTAAGTGAAAGAAGTCAGATTTAAAAGGACAACATGTATGATTCTACTTATATGACATTGTGTCAAAGGCAAAACGATGGAGACAGAAAACAAAGCAGTAGTTGCCAATGGCTGGACTTGGGGGGAGGGCTGGTTATAAAGAGGCAACAGGAGGGATTTTGGGGGGTAATGGAAAACTGTATATCTTGTCAAAACACATAGAATTGTATGCCAAAAAGAGTGGACTTTGTATAAATTTCAATAAAAAGAAATGGAGCAATTTACAGCTCACAAATGCAAACGATAATTACTGGGCATGTACCATTTGCTGGGGCTTGTGCTGGCCCTCAGGACACTAAGATTAAATAAGACAATCCTGGCTGGGCACAGTGGCTCACGCCTATAATCCCAGCACTTTGGGAGGCAGAGGTGGGCGGATCACTTGAGGCCAGGAGTTCGAGACCAGCCTGGCCAACATGGTGAAACCCCGTCTCTACTAAAAATACAAAAATTAGCTGGGCATGGTGGCAGGCACCTGTAATCCCAGCTACTCGGGAAGCTGAGTCATGAGAATCTCTTGAATCTGGGAGGTGGAGGCTCCACTGAGCAGAGATTGCGCCACTGTACTCCAGCCTGGGCGACAGAGCGAGACTCAGTCTCAGAAAAAAAAAAAAAAAAAAAAAAAAAGACAATCCCTTCTGTCAAATTGCTCACAGATTAATTGGGGGATAAGGCATGATGCTAAAGGTTTGGAATTGCTGATGAGGGGTATTGCAGAGGGGGCCTGTTGTGTAGTCACAGCATGCCGTGAGAGCACCAAGGAGAGGTCTCACTTTTAGCTAGAGTGGCCAAGATGAGAATTAGGCAACTTCCAAGAGGACAAAATGCTTGAACTGAGTTTTTGTTTTTTGTTTTTTTGTTTTTTGAGACGGAGTCTCACTCTGTGGCCCAGGATGGAGTGCAGTGGCACAATCTCTGCTCACTGCAACCTCCACCTCCCGGGTTCAAGCGATTCTCCTGCTGAGTAGCTGGGACTACAGGCACATGCCCAGATACTTTTTGTATTTTTAGTAGAGTCTGGATTTCACCACGTTGGCCAGGCTGGTCTCGAACTCCTGATCTCAGATGAGCCGCTCAGCTCGGCCTCCCAAAGTGCTAGGATTACAGGTGTGAGCCACCCCACCTGGCCTTGAACTGAGTTTTGAAGGATAAAAAGGGAAGTAGGTAGGCAAGGAGGGGCTACGGACCTTCCAGGTAGAAGACACGGCACATAGGGAGTCTCAGGGTGAGATAAGCTGGGGCCTTCAGGCAACTGTAATGACATCGGAGTGAAAAGAGTGAAGGGAGCTGGAAAAGCTGGCAGGAGATTGGACTAGTGGGTGGGGGTCACAGATAATCAGTAAAAAAAAAAAAAAAAAAAAAAAAAAATACCTTGTTATTATTATTTTTTTGGTAGAGATGAGGTCTTGCTATATTGCCTAGGCTGGTCTCCAACGCCTGTCCTCTGATCCTTCTGCTTCAGCTTCCCAAAGTGTTGGGATTACAAGTGTGGACCACTCACTGCACCTGGCCTCAAAGAGCTTGGTTTTATCCAGAAGACAGTGGGACAGGTTTTAGGCAGCCTAGAGTAAGGAGAGGGATCAGATTCACGCATTTTCACTGCAGTGCGGGCTGCAGTGTGGGACCAGAGGGGGAAGCTGCAGGCTGGGGGAACAGGGAGGAAGCTGGGACAGGGATGCACATGAGAGAAGTCCAAGCTGCGACCAGGTGGGGAACGAGTCTAAGGACAGTGAGGGGAGGTGTAGGGGTAGAGTGGCCAGAACTTGCCTTCCACCTGATGTTTGAATATTTGGTCTCAGCACCTTTGCGCTTGCTGCTGCTTCTGCCTGGATTAACTTTTCCTAGATTCTCTGCATAGCTCATTTCTCCCATTCTTCAGGGTAGGTCGCCCTCAGAGGGGTCTTCCATGACTTACCCCACTCAAAGGAGACCCCTCTGTCACTCACTATCACATTACCCTGCTTATTTCCCTCATAAGTATCATGCTTGTTTATTCACTTGTTTATGGTCTAAGTAAGGCTCTGCAACACAGCTTGAGTTCTCAGCCTAACTTGGCCTCTTATTAGGCATGTGATCTTGGGCAAATTATTCATCTCTATGTGCCTCGGTTTCCTCCTTTGTGAAGTAGGAATAAGAATACCTGCTTCACAGAATTGTCATCAGGACAAGATGGATTAACATACGGAAACTACCTAGAATAATCCCTGGCACGTAGTAAATTCTGTATATGTTAGTTTTTACTATTATTGTTTTATAAGGACAGAGACCTTACTGTTTTTTTTTCTTTTCTTTTTCTTTTTTTAAATTTTTTGAGACGGGGTCTCACTCTGCCACCCAGGCTGGGGTGCAGTGGCGTGATCTTGGCTCACTGCAACCTCCACCTCCCAGGCTCATGCAATCCTCCCGCCTCAGCCTCCTAAGTAGGTGGGATTACAGGAGGGCACCCCTGCGCCCAGCTATTTTTTGCATTTTTTGTAGAGACAGGGTCTCGCCATGTTGCCCCAAGCTGGTCTCGAACTCCTGAGGTCAAGCAATCCGCCGGCCTCGACCTCCCGAAGTGCTGGGATTACAGGCCTGAGCCACCACATCCGGCTCTAGTTTTCTTTAAAATTGTATCCTCATCTTCTTCCTAGCACAGTGCTTGGCACACAGCAGGCACTTAGATACTTGTTGACTGAACAAAGAAAGGCACTTTCCCATCTCTACCAGCAGACGGCGCACGTATGCCAAGAAAAGTTAAAGCTGACGGCTCCCACACGGATCGGCCAACAGATGTCGCTGCAGCTCCCTGGGTCAAGGAACCAAGATTAAGCCAGTGGCAGGGGCTGCCTAGACAGGGCCCTGGACAAAGATTCCAAATGCAGGACCAGAAGCTGTAATTGTATTAAAAAGCCAAAGTTGGCCAGGCGCGGTGGCTCATGCCTGTAATCCCAGCACTTTATGAGGCTGAGGCGGGAGGATCGCTTGAGCCCAGCAGTACAAGGTTACAGTGAGCTGTGATAACGCCACTGCATTCCCAGCCTGAGTGACAGAGGGAGCCCTCATAAATAAATAAACAAATAAATAAGTGCCAAGAGGCTAAGACTAAATTGTGTTCTGCATGATCACATATTCTAAAACCACATCGTCTTTCTGCTCGCTCACTTTGTAGATAACAGAGTCAGCCATTCTAGGATCTTTTTTTTTTTTTTTGAGACGGAGTCTCGCTCTGTCGCCCAGGCTGGAGTGCAGTGGCACGATCTCGGCTCACTGCAAGCTCCGCCTCCTCTCGGGTTCACACCATTCTCCTGCCTCAGCCTCCCGAGAACCTGGGACTACAGGCACCTGCCACCACACCCGGCTAATTTTTTTTGTATTTTTAGTAGAGACGGGGTTTCACAGTGTTGGCCAGGATGGTCTCAATCTCCTGACCTCGTGATCCACCTGTCTCAGCCTCCCAAAGCGCTGGGATTACAAGCGTGAGCCACCGCGCCCGGCCCATCCTGGGATCTTATATAATTGAAACCCCAGTTTAATGAAGTGGAGGTTGTGGGAGTCAAAGGAAGCACCCATCCAACGTGCAGAGGGGGAGGCCACAGCATTCTGCGTGATGCCTCTTCCCTTCAGTTTTGTATTTCTGTGGGGGTAGGGGCTGGGAGAGTGTTCACAAATCTCTGTGTACCCTGACTGGGGACCTAAAAGTGACTAGGTCTGGCCTCTGTCCTGTGGGAGCTTCTGTTCTGGTGCAGACAAGAGGCAAGAAAACCAGTTAGTACAAAGAAAGGTCTGAGTGGTACAGCAGTAGGAGAAAGACAGTGGTGTCATAGGTGTCATAAAGATTGGGGGACTCCTGGGCTGTCTTGAGTGCTCCCTGTGTTGGGGAAGGCATCCTAGACAGAGGGTACCGTGTGAGCAAAGGCACAGGGCATGGAAGAGCTGGGCCCCATTACTAACATCCCCATCGTTTGGTGCAGCTGGAAAATAGGGTTCAAAGAAGGGGAGCGTATTAGTTATTTATTGCTGGCAGATTTGCTGGTCTAGTCTAACAGTCTAGTACTTTTTCTTTTCTCTCCAGGTCTTGTCAAAAGTCATTGAAGACCAGGGCCCAGCAGCTTGGTATAGTCTTATTCTTTTTTTTTTTTTTTTAAGACAGAGTTGCTCTGGTTGCTCAGGCTAGAGTGCAATGGCACAATCTCGGCTCACTGCAACCTCCCCTCCAGGGTTCTAGCGATTCTCTTGCCTCAGCCTCCCAAGTGGGCATGCACCACCACGCCCGGCTAATTCTTCGTTATTTTTAGTAGAGATGGGATTTCACCATTTGGTCAGGCTGGTCTCAAACTCCGGACCTCAGGTGATCCACCCACCTCGGCCTCCCAAAATGTTGGGATTACAGGCGTGAACCACTGCTCCCAGCCAGTCCTAGTTTATTCTTGCTCCAATGTAATGACCAACAGTGGCCCCTTTCACTCCCGAATTTGCCAGCTTGGATGATCCCCTAAGTTAGGGGCCTCCCTGGGACCCCTGTGCTTCCGTGATCACAGTGTCCTGTGTGTGCGGTCACCATCTTGATCAAGAACAGAAGCAGGATCTGGTTCATCCGGGTGAGCCTCCTGCTCAGATGACAGAAGCTCGGGAGGAATGAGTTTAATGCCTGGGACCTCAGAGCCTGGAGGTCCATACAAGCCCCTTTCTGCTCTCAGGGAGGACAGACACAACTCCCAGTAGGGCTGCTGCCTGCAAGATGCTGGCATGGGGCTCCTGAGGCCTGCCCAGAGCTGCTGACAGAGGCTGAAGAGTTCTCCCAACCCTCCACAGCTCACTTTCTTATTTTCATCTGCAGGCTACCACAGGCTTGGGGCTGGCTCCTGGATGCACTGACAGGGTGGAGATAGCAAGTTAGGAGGTGGGGTGGCTCTGCCAGATGCTCAGACCCAGAACAGAGCAGGGGCAGCCCTGGGGCATCCTGGGCTCAGGATCTGCTCCTGACAACCTGTGTGACCTGGACGAGCTCCTGCATACTCTTGGCCTCAGTTTCCCCACCTATCCAATGAAGGGTTAGTTGAGGGTCTGCATGGGTCTGGCCAGCTCCTGGCAAATCGCCCTGTGACAGTGCTGAGGGAAGCAGGTAGGGGTGGTGAGGCAGGGGTGAGGGGTGGAGGGGGCACTCAGAAGGCAGCCAAGTGCATTATTAGCACAGGAATATTAACTGCCCCCGTCACTTCTCCCAGTCTGGGAAAGGCGATACCCATAAATTAGGACTGAGAGTCTGCCAGGCAGTGGCTTAATGAAGAAGGAGATGGACTTCAGGGAGAGCAGGCAGTGCCTCCAGAGGTCACAAGTCCAGCCCCAGCCCGGACAGAGGGAATCTGGAGCCAGAAGCAGGCAGGGGTGTCCGAGGCCACAGTGTCAGGCTGGGCCAGGAAGGCAGGGGCTCGTTCTGCTATGGTCACTGCTGAATCCCCAGACCCTGGCACATAGTAGGGTCTCAACCAGTATTTCTGGCTAAGGACCAGGTGACATGGCAAGTCAGGTGCTGAGTTCAGACTCAAACCCAGTCCTCCCAACTCTACCTAGGTCCTCCCTGGTTCCCAGCCCAGGTCTGAGGGTGTGAGTAGGAAAGGGGGGCGTGGAAGCAAAAGGCTTCTCAAGGAGATGTCTTTGAAAGGCAATTTCACAGTGTTCATGAGGTCACAGAACCTGGGAAGTCTGCCACGTTTCTCCAGGTGTGCAGCTGGCTTCACGTCTCCCGCGTTTCTGACAGTCACACACACCTGTCCTCTCCTCTCCTGTTCTTTACC
This sequence comes from Rhinopithecus roxellana, assembly GCF_007565055.1. Taxonomy (NCBI): domain Eukaryota; kingdom Metazoa; phylum Chordata; class Mammalia; order Primates; family Cercopithecidae; genus Rhinopithecus; species Rhinopithecus roxellana. Next base: position 56,953,198 of record NC_044563.1, read on the forward strand.
ACACTTGCTCTTTAAGGGGACATCCTAGAGGTAGATTTCTCCCTGTCATTTGGCTCCCGCAGGCAGGCCCCAGGCCTCTGGGCCTCTGCCCACCTCACACTCCAGCAGCCCTCCCAGTGTGTGATCAGAGGAGAAGGTTGGCCATTTAGTGGGGCCCTGGCACCTCTGAGAGAGAGTCTGGAGCACATGGTGTCAGGGAGTCTGGGCAGGGTCAGTCGGCTGCCCCATCTCACTTTTTACTGCAAGGCTTCTCCAGGTTCCCTCCCCTTCCCTTCTCTTGCCGCCCTCATCTGGCCATGGCTTTGGTTTGATTCCTCTCTGTGTCTCCAGTGCCCAGCATGAGGCCAGGCACAAAAAGGATGGGCAGTAGGAAGGAACAACCAGGCTTTACAAGCAGGAGGCACAGTGCAGCTCCCTGTCCCCCCATCACACCTCTCTACCTTCCGGACTTTTCCTCCAAGGGCAGACGTCCCTCTAGTGCTTCCCAGTGGAGAATGTGGTGAATGTATTAGATCCGTTCTACCCCATACGTATCCTCCTACCTACCCCCCGCCATTGCTGGCCTTCAATCCTCGGGCTAACAAGATCTTCCTGCCTCCAGATCTTTGCAGAAGTTGGTACTTCTGATCTTTTTCTGTTCAGCAAACTTCTACTCATCTGTCAAAACCCAGTTCAAGTGTGACTTCCTCTAAGAAGTCTGTCTAGGTGGGGTCAGGGCTCTTACTCTGAGCTCTCATTATTTCCTGGGATTTCTTTTCTCCAGATCTTGATTAAATGTGATTCCTTCCCTGGATTGTTAGCCTTTCTAGGACTGGCAGAGTTGCATTCAGAAAAGGCTGAGTGAATGGCTGGGTTCGTAGAAGAGGTGAAGCTAGGGGCCCTGGACCTTGTTGATAGCCCCATAAGGCTATAGGCCACTGACAGACAGCAAGGAGGATGGCAGCCTAGAAAAGACATTTAATGGGGATCAGTGAATGGTACTAAGGTTAAACACCAACTGGCACACAGTAGGCGCTCAATTCATTGATTTTTGATGACCATTGAGTTGATACTTAGCAGTAGCTCTCATATACATCTTTGGAACTGGGGAGATCTACAGATTTACAGATCACCTCCTCAGTTCCAAAGACATGCTCTCTGCTAACGCAGCTTAAGACTACAGTAAGTCCTGGCAAATAAAACATGCTATCAGCTATGGGATTGTTGCCAGCAAAAATCTTTGGGGCTTTTATGAGAGCTACTGCTAAACTAAGTATTAAATCAGTAGTTATCAAAAATCAACTAACAAGCTCTAACTTGCATTAGAGAGACCATCACTATATTGTCCTGGGGGACTGCCGGGCACCCTTTGAAGGTCATTGACAGATGTGTCAAGAGGACTTAATCCTTTCTCATGAGGAATGACTGGGAGAAGGCATAGGGAGCGTGCTGGGAAAAGACAAGGAGCCCCATGCACGGTCTCTGACTTGGGAAGAGCTGTCCTGGGCTAAGGGGTGCTCCTGGCCCCATGGCAAAGCTGGGGCTGTCAGAGTCTCAGGCAGGCTCCTCAGACACTGAAAGGAAAGGAGGGAGTGAGCCTCCCATCACGAGATGACGCCTCCTGTTGAGACAGCTTAGAAGGCTTCCCACATTACCTCTGCAGTCCTTTTCAATAGTTAGAAGGCACACATTCTAGAATTATGTGGCCCTAAAATTAGAAAATGCCAGAATTCTAGGCTTCTGCCCTATGGTTCTAGGGCTCTATGACCCTGAATGCAACACAATCCAGCCTGGGGACCTGGAGGCCCTCCTGTCCCAGAACTCACCGGTCCCCTGGCTTCACATATCTCAAGGAGTCATTTCATCCACACCCCCCACACGCAGCCTCTCACATACCCAATATGCAGGTCTTACTGTCTGGCCAGGAGAGCATGACGTGACACGGGATATAAGGGAGTATCAGATAATTCATTAGAGAGGATGATCCCAAAGCAGCAAACAATCCCTCTTCTTTCCGTCTGAATTAACTCCTCATTCTCTATAGCTGGATTTACTCCTGGATGGCCTTGGCTGAGGCTAATGTTTGTTAGTCTAACTCCATCCCCACCCTGAAGATGAGGAACGGGAAGAAAGAGGATGTAGAGGAAGTGTCGAATCCCACTTTGGCTGTGCATAACCCCTCCTCCGATGATAGAAAGCAGGCTGGCTTGGGGAACAATGTCATCCCAATGGGAAGTCCCTCCATGTATCTAACCTTAATCCTGCTATGTGCAATCAGAGCCCATTTCTTCTCCCACAGTCTGGGAGAATGCATCAAGGGTCACTGCCCCACCAAAGACAGGTCCAAAATGCCCTCCTAAGAGTGCCCCCTCCCACCCCCATCAGCACCCCAAGGTCAGCAGGAATGATGCGGCACCACTAACAAGAGTAGAGTATCTGAGATTATTGCAGACTTTATAGAAAACTGCTCAAGGGAGATCCACATTTTCTGGGTATGGGGAGGGAAGGCAGGCCTCAAGCCAATATATTAAAGGAATGTGACTTCCTGTGTGCAGACGCAGCACAGGCCAGCCATTCTGCCTGCTCTAGAGGGTGGGGAGTCAGGGAGAGGGCATCCTCTCCCCAACTCACCAATTGTGCTTTGGGATCATGGAGAAGGCAAGGTGCTGAGGTTCTGACCCTGAACCAGGAGGGCTTGTGCCTGAGGCAGGAGGCAAGACCCACTTCTCTTCCAGAAGATACATGGGGTGAGGTGGTGGTGGTAGTGGTGGTGGCAAGGAATCCCCAAGGGCGAAGAGCCACAGAGCATGGAGAAATAGAAGGGCAGCAGCTTCCAGCCCTTCAGAGCCCACTTCCTGCCCCTCTCTGAGGCCATGATGCCCCACTATCCCTTTCACACACTGAAGACTCTCTCCTTCCCCACAAGGATCTGCCAGTATGCACTAGGGGTGCATGGCACCTGCACCTATCTGGCAGGACTGAAGAGCTCGTCCTGGGAGGAAAAGGGGATGAGGACATCCCAGGGACCGATTCCTCACTGGACCTTGACAAGTGAATGGCAGGGGTGGATGCTGAGTGTCAGCACTGGGTATGGGGGGGTCAAGAGCCTAAGGCCTGGGCAGGGGAATGAAAGTTAGATCGGGGTGAAGAGCTGAGTCTGAGACTGGGGACCAGCACTGAGTATCGGGAGGCCAGCGCCCTAGTGGGAAAGGCTGAGAGTCGGCTCCACACTAAGGCTAGATGGGATGTGCTTGTCCCTGGGATGGGAGGGACATACTAGGAGCTGAGCCCTATGCCTGAGCCGAGGAAGAGAAGGGCCTGAGCCAGAGGCGGGGGTGGGTGAAGGCGGGGCAGGGGTATGAAATATATTCTCAGATGAGGGGAGGGTGCCCAATCCTCAGAGCCCCAGGGTTGGGCCTCCATGCAGGATGGAGGGCTCTGAGCTCTGGGATGGGACAAAGGGCTCAGAATCCACAAAACCATTCTGATGGGGGTGCTGTGCTTCGAGTCCAGAATGGGATGGGAGGGCCCACGAGCCCCGGAGGGGACTGCGTTCTCCGAGCTGGCGAGGGAGGTCAAGGCAGTCTCGGGCGTAGGAGCTCCAAGCACAGGGTGTTGGGGGCAAGTCTCAAGAGCTTTGGCCTTTAAGGACAGAGTCTCTGTGTGAGCCCTGAGGCGGGGAACGGACTTTTAGTGGTTCAGGAGGGGAGGTTTCGGAAACTAGGATGGGCGGGCGGTGTTTCTGTATTCGGATAGGCTATCTCTGGGTCTTTGACAGTAGGAGCTCTCGGAGGTGGGAAGGAGAGGGTACGGCTTAGCGCCTCCGAGTCGGGGGAAGGTCTCAGAGCTCGGGGCTCGCGGGCGTCTCATCTCCACGGTTTCGGGCCAGGCAGGGGCAGCCCCGAGCCCGGGGGCGCCGCTCAGAGCCCCGAGCCCGGGGAGGTGGCGCGGGAGCCCGCGGGCGCGGCGGGCGCGGGCACGCGACGTGGGTCGGCGTCCTGCTCGTAGCGGTAGTGGTAGCCCTCCATCTGGTCCCGGCACGCCTCGCGCAGGTTGCGCATCCAGCGCTGGATGCCGCGGCGGTTTAGGTAGAGCACCATGAGGAAGATGAGGCCGATGAGCGCCAGCACCAGCCCGAAAAACACGTAGGAGGCTTCCAGCTCCGGGCCGGCTGCCTCCGCCTCCTCTCCGCGAGCGTCGGCGCCGCTCTCCGCGCAGCGCAGCCGCGCCCCGTCCAGGTCCAGCAGCGGCCGGTCCAGCAGCGCCCGCGGTGCGGCGCAGCGCAGGCGTCGCGCGTCGGGCACGCGCTCCGTGGCGTTGCGCAGCCAGGCCAGTAGGTGGCGCGCGGCGCAGCCGCAGCGCAGGGGGTTGTCGGCGAGCAGCAGGCGCGGCCCGGGGAGGCCGCCATCGCGCTCCAGCGCGCGCAGCTCGTCGGGGCCCAGGCCGGTCAGCGCGTTGAGGCTCACGTCCAGCTGCTCCAGGCGCTCCAGGCGCAGCGCGGCTGGCGGCAGACGGCTGAGCGCGTTGCCCGCCAGGCCCAGCAGGCGAAGCTCGGCCAGAGGGGCCAGCGCAGCGTCCAGCGCGGCCAGCAGCGCGGGGCCGCCCCGTACCAGCGCGTGGTTGAGCTGCAGCGAGCGCAGCGCGGGCAGCCCGCGGAAGGCGCCACCGCCCAAGGCGCGCAGCGGATTGTGGCTGAGGTCGAGCGCCGCCAGGCTGGGCAACCCGTCGAAGGCGCCGTCCTCCACCACCTCAATGTGGTTGTGCGTGAGGCGCAGCGCGTTTAGGAGCGGCAGGCGCACGCCCGCCGCCTGGTCCCCGTCCCCGTCCGCGTCCCCGCCGGCGAAGGCGGCCGCGCGCAGCACCGTCAGGTTGGCGCCCACGATGGTGAGGTTGCGCGCGTCGGGCGGCACGTCCCGCGGAGGCTGGCGGAGCTCGGCGCCCGACGCGCAGCGTAGCAGCAGCTTGGGGCCGCCGAAGCAGTAGCACTGGAAGGGGCAGGGTGCCGCGGGCTGGCTCAGCGCCGCCGCCACAAGCAGCAGCCCGTGGAGCCCCAGCTGTCCCGCGCGCGGGGCCATCGCGGCCGCCCCCGCATCCAGCGCCCGGGCCGCAGCGCTCACCAGTGAGTTGGGAGCGCCTGGTGGGGGGCACGGGTGGGGCGAGTCCTTGACCCGGAGCGGCTGGCAGTCCCGGTCGGTCCGTTCGTTGTCTCGAAAGTCCGAGGAGCCGTACTTATTGGCTGACTGGCCGGGGGCGAGAGGGGTCAGACGGGGAGCGGAGCCCCCCGCCCCCGGTGCCCTCGCCCTGCGAGCCGGCCTCCGACTTCCGCGGCCGCTCCAGGCTCGGAGCCGAGTGGGCAGGGTTTGCTTCCCCCCTCCCCGCCTCCCGGCCTCCTCCTCCGCCCCCAGCAGAGTCTCCGCTCACTCTTCGCCGTGGGAGGCGGGGTGGGAGGCTCCCAAGAATCAGGGCTGTCGGCTGCTGCCCTTTCTCTTCACCCTCTCCGCCCCCGCCCACCCGGGCTGCTGAGAAGTTTGCCTCCTGCAGACTCCGACTTGGTTTCCCCCTCCTCCACCTCCCACATTTAAGCTGGGTCCTTCCTCCTCCCTCTCCAGCACGTGTGGGGCGGGGCCCGGCTGCGGAGAGCGGGCAGGTGGGTCACCACCAGGGAGAATTCGGGGGTTGGGGAGGACTTTAGAGCTGCTCCTACTACAGAAGGAAGGGATGAGGGGTGGGCTGAGAAAGTTACTTATTTTCCGGCCTCTTCCTAAGGCAGAGAGACTGGAAAATCCCCGGTCTCTGCTTTCTCCTCTGCGACCCTAGTTCCATTAGACCCGGCTGTGTCACCACCCCTGTAGGTCCTGTGGGACCAGCTTTTTCTCCATCGCATCCCATCCCATTCCATCCTCAGGAGAAGTCTGTGGCACCTGCTCCCCTCCCACCCACCAACTCTAGCTGCTCTGCCTCTGCCAGGAGTTCCCCCATCTGGTTTCCTCCACCGGGCTGGACTCCTCTGCCAAGCACTGCCCTAGGCACAGAGACACGGGGGTGTAGTGATTCTGCTCTTTGCTCTCATTCCCTGCCCCCAAACGTCTTAGACTCCTGGGATTCCGTTGAACACCATCAACCAGTCCCTCCAGGCTTCTCCGCCTGTGAGTGGGGTTTGGGGCACCAGAGGTTGGGAGAGCAGGAGCAGATTTTGCAGCACGGAGTGGGGGGGTCTCAGAAAGGGCCAAGGCTGAGGTGGGGGCTGAGCTGTTTACAGATTTGTTTTGTTCTGGATTTTTTTTTTTTTTTTTTTTCCAGAACTGGGAAGCTCCAAACCTGATTTAAAGAGACAGGCTCCTGAGAAGGAAGCATTCCTGGCCTTAGCATGAATTATTCAGGCTGGAGAGGCTGACACTTGATCCGCAGGCCATTCGGGTATCAGCAGAGCTGCTTGGGAAAGAGGCTCCCCCCTCCTCCCAAGAATCAGTCTCTTTCTCCTGAATTGGGGACGGTTATGTTGACTCCTTCCCTGAGGTTATATTTAACAGATCGACCAAAGGATCAATACCACTTAAGGAGAAGAGGCAGACCCTGCAGTGGCCTGGGTCTTGGGCAAGGACCAACATTAAGGGGCAGGGCTGGTGATGGTGGGGGTTCCCCAGCTCTCTCCTCCTCCCAACCCTCTCTCTTCCCTACCCCTGTCATAACTCTCCCAGGTATGAGAGCTCAGATGTGCTTCATGCAAGTCCATGCAGACTCATTTGTATGTGCACATAGGATTGTAGGTTTGAGTGCGTCCTGGCATGTGTCCATAAACTGATAAAGACATACATATTTGAATATGCACACTTCTGAGCCCATGCAGGTTCCTGGGTACATTCTCAGAGGGCAAGCTTACAGGCCCATGCATAAGCCATGCCAAGCATAGGGACCCAGAGATTGGCTAGCACAGTCAGACCCTACTCCTCCTGCCCTGCACCATGCCCTTGGTCTGTGGAGGTAGCAGGCTGGTGATGTCTTTTCTCACATGGGCACACGTACTCAAGTAGATGCCATTGGGGCTGGGCCCCCAGCTGTAGCACTCCCCTAAACCCCGGCCCACACAGCAACATGTCCAGTTCTGACATCTCCCCTGGTAGGAGGCACTGGGTCATCTTCACTTTTGTGTTTCCAGTATAGGGACTATCATCACAGGAGAGTGTGTAGTGCAAATGACAGACTGAATGAACAGAACAATCTGTTTCCTTGTCTGCTTCCAGGCCCCGCTGATGCCCACCCCCTCTTCTGCTCCCCAGGAAAGGAGTTGCGTGGCCACAGGCACCCTTGATTGGGGGGGGTGCTCGACACCTCATTTGGGGAAATGAGGCGTGGGGAGAATTTAGAATCATCAGGTGCCAGAGAATAAGGCAAATGTCCTCTGTATTGCACAAATGGGGAAATAGGCCAAAGGGGCCCCAAGGCCCCTGTCAAAGTTTCAGGGTTTAGCCTAGAAACGTGGCCCCAGGGTCCTTGCCCAGGACTCTGTCCAAGATGGTGGGGTGCATCTGAGAGGGTCCTGCACCACAAGGAAGTTTTATCCTGACCCCAGGAAGCTAAGGCTGGGAGTGGATGCCGTGGTTGGTCTGGTGTGACCTCAGGCTTGTGTCAATCTTGGGCTGTCACCTTCCTCTTCTGTAAGGTGGATAGGCTTTGAATTCCTGTTCTTCCTGTTCGTCTCAGGGCTGTTATGATAAAGTGAATTGAAAGTGCCTCAAAACAAGAAAAAACATTTCACCTGGGTCTGGGGGCCTGGCACCCATGCTGCCAGACCCTGGATAAGGCGTTGCCTCTCTCTGGGACTAATAAGCTCCCTTGTCATTTTTCCCTGTTCCGTGTTCTTTCTTCTCCAACATGGCAAATTTGTGGTAGATGTTAATAACATGAGTTTCTGCTTGTCTCTCTGTATGGCCTCTACTCAGCCTTCTCTCCTCTCTTCCCACTTTGTATAGGTGTTTCCCTTCTAAATTCTCCTGGAACCAATTTCTCTCTGTCCAAGTTCCCCAAGGAGTCAAATCTGCGAGCCACTGGGGCTGAGGGATCTCTGTTCTTTGGAGGAACAGCGCTCTCCATCTTAGATTTGCCAGTGTTCAGTATGCCTTAAGTGTTAAATAAATGTGTGTCCACTTGAGTCTGAGGCTGTGTGTTTATTCTCTGATGCATCTGGTGGAAGTCTCTTCTCTCGGACTCTTTCCTGCAGCTGGGGTGCTCTCTTGATTCTGTTTCTCCAGTCTAGTCTGCTGTCCCTCAGGACTTGTGAGTTTTGCCCCCTTCAGGGAGCCCTCATGTCTTCGCTCTCCATCCTTTGAACTTCATTTATCAATCAGAGGGTTAAGACTCCCCTGATCTTCTTGACTGTCAGCAGCTGGGGCTCAGGACTGGTCTAATTTCTTAGGAATCAGTACAGAGAAGGCACCAGGGAACATTTGCTGGATGAAATAATGATTTAAAAATCTGTGACTCGAATCTCCCATCCCTATGAGGCAAGCTCGGTGAGGATCACTCATCTACACTTCATACCAGGAGATAGCCGCTCAGAAATGTTAAGTGCTTTCCCTAAGGCTGCACAGCTGACTGGGACCTGAGCCCGATAGAAGCTCAGGTTTCTTGCCCATCTCCTTTGCCGCAGCCCCCCTCGTCCTAGGATCCCTCTCTCCTGGGAGTGTGGCTGGGTCAGATCCCAGGGGAGCCTGTGGGCAAGAAGTTCACACCCTTAGGGTTTCCTTAGGACTCGGAAGAAGCAAGGTACCCCTTGCCACCCATGCAGAGTGATCATCTGCCCTGTGCCCAGATGAGTATCCCCCATGTTAGCCACGCTGGATCTCCATGCTTGAATTTATTACTCCACTAGGTCCCAGAGCCCCTCTGTGAGTATTCCAAGATGTTGTCTCTACCTGAGCCTCTAGTGCCTTCACTGGGCCTTTTCTGCTGGCACAGACCCTGCTCTTGGTCAGCTCCACTAAGCCTTGGTAGGGAGCACAGAGTGTGATGACATCCCTGAGATCACCCAGCAGGTAGCCCCTTCTCCAGCTCCATTTTGTCATCAGAGGTGTGTCAATATTACTAAAGTCCTTGGACACACCTGTTTCCCTGTTGCAAAAAAGTGTGTGTGGATGGGATGGTCTTGGGGGACCTAGTGGTCTTGTGCCCCTTGGCTTTTTAGGGATGGGGGTCAGGGAGGGGAAGGTCATACTGGGATTGGCCCAAACTGGTGCCCCCACCTTCTCAATATGTGACCTTGGCACCACCCCAATTAAGGCCTTGGTTGCCTGACTAGAAATTGGTAGGGGTGGCCTGGGGTCCTTCTGGGGTGGATGCTGTAGTGTCCTGAGATCCAGGCTCCCTTTGTCCTCTGTCCCAGCAACCCTCCTGCTGCCTCCCTGTCCCTCTGTTTCCCTCTCCTCCAAGGCAAATGGAGGAGCAGCAGGCGGCCTGACGTGATGAACTCAGCCATGAGGTAGTAGTGGGGGAGGCCCCAGCTTCTCTCCTCTTGCTTGACTTCCTTGCCAGCAGGGATGGGAAACTTCACTGTGGGCCTTGCCATTCCCATTTCTCACTCCCCCTCCCCTCCCCCCTGCTGCGAGACACAGGAAAATCCATAGGCCCAAGATTCATTTTCTCCATTGAGTCAGCAGAGGCCCCAGCAGAGGCCCGCGCTGCTTCTGAGGGGCAGGCAACTGGCTTTTAAATAACTCTGATATTTAATACCCTCCTCCTCCGTTCAGTGGCCTGGGCCTCTGGGGAAAGGCTAGAATAAATAAGCTGGATGCATCCTCCGAAAGTCCTAAATGTTCTTGCTCCCACCTGTCTTCCCCCCAACCCCCAACTCTCAGACCATTGGAAAAGATGACTCCTTACTACATCTGTACCTTGCTTTACAGTTTCTAAGTGGTGCCCAGGCTGGGTTTGTTATCCCAGTTTAGAATGGGAAATGGACATTTAGAAAAGGAGAGAGATCCCACTTGACTTTTGGTCTTTGCTGTTGGCTGGCTGTGTGGCTATGGGCAGGTGGGTCCCTGGCCCTCCCTGGGCTTGTGTTTCCTCATCTATGCTGCAAGGTGGTTCTGCCATTGGGTTGTCATTGGTCCCCTTGGCTGTGTAATGTTATGATTTGCTGTGCTGGCCTAAGTCTCCTTCCCTAATGAAGCTTCTGTTTCTGGACTCCTCTTCAAGGAAAGGCTGAAGAGCAGAGCTGACTGAGGCTAAAGGCCAGCTAGAGTCTGGCCCCTGGGATTCCACTCTGTTGAGTCAGGGACAGGAGTGGGTAGGGGAGACAGGGAAGGGAAAGGAGCAGAGTTGGGTGCCTTCCCTCCCCGCCACTCCCCTCCCCTCCCCTTTCGTTATTTCTTTTTCTTTTTTTTTTGTTTTTTGAGATGGAGATTCACTCTTGTTGCCCAGGCTGTAGTGCAGTGGCATGATCTTGGCTCACTGCAACCTCTGCCTACCAGGTTCAAGCGATTCTCCTGCCTCAGCCTACCTAGTAGCTGGGATTATAGGCATGTGCCACCACGCCCGGCCAATTTTGTATTTTTAGTAAAGACAGGGTTTCTCCATGTTGGTCAGGCTGGTCTCAAACTCGTGACCTCAGGTGATCCACCTGCCTCGGCCTCCCAAAGTGCTGGGATTACAGGCGTGAGTCACTGCGCCTGGTCCCCTTTCGTTATTTCTTGTTTTTGCCAGTAGAGGTTGGGACAGACCAACGGCAATAACCTGTCTTGATTCTCTTAAATCCCAAGGTCTCTGCCGCTGTGGATGCAGTTTAATGAGGTGGGAACAAAACCCTCTTCTTCAACTGTGCCCAGGCCCAGGCTCCTGATAATGGAAGTTAGTGGGCCCAGTTCTCCTGGCTTTGCCACTGTTCTGCATTATTCAGAAGACAGGGATTGATATCTCTGTTGGCTATATGAGAACACTGGAAGGTTAAGAGCTGTGCTTGGGGTCATCCCAGATTAATGATGGAACAGGGCCTATAATCTAGGTTTTCTAATTCCCAACTCGGTGTTATTGCCACTTCCCTGATCCAGGCAGGAAGTTGTGGCCTGAGGGATGAGCATGGGAGAGGCAGCTGGTTCTCTAGGGGTGACTTTAGTTTGCCCAACTTCTTTAGCCTCCTCTTGGGTCCTCATGCTATTCCTCAAATGTACTGAGCCTTCTACTTCTAGAATCACAGAATCTTGGAATCAAAACATTGACTGCTAAGAACCACAGACTCAGAGAGCCATAGAACTGTGGTCTCTTTGAATCAGAACAAAGACTTAATGCTGTTGGTAGGATGGGTGGTGGTGAATGAGACACTTAGAGCTTGTAGTAGATTGTTATATTGATAGTCCAAAATGAATTCTGCCTGTCTTTAAGTCCATACTTTTATGTTGTCCCTCCCCACACTGACTTTGGGTTGGCCGTGTGACTTCCTCTGCCTCTGGTTAATGAGACATCAGCAAATGTGATGCAAGCAGAGTCTTAACAAGTGCTTGTGCATTGGGATTCACCTCTTCTTGCTCCCCTGAAACTGCCATGTGTAGAAACACAAGCATGCCTTTTAGAGGAAGAGACCAGAAATAAACCATACCAGCTGAAGACCAACCAGCTCCCTGTTGGTCTTCCACCTGCCTCCAGCCCCCTGAGTGACCCCAGATGAGACCAACAGAACTACTCAGCTGACCTGAGCCCAAATTTCTGACTCACAGAATTGTGAACAAATAAAATGGTGGTTGTTTTAAGCCACTAAGTTTTGGGGTGGTTTGTTACACAGCAGTAGATAACTGATGCAGAACCTCATCATTGTACGATCTTGGTCATAGATTCAATATGCCCTGACAGTCACAGCATCATGGAACCCCAGGGCCAGAAACGAACCACTGATGTAGAATCCAAGGAACAGGAGAGTCCTGAAAACACCTTAACTCCCACCCAGTGGTACCCTCTCCTTTCACTGTCAGACCACGTGACCACTCACCATCTTTCAACATTAAGCCCTTTCCCCACCCACAGATGTCCCTTATTCTTTAGTGTTCTGCCCATTGTGTCACACAGTCTTCTGGTTCCACCCCTCAGCTGGCTTCTCAATCCCTGCTCTAGGAAGCCTTCCCATATCGATCTGTTTGCTCTGGTCCTGGGAGCCAAATGTGGACTTTGTGGAAAGTAGTCTTAGTATTCATCCCAGTTCCTAGCACGGTGTCTGGCCCAGAACTTACCTTGAGGACAACAACAAGCACCACCAACCACACTTCTCACTTTCTGCCCTGTTGCCTCACAACTGGCAGTCCTGGATCTGTCCGTGGTCCTGAATGTCTTTTTCCGTCTTGCCACTGTCTGCATCAGACTGGCTACTTCCCACATTCCCCAAATTCCATTGTTTCCCCCTCCCCCATATATAGATCATTAACCTGGACTATTAAATGAAAAATAATATGTGGTGATGATGATATATATTAATTAGGATTAGTTTCAACTATATGCGTCAGGATGCCCAAATGAATTTCTTAAATGATAGAGAAATAGAAGTTCAGTTTCTTTTTCTCTCATGAAAGTCCAGATGTAGTAGCCCAGAGTCTGAATGGTCTCTCCAAAGTCATGAGGACCTCACATCCTTCTAGCCTCCCACTCTGCCTTTCCAATAGTCCTCATTGGCATGGTCCAAATGGCTGCTAGAGCACCAGCCATCACATCAGATGGCAGATGGAGGAAAGCTATAAATAAGGGTACCCCCTTCCCTTCATTGGCACTCTCTATACTTTCATTCAACACTTTCACTTACATAAGCACACCTAACTAGCTTTAAGAGGCTAAGTAAGATAATGTGTCCAGCAAAAAGTTATGGTTCTTATTACTGAAGAGGAAGAAGAAATAGCTATTGAAAAGCAACTACAAATCTCTAATATTAGTAACGGAACAGAGGTGTTGATGGTGACAGAGATTGTGGTATAATAGTTGTAGTGTTAGTAATGGTGATGGTAATAGTGGTGGTGTTGGTGGTGGGAGAGTGGGGGTGATAATGGTGATGATAGCATGGATGGTGATGAATGAAGCTGGTGGCTGGTAAAACTCAGATCCAGGAGCACACCCTCCCTTACACATTAGCCTGGACCAGGAGAATACTGGGAGATGGACCTGGTGACTACAAAGTGTCTGAGCCTTGGGGCCTGCTGCAAGCCATGCAGGAGTGATTTCTGGCACCCCTGCTATTTGCACTTCATCAGTTACAAGCCTCCCTCCTTCTTGGGTACAAGTCATCCCCAGCAGAACATGAATCGGATTCCCCCTATCTAGTCTGGACATAACTCTGGAATGAAAATTTTACACCTTAGGGATGTGAAGCAGGAAGGGCAATATTGGACTTCCATTTATTAGACAGTAAGCACTGATGGAATTTGTGGTTATAGTCAAGGAAAGCTTTGCTATGAAATACACAGAGAAACACATGGACACGTAGCTTCAGAAATAGAATCAAGTCATTACAAAAACAGAGAGAGTTACAGAGATGGAGAAAGAAACAGGCCCACAATCAGAAACCAACAGGCACAGACACATTAGTCTCACAAGGATGGCCAATCTGTCTCCCCAAAGAGATACGGATACCTGGCCATCTTTTTGTTGTTGTTGTTTGTTTGCTTGCTTGCTTGCTTGTTTGAGACAGGGTCTTCGTCTGTCTTCAAGACTTGAGTGCAGTGGTGCAATCATAGCTCACTGCAGCCTTGAACTCCTGGGCTCAAGCGATCCTCCTGCTTTAGCCTCCCAAGTAGCCGGGACTACAGGCACATGTCACTATGCCTGACTAATATTTAAATTTTTTTTGTAGAGACAGAGTCTCACCATGTTACCCAGGCTGGTCCTGAACTCCTGGTTTCAAGCAGTCTTTCCACCTGGCCTCCCAAAGTGCTAGGATTACAGGTATGAGCCACTGCCCCTGGCCCACTCAGCCATCGTACTCCAATGGACAACTTTCATGTTACCAGCTGGGTCCTATGCACTGAAGATACCTAGGAGCCAGAAATAACAGTGATGAGGGGCTCAGAGGTCAGTAACCAATCACAGAAGCGGGCAGTCTGACCTTCCATGCCGCTCTCATCTACAATGTGATATTGCACTAGAGCACCATGGCCTGCACCAGGCTTTGTGACTGAAGGTGATCAGAGGGGCGAGGCTTGGGTAGGAGGGGGTGTGTCCTCCAGGAAGTCTCCCTCCAGGGGCCCAAGGACACATCTGGAAGCCATTAACAGAGGGACCATCAGGCAGCAGGCTCTGGCTCCAGGTGAGAAGGCGTGATGAGAACATGTGGCAGCCTCCCGCTTGCTGGAGCTGGCACATGGAGGACACCTTGGCACTGAGTAATTCCAGAATCACCCCCTGCCCAGCACTCACCTAGAATGTAGAGCTGTCCACAGGGCGGGCCCTGGAGCTCACCTCCAGAACCTTTGGTGATCCCACCTCCAGTTCACCTCCCGAACCTTTGACGCCGGCTTTTCTGACCTCTGTAGTGACACTCTTTTTCCAGAAACCCATCCTGATGCCTCCTTTGTCCCTCCCCCCTTAGTCTCTTTCCTTTTCTGCTTCTGCTCAGAGCTCCTATAAGACATTGCTCTGACAGGCCTCCCATTTCCATTGATCTGTGCTTCTTTGGAAGTGACAGCCCTGCCTAGCTTCAGCTGCCGCAGTTCTCCTCTCTGTCCTGCTGGAGCATCTCCATTTCATGGCACTTGCAGTCCTTTCCTAGTGATTGAAGATGTTTGGGTCCCATGTTGGGTCTCAACCCCCTTGCTGCTAACCCTTGGTCCTGGGACTCATATGAATGACTGTCAATTAATTTCCTGCCATTGCAGCACTGGAGCTCCGAGTTCATGATGGAGCCCCGAGAGATTCCACTCTGCAGACAGATCATCTATTACCACCAGCCCGTACCTGCAGAACTGGGGGCTTCTGCCACCCTGGAACTTCTCCCTTCCCAGCATCATGTTGGCTGTTTACCAGGATGTTCTGTTCCTGGCTTCCCCCAGTGGGTCTGGTTCTAGGTTGCTGGATTTCCCTGACTGCATTTCAGAATGATAGAAAAAGCATTTAGTCCCAGGTGGGGTTGGGATAACTTCTTCCAAGCCCATACGGGTATAATAGAGATCTCTGGGGGTCTCTATGAGCTCGTCACTCACCGGAAGGCTGTGAGTGGGCAGGGAGACCTTGAAGGCTGGCCAGTGCATTGATTATTGGCTGTCCCACATATTCCTGGACATAGGACACGAACCTCAGAACAGATGGGTGAAAAGCAAGTTGTGTAGGCAAGAAGTTCCCTTGGGGCAACCCCAAACTCTGGGTCTCAGCAGCCCCCACAGCTCAGCCAGGATAAGCAGCTCTTACCCTGTCCTTAGCACGAGGACTGGCTGTGGTTGGAGCCTTAGCTTTGCCCTGCCAGTGTGTCCCCATCCCTGCCCTGGGGAAGGGAAAAAGAAGCTAGTTGGAAGTTCAGAAAAGGAAAGACTAAAAAGGAGCCCACAATCAGCACTAATTAGCCACTGGGAGAGAGGAAAGGAGGTCAGAGGACTGAGTCTACTTGTGAAAGAAAGCATCTGGCAGGCAGAGCCCCGGTTGGTCATCACCCTCGACTGCCCAGCATGGGTTTGGCCCCACACAAGCCCAGCTGACACTGCCCCAGCCCTGCTAGGGGCAGGGCTCCACCTCTGCACATATACCCTGTTCAGATCTTCAGACCTTCTTCTCTGGAAGAGGCAACTGGCTAAAAGGAAAGAGGGAAAGAGGGGAAAGAGGGAGGGAGGGAAGGCAGGCAGATGCGATTGAGCACCCAGTGTGTGCAGCGCACTGAGTTGAGAGCTTTGCATACAGGATTATGTTTAATTCTCACAATGGTCCTGAAATGTGATTACCTTGGCCCTCAGCCTCCCAGGTAGCTGGGACTACAAGTTTTGAATACAGAGGTGGACACTCCAGGTTAAGTAATTGATCCAAGATTACTGAAGAGAGTCTGGTTCAGGCTGTATATGCTGCAGTCTATATTCTCAGTGCTGTGCAATGAGCACTTGGAGGGCAGAGCCCTTGCCCGAATCATCTCTGTGCTCCCAGTGCTCTGCCCAGGCACATGGCAAGTGCTGAGAAGAGCTGTTGAACTTGACAGGCAGAAGAGGCTGAGCCAGGAAAGAACACAAAAAGAGGGAGACGGAGGAATGGTGGAGGTGCAGCAGGTGACTCCCATCCCACGGGCACCATGCAGGGGACCTCTAGGGGGAGCTTTCCTGGGGCCCAAGACAGCCTTTTACCCAGCCATGGGGGGAGGCAGGGAAGGTTGAAGTGGGGGAACATTGTATTTATTCTTTCCTCTTCTTCCAATTCCCAGGTGGTTACACTGAAGCAGAAAACACAATGAAGAACCTTTAAGCTCTTGCTGGAGCCAAGCCACCCATGCTGGAGCCAAGGCAGATCACCAGCAGGCCAGCTGGCCCAGAGTCAGCTTGTGGCCCAGGGTTGGGGGACCAAGGGGTGTTGAGGGGAAGAGGGCCTCTGGGTACGGCCACTGTGGGCATGATGCCCTTCCACATGGGCTGGACCTTCTGGCAGGGCTGAGTGTCTCTAACGAGGAAGACAGGCAGTGGCATGGGGGGAGGGAAGTGTATCGTCCTGTGTCCCTGAGCACCCCAGTAGCAACTGGGGAGTAGGAGAGACACACTGTGGGTCAGGCCGACTTCACATAGTGGCTGAATCAGTCCTCACAACCATCACCCTGAAAGGTGATGATTCTCAGTCCTGATTTTTTTTTTTTTTTAATGGAGTCTTGCTCTGTCACCCAGGCTGTAGTGCAGTGGTGCAATCTTAGCTCACAGCAACCTCCAGCTCCCGGGGTTCAAGCGATTCTCCTGCCTCAGCCTCCTGAGTAGCTGGGATCACAGGCGTGCATCACCATGCCTGGCTAATTTTTGTATTTTTAGTAGAGACAGGGTTTCGCCATGTTGGTCAGGCTGGTCTCTAACTCCTGATCTCAGGTGATCCAAAGTGCTGGGATTACAGGCATGAGCCACCACATCCGGCCAGCCATAATTTTAAAGATGAGGTACTGTGGCTCACACCTGTAATCCCAACATTTTGGGAGGCCAAGGCAGGAGGATCACTTGAGGCCAGGAGTTTGAGACCAGCCCAGGAAACTTCGGGAGACCTTGTCTCAACAAAAAAATAAAGGTAACTGGGCATGGTGGCACATACCTGCTGTCCCAGCTACTCAGGAGGCTGAGGTGGGAGGATCGCTTGAGCCCTAGGGGTTGAGGCTGCAGTGAGCTATGATTGCACCGCTGCACTCCAGCCTGGGTGACAGAGCAAGACTCTGTCTCAAAAGAAGAAAAAAAAAATGAGGAAACTGAGGCACAGAGAGGGTAAGTAACTTGCCTAAAGTCACAGTTGAGTTGGAGGAGGACAGGGATGCCTCCCCTGGCTGTTTGGCTCCAGGCCTGCTCTTAATCATTATGATCTCCTGAGAGGAGCAGCGAGAAGCTTGCCTGCCTGCACCCCCCAGCAATTAAGGACCCCTTGGTATTGTGAAAAAATGTCAGTGGAGTGTGTCTGATTAGGCTCATCAGTGCCCAGCATGGGACACATGTGTTTTTAAGATGGATCACCATTATCCCTGGCTGAAGAATTGCATGGGGTTTTCTAATTACAAATTATTCCTGCTGGATTTCATTATGCTTCCTCTAGTACTGGCTTTTTGTATTTTCATTAATCTTGTAAAACTTTGAAAATCATGATCAGCCAAGCTTATTTTCTAGGTCTTAAAAATATACAGTTAAACTTTTATTAAGACACAGTATTGTTATTTTTTTTAAAGTTAATGTTTGACTCAATATTATAAAACAGCAATTACTTGAATTTTACCATTCCACAATTATAATGAGTCAGAAGAGAAAGTTGAACATTTATCTTCCTATAGAAAACCTTCTTTCACTCAGAAAGCAAATTTTCTGTGGTAGAGAAAAGTTTTCACTTAAGTGTTTTAAACTGTTTTCAGCCAACAACCAAGTAGGCAAGTAGCCTGTGTTAATTTCATAATTTCTAACTGAGACTTTTCACTGATCACTGAAAATTCTTCCAGTTTAACAGCATTAACAAAGACAGCAGAAAATGAATGGTATATATCATTTTAAAAAGAAGAATATAGTTCAAATCCTAGCTAGGAAAAAAAAAAATTAAGAATAAAACGTAGTGATCACCAGTACCAAGCCTAGGTTTACTTAAAAGAAGTCAGGCTAATCTCTCATCTCTCTTGCTTTGGGAGAACCAAAATTGCAATAGATCAGGGGTCTGTTGAAGTCTTGAGAATCTTGATTTCAAAAAGGCAATTGGAACATCTGCCAAGGGACTTTTTTTGTCTTTGAGACAGAGTCTTGCTGTGTCACCCAGGCTGGAGTGCAGTGGCGCAGTCTCGACTCACTGCAACTTCTGACTCCCGGGTTCAAGTGATTCTCCTGGCTCAGCCTCCCAAGTAGCTGCAACTACAGGCACCACCATGCCCAGCTAATTTTTGTATTTTCAGTGGAGACGGGATTTTACTATGTTGGCCAAGCTGGTCTTGAACTCCTGACCTCAGGTGATCCGCCCACCTCGGCCTCCCAAAGTGCTGAGATTACAGCGTGAGCCACCATGCCCAGCCTCCCAAAGTACTTTTATGGCAAGCTACAGTCAAGATCAAATTGTGATACACTAGGGGAATCCCTGGCTGCCTGGACAGCAGGTGGTGGAGAACAGATAAGTGGATCAATGGCAGCTTAGAGGGAAGACTAGTGCCCTGCTCCGGGCTTGGTCCTCCCTGCTGTCTTGCTCAGTCTGTTGTGTTTTTTCAAGGACTTGGATTAGGCCAAATAAAGCATGCTTATCAAATCTCGGGGGGAGAGTGATTATGTCAGACGGCAGAACTGGGTTTCAAAATGATCTGGATTACCTTGGCCCATAGGTGATGACCATAGGTTCATGTTCATGCAGGTAAATGTCAGGTCCTCATCAGGGCTCAAAGGTTGGGGTGAGGGAGAGGAGAAGGAATTATTGAGCACATACTTCGTGCTGTATCCTAACGTAAGATATCTCAGTTGATAGTAAAAACCTTAAGAGGAGGATGTTCTCATTTTATTTTTTTTAAATTATAGATTCAGAGGTATGCGTGCAAATTTGTTAAACAGATATTTTGTGTAAAGATGAGGTTTGGGCTTCTAGTGTATCCATTACCCGAATAGTGAACGTTGTACCCAGTAGGTAATTTTTCAATCTCGCCCACCTTCCACCCTGTTCTCATTTTATAATGGAAGAAACTGAAAGCCAGAGAAGCTAAGCATTTGCTCAGGTCACACAGTAAGAGATGGAGCTTAGATCAAAGCCAAGGCCCGTAAGACTCTTAGGTCCACTCTTCATAAAAGGTTCAGGATGGAGGAAACAGCACTTAATAGCAGTTTATGTGGAAAGAAAAGAAAACCACACATTTATGTGATATTAGTCCTGAATTCATATGCTGTCTTCTCTGAGCCTCTCTTCTGGGGACCATCCTTGAGCTAGGCTTGGGGTGCAGAGATGAAAACTCACAGCCCCTGAGCAAGCTGAGCTCCTGGTCTGGGGGAAGAGCAACCAGCACTAGAACAGGTGAATGTGACAGTGCTGGGCATACAGGATACTGTGGGAGCCCAGAGAAAACCTGAGCCCTCCAGAAAACTCTAGAAGAGGCAGTGCCTGGCCTGAGACCCGAGGCTGGATGGCTTGTCTGGGAGCCCAGGGAGGACATGGATTGTAGGTCCCGGCAGGTTGACCCAGTCTGGGCCTCACTTCTGCCCCTCAATGGTGAGGGGCACTGAGGCCCCGGAAGGGGCAGAGCTGAGGGAAGGAGGTTTGCCAACTCTCCAACAGAAATGGAAGAAGAGAGCAGGAGGGGGCGGGGCATGGTGGCTCACACCTGTAATCCCAGTACTTTGGGAGGCCGAGGTGGGAGGATCACTTGAGATCAGGAGTTCATGACCAGCCTGGCCAACATGGTGAAACCCCATCTCTACTAAAAATACAAATACTAGCTGGGCATGGGTGCCTGTAATCCAGCTACTTGGGAGGCTGATGCACAAGAATTGTTTGAACCTGGGAGGCAGAGATTGCAGTGAGCTGAGATCGTGCCATTGCACTCCAGCCTGGGCGACAGAATGAGACTCTGTCTCAAACAAACAGAGAGAGAGAGGGCAGGAGGGGAGTGGGAGTTCTGGAAGGCATCTGAGAGCCAGGCAGGGACACGCCTCTGTGGACGCTGGGAGGTTCTGGGACCTTAGCTCCAGATAGGCCAGTTACTTTGTAACACCCCACTGTGTCCTGCAGCTGATCCTTCAAGTGAGAAGGGCTAGAGACTGGTGTTCAGGGGCAGTGAGCACATAAACAGATGTCCTGGGAATCATTTGGAAGAGGAAAAGAGGGCATCCCAGGTCTTTGTGCTCACAGAAAAGACAATCTGAGTAACACATACGGAAGTTTCTAAGGTGGGGAATGAGGCCAGGTGGGCTGGAGACGAGGTCAGGAGACAGAGAAGGGGGTTGTTGAGATACAACTGGCACTGTCAGCAAAGGCCAGGCCATGCTGGGCCTTGCAGGCCTTGAAGATTTTAACCTTTGTCTCAAAGGCAAGAAGAATCCACTGGAGGCTTTTAAGTAGAAATGTGACATAATTTTGTTTGCATTTTGTAAAGATCACTCACCACATGATTGAAAGAGGTGAAAGGCGATGGTGCTTGTGCTGGGTGGTGGTGAGGAGGTGGGGAGTGGTGGGTGGGTTTGAGATACTTGGGGCCTGGTGACAGACTGGATACGGGATGAATGGGAGGGATGGGCCTGGGGTTTCTGGCCTGAGGGTGGTAGAATTGACAGAGGGAAGACCAGCTGTGAGGTGGCAGACAGGGTGAACTCAGCCTTGGTCCTGATAAGTTAGGGATGCCAAGACATCCAAGTGGAGACATTGACTGGGCAGTGGGATATTGAAGCCTAGAATTCAGGAGCCATGTCAGGGCTGGGGGTGCACAGCTGGGATTTGCCAGCACTTAGAGGATAATTGAAGCTACAGACCCACCATTCATATATATTCAAGGCCCTTCTCGGTCCCTTAGCTGCTCTGGGAAGCCATTCCTGACCCCTACCCCACTGCAAGGCCAGCTTAGGGCCCCCTCCAGCTCCCTCTGCTCCCCGGTGGTGGTGTGTTACCGGTTTCTGCCACCTGCTCTCTGCCTGCCCCCAGATGGCGAGCTCCTGAGTGCAGGGACTACATTCATCCCTGCTTCCCCAAAGCCCAGCACAGGCTGTGGCTCAGAGAGGCATTTCAGCAGCTTGAGTGGAGTGAGCTGCCAGAGAGGGAAATGAGCTTCCTGTCCCAGAAGGCATGAGAGCCAGGGCTCTACAGCCAGGGGATGAGAGAGAGCCCTCCATTCAGCAGATGTCCTTTGGAGTCTAGTTTTCCAGGATCTGAGTCACTTCCCCAAGGGAAGAGGAAGTGTTTTCACCTGAGTCCATGGTCATTCTGTGGACTCTTCCAGAGAGGTTTTTGGAGGCTGTGCTGAGCTCAGCAGAATGCCCTCCTCCTGCCACCAGCCTCTTTGGCTCTAAAGCTGCCACCCAAGCATAGATGCCTTGCTAGAGTTTAGCAGAAGCTGCTGAGGTGGCTCTGGTCTGGATTGTTAGGGTTGGCTGCTTGCCCTGCCCAGCCTTCTAGACCTCAGCCTTGGCCTGGGTCCTCCTCCTCCCCACCGCCTCTACTTTACCCACGGCATCTCTTACTGCAGTGGCTTAGCTACCGGGGCCGAAGTGGGCCTCAGCCTAGAGATTCTAGGGGCTCAGCAGGGAGTGTACTGGGAAGGAGAAGGAGAGGGAGGAGCTTGGTGAAGAAGCTAGGAGGGCAGAGAGAAGGGAAGAGGTTTGGGGGAGAGGAGAAAGAGACACAGAAAGTCAGCACTGGGCTGGGTGGCCTTGAGGTTACCAGCTCCTCCCTAGCTTTGCCCAGGAAAAAACTGAGAAGAGACGGGGCCTGACTTACTAGAGGATGCACGGGACACCAAGAATCCTCCTTGCACTTGGAAGGGCGAGAAAGGCCAAGCAAGGCAGAGGGCCGTGGAGGTCAGGGGAGGTCGCGACAGTGCAGGGAGGAAAGGGGGCTGGGGGCTTGCCACTCAGACAAGAAAGATACCGAAGGCACCAGGGAGAGGCCCACAATTCACACAACTGAGCAGCCCTGCCCCATTTGCAGAGGAAGGTGAACCTTGAAGCCTGGGAAATGAGAGATGAAACCAGCAGAGAGGAGGATTCCAGCTGCTGGAGCTGAAGTCCTCATAGTGCAGAAGGGCTTGATAACATACACGTTGTTACAAGACGTGGGCACACTGGACTCTTCCCACCCTGGTTCTGAGTGGTCTTCCGGAGATAACCGTGGTCACTGTGCCCTCATGCTGGCCACACCAGCTCGGTTAGTGAACGCTGCAGGAACTGCCAGGCTGTCCCAGAAAACGCAGAACTACTTACGCTTCCAACCATGATAGGATATGACTATGAGAACTTGAAAGGACCAAGGCATGTCAGTACCGTCACTAGGGTAATATCTTATTTATACTTGTTTCTTTTTCTTTTTTTTTCTTTTTTGAGACAAATTCTGGCTCTGTTGCCCAGGCTGGAATGCAGTGGCAAGATGTTGGCTTACTGTAACCTCCGCCTTCTGGGCTCGAGCCATCCTCCCACTTCAGCCTCCTGAGTAGCTGGGATTACAGGCGCTTGTTACCACATCTGGCTAATTGTTGTATTTTTTGTAGATTCAGAGTTTCACCATGTTGGTGGGACTGGTCTCGAACTCCTGGGCTCAGGCAATCTACCCATGTTGGCCTCCCAAAGTGCTGGAATTACAGGTGTGAATCACTGTGCCTGGCCTATGCTTGTTTTTAAAATAAAATTTATTTTACTTTTTTTTTTGGTGTAAAAATTTGAAAAACAGAAGTTGAAAGAAAAATAATTATGCTCATAGTCCCACCATCTAGATACTTTTTTTGATGGCCATCTTTCCAGTCTTTTTTCTATGCATATTTTCTTCATAATTATTATAACACTGCTATAATCCTTAAAATGGTTTTACAGCTGGGCACAGTGGCTCACGCCTGTAATGTTAGCACTTTGGGAAGCCATGGCTGGAAGATTGCTTGAGCCCAGGAGTTCAAGATCAGCCTGGGCAACATAGTGAGACCTTATTTCCATAAGAAATAAATAAATAAAAATTAGGCTGGGTGCAGTGGCTCACACCTGTAATTCCAGCACTTTGGGAGGCTGAGGTGAGCGGATTGCCTGAGCTCAGGAGTTCACGACCAGCCTGGGCAACACGGTGAAACCCCGTTTCTACTAAAATAAAAATAATTAGCCGGGCGTGGCAGCGTGTGCCTGTAGTCCCAGCTACTTGGGAGGCTGAGGCAGGAGAATTGCTTGAACCCTGGGAGGCGGAGATTGCAGTGAGCCGAGATCGCACCACTGCACTCGAGCCTGGGCAGCAGAGCGAGACTCTGTTTCAAAAAATATATATTTATATATATTAGCCGGGCATGGTGGCATGTTCCTGTAGTCCCACCTACTTGGGAGACTGAGGTGGGATGGTCACTTGAATGTGGGAGGTCAAGGCTGCAGTGGGTCGCACCACTGTACTCACGCCTGGGTGATGGAGTGAGACTCTGTCGCAAAAAAAAAAAAAAAAAAAAAAACAAACCAGCCAAACAAACAAAAAACTGTTTTTTAGCTGGGGTGTGGTGGCATGGGCCTGTGGTCCCAGTTACTTGGGAGGCTGAGGTAGGAGGGTCACTTGAGCCCAGGAGTTTAAGGCTACAGAGAGCCATGATTGCACCACTGCACTCCAGCTTGGGTGACAGAGTGAGATACTGTCTCAAAACAAAACAAACAAAAAAACAGTTTTACGTTATTTTTATTTATGATTGTTAAGGTAAAGTGTGCTCTCTCTCTCTTTTTTTTTAATAGGGAAGTACAGAAAAACATTAGAAAGCTAAAAAATAAATTACTCATGATCCCATCAGTCATCGTGTGAAGACATTGGAGTATTTATTTCCAGTAATGTTTTTGTGCCCCACACTTTTTTTTAAATGTGTACAAGTGCTTTGTGTTTACAATTTGGGAGGCAACATAACGTGTTTATGAATAACAACAACAAAACCCACCAGTTTTTGAGTCCTGGCTTCATCAGCTACTACTAGCTGAGTGACTTTGGGAAATTTATTTCACCTTTATTAACCTCAGTTTCCTCAGCTGTAGAATGGGAGCAACCATTACCTAGCTTATAGAGTTGCCTTGAAAATTCGTGTATATACTATACAGCCATAAAAAAGAACAAGATGTCCTTTGTGGGAACATGGATGGAACTGGAGGCCATTATTCTTAACAAACTAACACAGGAACAGAAAACCAACTACCACACGTTCTCACTTATAAGTAGGAGCTAAATGATGAGAACGCACGGATACGTAAAGGGGAACAACACGCACTGCAGCCCATTGGAGGATGGAGGATGGGAGGCGGGAGAGAATCAGGAAAAATAGCTAATGAGTACTTGGCTCAATACCTGGGTGATGAAATAATCTGTACTACAAACCCCATGACACAAGTTTACTTATGTAACAAACCTACACATGTACCCCTTACTTAAAAGTAAAAAATAAATAAATAAAAAGAAAAAATAAATTGTGGATATAAAACTCCTGGCAAGGCAGAGGCCTTGGAACCCTATATAGTACTGGGCCTTTACTGTTAAAAAAACAAAAACAAAAACAAAAAAACCTCCTGGCAATGAATTCAGCCCTTAGTGGGTCCTCAATAAAGGGGCAGTGAACATTTGCCACATTTTTTTTTTCTTTTTCTTTTTTTTTTTTTTTTTGCTGCATAGGACTAATCCATTGCTTTGTATTTCGAGTAAATCTCCCACTAGGTGAGGCTTTATGGAAACTAGGATCCCATCTCCTCCTTCAAAGTCAAACGTGGTCAGATACTCTTTCACTTCCAGTCCCTGCAATTTGGCCGACAGGGTGCCTGGCTCAGGATTTGATGTGAAAATTGGTGAGGCTGGGAGGAAGCTTCATTAGAACTCATTGTGCTTTTGTCATGCCACAGTCTGGGTATGCAGTGGGGTGATGTTCAGAGGCCAAGATCATGCTGTTGGAGACATTGGAATCAGCTGTTCCTATGTTATGAACTTGATTGTGAATTCAGCTGTTCATTCATCTCCAGCTTTCTCATCCATTCTGAGATGCCTGGTGGAACTTTCAATAGGTTTTTTCTGTTTTGTTTAACTTGAGTCAGTTTGTTGCTTGCACCACAATGGTTAGTTCTTATCCACATACTTATTTATTTATTTTGTAGAGACAGGGTCTCACTGTGTTGCCCAGGTTGGTCTCAAATTCCTGGGCTCAAGCAGTCCTCCTGCCTTGGCCTCCCAAAGTGTTGGAATTACAGGCATGAATCAGTGTGCCCAGCAAAGGTTAGTTCTTAAATCTTTCCAATAATAAAGTAAATTTGAAACATTAGCTTCAATTTCCAGCCCAAGTTTTCATGCAGATAGGTCCTGGGGGATATGCTAGAAGTACCATTCTCTGTGCTGGCCTTTTGGACAAAGAACAGGATGACCCTCAGATCTTTGCCTCCCTGCTTGGTCCAGAGCCAGCCTGGGAAGGGGAGGTTCTCAGAGAGGGCTGCTGATGGAAAGAGTAGAGGAGGGAAGGGAGAGAGTACAAAGAAGATTTCCATGTGAAGAAGAAAGCTCCTGAAGGCAGCTTATGTGTGGTGCATTTGAATTCCCAAGGCTCTTGGGCCTCTACCCAGTGAATCCTGATTCCAGCAGCCTGGAACAGTTCCAACTCATTTTCCCTTTCTGATCTCACATCCTCCCATGTTTCCCAAGGATGGCACTGCCCAATATAGAAATCCTGAGTGCCATCCAGGACACTTCCCTTGATCTCTATTCCCCAGCATCCAGCAGTCCTGGTGAGTCCACCTACTAAACATCTCTCAATCCATGTCTTGCCCCCATCCCCAGTGTTCTAGTTTATCCTCTCATCCATCTGTATTTCTTCCCAAGGCCCTGGATTACTGTAATATATATCCTTGGGAGGCCAGGTAGTTGTCAGGGGCAGGCCCCCAGAGGTCAGCTCCCCTCTGAGCAGTGAGACTGCTTGTCTGGATATCTCAGTCTGTAGGCAAAGGGCTGTACACAGGTCTAGCCAACAATTGGAGCCCCAGAAATACCATGTCTGGCCTGAATCTCACTTGGAGCCAGGTTGGTACTAACCAGCTTGAAAAGAGGGAATATTTGTGTGTCTTTCTAGAGTCCTCATGGGTGCAGGGACTGAGTCAGGTTCATCTCTGCTCCCCCACTCTCACCCCACCCCAGTTCTAGCATGGGGCATGGCCTGCCATCAGTGCTCAGAAAGTGTGGAATGACAGTCTGGGATCATTGCCTCAATCCTTTCAAAAGTGAGACCTAAGCCTGCCTACCTATCCTACCTTGTACCCCCTATCCCTACCTCACTCTCCAGGCTCCATCCACAAGACTCATTCATAGTTCTCTGAATGCGTGCCAACCCACCTCACCCACCATGCCATTGTACACGCTTTTCCCTCCACCCAAAGCCCTCCCTCAACCAGGTCCGCCTGAAGACCTCCCATGAATCCATCCTTCCTTTAAGGCTCAGGGAGTGCAAGTGCTGCCTCCTCTGGGAAGCCTTCTGGAACTGGCCTTGGGAGGCCTCCCTCCCTTGTGCTGTCTCCATGCCTGCCCATGCAGAACTCTGTTTGCCACTTGGCATGCAGTGTTGTGAGTATGTGTCCCCCCACGAAGCAGTACCCCTGAAGGAACTGGGTTTGTTTCCTTCTGTACCTCCAGGGTCTAGCTGGTACCTAGCCCAGAGGGAATGCCAGGACATGATAGTTCCTCTTCACTCATACCCACTTTTTGGAGGCAGATGATGCAGCTAGAGAGGTTGCAGGGCCTTGAATGCCAGGCTAAGGAGAGAGGCTTGGCTAGATTTGCATTGTTCAATGATACTGGTGGCTGGGACACCCTCATTTGGGGACTGGACAGTGATTTTTTTCAATTTTGGACCTCTTCCAGCCCAGAGGACTGGGATTAGTTCCTTAGCAGGGAGATAAAAGATGAGCCTGGGCTCATGACTCCCTCCTCTCCTGGACTCCCTTTCTGCTTCTGCATTCACTCTCAAGTCCCAGAGTCCCTGTCTAAAGGCCTGGGATCTGGAATCCACCCCCACTAGTCAAGGACCAAGTCCAAACCTCAATCCCCAGTTATGTAAGTGAATTATCTGCTGTCCCCAACCAGCGCCAGCCAGATCTCCTCCTCCTCCTAATTGATTTAATCTTCTCATACCAGAGAGTGGGGCCGGGTTTGGGGAGATGGTGTTGATCAGAAGCCAACACATCAGTGACGTAGACTCATTAATTACAGAGAATCTGGGTCATGGATTGGCTCTTAGTGGCTCTGATCCTCCTCCTCCTCCCTAGTCATTTGGGTCTATGAAAGGACATTTTCAGCAACTCCTCATTCCTCAAGCCCCTGTCCTACATATAGAGAAAGACAATGGTCCCTAAGACCCTGTCTGTCTCTTAGATCCCCCTAACCCTTAGCTATGAACAGAACTTCCCTGCATTCCAGTTCTGAGCACAGGACATAGATAAACCTAATTCATTGAAAAATGAAGAGATGAACAAACTATTTAACTTTAGGCTGGGAAGATACCTTAATTTACTTTCCACACCAAGCATGCCTCTACTTTGCAGCTTCCTTGATAGAGGATGCCCAGACCCTATTTGTACACCCTCAGGAATAGGGAGCTCACTGCCCTGGGATAGTCCTTCCCTTGTGTGATGACTCCACCTAGGAGAAAGTCCTTTTCCACATGGGGCTGGGATACCAGCCTGGTGACTTCCCCTCGGACCCAGCTCTGCTTCCAAGGACATAGGGCATGCCCCAGGACAGCCAGCCAGATCCTGGGACACAGTGGTTGCCACTGCTGAGTTTGCTCTTCTCCAGGCTGAACACTTAAGGTTCTTTCACTGGTTCCTCATTTGGTGGACTTTAGAGACTACTCCCTACTGTATCTCCTATGTGCATATCTTAGCTCATTTTTGTGCTACTATAACAGAATACCTGAGACTAGGCAATTTATAAGGAACAGAGATTTATTTCTTACACTTCTGGAAGTCTAAGATTGAGGGGCCCACATCTGGTGAGGGCCTTTGTGCAGTGTGATCCCACGGCAGAGGGGAGAAGGGCAAGAGAGGGTGTGTGTGTGAGAGAGAAAGAGAGATAAAGAGAGAAAGAGAGAGAGAGAGAGAGAGAGAGAGAGAGAGTGAGCAAGAGAGGGCTTGCTTTTATAACAAACCCACTTTTTCAATAATGAACCCATTTCCATGATAGCAATATTCATTCCGTCATGAGGGCAGAGCCCTTATGAACTAATCCCCTCTTAAAGGCCCTACCTCTCAACACTGTTTAATTCAGTTTCTAACACATGGACTTTGGGGGACACCATAGCAATGCACAAGCTATGGATGGCATCATCCCTTCAGAGATACAGAGCAGAGCGCAGATTCCAGGGAAGTGTGAACAGCTCAGGGCAGGATGGAATCATCACTCTTTTTGGTCTTGTTATTAGATTTCCACTGATACAGCCTGAAATTGCCTGAGATCTTTGGGGGTGTTAACACACTTTGACTCAGCTTAAGCACAGAGACTTTGACTCAGCTTAAGCACAGAGTCAACTAACCTCCGTAGTAACTTTTCTGGCACCAGTAATGGAAAGTTTCTGTGAAAAAGATATTAGGAACATCTCCATGTCCCCCCAACAAATAATTCTCTCCACCTACTCTGACATTTGTCTTTCCAGACAATGATGCAATTATTCATCTACTTGTTTGCCCATGCAACTACCTAACCACATGTATATGCAGGTTTGTTACATAGACAAACATGTGCCATGATGGTTTGTTGCAACCTATCACCTAGGTATTATGCACCATATGCATTAGCTATTTATCTTGATGCTTTCTGTCCCCCCACCCTCCGACAGGTCCCAGTATGTGTTGTTGCCCTCCCTGTGTCCATGTGTTCTCATTGTCCAGCTCCCACTTATAAGTGAGAACATGCGTTAACCAACTATATATTAACCCATACATTTACCAGCCCAACTAGCCACCCACATTCCCTTCCATTCATCTGTCCATAGAGCACTCATTCACCTTTCCGACTACCCACTCATCCACAAATCCACTTACATTTAATCAATTTTCTACCCTCCTATCCAATGATATACTTCCCTATTATTCATCCATCCATTCACCCACCCACTTACTTACCCACATATTCATCCCTTCATCTACCCTCTATCCCAATCACTCATACATCTGTATTCATCATCCATCCATCCATCCATCCATCCATCCATCCATCATCCAATTTTATTTTTTTGAGACAGAGTTTTGCTCTTATTGGCCAAGCTGGAGTGCAAAGGCATGATCTCAGCTAACTGCAACCTCCACCTCCCGGGTTCAAGTGATTCTCTTGCCTCAGCTTCTCAAGTAGCTGGGATTACAGGCGTGTGCCACCACATCTGGCTAATTTTTTTGTATTTTTAGTAGACACGAGGTTTCATCATGTTGGCCAGGCTGGTCTCGAGCTCCTGAACACAGGTGATCCACCCACCTTGGTCTCCCACAGTGCTGTGATTACAGACATAAGCCATCATGCCCAGCCCATCCATCCATTTTTTACTGAGATTCTATGGCATGCCAAATCTTGTGTTGAGTATTTTGTGTGTGCGCCCTCTCTCTCTGTCCTTCCTTTTCTTAGGGGAAGGAATAGGAGCGGATAAAGCAAATGGTGTGAAATACTATAAAACAGGAACAAAGAAAATGCTTTGGAGATTTGGGGGAGGAAGTGGCTTCTGGATGAGGTTATGGATGCCTTCCTGTCAGGGGAGACATTTGGTTTGGGCCTTGATAAAACAGCAGTATTTGGATATACTCGAGTACATTGGAAGTCATTCCAAGTAGAAGAAGCAAAACATCAAAGACATGGTGCCTAGAGAGCAGCATTCATATCTTATGCTTTATATCCCTCCTAAAGTGCCTAGCAGAGACCTGGGCACACTTCAGCAACCTAATACATACTTGCTGATTCATATTGTCTCTCTCTCTCTCCTTCTCTGACAGGGGCACACCCAACACTTAATTAAGATAAGAATTCACTCTTTCTCTTTAAAAGATTCAAGAGTTGCCTTACTAGATCGCCTTGGGCAAGTCACAAAACCTTTCTGGGATTCTCTGAATTTGGGGTTGATTTTCTGTCTCTATCAGGTGATCCTTTCCCCATAATCTTAATTACTTATGCCATGCTCTCTGTTCTCTTCAGAGAGATTAGCATTTACACATATGTTTAATGTTATTTTCTTTTGCTAACACCAATTAATGTAATCCTATCTGTTTTTAACTTCCTTAGCCTCCATCTTCAGGCAAGAAAGTCTGTGATATGAATGAAGGGGTAAGTTTGTGGAAATAGCATTGGGGTAGAAGCCAGGAGCCATGAATTCAAGCCAGCTTTGCCATAAGCTTGCTGTGTGACCTTGGGCAAGTCCCTTTCCCTCTCCATTTTAAAGGTTTTCCACCATAGCACATTAGCACTGAACTCAGCATCTGGTATTGTCTAGTCCAGTATACATCTTGCAAATGGAAAAACAGCCTCAGAAAGAAAGGGCACATAACCTGTTCTAGATCATATCTGGATTAGTGGCAAAGTTAGGACTAAACTAAACTTCCTGATTTCCAGTTTAGGGATTTCTCTACCCAGCCACCACATTTCAGCCTTCATTCACAGCCTCTGTATATCTCAGAGACAGCTTGATCTCCCACTTTCATTCCCGAGGAAGAAACGTGTGAATCTTCCAAGTGTTCTGTCTGTTTTACTGATTCATGCCTGGGTGGGGGTTGGGCAGGCAGTATTTAAGAGCAAGCATTCCCAGCCTGACGGAGTTAATTATGTTCATCAGGAAGGGAGAAGAGAAAGGAACAAGGCGCTCTGGTTATCTACTGGACTTTAATCAAATTGAGAAGAGAGGAAATCCATCACCCAGAGGCTGAGGGAGGTACAGAGCTTGGCTTCCGCTGGCTCCGCGTCCTGTAATGAGTTGGGCGCTGTCCAACGTGCTGACATCTTCACTTACTGCTCTGAGTTGCTGGGAGGAGCTGGGAGAGGCCCCTTCCTGGCCAAGGGACATCAGTTCTTAGAATAGGGTCCAGAAGAGACTAAGAGAGGGTCTGGGCATGTTGGGAGAGGCTCGAGTTCCTACTCTCCCTCCTGAACCTTTTCTTTTCCGTATATTTGTCTATCTGCTTTAAGAAAAATATTTCTTCTTATGGCTAGAGTCCTGGGTTGGGATAGAGAGACAGAATACACAGACTCCTTGCTGTCAGAGAGAGGGGCCCCAGCCTGAGGGTGGAGGTACAGTCCTTGAGGACTTCCATATCTTTTTTATTTTTTATTTTGGCTTAGTATTGCTCTGTCGCCAGGCTGGAGTACAGTGGCACAATCTCAGCTCACTGCAACCTCTGCATCCCGTGTTTAAGCAATTCCCCTGCCTCAGCCTCCCGAGTAGCTGGGACTACAGGCGCACACCACCACCCCTGGCTAATTTTTTGTATTGTAGTAGAGATGGGGTTTCACCATGTTGGCCACGATGGTCTCAGTCTCCTGACTTCAGGTGATCTGCCCGCTTCGGCCTCCCAAAGTGCTGGGATTACAGGCGCGAGACACCGCGCCCAGCCGAGGACTTCCATTTCTTAAAGGGGAGGTGTAGCTTCTGCTTTTGTGAAATCGTTAGTCCAATGGCAGAGACATATACTTGCCTTTGGGAGTTTGTTGATCTGATAGAGGAACATTACTGTACCTCTAACTCTACTCAAGTATGATACAAGGGAATATTGGCCCATGTCTACAGGGAGCCTCCAGTCTGATGGAGAAGACATGGTCTTCTACTGTAAAATTCCCAGTCTCATTGGAGAGCCAAACTCTTGATTCAGGGGGAAATCTCACATATAATCAGGGAGACAGGATAGATAGATAAGTTACAGGTATGTACAATAACCAACCAAGGAACTCATATCTTCACTCAAATTAGGTTGTTGGTGTTAGAGATTTAGTGTCAACCATGGAAAGCTTCCTGGAAGAGGTACATTTGAGTTGGGTTAATGGGAAAGGAAGGGACATGTGTCTCTAGACCTTAGGCCACGTGAGAACTATAACCATGTCTTCCCATTTTTTATATTCCCTTTGAAATAAGTATAAGCCTAGTCACAGTGATGACTCTTGCTTAATAAACAACAACCAGCAGGTACAGAGTAATGTACCTCTTTGGTAGGCTGGGAGACAGCAGAGTGTGGATGGGCTCAGAATTAGGGAGGAGGGTTAGTTGGGATGGAGAGCCTGAGGCTGGAGTGGGAGAATGATGGTGGAATGACAGGGTGGGCAGAAGGAACAGCCCAATGTGTGTCCAGGCCACTGAACCACAGCATTTGGAGTAACTCCCTTGTATTTCTGGAGCTGGTGAGAGACACTTTATTGAATCTTGAATTGTTAAAGCTAGGGACCATTACATTATAAAATCATAGGCTTCTCAGCTTCTAGAGCCACACAATTAGGGAAAGTTCTAGTATTAAAATCATAGCATCTTAGCAGGGAAGAATCACAGAAATTACAGAACTGTAAAATATTAGAGTCAGAGAGCCAAAACTCCATATTAGACAATTTTAAAATCCAAGAATCTCAGTGTTAAAAAGGAAAAAGAGAACTCAACAATTTATTGATCCTCTCTATTTGCACTGGTTATGATGTTAGGAGCACTCTCATATGTTATCCCATTTAATTCCTACCACAAGTCTTATGCCATTCAGTCCCATACCTGTTCAAACCTTTGTCAGTAATACTGCATTATCAAACACAAGCTTGCATAACCTTTATGACTCCCTTTATGGGAGTCATTACATCTGGGCATAGCTCTGCCCCCTGCCAAATGGTGCTAGAAAATTCTCCCTTACGTAAGTTGCACTCTATCTCCCTGTCATGCTCCCACACTGGTCCAGTTCATGTCCTCTGAGCTACACCGAGTAAGTCTAATCTCCTGCTCACATGACAGCTTTTCAGATGTCTAAAGACAGCCCTTATTTCTTTCTTCTTTAGGCTAAGCTGGCTTGTTGATCATGTAGCTAGAAATGGGACACCAAATGAAAGAATATTTGAGCTTAAGAGGCCCTTATAGGTCACCTTGTCTGGATACTTCCTTTTACTGCTAGGCAATATGGCTTTATAGTCAGGATCCTGGACCTCATGTTTCTGGGCCTCAGTCTCCTTATCCCTAAAATAAAGATAATAGTAATACTGCCATAACAGAGTTGTTGTGAAGATTGAATGAGATGATTCAAGGGAAGCTCTTAGAAGAGCACTGGGCACACAGTAAACAGCCAATAAATATTAGCTGCAATCACTGGAGGCCCAGAGGGGGAAGGGACTTGCTCAAGATCACACAGCAACTCAGAGGCAGAGCTGGGGTTAGACCAAGGACACCTGCCTCCCAGCCTGGGCCCTTTCCCATTCCACTCTTCCCTCTGTCTTCCTCAGAAAAAGAAAATAGCCCCAGAGGGAACCAGGATACTTCTCGCTGAATCGTTTAGGATGCAAGGAAGAGGTCACCTGCTTTAGAGTGCCTTAAAGTTTTTGTTTCTTAATGAGGCCAGAAGAAGATGGTACCAGGATTGGTCTGCTGATTCAACAATGTCTTTGATGACCCAGGCATTTCCCATTCTGAGCCTCGAGGGTGACTACCCCTGTGATTGCAAGAAGACTGAGTGCCATCAGGAACCATGTCCTCCCAAGCAGGGAGAAAGGGCATGGTAGCAAAAAGGGTGTTCTCCTTTCACATCATCCTCTTATCCAGGAGAGAAGCTTTCCCAGCAGACTATCCCCAAACATGTCATTGACTAAGACGAGGTCACATTTCTACTCTTGGACCACTCTCTGGCAAAGAGGAAGGCATTTCCATTGCTGCCTTGGATCATCCCTTGGCTGAGCACCTTGCTATCGGAATGAAGAGAGCATTTGTCATGGGAAGGCAACCAATACCACCTGCCATACTCACCTTCTGTTTTCTCTCTGGATTGCCCTCCTACCTCCTCTCCACCTCTGCCAGGAAGTCTTCCCTAGTTGCCAGGCCCTTGTCTAGGACACCCTCTTCTAATGTAATTGAACATTCTTTAATTCAAGTTACATTTCACTTTGCCAAAGATCTCTCACCTTATCATGTCCAGATCTTGTCTTCTCAACCAGGCTGTGATAGGTCATCACAAGAGTTATAGCAGCGACTAATGAATAAGAACCTATTGTGGGTCAGGCACGGGTCTGGCTGCTTGTTGTAACCAGCTTCCAAATGGCTCCCAATGATCCATACCCCCTGGTATTCATGCCCTTTTTTATTCCCCTCCCACATTATACCAGGGTTTGTCTATGTGACCAAGAGAATATGGCAAGTTATGGTATGTTAATTCCAAGATTGAATCATAAAAGACACATGGAATCAAAGCTTTGGTCAACTGCCAACAGGGTACAGAGGCCCAACAACAATCATCGAATGAGCTTGGAAGTGGATCCTCTCACCCCTGTCAAGCCTTCTGATGACTGCAGCCCTGGCTGATGCTTGACTACAGCTTCACTAGAAATCCTCATGAAGATCCAGCACCTTCCAGTTAGCCCATCTGTGGGTTCTTGACCCTCAGAAATTCTATGAGTTAATCAATATTTGGTTTTTTGTTTGTTTGTTTGTTTGTTTGTTTTTTTGAGACGGAGTCTCGCTCTGTCACCCAGGCTGGAGTGTAGTGGCCGGATCCTGGCTCACTGTAAGCTCCGCCTCCCGGGTTCATGCCATTCTCCTGCCTCAGCCTCCCGAGTAGCTGGGACTACAGGCGCCTGCCACCTCGCCCAGCTAGTTTTTTGTATTTTTTAGTAGAGATGGGGTTTCACCATGTTAGCCAGGATGGTCTTGATCTCCTGACCTTGTGATCCACCCGTCTTGGCCTCCCAAAGTGCTGGGATTACAGGCTTGAGCCACCGTGCCCGGCCAATATTTGTTGTTTTAAGTTGCTAAACTTTGCGAAAATTTGTTTTTCAGTTTTGGGGTTTTTTTGAGACAGGGCCTTGCTCTGTTACCCAGACTGGAATGCAGTGGTACAATCACTGCTCACTGCAGTCTTGACTTCCTGGGCTCAAGCAATCCTCCCATCTAAACTTCACAAGGAGCTGAGACTACAGGTGTGGGTGCTACCACACCTGACTAAGTTTCTTTTTTTTTATTATTTTTTGGAGAGATGGGAAGTCTCACTATGCTGCCCAGGCTGGTCTCAAACTCTGGGGCTCAAGTGATCCTCCTGCCTCAGCCTCCCAAATGGCTGGGATCACAGGTGTGAGCCACTGTGTCAGCCAGGAAATTTATTACTCAGTAGTAGATTACTATATTGCTACTTTATCACATTAAATCCTCTCAACAATTCTGATGGGCGAAACTTATTTCTCCCTTTTATAGATGAGAAAACCAAGGCTCAGATGAGTGCAGTGACTTCCCATGCCTTGTAAGTGGCAGTGCTGGGATTGGCCCTCCTGTCTATTGGATTCCAAGGCAGAGGGACCTGGGTTCTGTTTTCCCAGCTGAAATGTCCCCAGCTGCAGGATGAAGGCTGAGGAAATGGGGACATAAAAAGGAAGCCCCTTTCTCTGATGTTTTCTCTCTTCCTCCCTTTTTTTCATCCCAACCACATTAGTTAGTACTTATGACATCTATTGTGTATATGTGATTCAGGGACAAGTAGGTTTATTAGCAACAACATGAGAGTCTTAGGAGGGGGATACCTGGGCTCTTGAGTGACCTTGGGCAAGTTTCTGCACTTTTCTGGGCCTCAGTTTCTTTACCTACTACATGGCAATAATAATCCCTTTCCTGACTTCTTCACCAGGAAACCATGAGGATGGGGTGTAAAAGGACTGTGTAAAATGTGAAATGTAGTGAACACGAAAAAGTTTGTTTGGACTAAGGAGCGCCCCTGACCTAGGGCTCAGACCTGTACAGCCACCTCTGTACAGAGGTGAGGGCTCCCTCTCCTCTCTCACCTGGGGCTAGGTTCAGGAGATGGACAACACTGAGTGGCATTGAGAGCATCAACCCACTTCTTCAGCCTCACCCTCCCCATGTCTTCTCTCTTAAGCCAGGCTGTAGCACTACTAAACTAGTGGAAATACCCCAAGCCTGCCAGGAGGTTTCTGTCTACTTTGTGCAGTTTCTTCTGCCTTGACACCCTTCCCAACTTCTCCCTGTGTGCGTTCCCACTCATCTTTCAAGACTCGCCTTAGATGTCCCACTTCTAGGATGACTTTCCTGACCCGGGTACAGTCCTCCTACTTCTCTTGGTTGTTGCACCCGCCTCCTGCCTGAGCTCTCGGCCTTCAGCTTCTCTTTCCCGCTTAAAGCCCCCATGGTGCAACCAGTGACCTTTCCAACATACAAATCTTGTCATGTCACTCCCTGCTCAAAATAACTGGCCAATGGAATAATCCATCAATCAATGCTTCAGGGGTTCCTCCTTGCCCTCAGGAAAGCATCCACACCTTCGGCTGGATCTCCATGCTTGGTCCCTGCTGGTCTTTCCAGCCTCTCCTTATTGCCCTGCACATGCAGTGCCCTCTAGCCACATTGCTCTTGTCACTGAATCTCAGACACACCTCTCTCTGTCTTTGCTCATCCTGTTGTTTTTCCTGCCCATTCCCACCTTGTCCACTTGAGGAAGTCCTGCCTAATCCTTAACACCAGGTCTGATATAACCACTTGGAAGCCTTCCCTATTGGCCCCAGGAAAAGTCCTTGGCTTCCTCTTCTTCCCTCTCCTGTATGACTGACTACTCATGCTTTTGTTACTGTTTGTCAGCTTGTCTGTTTACACTGAGAGTTTGCTGAGTAGAGACTCTATCTGACACATGGTTGTGTCCCCAGCAGTGCCAGGAGAGGGGCACAGAGCAGACATGTAGGATATGTTGCTCATGTGAGTGGTTGAATGAATGAAGGAAGGGTGAATGAATCCAACCTTGAACCATCACTTCTTGGCCAGCCCCAGAATTGCTGTTTCCCGGGGTAAGCCCATTTGATAGCCAAAGGGGAAGCAGAGGGGAGGGACTGCTCTAGGAGGGAGAAAGAAAATCAATAAAAATGTAAATCTGGTTGAGAAAAGCTGTCCCAAGCTGGCTGTGGGGAGAGATAAGACTGGGCTGGCTGAGCCCTGGCTGACAGTGGAGGAGAGATTGGGGACAATGGAGCTGCGGCCAGGGTAGGGCAAAGGAGGTGTGTTCCTTCCTCTGTTGTCACTGCCCCCTCCCACCCTGATGCTCTCTGTGTTTATGAAATTTTTTCTGGGACAGAAGGAGAAGGGAGCTTATAAATCCTGATCATCAGGTGTGGTGCCTGTGAGCAGGTACATGATCTTACCCGGTCCTCACAGCTTCTGGGAGATAGGAGCTAGGCATGCTCAACCTCACTTGCAGGTGAGCAAACTGAGGTGCAGAGAGGTTAAATCATTTGTTCATGGTCATACTGTAATAAGTGGCAGAGTCAAGATCTGATCCCAAGCCTGACTCTCTCCACAACTCTATAATCTTTTCACTCCATTAAGGGCTTTTGATTGGGGATCTGGGATTCTTAGGAGGTCTACACCCAGGCATCAGATGGTCTTCAACCTCTGAAATCAAATGCACAATTGTCTGTGTGTGTGTTTTGTTTTATGTTTAGTGGAGAGTCTATGTCTTTGATCAGATCCCCAGAGGTGGTTGTCACTTGCCCCCCATTGCCTGTACCATGTTGCCTTCCTGGAGTTGGTGGCCTTTGAGCTGGGCCTGGAAGATTGAGTAAGACTTTATGAAGTGGGGATGGAGAGACAAGCAGTGGGGTGGGGATGAAGAAGATAACCCAGGTCAGAGGGAACAGCATAAGCAAAGATACGTGAAGGGGAAATAATTCAACACCTCCAGGCAATGGTGAGGATGTCCATGAGTTCTCTTTCACTTATCTGCATGTCAGTCATGACCTTGGATGCCAGCTCATGATGGGTCATCTGCCTGCCCTAGAACTTACCAGCCTCTAGCATCCCCGACCTTCCCAGGGTCTACAAGAAAAGAAACCTCAGGCCTAGGCATCAGGATGTCAGTTCTGGTCTGAGTCCTGTCCTCTGCTGATTTTACACTGGCACAATCTAGGAGGGAGACTTAATGTCTTCTCCTCCCAGCTTCCTGGTACAGGGTAAGAAAGTAAGCTCACAGATGCAAATGCTCGTGGCTCTTCATTGACCAGAGGCTATATTAGGGGAGAGGACTTCCCTGGGGCCCCCACAAGGCCTGGAAAACCCCTCTGGCCCTGACCTGCTCCACCCCTTGGCTCTTGACCCATTTCTGTCTTGGGTAACTCCTGAGTCTCTTCACCATGGCCAGTTTGGAAGACTTTAGGCACAAGGACCTCGTCTTTTCCTTCAGATCTTGGCTCAAAAAAGAGGCGGACTCACCGTGATATGAACACAGCTTGAGCATCCAGGAGTCTCCCCAGATCCACGGGAGGGCCTCGGTGGTGTGTTCATGTTGTCATATTTTTGTAAAATTTGCAAAGGTAAGATATTTTAACCACAATAGAAATTACTATTTTCTTCACACTCCGACTTCCTTTGTGTTTCTATTTTCCTTTATATGGGATCATTGGAGTGGCCATGGGCACTTCTGCAGTCTGACCGAGGGGAAGCTGAGTGGGGGACTGATGTGAGTTGGGTTCATTAGGACATGTTTATGTGGTCCTCTGAAACACGGGATGTATTAATATTTATGTGGTTCTCTGTGTATAGATAAATCATTGCTAGTAATCTCTGTGTAGAGAATAGCTTCTAGGAATTCTACCCACTGCCCAACTCACTTGGCATGGTGATATTAAGTTGCGATATCGTGATATGAATGTGTCTCATGGCACCCAGCCCAGGAAGTATATGGTCAGTAGAGAAGAAACAGGAGAAACCAGACTTGAAATGCACAGAGCCAGAAGCTAGTCTGTGGAAAATTCTTCTAATCATCAGGGGGAGAAAATGTGTTTTAGAGGTTATGCAGGGCAGTTAATAAAAGTATTATGCATTTTTGGGGGATTGTGTGATGTATCTGTTTTGCATTCTTTTCTCATTATAGGTAAATATAGGTACTTTGTACCTAATTTTATGTTTATAATTTTGTATATTTTTCCTAAAGAGGGCTCCTCAAATTATAAAACCTTCAGTTCCCACAAGGTCTTCACATCCAACCTTGGCTCCATCATTTATTTTCTGTGATCTTGGGGAAGTCACTTGTGCTTTCTGAGCCAGTTTCCTCTTCTGTAAAATGTGAATGACAATTTGGACAGGTGAGGATTCAGAAATCCTCGTGACCTTATTCCATTTTTGAAACCATTAGTAGAAGAAGTCACTCAGTCAAACAAAAATTAAACCAGAATATAAAGATAGGAAAAGATGTAATATACAAGCAATAACGGTGAGCAATAAATCCAGTAAAACTTAAATCTAAGTTAATGGAAATGATGTGGTTGTTGCAAACCTCTAATGCAGTTTATAAAGAAAGAATTTTTGTAATAGAAGAGACATTATGCAAGAACAAATTTAATAATAAGCCATATCTATAATTCCAGACTTTTTTTTTCCCCTGCAAAACCTGGGAAACAAGAGGGATGAAGGAATATAAACATCCTAAAAGCCTCATATTGTTGGAGGAGACTTTGAAATTCTTGGCACTGATACATACATGCTTAGATATTTGTTAAACATTTACAGATACCAACCAGCAAAATAAAAAGGGAATTGGAACTTCTCTACCTCCCTTTTCTTTTATCACGTGGGAAAATCTCAAAGCCCTGGCACTGGGAGCTGCTCAGAAGGCAAGGGCCACATGTGACCCCAGCTTCCCCCCACCCCAAGCACAGGGCCAGGAAGCCACTGCTGGTGGCTCCCTGTCTGCTGCCTCCCAAGCAGCAGGTCCCAGTGAGGTGGGGTGGCAATAGGTTGGGCTGGGAGCAGATTAACAAACTCTCTCCTCCCCGCAGGGAAATAACCAGGCCAGATAAGACTAGCCTTAAAACAAAACAAGGGCCGATGTAGAAAAGGATTGGATCATAAGACCTGAGCAAGCCATAGCATCACTCATTACACAGAGCTGAGCTTTACTGCTCCCAGCATTACAGTAATGGGCCTGACGCCAGCCCAGGAATCCAGAGACCCAGGTGCCACCCCCCAAAAAATAGTGTCACAGAACTAAACATTATCCATGCTGCCCCAAGTAACACAGACCCAGGCACTCAGGAGAAAATAGAGAAATTAGGATCCTAGTCACAAAGGTCACAGGGACTTTGGTGGCCCCTGGTCACATGTGTGAAATCTTGGCAATGTGTAGGAATCAGTGAGTGCACGCTGAGTATGTGTTTGTCTGAAATTAGAAAATACCCAAGTGTGGGCCTGAGTCTCCCTCCCTGCCCCAGGGCCCAGACTTGCCCACCCAGGGCCCCTAAGGCAGGTGTTGGGCCTCACCCTCAACCATGGCTCCCTGAGGGCAAGGGCTAGAACTTCCTGAGATGGAGAGTGAGTCTCCCGGCTTCAGCTAAGGCTTCCTGGGGCCCCCACACAGGCCTCCTGAAGGCCCTGCCAAGTCTGGGTGTCCCACACCTGAGGCCAGCTCCTTCCTCCCTGTGGGAGTCTACCCAGGGTCCAGCTCAGTGCTCTGCCTCCAGGGGGCGCCAAAGGGACACTTCTTAAAGGCTGCTGGAGTTGGGGAGGAGACCTGAGTGTACACTGACCGCACAGATGGTCACAGCTGAACAAGCCTGAAGGCTGGCAAGTTCATTCCCACCTGACAGGAGATGGCTGAGGCTCAGAGAGGGTGATCCAGGGAGTGCAGACCTGGGCTGGGGCCCAGCATGGAGGGCAGCCTGGCCCACTATGGCTCACTTTGCTATCTGAGGGCCCCAGGGAAAGGGACGCAGTCTTTCCACCCAGGAAAGCCTGGCTCCAGGACAGCTGGCTGGCTGGGGGAAGGAGGAGGAAGACCCTCTTGCTTCAGAAATGGCCAACACAGCAAATGCCCAAACAACTCTTTGGTTCAGACTAGCAAGCAAAGGCTCAGAGAGGATCAGTGTCTTGCCTGAAGCCACACAACAATTTAGTGGAGGAGCCAGAATGGAACACAGGGCTCTTGACACCCAATCTTGGGCAAAGGACTCAGAGGAGGTACTGCTGTGGCTGCCACTCTTGGCCAGGTGGGGCCCCAGGACAGCTCACACTCGGGAATCCTCCGGCTTCTTCCCTGGCCCTGACACTAGCAGTTGCTGCTCTACAGCAGGGCTGGATCTGCTCTCCTTGGTCCTTGCCTCTTTGTCCTGCTGCCTCAGGATGGCCAAAACTAAGGCGAAGCAGATCACGGAACCTGTTTTGAAGAAGAACTGGAGGCCGATGAACCTGGGGAAAGAATGGGAACCCTTGAACTCAAGAGCGGCCAGGCCAGGGCATGGACATCAGCAATCATCACTCATTGTGAAATCAGAGGCACTGAGGCCTCAGGGAGACACTGACCTCTGCTGCAGCTCTTCCCTGGAGGAGGGGGAGAGGCTCTGCAGAGGAGCCCTGCGTGGGAGCAGAGGCCTGGCCATCTTCATTGCCATGTCTTGGACTCTGCTCTGTGGCCTGGGCTGGCCCTGCCTGTCTCCGAGCCTAAGGGCTCAGAGGGCCTGACAAGTAGAATTTTATATTGCCCCACCTGCCCCAAGAACAAACGGGTTCCTTCTCCCCTGTTTAACTATCAAGGCCCTTGTTTGACTTTTCCTCTTCTAGGAAGCCCCCTGTGGACAGTCCCAGCCCACAGGAACTGTGCCCTCCTCACCTCCTCAGAGCTGAAAGTGAACAGCTCCTTGTCCCCAGCCCTGCTATCAAGTCCTCTCCACATCCATCCCAGGCCAGCCGCCTATGTGCCTTCAGGTTCCTTTGAGTTCCCCATTGTACAGATGGGAAGACTGAGCCCCAGATAAGTCCCATGATGAGGGAGACAGAGCTGGGCCTGAAACCCAGGCCTCCTGTGTCCTAGACAGAGCTTTCTCCCCAGCCCTTCACCCCAAGTCCCTCTTGCAGCATGGCTGCTCCTCTATTTCTCCCCAAGTTCCTGCATAGACTCTGTGGTCAAGGTCCAGCTCTGCCAGTTATTAGCTGTGTGACCTTGGGCTACTTGCTTTAACTCTCACTTTCCTCATCTATAAAAGGAGTGGGGCAGTGTCTAGCTTGAAGGACTGGTGAGCTCAGCACTGAATATATAATGGCACCTGTCACCTAGCAGGTAGACTTAAATGAAACCTCCCCTGCCTGCTAGTATCCTGCCTGGGACTCTGAGAGTATTTCCAGCACCCTTCCCACAAGCCGTCAAACCAGGTCTCACCGGTTTCGGAGCAGGTCATTATTGTAGTAGCGACAGACAGCTCGACGCCCACAGCTCAGGGCCCAGTGCACACAGGTGGTGTCGATGGCGCTGCCGTGGATCACGGGGCTGGGCATCCAGGCTGAGGGAGGCGGTGCTCAGGGGATAACGAAGGCCCACTGTCCTGCCCTGCCCCCTCCCTGGCACATACAACCCCTCAGGGGCTCTGGGTTACT
Organism: Rhinopithecus roxellana; assembly: GCF_007565055.1. Lineage (NCBI taxonomy): Eukaryota > Metazoa > Chordata > Mammalia > Primates > Cercopithecidae > Rhinopithecus > Rhinopithecus roxellana. The sequence goes on from NC_044563.1 coordinate 56,996,018, forward strand.
GGGGCCTCTTGGCTCTCTGGCCCTCAAGCCCGCCCCACCCCTGTATCTGAGGTAGCTTCCTGATGGGTCTAGCCTCTGCCTATACACCCTGCTGTAGGAGAGCTGGGCCAGGCCTGTCACCCCATGGGCTTGTGAGCCCTAAGATCAGGGATTGTGTTCCGCTCATGCCTGTGCCCCAGGCCCGGCACACAGTGGGCATCTGGACCCCATCACCACCAATGGTCCCAAGCAAGATCTTTACCCAAAATCCTCAGGAACATGAACTGGATGCCCACGGCCAAAGTCTTGTCTTCTTTCTTCACTCCTCTAACAAGCAGAGACATGGGCAACATGAGGTTGGAGGGGTTCCAGCCCCCAAGGTCCATGCATCAACGGTGAAGGGTTCTCATCATGCCCTTCTCTCCCACCACCCAGCACCAGCCTCCCTCCCATCTGATGATCTAAGCTGGGGGGCTCAGGGACGTACCCCATCCCTTTTCAACCTGCAGAACCTGGTCCCATATACAAGTCAACACACCCATTGACCATCAGGGTCCTGTGCTGACCTCTGTATGTTTTTGGTCACAGACATCACTCCTCTTCTTCCACCCACTGGTCCCATCAAATTCTCCCCTTACTCCTACAGTTGGCAAGACCTGGAGCTGGGACAGCCAGACACTTCCCCAGCATCCCCAACCACTGTAACGCCACAGCCTGCAATCCTCTGGCTCCCGCCAGACAACACCAGTGGCCGGCATTTATGGAGCGCTTACTATGGGCTCAGTAGTTCTGCCCTGCAACCCCACATCACTCCCATGAGTGAGATGTACATTAGCCCCATTTTATAGATAAGGAGACTGACACTTAGACAGATTCAATAACTTGGCCAGGATCTCATGGCCAACAGCGGTCAGGGCCCTATCCACGCAGTCCTGAGGCTGTGTTCTCAACTCCTTTCAGTCAGGCTGCCTGTTGGGCATCTGATTCCTCTATTTTCTCTCCCAGGCCGGCTTGTGTTCTAGATCTACATGTCTTCTAGTATTTGTGAGGGGCTCCATTTCCCTTCTAATTTCCTGGAAAGTAGATAGTGAATAAAATAATCCCAGGAGAAGGAAAATGGAAATTATCTTGCTCTGAGGTCCCTGTGATATTGTGAGATATGTATTTAGTCTTCCCGGCATACACTCCTACAATTCTTGGACTCTTCAAAGTGAGAAGTGTCTTTTTGTATGCTAATAAATCGACTGATGGTGAGCAGCCCCTAGGGAGCTTCAGGTTGGGGTTTGGTCACCAGAGGGACCAAGGCAGGATTAGAGGGTGGGGACTTTCAGCCCCAACCTCCAGCAAGGGGAGAGAGGCTGAAGGTTAAGGTGACTGCCAATATCCAGTGATTTAATCAATCATGCCTACATAATGAAGCTTTGGAGAGCTTCCGGATAGCTGAACACATGGAGGTCCCTGCAGGTGCAGCCAGAGAGGGCATGAAAACTCCTCTCCCATACCTCGCTGTGTGCATCACTTCATCTGTATCCTTTGTAATATCTTTTATAATAAACTGATAAACATCAAGTAGATGTTTTCCTGAGCTCTGTGAGCCAGTCTAGCAAATAAAGCAAACTCAAAGATGGGGCTGTGGAAATCCCAGCGTATGGCTGGTCAGTCAGAAGCACTGGTAAAACAGCCTGGGGCTTGCGGTTGGCATGGGAAGTGGAGGGGAAGTCTTGTGGGACTGAGCACCCAGCCTGTGGGATCTGATGCTGTCTCCAGCTAGATCGTGTCAGAATAGAATTGGAGGACACCGGCTGGGGTCCACTGCAGAATTAATTGCGTGCCTGGTGTGTGGGAAAATACCCCCACACTTGTTGCAGAAGTCTTCTGTGTTGATTGTTGAGTAACAGAATAGAAAAACTGCTTTTCTCAGCCGAGTATGGTGGCTCACGCCCGTAATCCCAGCTGTTTGGGAGGCCAAGGTAAGTGGATCACTGAGGTCAGGAGTTCGGGACTGGCCTGGCCAACATGGTGAAACCCTATCTCTACTAAAAATACAATTAGCTGGGTGTGGTGGCGGGTGCCTGTAATCCCAGCTACTAGGGAGGCTGAGGCAGGAGAATCACTTGAAGTCAGGAGGAGGAGGTTGCAGTGAACCGAGATTGCGCCATTGCACTCCAGCCTGGGCGACAGAGCAAAACTCCTTCTCAAAAAAAAAAAAAATATTTTTTTCTCACTCAGTCCTCTTATCCCAGTCCTTACCCCAGGAGACCCTGATTTTGAACTCAGGTGCCAATTTGTCAGGGCCAGCAGGCACTCTTAGGATGAGGGCCACAAAGATCTTGGCCCAAAAGGCAGTGCTAAGCATGGGCTGGGTCCACAGTGGGCACCTGATAAGCACTTATATGTAGCCTTGAAGCAGCATTCAGAATCATGCACTAGACTGACACAGTTTGGTTTCCTACATGCACCTCCTGCAGCTTATCTATTGCAGGTATGATGTCCTCACCTCCAGAGGCCAGGACAGGGCCCTAGGTATGTCCTCCTCTCCCCTGGGCAAGTAGGAGCCTGGGCTCTGGGTCAGAGAACCAGTACTATTCCACCCAACACTTGCTATGTGACAGGGGCCAGCTCCTGAACTTCTCTGAGCCTCAATTTTCTTATCTGCAAGATGGGGAGAAAACCTTGCCTCAGTAGGTTGCCATGGGATGAACACAGTTAAGGCCACGTTGTGGGGGCCAGGACACCCAAGTGGCCTCCTTCCTTGAACTTCCCCCTCAGAATTCCTTGTTCTGCTTCTGGTTAAGGACCTCCTGGTATCCACCTGCCCCTGCCCCGCCCCCACCTTCACCTTAGGATGAGCATGAAGGAGGGTGTGTGGGTGAGACAGGCCAGGGCCGAGCCCAGGCTGACCAGGAGCAGGAAGGGCACCACCAGGTGGCTGCAGGTCGAGTCACAGGATCCCGCCATCACGGGGTTGCCCTCCGCCACGCAGCTGCAGTTGGTGTAGAAAACCTGGAGTGGGAAGAGGAGGAAGAGACTCCAAGAGCTCCAAGGGCAGGCAGCTGGCCAAGGGCTTACAGCGGGGAAGGCTTGTGAGAGGCCCAAGTCCCACGGCCATTTGGGGTAGAGCTGGCTGGGAGTCTGAGATCCTGACCCATTGGCTGACCAAAGATGGCTTGAGGAGCAGGCACGTCAAGGGCTCTCTATGCTCAAGTTGAGCCTGGGCTGAGGCCGTGAGCAGGGAGAGGGAAACAGAGAGAAAGTAGAGAAGAAGAGGGAGGGACCCAGAAGAGCATCATTCTCCCACATTCTACACACCAGCTGTAAGAAAACATCCCCAGACTGGCCATGCCCCCGGGCTGGTCCCCTGGAGTGTTTGATCCCAGCCTGCACTCACTCCCTAGGTAGCCAGGAAAACCTCCAGCTAAGGACTCTGAGAAGTGATCTGGAATGCCGGGGCCCGCGGGCACCCGATAGAAACCAGGCCAAGCCAAGAGGCCTGGTCTTCTCTTTACTTTCCCATAGACCAGAGCTTCTGGACTCATGTGCCCCAGCCACACGGGGCCTCAGATGGGAGACAGGTGTGCAGGGATTAGTCCCATCAGCCCTTGAAGTGGCCAGCTGGCCTGGGCAGCTAGAGCCCTCTGAGCCTCTCACCTCCAGCCCTGGCAGCTGCAGACACTTCCCAGTGTGAAAAGGGTTCGGAATCCCTGAGGTGGATGCTGGGGGCCTTGGGAGAATTTTAAGCCAGGAGTAGATGAGACTGGATGGTACAAAGGGTGTTCTGGGGGCTGCACGGAGGAGGGACCAGATCAGGGAGGCAGGCCAAGGGGCCCATCACAGAGTGGGCTTGGGGGTGTGTGGATAAAGGGTTTAGATTTGAAGTTACTTAGCAGGTGGAATAAGAGAAAGGCAGGAGAGAGTGAGCATGTGAGCACTTAGGCTTGGGTGACCAGGCACTCTCCATTGGCCAGCAGAGCCAATGTGCATGATGAAGCTGTGCTGATCCTTCACACAAGGGTCTGAAGACCTTTCACACAAGAAGCTGTGTGACCCCTAAGTGCATATCATCTTACATTGCAGGAAAAGTGGCCCCTGAGCCTCCAAATACAGGCTGGAGATACAATGGAGGGACAAGAAATGGAGAAATGCTAAGGCAAGGTTCCTGGGAGAGAGACATCCTGCCCCTGCTCCTTTTCTCAGAAGCAGAGGGTTAGTGGGATAAAAGCAAAGGCTGGATTTTTCCTGACCCTTGGGTTTTTCCTGACCCTTCAGTTGGGTTTTTCCTGACCCTTCAGTTGGGTTTTTCCTGACCCTTTATATTCATCCAATTCCATGGCAGGAAGTTTTTCTTATGAATGACTTCAATCCCTGTGCTGCTGCAGAGTCTCATTCCCCCAGAGCATTCAGCACCACACCTGTGCAGCCACCCACCTGCCCCATCTTACCTCATTCACTCATGTACTCATAAGCTGTTACTGAGCAGCTGTGCTGGGCGCTGAGCCACCCATCCCTGAGCCAAGATGCTCACAATCCAAGGAGGCAGACATGTCAAGACACAATTCCAGGCCAGCATGACAATAGTCCCTGAGTGCTAGCCTGGTCTCAGCTGCACCCTCCTCCAAATACTGTACCTAAATCCAAGCCTCCGTGATGTTCCAAAGAGGGGGCTGACTGGGAGGCCAGGGCTTTGGTGTCTAGTCCCAGCCCTGGTATTGAGACTCTGGGCAATGTCTGGTCCTTTCCTGGGCCTCCATTTCTCATCTGTACAATGGGCGTAATAGGAATGTGTATTACTGAGTATTTAAAATTACCTAGGCACTGTGCTGTGTGCTTTCGTGGATAACGTCATGTGGTTCTTTGCTTACTATTTAATGAATTCATCCAGGTAAAGCATTTATTCAGTACATTCCTGCTCTGTAGTAGGCACTCAATAATATCTCCCCTATTTTACAGGCCAAGAAACTGAGGCACTGGTTAAATAATTTGCCTAAGGTAACAGAGCCAATTAGAGGCAGAACAGGGATTTGAACCGGGTCCCATACCCACAGGAGTTCACTTCTCCACCTGCCAAGGCCTGGGGGCCTCTGGAAGGGCTCTCAGGCCCAGGTAGTGCCTGACTGGTTTCTAAAGGACTACGCACCATCAACAGGTTCTTCTGCACCAGCCGGTGCAGCCCAGGTCTCTCCCTGGAGGAGCCTCAGCTTTAGATGCTGATGCCCAGCATGAGGGTGGGAGGTGAGAGGACTCTGGAGAGAGGGAGATGTTGTCATAACAACCAGCCTGATGCTGCTGCCCTGACAAATCCCCCAGGCTTCACTACAGCCTGGGGGCCTGAGAAGGCAGACATTGTCCCCCTTTGTCATTTTGGGAAACTGAGGAAAAAGGGGAGGAGGAACCGGCTGGTCTTAGTCTTCCTAAGATTCAGAATGCACTGCTGCTGATTACATTGCCTTCATTTCCCCACTGGGCCCCTTGGCTCTGAGTCCTCAGCTCCCAGCACAGGGCCTGGCCCAGAGGAAGAGATCAGTGAAAGTTTGTTGACTGACTGATGAAATGCTCGCTGGCCTTCTGTGTCCTGTACTTTGCTCGCCTGCCCCCACACTATGGCCTCAAGCGTGATCAAACACAGATCTGAACTTGTTACTCCCTTGCTGAAAACCCATCTGTGGCTTCCTACTGCTCTCCAGAAAGTCCCCATTCTTGGCCTGGCATTCAAGGCCCCTCTTTTTCTGGGCCCTGCCTTCCCTTCATGAACCCTTGTGCTTCTGCTCCAACAGAAATGCTGTGTGTGCATGCTTGCACATGTGTGTTCCTCCAAACCTCTGCTTAGGCCATTTCCTCCTGCCTGGAAAGCTCTTCCCTCTCAAGTCCTAGTTTACCCATTCATTCTTGAATGTCTGGCACAAATGCCACTTCCCGTGAAGCCTTCTGGGACCCACCCCCACCCAGGGGGTTGTGTCTCTTTTCATCTTTGTATGTACTTGTATCGACCAGTGGTCTTACCTATCAGCACCTCTGGAATTCCTGTGAGTTATTTTCTTTTGCATCTCCCCTGCACAGAGATCTGGAAGCCAGAATGGTTCACCTCTGTGCCCTGGGCCCAGGCTGGCAATGAAAGCTTTATTTTTATTTTTTGAGATGGAGTTTCACTCTTGTTGCCCAGGCTGGAGTGCAATGGCATGATCTCGGCTTACTGCAACCTCTGCCTCCCGGGTTCAAGTGATTCTCCTGTCTCAGCCTCCTGAGTAGCTGGGAGTACAGGCACACACCCCGACGCCTGGCTAATTTTTTGTATTTTTAGTAGAGATGGGTTTCACCATATTGGTCAGGCTGGTCTGAACTCCTGACCTCAGGTCATTTGCCTGCCTCAGCCTCCCAAAGTGTTGGGATTATAAGCGTGAGCCACCGCGCCCGGCCGATGAAACTTATTGAGAGAATAATGTTCTACATCTGCCAACAGAGAGAGACAGAGAGAAGAGAGCTAGAGAGTGAGAGCTTGCAGAGGTGGAGAGTATGACAGGCCCACAGAGACAGGGCAGGCAGGGCCCTGAGGGGCAGAAATTGCCACCAGAGGCCTGACTCACCTGGCTTTTGTCCAGAGCATCCTGGACCACCCGGCTTGAGCAGCCTGCGTGGCAGGGTGTGATGTATTCCACACGAGTGCTGGGGTCGCAGACAGGGTTAAAGCCGTCCGATGGGCAGGAGCAGACCTCCATGCAGCTTGGAAACAGCTCTGGCCCAGGCTGGGCACTGGTGGGAGAGAAGGTCAGTAGGGTTGGCCTGGCTTCCCTCCCTTAGGCCACTAGCGGGGACCTCCTCAACCCTGTAGCCGAGAGCAATGGCCAGAGATTTCGGCTCCACACGGAGGATTTTCACCATCAGGGCTGCCCGAGGATGGTGTGATAGTGAGCTCCTTGCAATGAAGGTGTGCAAGTATGGAGACAGGCCCCCTAGATCCTACGAGCCTTTGAGCTTCTTCAAACATCTCTGCACCTCAGTGACCCTTCTACAGGGTATACAAGATAAATTCCCCCCAGAAGTTAGTGTCAGATGAAGAGTATCTTTTCCTCAACGAGCTTCCTTTCTCCGAAAATCAGTGATTGCTTCCTTTCTCAGAAAATCAGAGCTATGAGTGTGGGACCCAATCAGGAGAACTGACCACCTGTGGGATCTCCAGCCTGTTCCTGCCTCTCTGGGCTTCAGTTTCTCTGCCTGTCATGGCCATCCTGCAGTCTCACTGCCACCACCCTGTTCACTGTGTCCAGGAAACATTTTAGTCCCACCTGCCTCCCTCCGAGGGCCTGCTCCCAAATCCCCTGGGTGCCCCAGCTCCAGGTGGCCAGGGCAAGGTGAAGGTGGGCAGGGGCAGGAGGTCAGAGGGAGGCTTAGTCTGAGGGGGAGGTCACCCTGGGAGGAGGGCAGGGAGGTGGCCTCTGGGACTCAGAGTGTCACCTGCCTTCACGCTAGGGGGAAGCACAGCTAACCTGCCAGGGAGAGAGAGGCCCAGAGAGGCTGTGCCTTTCAGGGTCACACAGGGGTCCAGTGGCCAGGCTGCGGAGAAGGCCAAAGGTGGAAGCTGGAGGTCCCTGTCTTGGGCTTGGGGTGGGTATGGGGCAGAGGCCAGGCTGATCAGTGAGGCTGGGACTGGAGCTTAGTGAAATCTCAGTTCCATGGAGAAGAGGGTGAGTAGGAGCTGGAGACAGTCTCTAGCCAGGGTGTGGAGTGGGGAAGTGGAGCATGGGGCAAAGTGAGCTCCTCTCCCTCCCTGGGGTGAGGGGACACTCCATCTGAGAGGGAAGGAAGATCATCAAACACAAAATATTTCCTCCTCCTCCTCTGCCAGACAGTGCTGGTGTGTGTCTGACAACATCTTGGCACATCTCCCTCGGGGTGGGGGTAGGAGTGGGAAGGCTGGCACTGTCTGCGCTGAGGGCCTATCAGGAGGCGGTGCCAGGGGACTCTGCCAAGGGAGAGGCACCTCCCAGAACCCTCTGCCAGCAGCTGGAAGGCTGAGCAGATAAGAGTTAGAGGGCCCTTCCTCTGCTCCTCACTCTCATTGACCACCTGGAGCTGATTGCTTCTGTGGGGACAGTCCTGGCTCCAGGATCTACCCTGTTCCAGCTATGGGGTAACTTCACCTCTCTGAGCCTTGCTGTACTTATCTGTGAAAAGGGGCTAATAAGAGGACCCATTACAGAGATCCTGTGGGGGTTCAATGAGATGTAATGTGGGAAGACGCTGAGTGAAGGGAGACCTTCGGTTCTTGCAGCTGTTGGGACCTGTGGTTGTGCAGGAATAGGGAAAGTTCTTCTTGCCTAGCTCAGTTGGTCCCAAATAGTCTCTTCAGTGAATTAGAACCCAGAGCTTAGTGAATAAATCACAAGAATTTAGGTGAGAACACAGGTGACACGAGATGTCAAAGCTAAGGTGTGAAAGGGAGAAGAAAAGAGAGATGGGGCGTGTGGGATGAGCTGACTTTTTCTCCCATGCACTGTTGAACACATTGTGATAAAATATCCATTGACTTTTTACTGTAAAAATCATTTGTTTGAGGACCTGGCTCCCTCCTCAGACCAGGGACTTCCTGAAGAAGTGGCTAAAGCCCCCGCTGCAGTGCCTAGAACAGGGCTCTGTACACAGGAGGCCCCAGTCTAGAGAGCGGAGTTGCCTCCCTGTTTGGAAAAAGAGGGGCAGAGAATGAAAGGGGGAGGAGGGAAGGGAGATGGGGGAGAGATCAGCGAGGGTGGGAGCTAGGACAGATGGGGAGGGGCTGGGTGCTCCTTGGCCCTAAGCTGAGCCCCTGACAGCCATGCAGGAGGACCCCCGGTGATGAAAGCTGGCACCTGGGTGGAGGCAGAAGATGCCAAGGAAGAAGCGGGGACGGAAAAAGTTGGGAAATTCTAGCTGAGTGTTGGGCCAACTTAAGCCTGGAGCAGTTTCCAGGAAAAATGAAATCATTCTGGAGAAGAGGCAGGAATGTGATTTCCAACATCCTCTCCAAGAAGGCTCCCAAGGGTAAAGGTGTGATGGAGAATTGTGGAACTAGAAATCAAGAGACTTCCTCCCAGAGGGTGGAGGCAGGTGCTGCCTCACAGATGTGGAAAAAGAATTCTGTAATTTTAGAGTAATGGAAAAACAGAATTTTAGCTCCCAAGCTCTAAAACCCAAAATATCAGAGGTCTGTTGTCCAATCTTTTCCCAGTGCCTGAGTCTCCTCTGCAGCCTCTCTGATAGGGGCCATCTAGTCCCTTGCTCACTCTCTCATCTCTTCTCGTTCTGGGTTGAGAGCATGCTCCCTTCTGGGCAGGCCATTCCTCTGGCTGAGCTGGGTCCTGGCTCCTGTGATGCGGCCTCTGTCCCATCTCTGTTGGGCCCACAGGGCTTAGTCACTATGGAGATGCCATCCCATGGGTGGCTCTGCCCTGTCTCAGCCTCCACACCCTCCCGGACTTGAGAGTTTCTGCCCCTGACGTCTCATCCATGCCCCTTCCAGTGGTGCCTGACACCCACCCTGGAGCCTTCTGGAGCACCCCACTGCTTGACTCCAATCTCCAAAGGGCTGTTAAGCAGAGGTGGGGAGGCAAGATTTGAGGCAGGGGGCGCCCCACCATCCTGGCCTCTGCCCAGGGCCCCTGTCCTCCCTGTCCCGTCCTCCTAGGCTTGCCTTCGTGTGCCCACGCACACACTCACCTGGTCTGGTGGGTGATGCCCGCAATCTGGTGACTGGGGCAGCCGATAAAGAAGAGCGGCAGGCTGAAGAAGAGGCACAGCAGCATCCCCAGCAGGCAAAGGGCACCGCATCCCACAGGGCCCAGGTGGAGGCGCTTGACCAGGACGCCACCCACCACGATGCCCACGATGACCGAGGGGAAGGAGAGGCAGCCGATGAGCAGGTTGGCGTAGGAGGCTGTGATGGAAAACTGGCGCTCCAGGAACTTGGGTAGGAAGGTGGCCATGCCCGCAGCCATGGATGACAAGCACACCTGGGACAGGACCACCAGCAGGAAGATGGGGTGGCGTAGGGTCTGTAGCAGCACCCTGGGGAAGACTGTGGGGGTGAGTGCAGAGGAGGTCAGGGCAGGCAGGGCAGCCAAGCCGTCCAGCAAAGACTGCCCTCCTCCCCTGCACAGTTCAAGCAGTTCCATTCCTTCCAACCCTTCCCATTCCACTTAAATCTACTGTAATCAATTTTATCCCACTTGATTCCAGTCCATTTATTCTAGTCCTTTTTTATTTTATTTATTTATGTATGTATGTATGTATTTATTTTGAGACAGAGTCTCTCTCTGTTGCCCAGGCTGGAGTACAATGGTGCAATCTCAGCTCACTGCAACCTCTGCCTCCTGGGTTCAAGTGATTCTCGTGCCTCAGCCTCCTGAGTAGCTGAAACTACAGGCGTATACCACCATGCCTGGCTAATTTTTGTATTTTTAGTAGAGATGGGTTTTGCCATGTTGGCTAAGCTGGTCTCGAACCCTAGGCCTCAAGTAATCTACCCTCCTCAGCCTCCCAAAGTGCTAGGATTACAGATGTGAGCCACCACACCTGGCCCTTGTTCTAGTTCATTTTTGAAATTCTGTTTCATTTCGTTCCATTGAGTTAGACTTTATCTTATTTGATATGTTTTTTTTTTTTTATTCAATTCTATTCAGTTCCATATAGTTCTGGTCCATGCCATCCTGTTTGATTCAATTTCATCCATCCCATCCCATGTCATTTCATTTTTTCTATTCTACGTATTCATTCCTCTCCCCTGCCCCACACAGTTCTTTCCATCCTGTCCTGCTACAGCTTTTTCCAAGCCACCTGGGCCTTCATCCTCCCTTGCGTCCCAAACACAGGTCTCAATTCCTTGCCCTGACCTACCCATCCCTAGCTTGTATTTCTCCATAGCCGTCTACCTAATGTACTATACTTTTCACTCATCTAGCTGTTTTATTGTCACCTACCAGAATATAAGCTTTCTTTAAAAAGATCCGGGGGTTTTGTTTTTTGTGTTGATTACTAAGTCTCCAGGGCCTGGGATATAGGAGGCACCTGAATTCATGGGATGAAGGAAGGAATGAATGGATATATGGACTAATATGTAATCAAATGTCAATATGTCTGGGGCAGAATCAAAGACCTCCAGAGAAGGTGAAATCTGAGTCGGCTTGCTGCTGGGAGACTTCCTGGAGGTGGGACAGAGCTAGGGCCTAAAGAATCAGTGGGCGGGGATCTGGGGAGGTGAAGCAAGGAGGAAAAAGAATTGAGTAGGGGCCCAGGAGGGGCAAATGCTTGGAGGTAGGAAAAGAAGTGAGTGTTCTGGCAAAAAATTACCTCCCCAGTCTCCTGCGAGCTCCTAAAATGGTGCCTCATTCACTGGTTGCTCCCATTGCAAGTCTGCTAAACTGAAGGGCACGAAAGGGTGGGAAAGTCCTTTCCTCGCTGGGCTCCAGCAGCCAGGTGATGCTCATTGGCAGGGGCAGCCCAGGTGAAAGTGTCAAGGACACTTTCTGTTCGACACGTGAAATCCTCTCTCCACTAACATGTGTTTCTGCCTGCAGTAGGCAAGACTGAAGTCAAATATAAGGTATGGAGGGAGAGGAGCAAACCACTTGCCAGGCCAGGCTGGTGGGGCCATGGGGGTTCTCTGGGCCAGGTGGGGGCTCCTTCTGTTCCTGCAGCAGCAGGACCAGGGCCTCTGTCATGGGAAGATTTCTGTCTGTCCTCAGAGCAGAGCCAAGTCAGCTGGTTCCCTGGCCCCCTTGGGCCAGGCTAGGATCTGTTTCCTTGGGAGGCAGAAAATAAAAGACAAACAGTTCAGGCAGGGTGGGTGGGGACTGTGGAATTCCCCCTCTTTTCTGCGGCAGGTCTGCCTCCTGTCCCTGGTTCCTTGCTGCACACCACACATTTAGCCAGCATTAGAGTAAAGAGGTGTGAGGCTCGCTGTGACCCCAGGTAGCTGCTCAGCCTTCTTGCCATGAGCTGCTCTGGCCAGGGCGTCTGAGGCCTTATATGGAGCCACGAATTTCAGTCTGGCATGGCCCAGGTTGTACAGGTGCCCCTACTGCATGGTAGAGTCCAGAGAGGGACAGGGGCTCGTCCAAGTTCATCCAGAGGCCAGTGTAAGGCCAGGAGTTTCCTAGGGTCTCCTGACTCCTAGTACAAGGTCCATCCTCCCTTCTATACTCCCTCCCCCATTCCTGTGCCTCTCTGGCTGCCTGACTCTAGAGGGCTCCATTTCATGGACTGCTTCCAGTCCATTCTCCTGCACTGATCACTGCAGTGTGCTTTATAGCCATCCCCCATCTCTCCTCAGCATCCACAACCTGACTCCGGAATAGATGGAAAATTCCTGGAGGGCAGAGGCTATGCCTTTCACTAAGATAGGGCTACCTGCAGGGGAATTCCAGGGCCCATCTCCAGCTCTGAGGCAGATCTTTTCCATGAGACAGGGCTTCCCTTAGCACAGCACAGTGTCTCCCCCATCAGACAAGTCAGGGCCTCCCTCAAGTCAGTGACTCTGTCTTCTTCATCAGCCAGGAGCCTCACCCAGCTAGACACCAGGTATCCTCTGTCAAATAGAACAGGTTCTCCTTCAATCTAGGGACTATGCTTCTTCCAATTAGTTAGGGGCTTCCCTTAACTCAAGGGCAATGTCTCCCCCCTTAGACAGGAACCTCCTCTACTTCAAGGAGTACGTCTCCCTCATCAGACAGGGGCGTTCTCCACCATAGAGGTCAGGTCTCTTCCATCAGCCAAGGTAGGGTCTCGCTCCATTTGGGGACTACGTATCCTCCATCAAAGAGATTGTATCTTTTGCATTAGACAGGGGCTTCCCCTAGCTCAGAGACTATCTCCCTCATCTGACAGGGGCCTTTCCTAGCTCAGGAATTATCTTTCCCCAAGAGTATAGGGCACCTCCAGCTGAAGGACCATGGTTCCTCCTCCCTTGGCCTTCCTTGTGGCACCAGGTGGTCAAGGCCAGGCCCTAGAGTCAGACTGGCCCCTGGAGTTCAGCAGAAGCCAGGCTGGCTCACTGGTCACAGGGCCTGAGGCACCCCTGCCCTGATTCTCTCCAGGCCCATGTAGAAGCTGAAACTACCAGAGACAATCTGGCCTAGAACACTTGCTCTAGGTTCCAATTTCACCAGCTTCCCTCCGGGCAGAAGCCCAAGCAGTGATTAATAAGCAATTCAGCAGCACAGCCTTCTGGGGCCTAATAGAATCTGGGGGTGGCCTGAGGCTAGGGAGTCCCAGCTCCTGCCTCTAGGCCCAGCACCATGCATGGAGTCCAAGCCCTCTCTTTCCCTGAGAATGCTGAAAAAACGGGGCTAGATTACTGATATCCCAACATCAAGTCTTTTTTTTTTTCAGACAGGGTTTCTCTCAGTCACCCAGGCTGGAGCGCAGTGGTGAGATCACAGCTCGTTGCAGCCTCAAACTCCCAGGCTCAAGCGATCCTCCCACCTCAGCCTCCCCAGTAGCTTGGACCACAGGCATGCACCACCAAGCCCAGCTAATTCTTTAATTTTTTTTTTTTTTTTTGTAGAGGCAGGGTCTCCCTATGTTGTCCAGGTTGATCTCAAACTCCTGGGCTCAAGAGGTCCTCCTGCCTTGGTCTCCCAAAGGGTTGGGTTTACAGGTGTGAGCCACCATGTCCTGCCCCAACGTCAAATCTTAGGAAGTTCTTCCCAAGAATAGGCCTAATTCCTTCCTGTTGCAGAAATCCTCAGTAAGGAATGAAGCAACCCCTGTGGATAGTACCCTCCTAAACCACAGGCAGCTCAATTTACTATCCTAGGGCATGGTCAGAATAACAGTGGAACAAGAGTAATAATTGAAATAATTGTACCTTATACTTGAGTATAGTTTTTTTTAATAGCATAAAGAGGCTTTCCATTTTTCATCTCATTTGATTCTCATGATAGCCCTTGAGATAGGCAGAGCAAGGATTATTGACCCAATCTTCCAGATGAGGAAACTCAAGTTAGAAAAGGAAACTAACTTCTTTAAGATTGTACACTGGTCACTGTTACGGGCAGGACTCAAATCCAAGTCTTCTGACCTGCCATCCAGAGCTCTGTAAGAGCTGGGCACACAGCAGGTACTCAATCAATGCTCCTGGGGTCATAATCTTGAGAAAGAATGGCCTGGTCATAATGTGTACTCTGGTTACTGATAGACTGAGTTCATAGTCTCAGGATCATAGCCTCATGGACTTTAGATCATTGAGTCTCCTCCTCGCTATATAGATGGGGAAGCAGAGGCCCAGAAGGGAGCAGGGATCAGGGACAAAAGCCCAAGTTCTGGAATTTATCCCAGAGCTCTCTCCGCCCATGCTTCTGCCTGGGAATTTGACAATTTCTCGATGGCCTCCCATTTGCAGGCTCAGTGGTGGGTGGGAAGGGGGGAAGGGTCATAGATGAGTCAGCACAGGCCTGACCTTCAGGAGCACAGGCTCAGACCTGAACTCATGTAGAAGCCCTGAGGGTTCTGAGAGCTAAAGAGGGAGGGAAGTGGCCTTGCTGGCCAGGAGAGCTGGACTTGTGGAGAAAGCAGTGGCTTTTGAGCTGGACCTAGAGGGATAGGGAAGGTTTTGTTGTTGTTGTTGTTGTTTTTGAGATGAAGTCTCTGTCTGCTGGAGTGCAGTGGCATGACCTTAGCTCACTACAACCTCCGCCTCCTGGGTTCAAGTGATTCTTCTGTCTCAGCCTCCTAAGTAGCTGGGACTACAGGTGCCTGCCACCATGCCCAGCTAATTTTTGTATTTTTAGTAGAGACAGGGTTTAACCATGTTTGCCAGTCTGGTCTTGAACTTCTGACCTCAAGTGATCCGCCCACCTCGGGCTCCCAAAGTGCTGGGATTACAGGCATGAGCCGCCACACCTGGCCCATAGGGGAGATTTTGAAAGCAATAAAAAATGATGGTCCAGGCAGAGAGGATTGCATGTGCAAAGACTCACAAGAAGTAGATGGTGCTCACGCGGGGTCTGCCGGTAGAGAAGATGAATCAAGAAAGGCGGGAAGGACTGGATCCTGTACAGCCTCGAGGGCCCCTCTGGCCCTGGCTCCCCATAACCTGGTCTGAGCTGACTTACCTTTAATGAACTGGATCACAGTCAGGTTTGGTGCAATCTGGACTAGGCCATCCTGCTTCTTTGTGGACTCCCCAGGGCTCTGCTTAGAGGGAGAGTCCTTGCCCTGAAGGAGACACAAAACCAAGGACAGTCCGCTGGATACCAGCGATCCCATTCAGGGTGGGCTGTGGGCTGGGAAGGAGAGCTCTTGGAGAGGAGAGGGTGAGGGCCCTGTCATATCTTCAGGAGCAACTGAGGCCTGCAGTGTTCCATTTGTTCTTGGCCCTACAGGTGCCCAACAAGTGATTTTGAAAGAATGAATAAAATTCTTATGGTTAAACTTCGTCATCACCAGTATCCACATGGGTTAGTTGTCATGACCACTATTAACATCATAATAATCACCAACATTTTTAGGAAAATCATCACCATAATCATCGTCATCATTTCTATTCCTTTCAGCTTAAATATCACCCTCATTCACATCACCCATATCATTGTGACTAAATGACAAATTTAGTCATGACATTACCATCACGATATGATGATTGCTATTGTTATCTCTGTCGTGATCACCACCACCAGCACAATCATCATTATCACTGTCACCTGAACCTCCAGAATCACCACCACGTGATGATAATCAGAATCATCAACGTCATTATTGCTTTCTCTATCATCATCATCATTACCATTGCCTTCACTGAGATCAGTATCTCCAGCCTCATCTCCATCGCCACTTCCATCATCACCACCAATGCTACCCAAAACACCAACACACCAGTCCCGTCAATCTTCACTCCCACTGTCACTGCTCCTCTTGGATGAATCAGGTCACACCTAGAGGACGGACTCAGCTTTGGGTCCAAGCTGTGAAGATGCCCATGGACACCCTGGAGTATGTCCCTCCACCTGGGTGGGGACCGCCTATGTGCAACTTTTGAAAAAGAGGGGACAAGAATATTGTGTGTGTGCAGGGAGGGGGCACAATCACCATCTTCTGATTGTCAGAAATAAGAAAGGAAATAATGATAAATAACGGTTAATGCCTACTAAGCACTTACTATATGCTGGGCACTGTTCTAATGACTAATGCGTAACTTATTGAAACCTCACAACCTCCTGAAGTATATACGTCCCTACCAACAACTTGGAGAAGGAAATAAATGTCAAAAATCAGTTTTAAGAAATGAAGTAGATACCATAATCATCCCTTTTTGTCATGTAATAAAACTGAGACACAGAGAGAAAATGTCTTGTTTCAAGCCACACAGATAATAAGTGGTCCAGCTAGGATTTGAATCCAGACATCTTGGCTCCAGAGTCTGAGCACTTCACTGGTATACTCTGCAGGAAGGGGGCAACCAATGCCAAGGGCACAGAGTACTCTACCTACATTTCTCTAACAAAACTCTGTGAGGCAGGTACTATTACTATGCACATATTTTAGATGAGGAAACTAAATCTTGGAGAAGTTGCTATGGGCACAGGGTCATTTGAATATAAGTGAGCAAGTGGAGTGCAATTTAGTTACATTTTTCTATGTAGGCTGAGGTCAGAATTAAAAGCGAAAAATTCCCTGGAAGAAAACTTATGCCGAGGCCGGGTGTGATGGTTCACTGCTGTAGTCCCAGCACTTTGGGAGCCTGAGGTGGGAGGATTGCTTAAGCTCAGGAGTTCAAGACCAGCCTGGGCAAAATGGTGAAACCTCGTCTCTAATAAAAAAAAAAATAAATCAGTCAGGCGTAGTGGCTCACACCTGTAATCCCAGCACTGTGGGAGGGTGAGGCGAGTGGATCACCTGAGGTCAGGAGTTCAAGACCAGCCTGGCCAACATGACAAAACCCTGTCTCTACTAAAAATACAAAAATTAGCTAGGCATGGTGGCACATGCCTGTAATCCCAGGTACTAGGAGGGCTGAGGCAGGAGGATTGCTTGAACCTGGGAGGCAGAGGTTGCAGTGAGCTGAGGTTGTGCCACTGCACTTCAGCTTAGGCAACAGAGCAAGACTCCATCACAGAAAAAAAAAAAAAATTAGCCAGGTGTGGTGGCATACACTGGTAGTCCCAGCTACTCAAGAGGATGAGGAGGGAGGATCATTTGAGCCAGGGAGATGGAGATTGTGTCAGAGGCGTTAGAATCAGAACGATTCCATGTTGACTGAGGGTTAGGAAAAATGAGGCTGGGACTTGCTGGGCTGCATTCCCAGAAAGTCAGGCATTCCTAGCCTCTAGATGTTTATGGTTAAAGGAACAGATTGAAAATGTTTACTAAATAGACCCAGACTTAGGAGTGTCCTGATATCCCGATGTCTTGAGAGCAGAAGCATTCCTAATTTTGCTTTAAAGATAATAATATTGATTCTTGCAAAATATAGTAATTAAGAAAATCCTTGATCACAAACCCTTGTAGCAGAGCACATCTCCCCATGCTCTTTTTTCATCCTATATAAACATATATTGTACCTAGGGTGGACGCGTTCCTCCTCTTACTTTTGGGAACACCCTGCTCTGCCTATGGAGTAACAATTCTTTATTCCTTTACTTTCTTCATAAACTTGCTCTCACTTTATGGACTTGCCCTGAATTCTTTCTTGCATGAGAGTCAAGAACCCTTTTTTGGGGTCTGGATCCAGACCCTTTTTGGTAACAGTTGCAGTGAGCCGAGATGGTGCGATTGCACTCCAGCCTGGGCGATAGAGTGTTTCAAAAAAAAAAAAAAAAAAAAAAGACTTACACCCAGTGTGGACAGTAGTTTAGAAGAGGCTGCCCTGGAAGGAAGCAAGCTCCCTGTAACTAGGAGTGTGCAGGCCAAGGCTTCCCCAAGTCCAGGGCCAGGATGCCATGGGCCATAGGGAAGGACCTGTTGGGCTGGAGAGCGCTCATTTGGACTTCCTGGTTCTGCCTCCTCTTCCCATGTTGCCTGTGAGGTTCCTACAGGACTTACACTCTGGTTGGGTCTGACACTTTCTCTTTCTTCTCCCATCTCGTTTTTTCTGAGATCATCATGAGGCAAATGCTGGATTTCCCCACATTTCAGAAGCTTCATGTCAGCCACCACCTCTGGGGGGATCCCATGTTCCATGCCTCCCCAACCTGGCTTCCTGATGTGGCTGGTTCAAGGCTGGTCTGTCCCAGCAGGAAAATTCATTCAAATATTAATTCATGTGTTTGTTCCCTTGGGCTTTTTTTCCCTTTCTTCTCTCTTCTTTCATTCCAGCAGGGAGCAGGCTCTGGGGTTCCTGTCCTCAGGGGATGTTTGTGACATGTCAGAAAGCAGTAATAGGTTGCAAAGATTTCCCTTCCTGTCTTTTGTTTCCAGAGTTTGAGTCCCTTGAGGAGATTCTGCTGGGTTTTGTGGTGGGTGTGAGCAGAGAGGGAGGCTCTGAGGATGAGGGGAAAAGAATACCATCTTCCCTAAAATAAAGCCTGGAAAAGAGGAAGGGGCAGAGACAGAGCAGTCTGTGGGTTCCATGAGCAGCAAGGAGCCACGTACCCTCTGAGACAGGGCCCACAGAAGCAATTCACCTCCAAGGGGCAGGATGCAGGGTGACCTAGGGAGGCTGGGCTCCCATGTTGCCAGCCTCACCAAGACTCTGCTCCAAGCATGGTAAAGGAACCACATGGGCCAGGATGGCAAGTGGGCATCACCATAGTGACCACAGTGGGCTGATGCTGATGTCTGCTGAGCAAGGGGCACCCTGGTGCTTGGGCACTGTGTAAGACACAGGACCTTTGCTTCACCTTGGTCAGAGAGCTCTGAGAAAGGCTGAGATTGAATTTCTTGATGATCTGGCAGGATGGGCATTCACAGTAGAAATTAAGTTGATTTTTAAATAAAATAAAGAATGTCTGTTTTATACATGCTTTAGGTCTGAGGCAAACCTTATTTGACAACTTTCTCCCCTGTGGACCCTGAGCTCTGCAAGAGCAGGATTCATGTTTATCTTGTTTTCTGTTCAAACTCTTGTGTCTAGCAAGGGCCTAGGGTGAAATAGTGGTTCAATTGAAAGAGGAGTGCAAGAGATGGTTCTAACCAGCAGTGGGTGTAGCCAATGCCAGGCTTTTTGGGGAAAAAAATGAAAGCAAGAGGAGACGCCATCATGCTCCCAGGGAGTTCTTGAACTGCTGATGGTTCCGAGACAGGCCAAGGGTCCACAGAGCACACCAGGGCTAGTGGAACTACCATTCCAGGACATGCCAGGCCACTGGTATATGGGCTGGTAGCTATGTATACATGAGCCTGCTCCATCTTCACTGGGACCTGCCAGCCATTCCTACACTCCTTTACACATGAGCAAACAAGCTCTGAAGGTAGGCAACTTGTTCAGCATCACATAACTAGAGAGTGGCAGGACTCAGATCCGAGCTCAAGCTTGCCTGAGTAGAAAACTCATGCTTTGACTGGGCTCGCATCTATAATCCCAGCACTTTGGGAGGCCAAGGCAGGAGGATTGCTTGAGGCCAGGAGTTTGAGACCGGCCTGGGCAATATAGTAAGACTTCATTTCTACAAAAATGTTAAAATTAGCTGGGCATGGTGGCGTGCACCTGTGGTCCCAGCTACTCAAGAGGCTGAGGTGGAAGCATCCCTTGAGCCCAGGAGTCCGAAGCTACAGTAAGCTATGATGGCACCACTGCACTCTAGCCTAGGTAACAGAGCAACACCTTGACTCAAAAAAAACCTCATACTTTATCCACTAAGCCCCCTGAGTCAGAAAGCCCTGATAAAGGACTGGAAGAATGTTTGTGGTAAGATTTGAAGGAACCTGAAATCCTACGTTGTCTTATTTTTTTGAGTAAGGCAGCCTGTGTGGATTATTCATTTATACCTTAGAGCTGCACTGCCTCATACAGCAGCTACCTGTCACGTATGGCTCTAAGCAATTGAAATATGGCCAGTCCAAATTGAGATGTGCTGTAGGCATAAAATACACATTGCATTTTGAAGACTTAGTATGAAAAAAGGAAAATGTTTCATCATTAATTTTTTACTATTGTATGTTAAAATGAGAATATTTTAGATATAGTGGTTTAAATAAAATGTATTATTAAAATTAATTTCTTTTACTTTTGCATGTGGACAAAAAAATTAGAATTACATATGTGGTTCATGTAACATTTCTTTTGGACATGCTGCCTTAAAGAGATTCAGTGAATCCTTGCTCCTTTCTGAGTCCCGTCTAAGCTCTGGGTGAGTGGTCTGGGAGGGGCGCCACAGTGGTGAGAGGGTCCTGGATAGCTGAGAGAGAGTGCTGGAGTGAGTGCTGCCCCAGGAAACAGGAGGACAGGCTGGGGACAGACTGATCACTTCCCAACATTTTTTATCAGGAAGGGGCAGGGTAAGCAGAAGCTTCTGAGTTCCTTGCCTGGGTTCCCTGTTCTCATAAAGAGTAAAAACAACCACAATGTCGTCTGCTCCCATGTGTACATTCCTATTTGGTCTACACTGCACTTTTTTTTTTTTTTTTTTTTGAGACAGAGCCTTGCTGTGTCTCCCAGACTGGAGTGGTGTAATCTCAGCTCATTGCAACCTCCGCCTCCCAGGTTCAAGCAATTCTCCTGTCTCAGCCTCCCGAGTAGCTGAGACTACAAGCACACACCACCACACCTGGCTAATTTTGTATTTTTAGTAGAGACGGGGTTTCACCATGTTGGCCAGGCTGGTCTTGAACCCCTGACCTCAGGTGATCTGCCCGCTTTGGCATCCCAAAGTGCTGGGATTACAGGGGTGAGCCACTGCGCCCAGCTACACTGCACTTTCATATCTATCATGTCATTTAATTCCCACAATGGTCTGTCTGGTGCAGGGATTATTATTGCGCCTATTTTACAGAAGAGAAGACTGAGGCCCCAAAAGGGGAAGTGTCACCCAGGCAGTTATTGGCAGAGCTCTCAAACCAAACCCAGGTTCTCTAGTCTCCCTGTCTTAGTCCTGTCTCCTGCTGTGAAAGAGCATGAGGTTTGGAACAGGAGAGGAGTGACAGACCTTCAGGGCCTGGGTGGTCAGGGGCAGCATCCAGGGAGAAGTGAGTTTTGGGGTTTGGGTAGATAGAAAGGGAGAGCAGATTTGAAGCAGAGGCACGGTGGTGGAAGGAGCCTGTCTTGTGCAGGATGCAGTGGGGACACCAACCTGATTACAGCAGTGCTTGACTGGGGCAGGAGCTGGGGCCAAAAGACCCGCCAGAGCCAGACTTGGGTGCTTTGGAAGGCCAGGCTGAGATTTTGGCTATATTCTGTGGCTACTGGGAGCCCTAACTGTCCTTAGCTCCTGACCCTGTGTTCTCCACAGATTTCTGCTGCTTGCCCCCCATCTGTTTTGAGGACAGCTGAGTAATAATGGGCTGCAGAAACAGGAAACGCGCCTCTGCTCAGTGCAGGGACTGCAGTGTGACCCATCTGGGCTGTGTTTGCTTGGGTCAGCAGCCCTGGATGGAGAAGGCTGCTGGAACTTCCCTTCTGGGGGCTCTTTGCTGATTGCTGCAAGCCTGCTGGACACCATGTGCTGTGTGTGGCTCAGCCCATGGAAGGCCTTCCTGTCTGCTGGGCCCCTAGGGATCCAGGCACTATCCGTGGTGACAGCTGAGTTCCTGTTAAAAGAAGGCTTTGTCCAGGGGCTAGGTTCCCTGACCCGCAGAGCCAATGTGGACTCTGGGGTGATATGGAACCCTCTGCCAGCCTCGGGTTCCTTCACATATCATCAAGGGAAGCAGCCACGGGGATGGGAGATCTGCTTAACTTCCTCACATCCCATGAAAGAGAGTGTTTTCTCAGTAAGAGCTGAGTTTCCATGAAGAATGAAACACGTTCCCAGCTTTCTTTTTTCTTTTCTTTTTTCTTTTTTTTTGAGGCAGAGTCTTGCTCTGTCACTCAGGCTGGAGTGGTGCAATGACACGATCTCGGCCAACTGCAACCTCCGCCTCCCAGGTTCAAGCGATTCTCCTGCCTCAGCCTCCCAAGTAGTTGGGATTTCAGGCGCCCGCCACCACGCCTGGCTAATTTTTTGCATTTTTAGTAGAGACGGGGTTTCGCCATGTTGGCCAGGCAGGTCTTGAACTTCTAACCTTAGGTTAGAAATCAGTATATTAAAGAGACAGAGAGCTGAATTTATTATACATTTAAAAATAACAAAGACACTTTGGGAGGCTGAAGCAGGTGGATCATCTGAGGTCAGGAGTTCAAGGCCAGCCTGGCCAACATGGCGAAACCCCAACTCTACTAAAAATGCAAACCTTAGCCAGGCATGGTGGTGCATGCCTGTATTCTAGCTACTTGTAAGTCTGAGACAGAAGAATCACTTGAGCCCGAGAGACAGAGGTTGCAGTGAGCCAAGACTGCGCCACTGAACTCCAGCCTGAGTGACAAAGCGAGACTCCATTTCAAAATAAATAAATAAATAAATAAATAAATAAATAAATAAATAAATAAAACTAAGAGAGGGACCAGGGCCAGGTGTGGTGGCTCACGCCTGTAACTCCATCTCTTTGGGAGGCCAAGGCAGGCAGACCACTTGAGGCCAGGAGTTCAAGACCAGCATGGCCAATATGGAGCCTGTAGCCTATAATCCCAGCTACTTGGGAGGATGAGGCAGGAGAATTGCTTGAACCCGGGAGGTGGAGGTTGCAGTGGGCCGAGATTGCACCACTGCACTTCAGCCTGGGTCACAGAGTGAGACTAGGTTTCAGAAAAACAAAACAAACCAAACGAAACCAACAACTAAGAGAGTATAATTGGAACATTTGTAACACAAAGAAATAATACATTCTATTGATTGGTTATACATTGAAAAATCAATTTAAAAAATAAGAAATGATAAATTCTTTCTTGTTTCCTGAGGTATTGGATACCCCATTTACCCTGATATAATTATTGCACATTGTACGCCAATTCAAAATATCTCACGTAGGCTGGGCACAGTGGCTCATGCCTATACTCCCAGAACTTTGGGAGGCTGACGGGTGTGGATCACTTGAGGTCAGGAGTTGGGGACCAGCCTGGCCAACATGGTAAAACCCCATCTCTACTAAAAATACAAAAATTAACTGGGTATGATGGCGGGTACTTGTAATTCCAGCTACTCAGAAGGCTGAGGCAAGAGAATCACTTGAACCCTGGAGGCAGAGGTTGCAGTGAGCCGAGATTGTACCACTGCACTCCAGCCTGGGTGACAGAGAGAGAGAGACTCTGTCTCAAAAAACAAACAAACAAAAAAACCCAACCAACCAAACAAACAAAAAAAAACTCATGTACCTGATAAACATATACACCTACTATGCACACATAAAAATTTGAAAACATTTTTAAAAAGAAAATGAAAAAATGCAAATTTTCAAATAAAAGAATATATTTAAATCAAAGAAAGGAGAGAGAACTGCACTCCCACGCTTATTGCAGCACCATTCACAGTAGCCAAGATATAGATTCAACCAAAGACTCCATCAATGGATGAGTGGATAAAGAAAATGTAGTATGTATACCCAATGGAATACTATTTGGCTTTAAAAAAGAAGGAAATCCTGTCATTGTGAAAACATGGATGAACCTAAGGGCATCATGTTAAGTGAAATAAGCCAGGCACAGAAAAACAAATACTGCGTGATCTCACTTAGGTGTGGAATATAAAAAAGTCAAACTCATAGAAGCAAAAAGCAGAAGGGTAGTTACCAGAGCAAGTTGTTAGTCAAAGGATACAAAATTTCAGTTAGACAGGAGAAATAAGTTCAGACCATCTATTGTACATCATGATGAGTCCAGTTAATAACAATATATTGCATACTGGAAAATTGCTAAGAAAGTAGGTTTTAAGTGTTCTCACCACACACACACAAAGATAAGGAAGTGAGGTAAGGCATGTGTTAAACAGCTTGATTTATCCACTCCCCAATGCATACATAGATCAAAACATCATGTTCCACCATAAATACATACAATTTTTACTTGTCGGTTGAAAAACTAAATTTAAAAAATAAAAAAGTTCAAAACCATGTAAAAAGGAAAAGCATATAAGGTTAGAAAAAAGGCACTTTTTCTGTTAGTTTTCCCCTTCAGAGCTGGCCTGCTCTGAGAAAGATGCCAAGAACAAGCACTCCTGTTTACTGTGCCTGCGCTTTGGCACTGAACTGCCCACCTCACTGCTTTGCCTCACTTCATTCTTACAAAGACGCTGAGATGCAGATGTTACGGTTATACCCATTTTACAGATTTCAGAATTAGTAAGTAGCAGAGCCTGGCTGGTATGGTGCGGCCACCATATTGCATGGTAGATCCATCTGACAGTACTAGCTTCTTAAGCATATCCTGAGAATGATCCTATGGCCTAAACAGAACGTGCGTTTGGAGTTCTTTTTTTTTTTTTTTTTTTTTGAGATGGAATCTTGCTCTGTTGTCTAGGCTGAAGTGCAGTGGCGCAATCTCGGCTCACTGCAACCAATGCCTCCCAGGTTCTAGCGATTCTCCTGCCTTAGCCTTCCAAGTAGCTGGGGCTACAGGTGCACACCACTACACCCAGCTAATTTTTATATTTTTAGTAGAGACACGTTTCACTATTTGGCCAGGCAGGTCTCAAACTCCTGACCTCAAGTGATGTGCCCACCTCAGCCTCCTAAAGTTCTGAGATTACAGGTGTGAGCCACCACACTCAGCCTCATTTGGAGTTCTGAGCTAAGGAATCTGGGAGTGGCCAACCCAGAGATTCGTTTCTTATTTATGAAGGACATCTGAACCCCCAGCTCATTTCATGAAACACAGGCTGTATGAAAGATCAAGGCCCTTTGTTTTGGGTTAAGTGAAGGTTGCCAGGTGGAGGGTGCCATAGGATTTGCATGGTTTTTAGAAATGGCAGTGATTCTCTGTCCAGCCCACCACCAATGGACCACCCTGTATGTAAGTTCCCTCAATAAACCCTATGTCTTGTTTGCTGACTCCGAGTCTTCTCTTCAGCTCCTTGAGCATGGTGCCACCCCTATTGAAGTCAACAGGCCTCCAGCATGACATGTGTCTAACCCCTGCCATGTCTAGCCCTGTCCCTGCCACTGCAGGATGCCTTAGACATCACGGAAGCTCACATGGTGCCTCTTGGGCCTGATCAGCGACCTTTCATCTCTTCTTTAGCTTCAGTCTCCTCCTCTGACAAATGGCAGTATTGGACTAGCTCAGCTGGTTTTTAGGAACAGAACCCTTTTCCCAATTGAAATCTCATTCTTTAGATTTAGTCTTTAGACAGGTATGAAAACACACACTTCAGTCCGAGCAGTTCTATATTCTGTGTGTGTGTGTAGAGGGGTGGAAGGCCCTTAGCCCTGCTCGGTGATACCCCTCCTCCTCCTCCCTATGGTGGTACCCTTGGGGTTCTGTGGGGTTCAATTCAGAAAACCACTCAAGCAGATCGCCCCAACAGGGCCTCAAGCCGTGATGTTAAAGGAAGCTCTATGTGCAGACCTGGTGGTCTGGGGAAGCCTTTCCTCAGCTCTTTGGTGCCAGGAGCTGGCTTTGTACAGACCGGTGCAAGGGCCTGTGGTGCTGTCCAACCTCTGGACATGTCTTTAACCCTCTATGGGCCAATCCGTCCATCAGTGAGATGCAGCGGGGTCTAGAGGCAGTGCCTGCAAAGAGGAGGCACTGGGGGCTAGGAGGACTGCAGCACCTCAGAACTCACAGATGCTGCCGTGGAGACACAAAGTCCCAGGGAAATGGGAGCCTCCTGGCTGGGTAAATCCTGATAGACCAGCCCTAAGTCCTGGGTTTTAAGGACCATTGCCACCTCACACTCCTGTCCTCCATCTCTGACCATTCTCCCAAAGAAGTACATCGAAGTTGATGACTGGAAGACAGTGGACATCACAGGCTTACAGACTCTTAGCCAAAATTGCAGCCATTTAGAAATGTGGATTTGGGGAGTCACAGACCATTCGAGGCACAGACTTTTAGAATAATGTAAGTACTTGAGAAGCTCTATTAGGAACACAGACTTTAAAACCATATAATTTTAGAATCCCAAACTCTCAGACATATTCCAGAAATAACAGACACATAGATTCCTGGTCTCTGTGGTCAGAGTCCAGTGGTACTCAGAGGCTGGAGAGGGACAGGGGTCCTCATGGAACCCTGGCTTGCCTGCCAGGAAGTAGCTCTATGGGCCCCTCTGAGCCCCTGACCCAGTCCCAAGCACAGGTTCTCAGAAGGACCAGAGGGCATGGTGGGCACAGGAGAGTTGCTGGCTGAATGGGAGCACCACCACCACCACAGGGACAGATGGGGAAGAAGAATCTGTCAGGAAGCCCTCAAGAGACCATCTTTACCCCCACAGACCCTGCAGAGCCATCTACAAGGAGTCCTTGGGCCTAGCAGGACCTTGGGGACTGGCTGATTATAGGCAGGAAGACTGAGGCCTAGAGGGAGGTGAGGCCTGTCCTGGGTCACTCCTATGAGGATCTCTCGGTAGCACCTGAGCTCCGAGGCCACAGATACAGGGACAGAGCCAAAGGCAAGAAAGTGGGGCTCCTGTCCCCTCCCATCCCCTGCATGGCCTCCCCCAATCCCATCTCCTACTCATCTACTCTACTCTTCGTGGGGACTGCTAATGCCCCCTGCCCCCCAGGCAGAGAATCCCATAATCATGGCCATGGGAGAAACCTGAGCTGTCATTCATCATTCCCCATCTCTCTGCATCTGGCCTTCCTTCACCTTCTCAGACCTCCTTGGGGCAGGGGCTGTGGAATGTACCCCTCTTTTCCCCTGTAAAAATGCTCACATATTGCTCCAGA
The DNA here is from genome assembly GCF_007565055.1 of Rhinopithecus roxellana. Lineage (NCBI taxonomy): Eukaryota > Metazoa > Chordata > Mammalia > Primates > Cercopithecidae > Rhinopithecus > Rhinopithecus roxellana. The sequence continues at coordinate 57,022,814 of NC_044563.1, forward strand.
GACAGTGAGTCATTTAGAGATGGCCTTGAACTTGTCAGGGGCGACAGACTTTGTCTGATCTGCTATCCGTTCGATAGATAGAGACACTGAGGCCAGAAACCTTCTCTGGGCCACATAATTCTTGTATTACATACTGCCATCTCCTGGATATCTTTAAAAACAGCATTTACTTTGAAGAGGGTATTTAGGGGACCCTGGAATCCTGAGCCTGGGAGGGAACGCCTGGTGAGATTTCAGAGTTAGCTCTGCCCTTCACTTTCTCCTCTTGCCCATTCTCTCATCCTGCAGAAGATACACATCCCATGTCTGGAGGTCTGGACTTTCTGGAAGCCAGTTCAGCCTCATTGGGCCTTTGCTCCTGGTTTATTCAACTCCCCATTGGTGGCCCTCCTGAGCCAGGCCAACCAGCTTTACTGCAAGCAGACCCGGCCAAGGCAACCTCAGGGAGGTGGAGGAACAATTCCTCCCACATCAATATTTATTGCCTGAGAGCTGCTGGAAGCAGATCATCATGTTCTTAGCCCTTGTTTCTTTTTAAAGAACCTCTCACCCCCTTCCCTCCCCACTCCCCATCCCCAATGTGCTGACAGAATGAATCTAGACAGCCAGACAGGTTCACAGCTGGGGAGCCAGAGTTTCAAAGCATCATAGAGACACAGCTCTTAAAATTTAAGTCTCTGAATCATAGCAGCTCCAACTCAAGGAATCGTGCATTCTCGGAATCCGAGGCACACAGGATATTGCTCCAGGAACCTAACCTCAGCATCTTACACAGCAGCACAGAATGCGGAAGTGGCTTGCTGCTCAAGGTCATATGGCTGGCATGTGACAGAGCCCAGTGCAGTCTCCCACCCCTAAACTTTGCTTCTGCCACCTATCCCACCCATGGCTCAACTGGCATTCTTCTCTGTTAAAATTTAGGACTCAATTTGGAGATCATCCGTAACCAGCAATGTAGGCTCTCTCTCTTTCCTTTATGAACATCACCTCACCTCTAAGTTCTAGGAATTTCATCGTATCCAAACTTTGGCCTGAGCTAGGCAGAATCAGAAAGGCCCATCTGTGGTTTCAAACTGTCTTCTTCCCCTGAAATTGCTCACTCCCTGGCAGCTGCTTCCCCCTGCCTCTGAGACAGCTGCACCCAATCCCAGCATCAGCCCAACTCATCACTGTCTTGGGGACATCCCACAACAGGGCAGCTATGTGTAGTCCCCAACCTGGGTAGCTCCCAGATGCACCTCTATCCCCTCACTGCCGATGCATGGCTTCCACCTGGCCTGGACCACCATCAGAGCTGTCTGATTTCTCTCCCTGCCCCCACCCTCTCCAAACATATTCAAATACATCAACCTGCCACAGAAATGCTCTTGCAGCAAAAACATTCAACAGGATTTTTATAAATTGTCCCTTTGAAATTAGAATTACTTAGCAACAAGTAAGTTACTTAATTTGTGATTGTCTGTGATTTCTCAACAGCCACCTCCCATACTTGGCAAAGAGGAAATCTAATGCACAAATTTTCAGAATGTAATGAAATTTGTGTAAGTATTTAAAAAAATTAATGAACTTGACATTACTGGCATGTAATTAAACTTTTAGGCCTGGCACGGTGGTTCACACCTGTAATCTCAGCACTTTGGGAGGCCGAGGTGGGCAGATCACCTGAGGTTAGGGGTTCGAGATCAGCCTGGCCAACATGGTGAAATGCCATCTCTACTAAAAATACAAAATTAGTCAGGCGTGGTGGCGCACGCCTGTAATCCCAGCTATTTGGGAGGCTGAGGTGGGAGAATCACTTGACCCTGGGAGTTGGAGGTTGTGGTGAGCCAAGATCTAGCCTGGCCAATAGGGTAAGACTCCGTCTCAAAAAATAAAAATAAATAAATAAATAAACTTTAAAAATTGTTTCTATTTTGTCATTTTCTTTTTAATTTGAAGCCAATTTTGTTGTTTTTCAGGCCTCGTGTTTTTGTGGGTACCTGGAAAACTTGGAAGTCCCTGGCCCAGAATACTCTGTTCTGCCTAGTGGCTCATGTGATCCTGTCCTCTCCTACCAGCTTTGTGACCCTGGGCAAATCCCTCCACTGGGCTGGGCCTCTGTGTCCTTTTCTGAGGAGAGACCCACCTGCCGCAAGAGTGGAGAAGGGGGATTCTAGACACCCTGGAGCATCACACCGGTCGTGACTTGTCCGTGAGTCTGTGTCCTCCCTAGACTGTGCCCGCTGGAAGGGTGGAGGCTATGGACTGACCTTCAGGTACAGCCTGGGCCCTGCACTCCGTGCATGTTTGTCCCCTTCACTGTCCCCGAAAGGGCCAGGTTTATTTCTATAGCCAAATCTTTCACGCAGGATGTTTCTGTGCCTGGAATCTCTGTTCCTCTCTCCTTTCTGTGCTTCCACACATCCTTCAAAGTCCAGCTGAAATCCCTCCTCTTCAGGGAAGTCTTCCCAGACTGTCCTACCCACTCTCCCAATTTTTAACATTCCTATGGCATGTTCAGAATTTACAAAAACTTTAAGTTATGAGCACAGAGGCCATACTGTAGTGGTTAGCATGGGGGCATGGGCTCAGAGAGGTGCGGGTTCTCATCCCAGCACTGCCCTTGCTTGCTGGCTTTGTGATCTTGGGTAAGTCACTTTCCAACATTGGCTCTGGGTCTCCTCAGCTGTGGAGAGGGCAGGTGATATTCACTGTGCAAGGCTGTCAGAAAGATGTGGTGGAGCCCAGGCAGAAAGCATAGTGCCCAGTGGGGATGCAGTGTAATTTTTTTTTTTTTTTTTTTTTTTTTTTTTTGAGACAGAGTCTTGCTCTGTCACCCAGGATGGAGTGCAGTGGCGTGATCTCGGCTCACTGCAACCTCCACCTCCCGGGTTCAAGCGATTCTCCTGCCTCAGCCTCCCGAGTAGCTGGGACTACAGGTGCCCGCCACCGCAGCCAGCTAATTTTTTGTATTTTTAGTAGAGATGGGGTTTCACCATGTTAGCCAGGATGGTCTTGATCTCCTGTTCTTGTGATCTACCTGCCTCGGCCTCCCGAGGTACTGGGATTACAGGCGTGAGCCACTGCGCCCAGCCAAAGTGTAATGTTACAAAGGAGAACAAGTGGGTGGGGCTGGAGCCTGGACCCAGACAGGTAACACGGAGGGAGCTTACCTTCCTGGCAGGTGAGTCTGTGACTGCTAAGACCTTTCGCCGAAACTGAAGCTCATGTTTTTCCTTGGGCATTTCCTTGGGGAAGAAGAAGTAGGGGATGGCAGCCAGGGCCACTGAGCCAGCAGCAATAAGGAAACCCAGCCACCAGGCACCCACCCATCGGGGGTCCTTTATGGTCAGGCTGATACCACCTGGAAGAGAACAGCATGGTGACGTTAGCGTCAGGATGATAGGCTGTCACTTCTAAGCCACCATCCTGGGACTGGCCTCTGAGACAAGAGGTGGCCCAGGCTGGGAGTCAGGAGACCTGAGTTCCAGTCTGCTCTGCCAGGTGTGTCCTGTGTGACCCTGGGCAAGTCCTTGGCCCTTTCCGAGTCTTGGCTTCTTCAACTACTGAGGCAAGTAGTGCAGTGGTCAAGGCCATGGACTCCGGAGGTGAACTGCTGGGTCTGAATGCCATTACTAACTCATAACCTTGGGCAAGCTACGTAACCTCTTTGTGCCTCAGTTTTTGTCCTTTGTGAAATATAGATATTAGTAGCTTCCAAATCATAGAATTGTTGTGAAAATTAAAGAAATTAATAGATGTGAAGCACTTAGAAGAGTGTGTGCCATAGAGGTACCTGCCCATCCTCCTCTTCCTCCTTCTCATTACTATTGTGATTATTATTCTCAAATGAATGGTTAGGATTACTGTTGTGTTTCTCAGACCTGTGTTATCCCCAGGGATATTTGTCAAAAATTGCCTTACCGAGGACCCACTTAGAATGACCACAGAGTGGGGTGGGAAGGTGATCAAGGAACCCATACCTTTAACAAGTTCCCCAGATGATTTTGATCCCTACCTAGGTTTAATTAGAACTAGATTATCCCAGATGTGCCTCCTGGCTGGAACACACAAAGCTCCTGTCATACTTCTTAATCCCAAGGCTGAGTTGCGTACATTCTCCTTCAATTTCCACAGCATCCGAAAATGCTTCATAAAAATACAAATGGGTGCAGTGACTCAGGCCTGTAATCCCAGCACTTTGGGAGGCTGAGGTGGAAGGATCATTAGAGGCCAGGAGTTCGAGACCACCCTGAGCAACATAGTGAGGCCCTGTCTCTACAAATAAATTAAAAAGTTAGCCAGATGTGATGGTGCACACCTGTAGTCTCAGCTACTCGAGAGCCTGAGGTGGGAAGATTGCTTGGTCCCAGGCATCCAAGGCTAGGATTGTGCCACTGCATGAGGGGCGGATTGTGCCACTGCATGAGGGGCGGAGTGAGACCCTGTCTCAAAAATAAGAAAAACCAAATGCTCCTTGATATAACAACCCCACATGCAGAGCTGGTTCCCCTCGTGCTTGATCCTAAGTTCCTCCCAGGCAGGGACCAGAGGACTCAGTTGGCACTTAGCAAATGTACCTGTAACGCTGGGGATGGGTTTGGCTTTTGCACTGATTAGACTTGATTCTCTCCTTACTTTTTAATCTCCCCTGCCTCCATGTCAGGCTAGTGAGAACATGTACCTCTCCAACCCTCTGCTTCTCTCATATCAGTCTGTGCCTGCAGCTGGCATGATCTGCCTACCCTGTGAAATCCCCCATGGAGAAGGGAGTTTTGAGGTGGCAGGTTGGTCCACAGAAATGTCACATCTGCCTGTGGAGATGCCCCGTCTGCCTGGACAATGTCAACAGTCAGAAAACATACCCCCTTGCATGGAGCTGAGGTGTGTCGGGGAAATCTAGGGAACCCCTGACTCCCAGGACTTTTCCTTCAGGGGAGGGAGAGGTTGCAGCCAGAGCCCACACTCTGGACCCAGCCTTCCAGAAGGAAAGCGGGCGGGGCAGGGCTGTCCCTCGTGGCTGCTGCTCAGAGCTGTGCAGACCTGTCCTGGCTGCAGGCACTTGTGGGCAAAAGCTGGGGAACAAGAAGCAGTGTCTGCATGTTCATTCAGACACACACACATTACCTGAGTCTCCTAGGACCTGGCGGAAAGTCTGCAGGTGAGAATGGCAGGAGGCAGGAGGCACATCTGGAGCTGCTTGGTTTGATGAGTTAGGAGCTGGGATGCCACAGTGACACGCTCTAACAGGAGTACCCTACTGCTCTCCAAGGACTCCAGAGCCCCGGAACCCCCAACACCCCTCCCTCCTGGCCAGCTTCTGACCAAGCGTCAGTCCTATTCCTTGGCCCACTCTGACCACTGCCTGAACCAGAGACTACTGTTTCCCAAATGGTGCCCCTGGCAGTTTCCTAGGCTCTGAGCTGGTCAGAACTAGAAGGATTCTTAGAGGTCACAGTAAATGCCCCATCTGAGAGAGGCCCAGGGTAATACTTTGAGTCACCAAGTTCTGCTCCAAAAGTTCTCTCCAGTGTGCACTGTCCTTTCTGTTTAACTCAAGTCTTGTTTCCCCCTAAAGACGGAGGCTCCCTATAGGTCAAAAGAGTATGGTCTTTCACCTGCCTCACAGCATGTGTGAGCAGGGGGCTGAGGGCCTGGGGAAGGTGGGGTATGGAACAAGGCGAAGACTCCTAGTAATAGTAGTGACAGCAACCACGGTTCCTCATCTGATGGCACTTTACAGTTTACCTCCACCATCTCACTGGACTCCAATCGCAGCTTTAGGAGACAGACATGACAGAGATTTTCTCACAGATGAGAAAACTGAGGTTCGAGAGGCTAAGAGGCTTGCCCAAGGTCAGTGGTGCTGTTAGGATTTGAACCGAGGTTCCCTGGCTCAGTGTCTCCTATGAGAGTGGCAGTCAGTTAGCTAGGGTCTAGCAAACGTGTGCTCCTGAGGCTCACCTTCTGGCATCTGGTTAATGTCCACATAAAGGCGCAGCATGAGGCTGCCCAGCCCAAAGGCCAGGCCTGGCCCCATCATGGTCACTGCAAACAGGATCCCTACAACACAAAGCCTGGGTTAGGATCCTCTGGCCCTGGCTTCCCTCCGCAGACCAGTGCCTGCCCAGTCTGTGATGGGCAAGAACACTCTGTCTCCCCTGGTCAGGGATGGGGAAGTCTCCAGGGCTTCCCTGGACCTTTCCTGGCCAGATGGGGCAGGGGGCAGGGACTCCACCTCCAGCCCCAACCCTGGGTCTCTCTTCCTCTCTTCCTCCTAGCTGAGCCTCGCCTGACCATCAGAGGCCAAGGGATGAGATCGGTCCTCACCGAGGTAGAGGGGCGAGTTGCTGTTGTGGGCAAAGTCATCGATGTAGGAGATGCCAAAGGGCTGAATGGGCACCCCACCCACGCCCAGTAGAGTCTGTGCCACGAACATGATCCCCACCACACTCAGATGCCGGGTTTCTGTGTAGCTCGAGCAGTTGCCGTTGGAGTGGGTCCGGGCTGGGGCTGAGGTTGTGGGCAGGCACAGGGAAGCCTTGAAGTCCTGTGGCATATCCTCTGAGAGACGACAATGAAAAAATATTACAACAATAGCTAAGACTTAAATAGCACTTACCCCGGGGGAAGGTACTCTTCTAAGTGCTGTGTATAAAAATAATTCGAGCCCCACAGCAAACCTTGAGGGGGAGTGCCCTCATTACGCCTGTTTCACAGGTGAGGAAACTGATGCTTAGACAGCACCTAGTAAGGGGACAGGGCCAGGATTAGAACCCAGGGGGTCTGGCTTTAGGGTCCATGCTCTTAAACTGCCCTACACCACCTTTCTGAGCAGAGGCATTTGCAAGTGCCACAGCAACGGCGGCCCCTGCGTGGGGCGGGGCGGTCAAAGGGGGTGCAGTTTGAACTGGGTCCAGAAGAATAAACACAATTTTCCAGAAAAAGAGGGAGGGGAGGGGTGTTCTAGGGAGAGGTCACAGTACAGGTAAAACCCAGGGACTTGAAAGGGCATCGTGCCAGGAGAATGAGAAGTTCAGAATGGCTAGATCACAAAGTGTGAGGGCAAGGCCAGGGTTGAAGTCACGGTGAAGCAGGGTGGGGCAGCTGGGGCTGGATTGTGGAGGGCCCTGGGGCCCTTGGCGTTCACTTTGGGGGAGGGTTCAGTGTCAGCTTGGGACACAGATGCAGTGTACAGAAAAGAATTTCTTAATTTAGTACCTGACATTTGGTGAGCAAACTTGAGGAGACCCTCACCCTATTATTATCCCAAATGTGGCTGTAGAAGCAGCCTTCTCTCTGCGGCCCTCCATTTACGGAGCTGAGACTCTGAGCTGTGTCAACTCAGCCAGGAGAGCCACTTCCTTGGGCTGCAAAGAGCCATGTGAACCAAGGTCAAGAACCTGAAAGAAGCCTTCCATGGAGGCTGCCTGGGACTTGCTGTGTGACTTGACAGAGGCCCTTACCCGCTCTGGGCCTTGGTTTCTTCATCTTTCACATGAAAGAAAGAACAAAGTTTGCCCAGGTGCTGTGGCTCATGCCTGTAATCCCAGCACTTTGGGAGGCCGAGCAGGGGGGATCACTTGAGGTCAGGAGTTTGAGACCAGGCTGGCCAACATGAAGAAACCCCATCACTACTAAAATATAAAAATTAGCCAGGTGTGGTGCCACATGCCTGTAATCCCAGCTACTCAGGAGGCTGAGGCAGGAGAATTGTTTGAACCTGGGAGTGGAGGTTGCAGTGAGCCAAGTTTGCACTACCGCACTCCATCCTGGGCGACAGAGTGAGATTCCATCTCAAAAAAAAAAAAGAAAAAAAGAAGAAATTTCTCCAGATAAGGAATTCAGAAGTGGAAGAATTCAGCAGTTCAGAGCAGCAGCTAAGGTAGCGCTACCTGGGTGTGTCCTTGGGGCAGTTCCTCCCCTCTCTGAGCCTTGGTTTCCTCACTTGTGAGGAAATAATGATAATCCCTGCCTTCTGGGGTCGTGAACGTTAAGAGTGGTGGGTAGTGAGCGTGCCCAGGGATGGGGCCTACTAGACGTTAGATGTGACAATTATTAGAGAGGTTATGTCTGCCTTCCCCATCCCTGTGTCCCCAGTGCCCTGTAGAGGGCCTGGCACAGAACACAACTTCATCAGTATTGGATGAAGAATGAGTGAATGGAATAACCTGGACTGTCAGAACAGGAGGGGCGTTTGGAGATCCCTGAGTCTCTCCCATTCTTTGGGTTGATGTAAAGATGGAGGCTCAGACAGGAAAAGGGATTTGCTTGAGGATTCAGGGGCACCTATTGCAGACGGAGGTTGTATGGTAGTGAGGATGAAGAACATGTGTGTCCTTGCACAGAAAAACCTCTGTAAAGTGAAAATTCTGTACAAAGAAATGTGAGGAAGTATTGTTTTTTGGTATTCCAAGCAGTTCTCTTGACAAGTTTCCATGCAGGCCTAGAGAACCACTCCGCATTCTTCACGCACGTGCTGGGCTTTCCCATTTCCCTGCCTCTGCACCCATGCCCTCCCCTCCACCTGCAACTGCCACCTTCTCTCTAAGCTGCAGCTCAAGTGCCACCTCCTCTAACCCCTCCAGCTCCCTCCAGTTGCCAGGGTCCTTCCCTTATTCAGGACTCTAATGGCCTCCTCTGGTCACCTCCCAAGGTGCTTGGCTCTATACCTTGTGGCAGAGTTGCCCGTGCTCATGCCAACCCTGCACCCCACTGGGTCATGTCTGCTTCATCTTCTGTCCCCTATCCCTGTCCTCTGGTCTGGTGCAGAGTGGGACTTCAGAGGTGTGAGCTGGTGGGAGGGTGAGGGAGGAAGGCTGTTCTCTGACAGTCTTCCTCCCCTAGGAAGGCTTCCTCCATGGCAGGCTGGAGTGTGGGCTCCCCCCGGCCCCGTGCTTCCCTCATCACACAACTGTTTTTTGTTTTTTCTGTCTCCTCTCCCAGGCTGGGAGTTCCCTAGAGTAAAAAGAACTGATTCCCCTGAGAGGCTCAGGCACGAAGTAGGCAGCATTAAGAGTTTGTTGGGTGTTCCACTGGATGGATGAATAGATAAATAGATGGATGAGTAGGTGGATGGATCGATGGGTGGATAGATATGGATGAATGGATAGATGGACAGATGGGTGAGTGGGTGGGTGGGTGAGTGGGTAGGAGAGGGAAGGAATAAAGTGAGGGCTCAGGTTGTTAGGGTCATTCTCTAAGAGACAGGCATCCCTTTGTCAAGTAGGGCCTCAACAAAATCCCACTGGGCTGAACATGGCTTCACCATTCCTGTCCAGAATTCTTTCATTTTTAAAATTTGTTCATTCACTCATTCATTCTTTCTTTTCCCAATGTCTTTTATGAGGATTAAATGCATGACTACACATTAAGTGCTTAGAGCAGTGTCTGGTGAATAGTGAGTAGTGTATGACACTATTATTACTACACAGGCAATTCCTGAGGGTCTACTGCATGCCAGGCCCTCAAAGTAGGCTGCGCTGTAAATTCACCCCCACTTAAAAAAACCCACAGTGACATACAAGCAGGCCCTCACCCCTCTGCACTGGGGCTGGGGCCTGGGGAGCTGGGTGGGGTGGGGGACTAGCAGCTGTCCTGGGGTGCTGGGGCATATCCTGCCCGATGAAGGCCTGTGGGTGGGCCCCAGCGCAAAGCAATACAGAAGCTCATGTCCCATTCCTGCCCAGCCCTGCTGCTCTTACCGGGGCTGGTGTTGTCGTAGCGGTATGGCTCTGAGATGAAGTGCGGGAGAGTCATGAGCAGGCCCGCCAGGGCCACAAGTATAGCCCCATAGCCAATCATTCGTGGTCGGTGCACCCGGCTGCCAAAATAGCTCACAAACACAATCAAGGCTGTGTTCCCCACCTGCAAAGGGACCAGGTGACCCATTAAGGTGGAACAGTGCCCAGGGCTGGGGGCCTGCACCATCCTTGTCTCTATCTCCAACTTCAGTATGCCCATCTGAATAACGGACTGAATAAAAATCATCTGGGTCCCTCTCCTGGGTCCCCCTCAGAAGGGCCACACTGCACCCTTAGAGGAGAGAAATGAGGGCAGAGCGGAGAAATCTAGGAGTTCAATTCCATTTTTGAACACAGATTGGACTCCACGTTAGAACATGGGGAGGATGGGCCATCAAATGAAGGGATTTTGAGTTTCAGGAATGTCATAAACAAAGTCTAAAGCCAGGTCAAGGCTTGGATTTTTTTTTTTTTTTAGACAGAGTTTTGCTCTTATTGCCCTGGCTGGAGGGCAATGGTACAACCTCGGCTCACTGCAACCTCCTCCTCCCGGGTTTGAGCAATTATCCTGCCTCAGCCACCCAAATAACTGAGATTACAGGCATGTGCCACCATGCTTGGCTAATTTTTGCATTTTTAGTAGGGACAGGGTTTCACAATGTTGGCCAGGCAGATCTCGATCTCCTGACCTCAAGTGATTCACCCACCTCAGCCTCCCAAAGTGCTGGGATTACAGGTGTGAGCCACCGTGCCTGGCCTAAGGCTTGACATTTTGAGCCTTAGGATCACAATCCTAGGATGTGAGTTCAGGAGGGGACGTCAGAGCTTGCAGGGCAGGGACAGTCTCTGCACCATGAGCAGGGAGCGCATTAGCTCTGCTGCTTATTGGTTGGTGACGGTGGGTGAGTCCCAGACCCTCCTCGCTGGGGGAGTGGGGCAGTGTCAGTGGGGGAGCCAGGGAACGGCTGACCCTGGAAAGGACAGCTATACTCCATAGTGGCCGTATCCATAGATAGGGCCCTGAGGCCCAGAGACAGGGGAGTGACTTGCCCAAGCTCCCAGAGCAGGGTAAGGACTTTCCCCTCCCACCTCTGACGCAGGTGCTGAAGAGGATCCGGGGACACTGCAGCTGGATGGCCTTGAGTTGTGAGGAATATGACACAGTGAGGAATATGACACATTACCCAGGGGGAGAATTTCATGGGAATCTGCACGGGGGACGGGGAGAAAGACAACTTTCTTCAGGGTAAAAACATCTGGGAGGGGAAGGACTGAAGGACTGGGACACAGCTGGACTCTGATCTCCAAATCCACCCAAAGCAGCTCATCTGCTCCTCCCTGCTTGGCTGCGGGCCCACAGGCCTGTGAATCCCCAGGCAGTTCTAAGGACAGACACCCTGCGCCATGGTATCCCTCCCCCAACCACCCTAAGGCCCTGAGGTTCCGCTCTTGATGCAGTTTAAGCCTCTCTCACTACCGTTGAAGTGGCTTTCTTTGATTCCTTCCTGGGACAGGCAATAATTGGGTGCCTGAAAAGGTAAAGGATGCAAAAGGGGACTGGATGGATATGGGGACCCTGGCTAGCTCTGAAATATCCCTGGACCTGACACAGTAGAGGTTCCCAAGGGGAGACAATTAAGTCCAGGTCCTAGAAGACAGCTGCAAACGCTCTGAGGTTTCAGGCAGGTGCTGGGACAGGGGTTGCCTGAGGGCACTGGGAGGGGAAGGCCTTAAGGTGGGGTAGTGAGAGGGAAGGTTGGTGGAAGGTGCAGTGCAAGTCTCCCTCAGTGTCCACCCCTGTGGCTGGGCGAGGCCTGTACCTCATTGAAGGAGACCAGCAGCCCCGACGTCTGGCTGGAGAGGCCGAAGCGCTTTTCCACTGTGGAGATGGAGCTCTTAAGGTAGCCGGAGATCATGAGCTGCGCCAGCTGCAGCAGACTGTGGCACAGGACGAACAGCTGTAGGGGGACCGGGAGGCAGGCAGAGGTGGGCAGTGCAGGGGGAGACAAAGAGAGGGAAGGAGGCAGAGAGAGCAGCAAGGAACAGAGATGGGGGAACAGAGTCACAGAAAGAGACAGAGAGCGGGAGAGTGACCAACAGAAGAGAGACAGAGAGAGACCAAAGGAGACAGGCAGAGGAGGAGGGAGGGGAGAGAAAGACAGAAAGGGAAGAAAGGCCAGAGGAGGTGGGGGGCAGAGCGAGATGGTGATTGGTGTAGCTCACAGCTTCTCATACAGGACTAAAAACTAGAAAAGCCGTCCTGAGTACACTCCAGGGACCTGGGGGCTGTTGAAGAGCCACAAGACCAAGAGTAGGGTCTTCCCATGGCCAGGAATGGTGGGAGCCCCTTTGACTCTCAGAGCCCCCCTTGGCTGGGCTGGACTTTCCTCCCAGTTCCACCATCCTGCCCCTTCCTCAGGGAAGCTATCCCAGATTCACCCAGATCCTTCTCCACCCCACCCCCACCAGCCCCCTCCCAGAGCGGCACTGCGAGGCCACCTGCACACACTGGACGCTACCCCAAACATCCCAGCCTGCCTGGAGTCTCCTCCTGAAAAACTCTAAGAGAATTCCTAAGAGAAGAAAAACTTCAAATGATTAAAAAATAGAGTATTTATGACAAAGCTTAATATATTCACTCTGTTCTGAGTCTCAGTTTCCTCATCTGTACAATGAGGACAACAGCCTGAGTTCCTAGGAATATTGTGAGAACTAAATAAGATCATGTGTGAGGGCACCCGGCACAGGGCCTGGCACCCAGTGGGCTCCAGTGGACGTTGGATGTTCACAGCTGCCCTTGGTGGAGCCAGGACTCCCAGTATCCACATAGGTTCAGGATCCCCAGGGTACTTCTCTATTTCTCTGGGAAAGTGGGAAACAAGGGGTGCCTCATCCTGTACTCCTCCAAGAGCACCCCTTTCCTCCCTGGGAGGAGCAAACACATACTGGCCACCTTCCATGTGCCTGAAACCCAGCTGAGTGCTTTTGTAGATCATCCCTTTGATCCTCACAGCCACCCATTGTATAGATGAGGAAACTGAGGCTCAGAGAAAGTCTTCCTTGGCATTACACAGCCAGTACGTGGCAGAGCCTGCTCTTCTAGACTCAGAGTCCCCTGCCAGGCCCTGAGAGGTACCTTGATGTTATGGAACACACTTGGCCGCACGTCCTGAGGGTCTGGGCTGGCTTTGCCTCCAGGTGTGTTTTCTGTGCCCATCGTGGCCTTGGTTTCCTTGTCTGGTACCTGGGGTCCCTCACCCACTGGCCCTGAGGGACAGAAAACCAGGGAAGGAGAATAGATAGAATCCCAGAGAATGGCCCTGACCTGATCAGGTAGACCTAGGCCTCAGAACCAAGGTCTTTCAGGAGGAAGGATTCTTAGTGGTTGATGAGAATCTGAGAAACCACCTTCAGCCTTCCTCATTCTTAGGTCACAGTTCTGGAAGGGACTTTCCTAAAAGGGTGTGTGTCCCTGTGCCCCTACTGACCCAAAGCCTACTGGGTACCTATTTCACACCTCACTCTGCTCCCAGCAAAACTTCCCTTCTGGGGAGAAGCTGCTGACCTCCCCACACAGCAAAACTGCAGGTAGTGGCCCCTGCAGGAGGGTGAGCCGTGCACATTCTCAGCCTGCCTTGGGTTGTGAGACAGCCTGTGCTCTTGGAGACTGAGTCTGGGCCTGGGACTGTTTGGTTCAGTCTAGGATCAGAGGTCTGGAGCCAGGGGCAGGGTCAAGGCTAGGTCCATAGTCAGGGAATAAAGGCTTTTCTGCAGTGTATTGGAGTAGATTCCAACCCCTGCACAGGGAACCCCTGTGCATGTCATCACAGAGCTAACCAGCCAATCCCCACATCACACCATCAGACCATGTTGCTGGTCAGGGCAGAAAGGGCCCTCCGAGCTCATCTCATTTAACACCCTTGTGGACAGAGGCCCATGGGGTGATAACTGAGGACACAGAGCTGTCTTGGACCCTCGGCCTCCTTTACGCATGTTGGTTTTCCTCACATGTTAACTATGGTAACCCTCAGTATCTCACTCACTGCAATGAGAGGAAAGTTCAGCCCCTTCAGAGGCATCTCCCAGGGTCTCCTGAGCTCACTCTCAGTGGGAAGCCCGGAAGTCCAAACTTCAGACTCCACCCCTCCATTTAGACTGAAACCACCTGCTCTTCCTGGCAGCCCTGGTCTCCCTGGCCTTCCTCCCCTCCTGCGGCTCCACTTCCTGCCGGAAGCCTCCATTGTTTTATGTCCCTCTCACCACCAGCAGGAGTTTCCTCTCACTCAGCATGCTCTTTGTGGAGCCTGAAAATTGACCTCAGGATTCCTCTGACCTGGGGGACTCTCACTGTATCTCCAGGGCTGAAAGACAAACTCAGGGAGGGGGCTACAGAGGCCCTGAACCACCACAGGTGAAGTTTCTGTGCTCCTCTTACAGGGTATTTGGGAGCCTGAGGATTTTTAAAATTGAGATGTAATTTATAGTCATAAAATCCACCCTTTTAAAAGTGCACAATCCAGTGGGTTTTAGTATATTTACAAAGCTGTACAACTATCTCCACTATCTAATTCCAGAATATTTTCATTCCCTCATAAGAAGTCCCGTACCCATCTGTAGTCACCCTCCATTCCTCCCTCTTCCCTGGCACTCATCTACTTTTTGTCTCTATGAATTTGCCTATATTCTGAACATTTCATATAAATAAAATCACACAATATGTGGCCTTTTGTGACTGGCTTCTTTCACTTAGCATAATGTTTTCAAGTTTCAGGTATTAGAAACATTCATGTACAAATTTTTATGTAGATATACATTTTCAATTCTCTTGGCTGTATACCTAGGAGCAGAATTGCTAGGTCATACATTCATATAAAATAATTCTGTGTTTAACTATGTGAGGAACTGCCAAACCATTTTCCACAGTGGCAACACCATTTTACACTCCCTCCAGCAATGTTCCAATTTCTCTACATCTTTGCTAGTACTTTTATTGTCTGTCTTTTCAATTATAGCCATCTTCATAGGGTACAGGTGGTATCTCAGTGTGGTTTTGGTTTGCATTTCCCTAATGACTAATGATGTTGAGAATCTTTTCATGTGCCTACTGCCACTTGTATATCTTGCTTTGGAGAAACGTCCATACAAACAGGTTGAGGAATTTGGCTGAGGAAATGGAAGTGCGTGTGGCTAGGGAGGAGTCCCTCTTGGGGGCATAAACACTCAGAGGAAGCAAGGAACTGTTGAAACAAAACTGGCACCTGACAGGAGGAGATGGGAAATTGGCCTAGGGAAGAGGAGTGTCGTGGGACACTCAGTGGGAGTCACTTTAAAGGCAAGGAGGAAGTAAGGCAGTTCAAAGCAAAGGCTCCCAGAGGAGGTGGAGGGGACCATTTCTGAGCCTCAGCTCCTCTCACTGGCGGCAGTGGGTTACCTGCTGTAGTCTGGACTCTGTGCCACAGGCTTTCTGTGCACTGGCCCATGAACCCTCTCCACAGCTCTGTCCCTTTGGTGTCTTATTATCTCTATGCTTCTGATAACGACACCCAGGCTCAGAGGAACTAGCTTTGCTGGTTAGTATTGGTCCCAGGACTCAAGTCCAGGTAGGTGTTAAACTCAATGTCACTCAATGCTCCTTGTACAAGTTTGACAAGGGGAAGAAGCACAGTGCTTTTCTCTGTCTTGGCCCAACCAAACCTAGCCAGGTCACCTCATAGGTAGCAGTGCCAGTCCACCAAGGGGCCAAGCCAACCAGATGAGAGAGCGGGAGCTGAGGCTGGGAGCAGAAGTCCCTGACCTGGAGCCCCAGCTCTGAAGGAAACCCAAGGAATGGATGGGGGAGAGGGGTGGAAGGCCTGTGGGCTGGCTCAGAACATGAGGCCCCCAGCTCCAGGCCAGACCCTGGATCCTCCATTTAGCTTCCTGGTTATACTGGAGACATTCTTGCTGTGCCCCAGCCTGTCTAACCCCAGTTCCAGCCCCACAGCCTCTCACCTGCCCACTCATGGAAACTGCTCATCTGCCTCAGGTGAGCTCCCACTCCAGCCTCACCTCTGGCTCTCCCTGAAGCTTCAATCCCGGCCTCTTCTGTCAAGACTCAGAGCCTTCCTGGGATTACTTTGTCCTTTAGAGATATGGCTGTTTGTGGAGGGCAAAGTCCACAGCCTGTGCCTCTGGGCAGGGGAGGGAAGCACTGGCTACATTATTCCTGGCTCTGAGAGGTGCATGAGTCATGTATTTGGGCGGTCAGTCGGTCACTGAATGGGGCTGGTCAGGCAGGCTGTCCACCCCCTCCAAGCCTTTCCTGTGGGCTGGGGTCTCTACTGATGCCCTGACAGCAAACCTTTCCCCCCTGACTCAGGGCGGAACTCCCCTTGGAAGGATGGTCAAGTCCAGGGCTGCATGTCCTCCTGTTGAAGGGCACTGAGTCCCTGCCCTGTTCTGTGGGGCCTTTGTCAGGGGCCACCCCTGACAGGAGGAGGGGACGGCCATGGGACTGAACCTGGGCTGGGCTGGCAGTCGCCTGTGGGAATGAGGGGACCTGGGGCAGTGAGCCAAGTCCTAGTTTAAAAAACCCAGTCTCTCTCTCTCCCAGGTGGGCAGCTAAGTTTTGGGATCCCACGTAGGCCAGGTGGCTCCAGGGGCTAGGGCCCCGCAGCGGGTCTGTGTGCCCGACTGTCAATCGGTCACTTGGCTGATCACTCGTGCAGGCACACCGTGTCCACCTGCTGGTAAGCCAGCCAGCCAGCGGGCCACTGTCTTTCAGGAGAGCTGTCCGTTCAGACCGTCAGTCAGCCACCTGCCTGCAGCTCCTCATAAGACAGTCAGACAGGTTCCTGAAAGTCTGTCAGCCACAAACTTCATTTCCCATGTGTCTGGTCAGTCAGAGACTCCCCCTTCAAGGCTGCCCTTCATGGGTACAGTCAGCATTCTCCACACCACCTGAGTCTGGGTAATGAGGAGCAGGGTTTCAGAGACCAGCCTGACTGCAAGGACCACCTTCCTTTACCTGTTCTCCGCAGGAAAGGCCCGGGATTCTGCTTCCTTTGGCTGCCTCCCAGCTACAAAGGGCAGATCTCAGGGAAACGTGAGGCTTAGAATAGGCTTTAAGGCCTCAGACCTGGGTTGGAATCCCAGCTGTGCTACAAGCCCATTGTGTGAGCCTGGGCATATCCCCTGAGCTTTCTGAGCCTCAGTTTCCCCATTTGTGAGGTGAAGATAACAGTATTTACTGATGGAATTCAGGACACACTATTCCCCAAATATGGCACCTTGGCCACATTTGAGAAAACAGTAGAAGCAGGTCCTAAAACTTAGGACAGTCACACCACTCTGACCTTCTCCCGCCTTTCACCCTGAAACAGGTCATAAGATCCTCATTTGAGAGTTACTTTCTTTCTGCCTGGAGAAAAGAAACAGCCTTAACTTTGAAGATGCAAGGACACAGAGAAGAATCTGAACAAACAGGCCTTGCTAGATTTCCCCAAGTTTATCACCATTAGCACACACCCTCTTTGTGCAATACTTCTCCACAACTATATACTTCTTCATCAAACTTGACATAAAAATTCACAAGTTTTTGACATTTTAGGCTAGATGATTAAAAAACAATAAACCAGCGTGGACAACATGGTGAAGCCTCATCTCTACTACAAACGCAAAAGATTAGCCAGGTGTGGTGGTGCATGCCTGTAATCCCAGCTACTCGGGAGACTGAGGCAAGAGGATCACTTGAGCCCAGAAGGCAGAGGTTGCAGTAAGCCGAGATCATGCCACTGCACTCCAGTCTGGGCAACAGGGTGAGACCCTGTCTCAAAAAATAAATAATTAAATTAAATTAAATTAAATTAAATTCAAAATAATAAAAACTAAAAAGTTAAGAATACGCGGGTTTTCCCATTTCTTTGGGTCTTCATTTCTGAAGGCCCCCGTGTCATGGAAAACTTACACTAAATAAATTTGGGCCAGGTGCAGTGGCTCACGCCTGTAATTCCAACACTTTGGGAGGCTGAGGTGGGAGAATTACCAAGCCCAGTAGTTCCAGACTAGCCTGGGTGATATGGAGAGACCCAATCTCCATGTAAAAATAATAATAATTAAAGTAAATCAAATTTTAAAAAGCCAAATAAATTTGTATGCTTTTCTCCTGTTAAGTTGTCTTTCGTTATAGTGACTTCAGCCACCAGCCTAGCAAAGAGTGAGGACAAGAAATCTCTTCTCCTCTATACGACCTCAAAGAGGTAAGGCCTCTGGGGCAGCTGGCCTGACATATAGGTGGCCCTTGCTCTCCTTTCCTGGGGGCCATTGCTCTCTTTTCCTGATAAATATTCAAGCACATCTGAGGCAATTGGGCCCAGCTGGACCCATCCCCTTCCACACACACCTGGTCTTCCTCCAGGTAAACCCCTCCATCCTGACATTGCCATTCATCCATCTCTGGATCATCTCTTTCCCTCTCTCATTCAAGTCATAACCAACCACAGGACCCAAGGAACTGGACCTCTTCTCTCCAGGCACACTCACTGGCTAGGAGGCAGTGATACAGGCTTGAAGCCCCCGGCTACAATGCAGGGACTATAATCTCTCCTTCCCAGTGCAGAAAGCATCTCCTGAGGATGAAAACCATCTATCCCCACATTCAGCCTGAGCGCTAAAAACCCCAAACTGTACCTTACACGTCTACATACACATGATGGTATTTGCTATTTCACTGTCTTCATTAGCAATTTTTTTCCTCTTCCTAGACTGTCTATCTGAAGCAAATGGTTTGATTGTTCTTTAGAGAAACTTCCTGAAAGATGGATCAGCCCTTCAAAGGAAGAGGCTGTGGCCCTCAGATTCTCAGACTCTCTCCCCACAAAATCCAAAACCATTGAATTGAGATTCTTACCCATCTCCATCTCCATCTTCATCTTGAATAGGGGTTGGGTAAGATAAGGCTGAGACCTACTGGACTGCATTCCCAAACAGTTAGGCATTCCAGGTCACGGAATGAGATAGGAGGTCGGCACAAGGTACAGGTCCTAATGACCTTGCTGATAAAACAACTTGCAGTAAGGAAGCCGGCTAAATCCCACCAATACCAAGATGGCAATGAGAGTGGCCTCTGGTTGTTGTCACTGCTACACTCCCACCAGTGCCATGACAGTTTACAAATGCCGTGGCAATGTCAGGAAGTTACCCTATATGGTCTAAAAAGAGGAGGCATGAATAATCCACCCCTTGTTTAGCATATCATCATGAAATAACCATAAAAATGATCAACAAGCAGCCCTCGGGGCTGCTCTGTCTATGGAGTAGCCATTCTTTTATTCCTTTACTTTCCTAATAAATTTGCTTTCACTTTATAGACTCACCCTGAATTCTTTCTTGCACGAGATCCAAGAGCCCTCTCTTGGGGTCTGGATCCAGACCCCTTTCTGGTAACACCAGCAGCAGATGCTGGGCAATCCATTCCTCATGATAATGGCAGACGCCCCCCTCCAGAGGTGTTGGGGTGGGAGGCAGCCAATCCCAAGGCTACAAACCCCTGCCTTGGGCCCTTCCTACCTCCTAAGTTGTCTGAGATTCCCTGGGCCTGCAGATACCCCTGCCAAGCTCCTGCAGCCCAGCTCATCTCTCATCTCTCCCTCCTTAAAACCCCCTCCCAGGCCAATTTCCGCTGGTCACTCTCTTGCATTACTTATGTTTCCCTCTTCTCTGCCTGACTAGGCAATAAATTCCCCCAGGGCAGACGCTGTCCTGTACTCCCCCAGTCCTGGTGGATCATGTTAGTTCCCTGCTGAAACCCTCTGGGTGAGAAGACTTTGGATTCAAATATTTGTTTTGTCATATCGTAGCTGTGTGACCTAAGACAGCGTATTTAGCCTCTCTAAGCCTGTTTTCTCTGTGAGTTAGTGAGCAGTGTCTATCTCCCAGTGTTTTTATTACAATTAAAGGAAAATGTCCTATGCCTGATATACTGTGGTCCTCAACAATGGTTAGCCCCTCCCCAACTCCCAGCTCCATCCGCAAACCGTGAGTACAGGCTCAGTCCCAAGGAGGTCAAGGTTAGTGGAAGCTAGTCCCATCCCATGTACCCCCGACCCTAGTGAGCATTATTCCTTGGCTCCAATAGATTCTTGCCATTCCCCAAATTTGTCATGTTCTTTTCCACCTCAAAGCCTTTGAACAAGCTGTACTCTCAGCCTGGAGTGTCCCTCGTCCCCAGCAAACCACTTATCTTTTGAGGCCTGGCTCACGCCTGTAATCTCAGCACTTTGAAAGGCTGAAGCGGGTGGATCACCTGAGGTCAGGAGCTGGAAACCAGCCTGGCCAACATGGTGAAACCCTGTCTCTACTAAAAATACCAAGATTAGCTGGGCGTGGTGGCGTGTACCTGTAATCTCAGCTACTTGGGAGGCTGATGTATGCGAATTGCTGGAACCTGGGAGGCCGAGGGTGCAGTGAGCCGAGATTGTGCCATGGCACTCCAGCCTAGGCAACAAAAGGGAAACTCTGTCTCAATAAAAGAACAAGATTGTTGAATTGAACTAAACTAAATGAAGGGGAAGAGAAGGCTGGAGCATGGGGTCTGTGGGTGGGGACTGCGGTGGTGCACATGAGTTGGGATAGGGGCAGCATGAGGGCCCTGAATGCTCCAGTTCTTTTTGGCCTGGCCCAGCATTCTGGAGGAGAGAGAGTCAAAGGCAGGAAGGGGGAATGTATCCAGGCATTGGGCTTGGCTGTCATATTTGGGAAATTCCTCCCAGCAGG
Source organism: Rhinopithecus roxellana (assembly GCF_007565055.1). Taxonomy (NCBI): domain Eukaryota; kingdom Metazoa; phylum Chordata; class Mammalia; order Primates; family Cercopithecidae; genus Rhinopithecus; species Rhinopithecus roxellana. The sequence goes on from NC_044563.1 coordinate 57,043,288, forward strand.
ACCTTGGGTGGTCTGCTGGGAGGACAATAGCGTGCTTGAGGTCCAGCTTTGTGAGACTCCAGCTGTTATTTCTTGAAGGAGATCTGGCAGGGTCGCAGAGGGGCCAGGCAAACTTTCTGGTGGTTTCCCAGCTCAGTCAGGGACCCTGAGCTGGGACTTTCTGTTCCCAGTTGTAACCCTGGCTACCCCATCTAGACCCAGGATGACCTAAAAAATGGCAACTACAGCCTGGAGGGAGGGTCTCCCTAGGCCTAAAACAAGGAGCCAGAGGCTCAGAGATATGCAGCTATGGCTCAAGGCCATGCTCCATCTGCTCCATGTGGTCCCAGCTAATCTCTCTCTGTAATTAATTGATCCTTTAAGGGTCCATGTTATCCCATCTCACTCGGATCATGAATCTCTAGTCCTCCAAACACAAGGTGACCCAAATGACCATCTTCAGGCTATTTTGGCACCAGAGACCCTGGGGTCTAGAAAGGATCTCAGGGCAGGCTTCCTGCAGAGCCAGCTCCCTCAGGCCTATGTTCACCAGGCACAGGCTGGGAACATTGGAGTCTTCAGTACAGACTTGTCCAGAAAGAGGGGAAGAGGAGGCCAGGAAGGCCTCTGTTACCAGTGGGGGGCTCGAGTTTGAGCCCCAGCCCTGTTGCCAAGTAGCTGCATGGCCTTGGGCAGGTAACAGAGCTCCTCTTAGCTTTTGTTTCCTCATTTGTTTTTGTTTTTTGTTTTGTTTGTTTTTTTTTTTTGAGACGGAGTCCTGCTCTCCTTGCCCAGGCTGGAGTGCAATGGTGCGATCTTGGCTCATTGCAGCCTCCACCTCCCAGGTTCAAGCAATTCTCCTGCCTCAGCCTCCAGAATAGCTGGGATTACAGGCACCTGCCACGACACCCAGCTAATTTTTTGTATTTTTTTTTTAGTAGAGATGCAGTTTCACCATGTTGGTCAGGCTGGTCTCAAACTCCTGTCCTCAGGTGATCCCACTGCCTCGGCCTCCCAAAGTGATGGGATTAGAGGTGTGAGCCACCATGCCCGGCCACCCTCATTTGTAAAATGGGCCCAGAGTGCTTTGTCATCATAAAAGTGCTGCACATGGCTGGGCGTGGTAGCTCATGCATGTAATCCCAACACTTTGGGAGGCCGAGGCGGGTGGATCATGAGGTCAGGAGTTCGAGACCAGCCTGGCCAACATGGTGAAATCCCGTCTCTACCAAAAATGCAAAAATTAGCTGGATGTGGTGGCGAGTGCCTGTAATCCCAGCTACTCCGGAGGCTGAGGCAGGGGAATCGTTTGAACCCGGGAGGTAGAGGTTGCAGTGAGCTGAGATCACGCCATTGCACTCCAACCTGGGTGACAGGGTGAGACTCCATCTCAAAAAAAAAAAAAAAAAAAAAAGGACCGTAGTACACATGAGTGGGGTTATTGTGAAAGTTCCCAGAACACAGATTCTCTGGGCCACTGAAGCAGGGCCACTTCCTCCCTAGATGCTTTCTATAGCTCCCAACTGCCTTTAAGACAAAGTCCATGTGCCTAACCTGGCATACACGTTCCTTGGGACTGGGACCCATCAGCTTCTTTGGCTTAAACTTCCCAAGGTGTTGCCAGTGGCCCCCGCTCCTCCAACGGTACTGGGCAGCTCACTAGCTCCACAGATATGCAGGTGTAGTCACTTTTCTAAGCATTTGCAGTGCTATCTCCTTCCCTGGCATGCTCACCCTGTATGGGATTGGTGGAAGGGAAGAGAAAGCCCCAGGGCAATGGCATGGAGAGGAAGAGCTCCAGTACCAGGCAGACCTGGGGGCTGGCCTCCACCCTGCTGTTTACTTTGGGGTGAGCTTGGACTTTGCTTGCCCCCTCCGAGCATCAGTTTCTCACCTATTAAAAAGGGGAGGACATTTCACTGGGTTCTCTTAAAGCCAGTGATACAGTGCTGGAATTTGAACCTGGGACTGCTGGTTCTTTCCCTCGCCCCACCTGTCTGCCCTAGAATGGCTTACATTTGAACACAGATGGGCTGGAGAGAGGAACAGCAATACCGGAAACAAGGAGGGATGAACCTCAAAGAAAGGGTCAACAAAAGCATATGGGAGAGGTTACCCCCAGCTGGAAGAATCTGGAACGACTTCCTGGAGGAGTTGGCATTTCAAAGAGTTGGAAAACAGGGCAAATGTCACCAGGATGGGATGTGGGCAGGGGCTTCCTGAGCAACGGTGAACAAGTGGGAAAATGAAATCTTTGCGTCACACCATGTGTGTGTCAATGGGTGTCTCGGCACTGGCAGGGAAACTGCTGCCTAAGAGGTATGTGGTGAGTTGGTGAAGGGGCTCTGCTGGAGCCAGATCTGACCTTCACTCCTCTCTGGTGTCTGCCCTGACTGGGACAACTTCCCCTCTCCCTTGGGGACTCTTCCCAGGCTGCAGGCTCTGTATCCTACCCCACCCGCATTCCTACACCCCTCAGAGTAGTGTGGTGAGCCTGGCCACAGCCCAGAATGGGTCTCGGGAAGCAAGGCTAGAGGTGGCACCTGATGGCCCACCGGGCAGATGCTGGGGTCAGCTTCCTGCTGTCTGTGTGGGAAGTCAGGGGGCACCTGGAGAACATTCCAGAACTGGGCCCTGCAGGGATCAGAAAAATAGTCCTGGGGGGACTTGTGGGGAGGTACAGTGCAGCCAAAGTCTCTAGTTAGTTCCCACACCCCCAGCTCTCCATCCCTCCCATCCACACTGAGCCAAAGCTGATGGGGAATTTGGTTTGTCAATGGCCCATTCACATCATCCCCCCTACCAAACCATCCCACCCAAACTGACCTCATTCGCATCTGTCCTGTGAGGTGCCCTGAGAGGAGGCATCCATCCCACCCTTCCTGCCATACTGCAGTCCCCAAGCCGTGGCTGCGTTCTCCTGGAGTCCCTGCAGCTGGGCCTCAGCTGGGTCTGTCTCCACGGCCTATAAAGCCCTCCCTCCTGGGCTTCTGGGAGCAAGTGGGGCCTTGCCCAAATGGCTGTGAGGCTCACACAGCCCAGGGGAGATTCAACAGCTGGGAAAGAGGCCAAAGGTGACCGCTATAGGGCGTCTAACCTGGAGTTCTCCCAATCCAAAGATCCTTTGTTTCTTCTACGCACACTGACTTCCCAGGAAATGCTGGGCCAGGTGCTCCGTTCCCAGAAACACTGCCCTCGCTTCAAGGTGTTTCCTTGTCACCCTGCAGGCAGAGCTTCAAGACCTTTTTCCTCCAGCCTCCTCCCCTCTCCACAGTAAGAGACCTCACTGTGCAGAGACCCATGCAGGTCTCTGCAGGTCACTCTCAATCCCCTGGTCTTCTGGGTGGATCTTCTAACTGCCTGCAGGTCTGCCTGTAGCTCTCCGGCACCTGTCCCTGTCTGATTCTCTTTCCTGCTTTGTCTCCTTCCTCTCTGTCTCTCGCAGTCTCTGCTGCAGCCCTCTCTCCAGGTTTGACCTCCTTACCTTTCCCTGCATTCTCCTGCTGACACCTGTTGATACTGCATTCTCCGACCTCCTGTGTGCCTCTTTGTTTGAGCCTGCCTGTCTGCACTGTCTGTCTAACTACACTGTTCTCTTTTTCTCTGCTGTCTGTCTCTGTCTCCTTCGAGAGGGGAAACAGGGCTTGATGAGGGGGTCAGGGGCCTGTGTTTCTGTTGTCCTGTAAGTCTCTGTGTCATCAACAAGGTTTGGCTGGGTTCCCTGGCTCCAGCTGAGTAAATAGTGTCCCTTTCTGCTCCTCCAGTCATCCACTCATTCATTTAACACACCTTTACTGAGCTCTGGCCATGTGCCTGGCTCTGTGCCAAGAGCTGTGAGCACCCATCCCACCCACTCTGGCTCTACAGCCTCACCCTTTTCTCTGGGAACATGTTCCCCAGGCTCACTCTCCATGCGCCTTCCTTACTTTGTCCGGACTTACCTATCCTGGGTCCCATGACTGCTGCAGTGCAGTGACCTCCAGCCCCTAATTCAATCTCAGGACCTGGAGCTTAGCAGGAGAGAGGAAGCAAATCTTCTCGGGGGCTCCTGGGGACAGCAGCAGGTGAGCCACAGCAGGGATGCAATGATGGTGGGAGCTCCAGACACTGGGTCAGTTCCTCTTGGACCACACAGGACATGAGATTTGTCCAGGCACAGGTTAGGGAGTCCTCCTCAAACTCAACCCCAAGTGTCTCCAAGTGTCTGTCTCCCTGGATCACTTGCTCCTTCTGTCTCTCCCTTGCCCTGGCTCCACAGTTGTGTAGGAGGCTGGGTTTATTCAAGTCCAGCCTCTCTGCGAGGAGGAAGCTGTGCCCCGCCTCCCTGAGGCTCAGCCTCAGCCTGTCCTTTCCAGCCTCTTGCCTCTGCATTTCCCTTAGGTATTTTCCCCTGCCTCTGTTAGTAGCAGAGAGGTGGGGGCGCAGAGGGGATGTTGATAGGTCTCCCCAAGCTCCCCAACCTTCCACACTCATCCCCAGTCTCCTCACTGCACTCCCATTTTCCACCCGAGCCCTTCTACCAAGCTCTTGTTCCCTTCACAGAACTTTTGTTGCCCTCCCTTGATAGGAGGGCCCCATGGAGAGCCCTTGTTCCTCCATCTAGCAGTTGTCCTCTTTCACTGAACCCCTGTCCCCCTCAAGCCTACGTCCCCTCTCACTAAATCCCTCATCTCCTCCCTGAGCTCCAAGGATCCAGAGCAAGAAGGTGCCCTGTCCACTAAGTATCCAGTGGCAGCCTGCCTGGGTGGAGCTCATGGTAGAAGGTCCATCAATTTCAGCCATCTAGGCAAAGGGAGGAGGGGAACAGAATGGAAAATATGAAATTCTCAGCATTTTCTGAACTGAGGACTGAGGATGGAGGTCCAGGAGCCAGACAGATCTGAGTCCCATCTCAGCTATCATTTGCTGGTCAAGTGATCTCAGGCAAGTCCCAGCATCTCCCTGAGTGTCAATTCTCTCATCTATAAAGAAGGGACACTGATTCCTTGCAGAGCCACCGTGAAGGTTCAGCGAAGGAGAAAGAAGCCAAGCCTGGAGGCCTCTGAAGCGCAGAGAAAGGAGTGGCAGAGGTGGGGCTCAGAACAGGGAAGCAAGGGAAAGCAAATCCACCTTGCCTTTCCCAGCTTGCACAGCACTTTCACACACAAGGCCCCACTGGGTCCTCCCCTTGACACTGTAAGGTCAGGTTATTTATTCCCTGATTTTACAAATAAGGCATTGAGTCTCAGTAACTTGCCAGAGATCACCCAGCTAGTAGGTGGTGGGTGCCTTGAACCTCTAATGCTAGAACCAGGATTTTCCCTCCACCCAGGCTATCTTCTCTGAAGAAGATCTGGGTTTCCCCAAATCCAAGATACAGAAGTGAATCTGACCCTGTCCCTGGAATAAGGTCTTTTTGCATGGAATGAGGATGTGGGTTTGGAGTCTAACTTTTGGGGTGCAATAACAGAGAAACGTACACCAGCTCCACTTGGCTCCTATTTGCTATATGAGGGTGCTAGTAGGAAGTAGGGAATGTGTGAAATAATCACAGATCTCCCTGGCACTCAGGAGGCACTCAATAGATACTTGTTACATGAATAAATGAGTCTTTGAGAAACAAGAAATGTGAGTGCATGACCATTCCACTGAGAAAGGTCAAGAATTGGCTTGGATTAATAGAAAGACCAGACCCTGATGGGTTTGATCCAGGATCTGACCTGATCAGACCCTACTTAGGAAAACCAAATTGGGTCTGTCTCTCCAAATCCTTCCGATCAACGTCAGCATTGTGAATCCTCATGAAGATTGGCAGAGGTGCAACCTCCCAGACTCCAAATTACAATATAAAGATCCCTTTAAACTTTCTGGAAGCCCAGTTACCCCCACCTTGGCCCCAGGGCCTGAAGAAGTTCTGTGCATGGAATGGTCTCTGTCGGGGGGACCAGCTTGTCTGGCTAAGTTTATCTCATTGATCTTTTTGTTTTTGTTTGTTTGTTTCTGAAATGGAGTCACTCTCTGTTGCCCAGGCTGTAGTGCAGTGGCGTGATCTCGGCTCATAGCAGCCTCAGCCTCCCAGGTTGAAGTGATTCTCGTACTTCAGCCTCCCAAGTAGCTGGGATTACAGGCGCATGCCACCACACCTGGCTGATTTTTGTATTTTTAGTAGAGACGGGGTTTCACCATGTTGGCCAAAATGATCTCGAATTCCTGGCCTCAAGTGATCCACCCACCTTGGCCTCCTAAAGTGCTGGGATTACAGGTGTGAGCCACTGCACCTGCCCGGCCTGTCTCATTGATCTTTGAGTCAAGCAATGCACACTACCCCCCAGGGCACGGTATGTACAGTAGCCTCTGGTATGAGCAGCTTTCACTTATTACCTCAACTTCCCCAGGCTGGCAAAGCCTGGTCCAAGAATATTCCTGAACTTGAGCTGTGGAACTGCAGCAAGGGTCAGGTACCCAGGAGCCTCTGAGACTTAGGCTAACATGCCTTCAGACCAGCTCCCTGGTGAACCCCATAGTCAGCTCCTGCTATGAGTGGCCCAGGTCTGAGGTTTGACCACACTGTTTTGCACCTGGGCTTTGCCATTTGCCAGTGTGTGGTGTTTGCTGTGTTTTGTTCAAGTATTATAAGAAGGTGCATTTTACAGAGTACCACAATGCATGTGGATCACAATACCATCTGTGGATTCCCACAGTTTACAAAACTTGATGCCTTTTTTAGAGTCCTGTGCCGTTGGCCTAGCCCAATCTGCAAAACTTTGGTGCTTCCAGGGCCCCATAATATTCACAGAGCCCTGTGTCTCTTTTCTTCTTTTTTTTTTTTTTGAAATGAAGTCTCGCTCTGCCGCCCAGCCTGCAGTGCAGTGGCACGATCTTGGCTCACTGCAGCCTCCGCCTCCCAGGTTCACGCCATTCTCACGCCTCAGCCTCCCGAGTAGCTGGGACTACAGGCGCCCACTACCTCGCCAGGCTAATTTTTTGTATTTTTAGTAGAGACGGGGTTTCACCGTGTTCGCCAGGATGGTCTCGATCTCCTGACCTCATGATCCACCCACCTTGACCTCCCAAATGCTGGGATTACAGGCGTGAGAGAGCCCTGTGTCTCATGCTAAGCCTGATGTTGTTCATAAAACCTTGGGCTGTTTGCAGAACCTAATCCCTTACCTTCTTCAAGCCAACCCACTTAGGAAAATGCCTTTTAGTAAACCAGGAAAAATAGGAGACTCTCATTTTATAGAACTATCTGCTTGGGGGTACAAAGGAATAGGGCTGGGCCCAGATTAAAGACCTCAATGCTGGTCTCAGCTCTGTTATAATCCTGCTGGAGGACTTTGGGCTGATCCTTTGTCCTCTCTGGGTCTCTGTCTTCCCATCTGTTAAATGGAGATCATGACATCCAACCATCCACTTCAGGCCTGTCCTGAGGATCACTGTGAGATTGCCCCGAAGATGGGTAGTGGGCGGGGTGAAAAGGGGAAGAGTGCCCAGAGGCTTCTTCCTGAAAACGGCTCCAAACTGCCACCTCAGCATCTTTGTTCCCACTTCCCTTCTGGCCTAGCAGCCAGGAAGGGGATATCTATAAATGAGCCATGGGCCAGGCAGACAAACGAGGGCCTCAGCCAGAGCCTCGGCCTTCCCTGCCCCCCGGATGCCGCCTTGGAGTCAGGCCCTCGCTGTGCAGACACACTCCCATGTATGGCTCGTTCACTCTGCTCAAGGAAGGCTATGTCTTCCTTATGTCACCCATGAGGACACTGCTGCTCAGAGAGGCCTCGTGTCTTGCCTGAGGCTACATGTCACGTATACAGCAGGGGCTGGGATCTGAGCCAAGGACAGCAAGGATGGATGCCTCAGAGCATCCATCACTTCTCAGAGGTCGGAGTGCGAAGGAATGTGGAGCTCCTTTAATTCAGCCTTTCCTTTTTTCAGATTGGTAGATTGAGGCCAGGAGAGTGTGGAGTCCACGGGGGAGTCACTCTTCATGTCTCCCTAGATAAGCAGGCTTCAGTTTCTCTAGCTGATTGATGAGAAACAGGCCCCATCCTGCCAAGCATTCAGGGCTTCTCCTGTCTTTGTTGGCACAACTTCTCCATCAGGACACAGCTCATCTCCTAATTGCGAGGAGAGGAGCAGGTGTGCAGGCAGGGTGAGTGTTCAGGTTGCACAGCCACCTAACCTCAACACAGCCCCTGGCTCTTCCAGTGCCCTACTCTTGTATAGGCCCTGCTGTGCTCCCTGTAGCAGCTTAAACCCCGCCTGGAGGTTTCTCCCTACCTCCAACCACTCCCTGGGGAACCTGCCTCCCCCAACCCCCACCTCCAGGCTCTTTCACCCCACAGCAGCCTTATCCTAGTTCCAACTCCCTCCAGCCTGTGAGAATACACAACGTGTTGGAAACCGCATCCCTCCCTGAAAGTGACATCTCTGTGCCCCAGAAAGCGCATGAGCTTGGGTGTCAGTTTAACCCTGACCCAGTCCAAAGTTCTCTGAGGCTGTTTCTTCATCTGTGAAATAGAGATGAAACATGACAACTGAAAAATCATGAGATCTATGCATTTGGAGAGAAGACTTTATTTCTTTTCTTTCTTGCTTTCTTTTTTTCTTTTTCTTTTTTAGAGACAATGTCTCACTCTGTCCCCCAGGCTGAAGTGCAGTGATGCAATCATGGCTTACTGCAGCCTCCAACACCTGGGCTCCAGCGATTCTCCTGCCTCAGACACCCCAGTAGCTGAGACTACAGGTGCATGCCACCACGGCTGGTTAATTTGGTAAGTTTTTGTAGAGACAGGGTCTCACTGTGTTGCCTAGGCTGGTCTCAAGCAATCCTCCCACCTCAGCCTCCTAAAGTGCTGGGATTATAGGTATGAGACTTACTTCTTATAAAGAGTTACAGCCTACAAGGTGGCCATTCTGATGGGCTGGGGAGCTCAGTCTTTGGCAGAGTCCAGAGACAGACACTTTAAGGGAGGAGGGGTTAGATAGAAATTTAAGCTGAATGCATTGCCCAAATACACATATTCAACAGGTTATAGGAGGAGCTGTGAATATTCACGAGGTGGTCCTAATGTATGCATATTGAACAAACATGCGTGTTACATATGACCCATGTTCACCTTGGGTTGGAGACTTAACATTTAAATGCATGTATACATCAAAAGGTGAAGCAAGGACATGAAGAACTCAAGTGCGGTGTCTATAAACTGGCCAGAACCCATCCATGGTCAGTGGTCTCTTATCAGAAAAAATTCCTGAAATCAGTCTCTAGTCCAATTAGACCTATAGTTTTGGCTGGTGGAACGGGCATCAGTTAGTTAGCGTCTGGCGGTGGAGGAGCTGCAAATTGTTTTACCATTGCTTATCTCAAGACCAGGGCTTATTTAGCTGCTAGAGAAAAAGAGAAATGTTGTGGCAGTGAGAACATAGTTTATTCTTTAGTGTATGGGTGTGGGACTTAACCCTTGCCTGGCGTGACCCGAGGTCTTGTTTATAGTTTGGCATCTTATTGCCACAAAGAGTCCATTCTGTCAGTCTTATGATCTCTGTTTTAGCATTAATGCTGCTCAGGTGTAGTGTCTAAGCCACAAAAGGGAGGGGGATAAACGAGGTGTGTCTCTTGTCCCTTCATGGCCAAAAACTCAGTTTTTAAAGGTTTCTCTGGTGTCCCCTTGGCCAAGAGGTGGGTTGTCCATTCAGCAAATTGGGGGGCTTAGGTTTTGAGTTTTAGTTGACACAAGAAACCTCCTGGCAGGACTGTCCTAAACCCTGTTATCTTGCCCGACCTCCTAAGTATGTGGTACAGCTTCTTCCTTCTGGGAGATTGCTCCCAGCCTCGCCCAGTGACCTGGGGCTGGTCACTTGCCCTCTCTGATCCTTAGTGCCATTGCCTGCAAAACGCCTTCCCAGAGCAGTCATACGGCTTGGATGAGCTGATGGATGGATTAGTGCTTCCAAAATTCTGAGAGCTGAGCAGACATGAGCCATTATTAATATGGCAGTGATGGTGATGGTGATGACTCTTATAATTCTGGAAGCAGAGGATGAGGAGGAAGTAAATCATGACACGTACGTGCCAGGTCAGCCTGACCTCACTGACAACCCAGGGGAATAAATCACTAGGAAGGCCCCCTGAGGTAGGAGGAAGCTCAGCAGCAACATGGGGACTCTGTAGGTGGGCGGGGGGACCACTGTGCACAGTTGTTGTTCTGCAGGTGCTGCAGGGCTCCAGCTTGGGCACTGGCTGGCCTTCAGCCCCCAGCCTCGGCTCTGCCACTGACATGCTGATCAGGTCTCATTCCCTGCCTGGTCCTCAGTTTCCTTATTATAAAACGGTGGAGGTTGGGGGGTGCAGGTGCAGTGGCTCATGACTATAATCCCAGTGCTTTGGGAGACCAAAGCAGGAAGATTTCTTGAGGCCAGGAGTTCAAGGCAAGCCTGGGAAACACAGTGAGACCCTGTCTCTACCAAAAATTTAAAAATTAGCCAGGTGTGATGGCACATGTCTGTGGTCCCAGCTACTGGGGAGGCTGAAGTGGGGAGGATCCCTTGAGCCCAGGAGTTAGAGGCTGCAGTGAGCTATGATCACACCACTGCACTCCAGCCTGGGCAGCAGAGCGAGACCCTGTCTCTAACAACAACAAAAAAATTTAACGGTGGTTGGGGATGGGGGTGGTGGGAGTTGGGGGAAGAGTCTCATTCTGTTCTGACCCTGTCTTTTGGAGTCTCATTCTGTTCATGGCCCACATGAGCTAATGGCTGTGCCACTGTTTTCCTAAAGTGTCAAGTGTGGGATTACAGTTTTTAATAATGTGTCTTCTTGGAGAGAGGACACGGTAGAGGGGTGGTGCAGCAAAGGCTGGGAGGGACGCCGAGGGTGGGGGCTGGGGATGGGGTAAGAGGGAGAGGCAAATGCGGGATGAGAGCAAGCCCCTGCCCGGCTGTGGATAATTTGGAAGAAGGGCCCTGCTCCCCAAAGACTTTGCAACACTGCCCCCTGGGGGCTGGAGAGGAAGCCTGTGCCCTGACTTTTCCTCTGAGACTTCAGTCAGGGAGGGGACCTTGAAGGATCACTGTCCAGAGGCTGAACTGGGTGGGCCAGAAGAAACCCAGCTAGGGCAGTCATCGCCTGCCTGCCTTCCCCACCTGTCCATTCCACTTTACGAGCCTCTCAAATCTGCAGCCCTGTCCTGGTCTAGCCCACCACCGCTCTTGTCTGGGCCATGCTCTGGCCTCTTTCCCACCTCCAGTCTCACACCAGCCCATCTTCCTGCAAGCCAGAGGGAACTTTCTAACCCTTAAATCCTACCATGCCCCATTCTGTGTAAAACTCTGACCCAGCTCCCAGTGCCCTCAGGAGAGACCATCCTTCTCAGCCTGACACTGGGGTAGGACTTTTTGGGTGTGACTGCTGGCTTCCCCCCTTGGTAGCTGTGTTACTTAATTCTTACTTTGCACTTTTTTTTTTTTTTTTTTTTTTTTTTGAGACAGAGTCTTGCTCTATCTCCCAGGCTGGAGTGTAGTAGCATGATCTCAGCTCACTGCAGCCTCTGCCTCCTGGGTTCAAGCAATTCTCCTGCTTTAGTCTCCTGAGTAGCTGGGACTACAGCTGTGCGTCACCACACCTGGCTAATTTTTGTATTTTTAGTAGAGACAAAGTTTCACTATGTTGGTCAGGCGGGTCTCGAACTCCTGTCTTCTGGTGATCCACCCATCTTGGCCTCCTAAAGTGCTGGGATTACAGGCGTGAGCCATGGCGCCCAGCCTGCAGTACTTTTTTAAATTGTAAAGTATATATAACATAAAATGTTAACATAAAATTCAGTGGCATGAAGTACATCTACATTGTTGTGCAACCACCCTCACCCTCCATCTCCATACCTCCCTCATCTTTCCAAACGGAGACTCAGATTCATGTGTTCTTCATTCCACCTCTGTTTCCTCATCTGACGGATGGAACTAATCACTCAGTGTGCGTTGCACGTGCTTATAGGTGGGTAATAGGTATTCAGGTAATGCTATGATTGTTTTCTTCTCTTGAGGAAGTTGCTCTGGAAAGTCAGTGCAGCAGCACTGCACGGAGTGGTCTCTAGAAACCCACAGCCCACCGCCGCCCGGCTTCATTTCTGTGGCTCGGGCACATTTTCTGAGAGCTACTGGGGAAGCATGCCGCCCATCTCATCTGGGAAGATGAGTCACTTCCTCTGCTGATGGGTTATGAGCCTAGGGATGGGGAAGGCAGGAAGCAGAACACAGGCAGCGGCTTCTCGGCTGGTCGGGGCCTCCGTAGCGGCTCACATAAGAACCATGTGGCCAGGTGGATTCTCTCTGGTGTCTGGACAGGGTAGGACACCCTAACTTGCCTGTGTGCCAACTCTCTCAGGAGGGGCCTGGAGCAGGCTAACTTCCTTCCATCAGTGCTGCTTATTCAGAGCACATCAGTTCGCTTTTTGCTTGATTCTCTCCTTTTCACATCACACTCCCAACACATCACTCCCCACCATTCTGCGCACACACTTCCAAGATTCACTCACTCCAACTCTTCCTGGCATGTGCGTCTAAAATCATCTCACCTTCTAAGTGGCACTGTCCTTGTTTAAATGCATGTCCTTTTTTTTTTTTTTTTTTTTTTTTTTTGTCCCCTAGGTGGAACTAGGGGAGAGACCAGGTTTCAGGCATCCCTGATGGATCCTGGTTTCTGGCCTGCTCTCTGACCAGGGGAGCAAGTGGATTTATCCAGCAAACAGGCTGAATGGTGGTGTCAGAATCAGAGCTGGGTCCAGACAGGATGCTTAGAGGGCCACAGAATCTCCTCCTAAGAGTCCTTCTGCTGGGGACTCCAGTTTCTTCAGTTAAAGACACCAACCATCCTCCAGAAAGAGCCAGCAGTGGCAAGCAATCAGCTTAAGCAAACCAGTCAAGTCTTTGGAGTAGCTTAGGCTGGAACTCGGCCAACATTAGTTGCGTGGTATGGGCAGATACTTCATTTTTCTAAGTCTCAGCTTCTTCTTCAAAATGGATGCAACGATTACGACTAACACTCATTATTTGCTAAGCACTATTCTAAGCACTTGTATCAGCTCAGTTAATGCTCCCAACAACCTATTATAACCCCCAATTTACAGATGAGGAAACTGAGGTACAGAGAGACCTGCCAAGGTCACACAGTTGGTAAGAGGCAGACCAGGATCTTAACTTAGACAATCTGGCCCCAGAGTCCAAGCCCCTGAGACGGCACTTAACCGTCTCAAAGGGCAAATTTGAGGACTTGGTCATCATCCACTGGTCCCTAAGCCATGAGGTTGAATACGGAACGAGCCAAGTACTAAGCTGCTGCCTTTGACTGACCCTGGGCATTTTACTTTCCTTGTTAAATCTCAGGTTTCCCTCCTACAACAGGAGGGGCTTGAACTCCAGCTCCGGTTCAGCAAAGAGCTCACCATTTGCCTGGAAACCTGCCCCTCCCAGGTCCCTGTTCTGAGCCCCTCCTGTCTCCTCAGAGTCAGCCCCCATCCCCACAGCCTGTGTGGCAACTCTGCCTCATATTCCTCTGTCTCTTACTCCCTCTTTTCCCTAAATTCAAAGCCCACTCCTTGTTCCTGTGGAACCCTGCACAGCTTCCTTAATCTTCTGTGACTCCTGTCTCCCCAGTTCTAATCCATCCTCCACATTCTAATGGAGCCATCTTTCCAAACACTAATCTTTTTTTTTTTTTTTTTTTTTTTTTTTTTTTTTTTTTTTTTTTTTGACAGGATCTTGCTCTGTCATTCAGACTGGAGTGCAGTGGTGCCACCCTAGCTCACTGCAGCCTCAAACACCAGCAATCCTCCAGCCTCAAGCTTCCCAAGTAGCTGGGACCACAGGCTTGCACCATCATGCACAGCTATTTTTTTTTTATTTTTATTTTTATAGAGACAGAGTCTTGCTATGTTGCCCAGGCTGGTCTCAGACTCCTGGGCTCAAGTGATCCTCCCACTATGGCCTCCCAAAGTGCTGGGATTACAGGTGTGAGCCACCGTGCCCAGCTCCAAACCCTAATCTTATTGTGCCCAGCCTTTCTCCTCAGAGCAAAGCCTATTTCTTAGCCTAACATTTGCTGCTCATCACCACACACCTATAACCTACCTTACACTTTCATCCCTGGCGCCTGCGTATGCACAGTTCCCTCAGCTCAAATGCCCTTCCTGCCTTTTACCACTGGATTAGCACAGATCCATCCTTCACGTGGTAAGGACGACCTCCAATCCCTCCCAGCACCACCCAAGTGTTCTCTGCTTCCTCCTGAAAGAATACGTATGTGCTCACAGTCATATTCTAGCTTTCCACGTGTCCTTGGCTAATGAGCATCGAGCTGGCTGGACGTTCCCTCGGGGAGCTTCCCATCAGCCAGTCCCTCTGCCTGCAGCCTTCCTCCTGTTCATTCATCTGAGCTGCTCCAATGCTCCAACGCAAATGGAGTTTTTCTTCCCCTTCTCAGACACTGGACTAAGAATGGGGGCAACCCAGGGTCACCTGTCACAGGACTGGCATAATCCCAAAGAAGCTGAGTGCGAGAGTCTCAGGCTTTGCAAGGTGAGAAGCCTTCCAGGGAGTGGAATCTCTGTGGCTGTGGTGGCGAATGAACTGAGGCACTTGATTTGCAAAGCGCTCTCACATAGAGCAGCTCGCTAAACTTCACTCAAGCCAATATTGCCATGATTATTACCCCCATTCACAAAGAGGAAACAGAGGCAGAGAGAAGTGAAGTCATGCGCCCAAGGACACACAGGCCGTATGTGGAGCTGAGATTTGAGAACAGTGCATTTGGCCACCAAAGCTGATGCCCTTACGCTGGGGCCACACTGCCCCCTGGTGGCAGCGAGGATGGTGGCGGTGATGAGTATGTACTAAAAAAAAAAAAAAAAAAAAAAAAAAAAAAAAATTAGCCAGGCGTAGTGGCAGGTGCCTGTAATCGCAGCTCCTCGGGAGTCTGAGAGAATTGCTTAAACCGGGAGGCAGAGGTTGCGGTGAGCCAAGATCACGCCACTGCACTCCATCAGCCTGGGTGACAGAGTGAGACTCCATCTCAAAAAAAAAAAAAAAAAAAAAAAAAAAAAAGAAATACCTGATGATCAATCCTCCATTTTGCAGAAGAGAAAACAGGTTCTCAGAGAGCTAAATGCCAGGCTTGAATCCAAATTAGTCTGGCATCAAGATCAGAGCATTTAACCACGATATTGCCTCCCGGTCTCATTCAATGGGGAACAAACACTTCTACAGTCTCAATACCTTCACAAAATTCCCCCACCACTCCAGCCTTAAGTGAGGGTAGGCCCTCCCCCTGGAGCGCCAAATCTGCACACTGACCTTTATTACACTCTTTTTACTCTCTTGTCTCCCACTCAATGCCCTGGGAGCCCAGATACTGGCTTCAGAAGCTCTCCTCCTCCTCCTCCTCTATTAACCATCCTCTCCCTCTCCCATTCCTTCAGCCTCTCTACTGGCTGCTTCCTACCCATGAATGGTGGGAAATATGCTCAA
The DNA here is from genome assembly GCF_007565055.1 of Rhinopithecus roxellana. NCBI lineage: Eukaryota > Metazoa > Chordata > Mammalia > Primates > Cercopithecidae > Rhinopithecus > Rhinopithecus roxellana. The sequence continues at coordinate 57,058,765 of NC_044563.1, forward strand.
ATATCTCAAATTTTTAAAGTACAACAAAATTCTCCCTGACTTCCTGCTATGGTCTGAATGTGCTCCCTCAAAATCCGTATCTTAAAACTTGGCCAGGTGTGGTGGCTCACACCTGTAACCCCAGCATTTTGGGAGGCCGTGGTGGGAGAATTGCTTGAGGCCCAGAGTTCAAGACCAGCCTGTGCAACATAGTGAGACCCTGTCTCTACAAAAATGGAAAAAACTAGCCAGGCATAGTGGCATGCGCCTGTAGTCCCAGCTATACAGGAGGCTGAGGTGGGAGGATCACTTAACTCCAGGAGTTTGAGGCAGTGAGCTATGATGGTGCTACTGCATTCCAACTGGTGCAACAGAGTGAGACTTTAATCTAAAAAAATTAAATGAATGCATGAATGAATAAATAAATTAAAATTTAAAAGGTCAGACATGTTCTCAGCTCCCACCTACTTGGGAAGCTAAGGCAGGACGATTGTTTGAGGCCAGGGGTTCAAGATCAGCCTGGGCAACAAAGCAAGATCCTGTCTCTACAAAAAAAAAAAAAATTTCTTCTTTTTTTTTTCAATAAAGCCAACCTAACCTCTAGGGTGATGGTATTTAACGGTGGGGACTTTGGGAAGTGATTAGGTTGTAAGGGTGAAGCCCTCTTGAATGAGATTACATCCCTTATAAAAGAGGCCGAAGAGAGCTTGTTGGTCCCTTCCACCATGTGAGGACACAACTAGAAAGTGCCATCTATGAAGCAGAGAGCAGCCCTCACCAGACACCGGATCCACTGGCACCTTGATCTTGGACTTCCCAGCCTCCAGAACTGTGAGCAATGAATTTCTGTTGTTCATAAATGACCCAGTTTAAGGTATTTTATTATAAAACCTTGAACTGACTAGGACACATCTCATCAGTCTCCAACCATCCACATCTCTCTCTCTCTCTCTCTCTTTTTTTTTTTTTAAGACCACAGAAGCCTGACCATTCTGTTTAATTATCTCTAATAATCCTTAAAAATCAGCACACAAATCCATTCCAGGTAGCTTTGCCTCTCCATCTGCTGTGGTGGCATTTGTCCAGACGCCACTACCCCCCTAAGAGTGGGTCAACCTGGGGGAGCAAGGCCTAAGAAAGGAAAGGAAAGGTAAGGAAGGGAAAGGCCCCCTAGCGTCTGCCCCACAGCCCTGGGATAGGCACATATTTAGCCTGGCCTGAGACAGGGCAGGAAGAGGCCACAGGGCTGAGTGCAGGGACAAAGGGGCCAGGGTCCCAAGTGTCCGGGCCCCCAGCTACCCACCCCATGTCTGTTTTTGGTTTTGTCATTAAAAAAATAAAGTGACAAATACTGGTGGAAACCAGTTGTTGCACTGTATTCTGTTAAAAATACGGACCAAGGGCATAGAGAGTCTCCTCTTCGGCAGGTCCTGCTTCACAGGATGTCTGCCCGCTTGCCCCGCACACGGCTTCGAGCCTTGGTCCGGGCTTTGAAGGCGGCAGCATTGTACAGGTGCTTCCTGAAGCGTGGAACCTTGCAGGCCTTCAGGGCAGTGGCATCCAGCACCAGCACAGGGCCCAGGCCAAAGATGTCACGGAGTAGCTCATTGCTCTGGAGGTGGTGGTGCATAGCTGAACCCAGCACTTCCTTGACGGCAGTGTAGATCCGGTGCCCAGCCCAGCTGTCCCGGTAGAGCACCTCAAAGCCGAAGCGCAGTATCTCTTCTTCACGTTCACCGCCCTCCACGGAGTGCAGCACGGCGCGGAAAGTAGAGCACTGGCGCCGGCGATCGGCCTTGGCACGGTACTTGTTACTGTCAGTGACCAGACAGAGTGCGCAGGACACTGCAGAGGGCCTCCATGTCCTCGTAAACAAACACCTCCTCAAGGTCCCGGGCAAGCTCAAAGAGCAGTGCAATGGTTTCACCGGCAGCGATCCGCAGGTTCACACTTTCACTGGACAAGAGCTGGGGCAGCCGGGGCAGCTGCCTGTCAAGGATGTGGCTGATTTGGGTGCTGGGGGAGATGGTGAGCAGCAATGCCCAGGACTGCAGGGCAGCACAGAGCAGGCCATGCAGGCTGGCAGGAACCACAGGAGTTGTGGAGCTGCCCAAGCCATAGAACCGGCTGAAAACACTTTCTAAGTAGGCAAGGCAAGAGACCAGGTCCTGGATGTTGGCAGCAGCCACGTAGCAGCCCAGGCCAAGAGCAGAAGCACAGTGGAGCCGGGCAGCAGGGCTAGCTGTGCTGTCACTGAGCACAGAGACCAGCAGAGGCTGCAGGCTGTGGAACAGCTCCTCACCCTTGGGTTCAGGGCCCAGCTGCACGCAGAGCAGGCCTAGCACAGCAGCAGGCAGGGCTTGTTCCTCTCCCTTCCCTTTCTTGAGGCACTTTTCCAGGGCATCAGCTAGTGTGAGGCGGCGCTCCAGCAAGAAGTCAGGGAGTAGGCGCGACGCCAGGGCCAGGCGCAGGCTCTCGAGAGCACCCTGCCGGGTCTTGGCACTCTTGTCTGTGAGGCAGTCCACATACTCCTTCAGCTTTTACTCAAGGTCTTTCTGCTGGCCCTGCTCATCCACGACATCCCCCGCAAGGCTGTCCTCTGCAGTGGTGCTGAGAAGGCTGGGGCATTCACTGGCGGTGCTGCGGACCTCACTGGCTGCCTCATCATCACTGGAACCCGAGTCAGCTTGGGTACTGCTCCGGGCACCTCCTCCACGGCGCGGACCACCCTTCCGGAGTGTGTTGCCCTTACAGGCGCGAGGCACGCCGGGAACCGGGCGCGGGGGGCGCGGGGGGCGCGGGGGGCGCGGGGTCAGGGACCCGGTGAGTGTGGGCTCCCGGACGGCGAGACGCTGGCCGGTGCGCTGCGCTGAGACTTGGCCAGACCACCGGCGCCACACGCCGCGCCCGCCACCATCTTCGGGAGGCGCCCATCCACGTCGTCTCTTTACAGGCAAACATCTTGAAGACGTTATCTATTCTCTCTCCATTTACTCACTCTCAACCTTCCTTGCTCACTGTTCCACTGGCCTGTTCGCATCTGGGGCACCAGTTCACACCTGGGGCACCCTTCATCACTGGACCCCACAGACACTTTTCATCTAGTTCTTGTCCTCTTGGGCACATCTGCAACATTTGATGCTGCTGACCACAGCTGCCCTAGGGAGCCTCTGTGATATTACACTCTCCGGGTTTTGCTTCGTGCTCTCTAGCTGTTGTTTCTCAGTATCTTTTGCAGACATTTCTTTTTCTGCCTCAGTCTCATGTTGTTTTCCCCCCAAGGTTCTGTCCTTCTCACACTACACTCTCTCCCTAGGTGATCTTGTTCGCTGTCGTTAGTATATGCTTCCCAAGTCTTCGCCTGCATCTACTCTTGTCTCCTGAGCTCCAGACATCAGTCAACATCACCACCATGTCTTGTCCCCCAAACCAGAATACTGGGCATCATCTTGGACCTTTCCATAATCAGTTGTCAAATTCTGACTATTCTACCTCTTGAAGATTCTCCAAATTTTTTTTTCCTCACTATGTTGCCCAGGCTGGAATGCAGTGGCTTGATCTCGGCTTACTGCAACCTCTGCTTCCCAGGTTCAAGAAATTCTCCTGCCCCATCCTTCCAAGTAGCTGGAATTACAGGCATGTGCCACCACACCTGGCTAATTTTTATGTTTTTAGTAGAGGTGGGGTTTCACCATGTTGGCCAGGCTGATCTCGAACTCCTGGCCTCAAGTGATCCACCCGCCTCAGCCTCCCAAAGTGGGATTACAGACGTGAGGCACCATGCCCAGCTAGATTCTCTAAGCTTTTATAGTTAAGAGGTATGGCTTTGCAGATGGATTGGACTCTACACTAACTCACTATTTGTCCAGCAGAATGACCAAAGCAGGCTTAGTTACTTAACCCTCTGAGCTCCCTCATCTATAAAACAAAGGTAATGGAAATTGATCTTTGGATTAAATGAAATGAAGTATGTGACTACCAGGGCACAGCCATTAGTACAAGTAAGCTCTCAATAAAGGGCAGCCGTCATCTGCTATCGTTGTCATTAATACTCCTCCCTCTTCTTCTCCTCACCACCAAGCTTCCTGGCTGGTTGCCCTGCCTCTGGTCTCTCTCTCCCACTCCAAGACATTCTCCATGGCAGTGGGTATGAGCCTTCTCAAACATGTAGCTAACTATGTTAGTCCTCTGTCTGAGGCCTGGTTCTGGCTTTCCAATGTCCTCATGCTGAGTGTTTAGTCCTTGGCTTCAAGACTCTCTTCCCTCTGGCCCCTACCAACCTCTTTAGCCTCATCTTTGGAGACTCCCAGTCTCTCTTTCTATATTGCAGCCCAAACCAACTTCTATCTCCCTTCTAACACACCTCCTGCTTTTTCTACACCTCATGACTTTGTTTACCCCCTCCTTTGTGGCCTGCACTCTATTCATCTGTTTGAAATTTATGACCCATTTAAGAGATGTCTTCCATGATGCGAGTCGGCTTCATTTCCTCCTCTGGGCCCTTCAGCTCTACAGTAGCAGAGATCACAGTGGATATGATGGACAAGGTTTGGACAAGGTTTTGACTGGCTACCCTACTAGACTGTGTCAATTGCCTGTGACCACGCACCCAGTGCAAAGCCAACCTCATTCAATGTGGAATGAAGAATGAGCCTCAGCTATCCTAATCTTTAAAATGGCGGCATTGGCAGCCAGTCCTGGTCAATCCAGAAGAGGGAAAGAGCACTGGAGTCTGGAGGAAGATGAAGTCACAGAAGGCTCCCTCGAGGAGGTTGGGCTTAGAATTATAAGGCCTCTGTATTAGTCCATTTTCACACTGCTGATAAAGACATACTCAAGTCTGGACTTCTTCTGAGTCCTCCAAACTGTTCCAACCTGAGCTTGTTACCCAGTTCCAAAGTTGCTTCCCCATTTTTGGGTATCTTTTCAGCAATGCCCCACTCAATTGGCACCAATTGACTGTATTAGTCCTTTTTCACAATGCTGTTAAAGACATATCTGAGACTGGGCAATTTACAAAAGGAAGAGGTTTATTGGACTTACAGTTCCACTTGGCTGGGGAAGTCACACAATCATGGCAGAAGGCAAGGCAGAGCAAGTCCCGTCTTACATGAATGGTAGCAGGCAAAGAGAGAATGAGGAAGACGCGAAAGCGGAAACCCCTGATAAAATCATCAGATCTCGTGAGACTTGTTCACTACCAAGAGAACAGTATGGGGGAAGCCACCTCCATGATTCAATTGTCTCCCACTGAGTCCCTCCCACAACACATTGGAATTGTGGGAGTACAATTCAAGATGAGATTTGGGTGGGGACACAGAGCCAAGCCATATCATCCTCTAAGAACGATTAAGAGTGAGCAAGAGAGGGCAAGAGTGCGGATTTGGGAGACTGGGTGGCTCTCTGTTCTGTCACGCTTGTTCCTCCAGCTTCAATACACTTGAAGGATCCTAGCAGCCAATAGCACAGCATTTTACATTTACACGGAAAATTTTCACAAACTTTTTCATTTGTGTCATTAGTTGGTGCAGAGGCTGGAGTGAGAGTTAGGAAATCTGCCTTGTCTTTGGATTGCTGTGTGACTTTGGGCAATCCCTTTCACCTCTGAGCTTGTTTCCTCATCTGTCACATGTGGATACCAATAGTTGCTCCATACGTGGGAAAGTCCTCATAGACCATAAAGTTCTGTGTCCCACTGAGCACTATTAATCTTGTTGTTCTAATTATCAGCAAAGCCCATGGTAACTGCTAACCAGCCACATGGGGGTCTCCAGAAAATATTATTCAGGGCCCCAGTAAAAGGGAACCTCTGGGGGTCAAGGCCTCAGCAGGCCAAGAAGGGGTAGAGCTTGGGGGTTTAATGGGATAGGCTCAGCTCCAACCTGGTTCTTCCCACTGAGGCAGCACTGGCTTGGGGAGAGGAAGGAGCAGCTGGCATGGCCTGGGTTGGGCAGATGAGCTGGGCCGACCTGCAGAGGTCTCTGGTATGAAAGCTGAAAGTGAAATGCCCAAAGCCTGTCATAGTCAAGGAGGGGCTAGGCTCTGGGAAGACAGTGTTTGGGGAGGTGGGCATTAGGGACCCTCATCCCGCTAGGAGAGGGGCTCTAAGAGAAGGGATCTGAGCCAAACTCTTTGTGCTCTGATTTAGAGCATTCCGGGTGGGCAGGCTATGCTGCTGGTTTACCATCTGTGTGACTGTGGCTGGGTCAGAACCCCCTCTGGGCCTCCCCCTGCTTATCAGCAGCAATACAGGAGCTGGACTAGGAGCTCTCTATAGAGCCCAGTGTTGTCTGATTCTGTAGCAGCACTGGACAGGAAGCCCTGAGGTTGTCAGGACAGTCATGGTCCAGTCTGCCTGTGGAAAACTGGGAAGCCAGGTGCCCAGACCCCACTGATATGCTGGTTTTGTAAAAGAGGGGTCAGAACACATCCCAGGCCCCAGGGAACCCATAGTCTGGTGAGGGAAGCAGATGTGAACATGGATAGCTCCCAGCATTGTCTGGGCTGCCAGATGGGCAAGCTTCAGGGACCCTCCCATAGAGGACACCTGGGAGCCCTGAACAGGGAGCAGGCATCTGGCTTCTGGTGTGGCTCTGCCACTAGCTCTCTGTGTAGCCTTGACCAAGGTCAGCTCTCCTTTCAGCTTTAAAAAAATGTATTTTAAAATTATTTTTATTTTTTATAGAAACAGGGTCTCGCTATGTTGGCCAGGCTGGTCTTGAACTCTTGATCTCAGGTGATCCATCTGCCTCGACTTCCCAAACTGTTGGGATTACAGGCTTGAACCACCGCACCCAACCCAGGTCTGCTTTATCTTGACAGGGAGTGAATTTATTTTCAACTTGGGTTCCATTCAGGAAATAACTTCTTCTATCAAAGGCATATACAATGTCTCTGCCCTCTGAAAGTGACCAACAGAGGAGTTTCACAGGGCATCGGACTTTCAGTACTAAAACCAGGACGGTTCAGGGCAAATCAATATGGTTGGTCACCGTATGATACGACAAAGAGAAAGGATACGAAGACAGATCCTAGGGCACCCAGGTTAGACAGAGACAGAGCAAGCGCCTGCACAGGCACACAGAAAAGGAAGCTATTTCTGGGGTAAGCAGACAACATTTTGTAGTGCTTCTTGGAGGAAGCCACTAAAGAGAAAGATATCACAGAAAAGGAATTCTCATGTGAATGGAAATGGAGAGACTAAAACAAAGGGCACTGATTCAGACATAACATTCCGTCCCAGATAGAGTGAGATGAGAATGGAGCGGGGCATAGAAGAGGAATGGAATCCAGAGCACCACAGAAGCCATTGTTTCGGTTATCCCCCAAGAAGGTTTCCCAGCAGCTCCCTAGAGTTCATGAGCTAGGAGTCTTTATCAGTGGCCCCTGACAATCCTCCAGACTCAGAGGAACACAGTGTCAGGGGAACCTTAGAATAAATGACATAGTTTTCACTCCAGGGTTTAGCTTTACTCACTCGCAACCAGTGATTCTGCTGTCTTCACAAGGTCCCGAGATAAAGAACCCCATTCAGGAATCATGCAGGCATAGCTGGACCGGATGGGCTTATGTCAAATGACTACAGTCAAGATTCTGGTGCTTAGAGTGGGCAAAACCTGGTAAGTGTATTCATCAACATTACCATACCTAGAAGATTACTTCACCTGTGCTAGTGGGAACTGGGCTAAAAACCAGACATCCTTAAAGGAGCTACTCGAACTAATAAAAGAGCTACTTGATTTTTTAATTGGCACTTGAACACAAGCAGATGCCTCTCAGATTTTTTCTCTCCAATAGGTTAAATTTGCCCACCAACATTGCAATCTTATTTTTTAATTTTTGTAAGATAAGGTCTTGGTCTGCTGCCCAGCTTGGAGAGCAGTGGCGTGATCATGGCTCACTGTAGCCTCACACTACTATGCTTACCTTAATATCTGGAGTAGTTACGATTACGGGTGCATGTCACAATGCCTGACTAACTTTTTTGACTTTTTGTAGAAAAGGGGTCTTCCTGTGTTGCCTGGCTGGTCTCAAACTCCTGGCCTCAAGCGATCCTCTGGCTTTAGCCTCCAAAAGTGTTGGGATTACAGGTGTGAGCCACCATGCCTGGCTACAATCTTATTCATGTGATTCATTTATGTTATTATTATTATTTTTAGAAGCAATGAATCTAGGGTTAGAAAGTTACTTAAAGGAATCTAGCTGCTATCCAAATGTTAAATCTCTGTAGCATTCCAGACAAAGACCTCAGCCTTGCAACCTCTAGCTACATGGACTTCACTAATTATCAAGCCTGTTTTTGCATTATGGAGTCTTTTATTTTTTTTGGTCCTTCCTTCCTTCCTTCCTTCCTTCCTTCCTTCCTTCCTTCCTTCCTTCCTTCCTTCCTTCCTTCCTTCCTTCCTTCCTTCCTTTCTTTCTCTCTCTCTCTCTCTCTCTCTCTCTCTCTCTCTTCCTTCCTTCCTTCCTTTCTCTCTCTCTCTCTCTCTTTTTCTTTTTTTTTTCAGGGTCTCACTCTGTTGCCCAGACTGGAGTGCAGTGTTGCAATCTCAGCTCACTGCAAACTCCGCCTCTGGAATTCAAGTTATTCTGCCTCAGCCTCCTGAGTAGCTGGGACTACAGGCATGTGCCACCACACCCGGCTAATTTTTGTATTTTTAGTAGAGACAGGGTTTTACCATGTTGTCTAGGCTGGTTTTCAAACTCCTGAACTCTGGTGATCTGCCTGCCTTGGCCTCCCAAAGTGCTGGGATTACAGGCATGAGCCCACCGCACCCGGCCTTCATTATGGGGTCATTCTAATGGTAAGAAACTTCTTCCATATGTGGGACTGATCTCTGGGCCCCTGAAGCTGCTAACAGTGGTCCCAGTTCTTTGTAAGTGTTGCTCCTTCTCTTTGACAGTTCTTAGGTGTTTGTGTCTACCTCTCTTCCCCCCAAAACAGGACCAGCTCTTTCTGCCATTGCTGTTAGATGTCTCACCACTCCAGGAATCTTAATTGTGCAATACAATTCCTGGCACAAAGAAAGTGTTGGGACTGAGATCCATAGTTGGAAAGGAAAAAGATACATGTTCTAGTGAATGTTTCCTTGATTGTTCTGGTTTCCAGATGTTCCCAGTGTGTATCAACAGACATCCAGCTTTGACCCACTGTGGGGGCCACAGCCTGTAAAGGATCAGAGGACTCCTAGCCTGTCTTCTGCCTGGTCAGCATTCCCTCTCTGCCAGAGTCCCTCTTCCCCCAACCCCCATCTTTGTGATTTTCTTTCTTTTTTCCTCTTTTCTTCTTTTCTTTTCTTTCCTTCCTTCCTTCCTCTTCCTCTTTCTCTTTTTTCTTCTTCTTCTTTCTTTCTTTTCTTTCTTTCTTCTTTCTTTCTTTCTTTCTTTCTTTCTTTCTTCTTTCTTTCTTTCTTTCTTTCTTCTTTCTTTCTTTCTTTCTTTCTTTCTTTCTTTCTTTCTTTCTTTCTTTCTTTCTTTCTTTCTTCTTCTTCTTCTTCCTTCCTTCCTTCCTTCCTTCCTTCCTTCCTTCCTTCCTTCCTTCCTTCTTTCTCTCTCTCTCTCTCTCTCTTTCTTTCTTCTTTCTTTTTTTTTTGATGGAGTTTCGCTCTTGTTGCCCAGGCTGGAGTGTAATGGCACAATCTCTGCTCACTGCAACCTCTGGCTCCTGGGTTCAAGCAATCCTCCCACCTCAGCCTCTGGAGTAGCTGGGATTACAGGCACCTGCCACCATGCCTGGCTAATTTTTGTATTTTTAGTACAGATAGGCTTTTACAATGTTGGCCAGGCTGGTATTGAACTCCTGGCCTCAAATGATCTGCCTGCCTTGGCCTCCCAAAGTTCTGGGATTACAGGTGTGAGCCACCATGCCTGGCCTTGATTTTCTTCTTAATCTATCTGCTTATCCTGGTGGGTGATGCCCTTATCCTGGTTGTTGTGATGGCAGAGCCCAGCCTCCACAAGCCCATGTACTTCTTCCTGATAAACCTCTCAGCCCTGGATGTCCTCTCCATTACAGTCACCATCCCCAAGATGCTGTCCCTATTCTTGCTTGGGGACCACTTCCTCAGCTTCCCTGCCTGCTTCCTGCAGATGTACCTGTTCCACAACTTCTCCTGCTCAGAAGCCTTCATCCTGGTGGTCATGGCCTATGACTGCTATGTGGCTACCTGCTGCTCACTGCACTACCCTGTCCTCATGACCCCACAGACCAATGCTGTTTTTGCAACCAGTGCCTGGCTCACTGCCCTCCTCCTGCACGTCCCAGCAGTGGTACAGACCTCCCAGATGGCATTTGACAGCATTGCCCGCATCTACCACTGCTTCTGCGACCACTTGGCTGTGGTCCAGGCCTCCTGCTCTGATACCACCCCCCACACCCTCATGGGCTTCTGCATCGCCATGGTGGTGTCCTTCCTCCCCCTTCTCCTGGTGCTTCTCTCCTATTCCCACATCCTGGCCTCAGTGCTTCACATCAACTCTTGAGAAGGGCACTCCAAAGCCTTCTCCACCTGTGGCTCCCAACTCCTGGTGGTGGGCACCTACTACTCATCCATTGCCATAGCCTATGTGGCCTACAGGGCTGACCTGCCCCTCAACTTCCACATCATGGGCAATGTAGTACATGCCATTCTCTTCTTCTTCTTCTTCTTTTTTTTAATACCTCCTTCCCTCCCTGTATATGCCATGCCATTCTCACACCTGTTCTCATCTGCATGCTGAGGAACAGGGATGTCAAAGCAGCCATCACCAAGATCGCATATCCCCAGGAGTCAGGGTGTTCTGGGGGCCCTAGATCCCTAGATCCAACTAATTCAGCTCCCAGGATACCAGTGACAGCACCTAGCTAAGAAGAACAACTCAATAAATATTTTTAAATGAATTACAGCAATCTAATTTGGTTTTGTTTAGTTGAGCAGACAGCTACAATCTGGTTCTCAAATACTGGATCAGGAAGTTTTCCCAATAGTACTGTAGAATAATTGAAGACTTCACAATTTTCTTTTCTTTCTTTTTTTTTTTTTTTTTTTGAGACAGAGTCTCACTCTGTCGCCCAGACTGGAGTGTAGCGGCGCGATCTTGGCTCACTGAAAACTCTGCCTCTTGGGTTCAAGTGATTCTCCTGCCTCAGCCTCCCGAGTAGTTGGGATTACAGGCACCCGCCACTACACCCAGTTAATTTTTGTGTTTTTATTTTATTTTATTTTTTTATTTTTTATTTTTTTTTGAGACGGAGTCTCGCTCTGTCACCCAGGCTGGAGTGCTGTGGCCGGATCTCAGCTCACTGCAAGCTCCGCCTCCTGGGTTCACGCCATTCTCCTGTCTCAGCCTCCCGGGTAGCTGGGACTACAGGCGCCGCCACGTCGCCCGGCTAGTTTTTTGTAGTTTTTAGTAGAGACGGGGTTTCACCGTGTTAGCCAGGATGGTCTCGATCTCCTGACCTCGTGATCCACCCGACTCGGCCTCCCAAAGTGCTGGGATTACAGGCTTGAGCCACCGCGCCCGGCCCAATTTTTGTGTTTTTAATTGAGATGGGGTTTCACCATCTTGGCCAGGCTGGTCTTGACCTCCTGACCTCAGGTGATCTGCCCACCTTGGCCTCCCAAAGTGCTGGGATTACATGCGTGAGCCACCACGCCTGGCCGGCTTCACAATTTTCATCCGTCATTAATGTAATGAATAAAATTTTATCATTCAGTCATTCATAAAAATTCTTATTGGGTGCTAGAGACAGAAATGAACCAGACACAAACTGTTTCCCTGGAGGCATCTATAGTTGAGTGTAGGAGTCAGACCCAGAGAGAAAAAAACATCTGGTGATAGGACAAAGAGAAACAAAAGGTGTTGAAGGAGCTCAGAAGTTAGCATTTCATTCAATGTTAACATTTTCTCTTGTGAGTTCTTATATTTTTGGCATTGAGTATCACTTATTTGTTAGCAAGTACTCATGTATCAGCAACATGGGCAGTGGAGGGTTGGGGAGCTTGGAAAGATCGGGTAACCACTAGCTGCTCCAGCCAGGGAGTGGTAACACTGTCCATGTTCCTGCCCAGTTGGAAGGATTCATCTTTAGTTTGAATGACCATCAAGATAGGATGCTTATGACCAGGCACGATGGCTCACGCTTGTAATCTCAGCACTTTGGGAGGCCGAGGTGGGCAGATCACTCGAGGTCAGGAATTTGAGACTAGCCTGGCCAACATGGTGAAACCCCATCTCTAGTAAAAATACAAAAATTAGCTGGGTGTGGTGGTGGGCACCTTTAACCCCAGCTACTCAGGAGGCTGAGATAGGAGAATCGCTTGAACTGGGAGGTGGAGGTTGCAGTGAACTGAGATTGCGCCACTGCACTCCAGCCTTAGCAACATGAGCAAAACTCCATCTCAAAAAAAAAAAAGAGGCCACTACTACTCCTGCTGCCTTCCTTCCCTCCACCTTGCCTAGTTCACAAGACAGGAGGAAAGAGAGAAAGCAAAAAGTTAGAAAGAAACAAAAGTAAGATAAATAGCCAGACAACCTTGGCACCACCACCACCCAGCCCTAGGAGTTAAAAAATTAATAGTAATAACATCAGCCCCTGACCTAAACTAGTTGTGTTATCTTTAAATTCCAGACATTGTATGAAAAAGCATTGCAAAACTTTCTGTTCTGTTAGCTGGTGCACGTAGCCCCCAGTCACGTTCCCCATGCTTGCTCGATTTATCACGACCTTTTCACCTGGACCCCTTAGAATTGTAAGCCTTTAAAAAGGCGAAGAATTTCTTTTTCAAGGAGCTCAGCTCTTAAGACACAAGTCTGTTGACACTTCCAGCGGAATAAACCTCTTCCTTCTTTAATCTGGTGTCTAAGGAATTTTGTCGGCGGCTTGTCCTGCTACACTGCTAAAGGAGTTTAAATCTCATTTCTTCTTAGAAATCACACAAGGATCAGAGTGAGGATGGACAGAGCTGCAGTGTGTCCCAATCAGGCAGAAAGGAACAACATGGCCAAGAGAGCACACAGCAGGAAGTTGGCACTCTGTGGTGCATCTTGTAGGGAAGTAAATCTGCGAGAAAGCCTCGGCACTTAGCCGGACCCTGAAAAAGTGGATAAGAAATGAGAATTTTTCACAAACTCCATTAATAAGAGTATTCATATGAGGAAATGACATCCTGCAGACCCATGAGCAACAAGCCTATGACATCTGTAGAACCAGACTCTGTGAGAGATGAGGAACACAGGCGAGTCTAAGATCAAAGACTTTCTTAGTTAGAGCCATGGATTCTTGGTCGTTCTTAGAGGAAATTGCAATTATTATTATTATATTATTCGAGACAGGGTCTCACTCTATCACCCAGGCTTGAGTACAGGGGTATGATTATAGCTCATTGTAACCTCAAACTCCTGGGCTCAACTGACCTTCCCATCTCAGCCTCCCACATAGCTGGAACCACAGGCATGCACCACCATGCCTGGCTAATTTTCTTATTTTTATTTTTGTAGAGATGGGGTCTCTTTATGTTGTCCAGGCTGGTCTTGAACTCATGTCCAGCCATCCTCCCACCTTGGCGTACCAAAATGCTAGGATTCCAGGCGCCTGGCTGTAAATTGCAATTAGTATTTCCTTTTTTTTTTTTTTTTTTTTTTTTTTTTTGAGACGGAGTCTTGCTCTGCCACCCAGGCTGGAGTGCAGTGGCCGGCTCTCAGCTCACTGCAAGCTCCGCCTCCCGGGTTCACGCCATTCTCCTGTCTCAGCCTCCCGAGTAGCTGGGACTACAGGCGCCCGCCTCGTCGCCCGGCTAGTTTTTTGTATTTTTTAGTAGAGACGGGGTTTCACCGTATTAGCCAGGATGGTCTCGATCTCCTGACCTCATGATCCGCCCGTCTCGGCCTCCCAAAGTGCTGGGATTACAGGCTTGAGCCACCGCGCCCGGCGCAATTAGTATTTCCTTTAGGTTTTGTGGCATAGTTTTATGTTTATGTCAATAGTATAATAAACTACATATAATTCTCAGTTCAGAGTTTGGGTTCAATTATTCCCAAGCTAAACTCCAAATTAGCTTTTTAATGTATCCGCTAAGGAATTAACCCAAGTATCATAACCAGATCCCTGCATGAAGTGGGAACATCTGACTGCCACTCTTAATAGTTTGATGCCCATGGTAGGACAGACCAAATCACCAGTCTCTTCATTTCCTTCCAGAACACTCTCTTAGCCAGAATTACATCTGTTAGGATATGCTATATAACATGTTAGTGGTGGAGATAGGAATACATAAATATCAAATATATATTAATTGGAAAATGTGGAAGAGGTTGAGATGGGTAGACCACCTGAGCTGAGGAGTTTGAGAGGAGCCTGGGCACATGGTGAAACCCCGTCTCTATAAAAAATACACAAATTAGCCGGGCATGGCAGCACGTGCCTGTAGTCCCAGCTACTCAGGAGGCTGAGGTAGGAGAATTGCTTGAGCCCTGGAGGTGGAAGTTGCAACAAGCCGAGATCATGCCACCACACTCCAACTTGGGGGACAAAGTGAGACCCTGTCAAAAAAAAAAATAATATGTGGAAAGCCAATTAGTTAAAAATTTTCCTTTCCCTTTTTTTTTTTTTTTTTTTTTTTTTTTGAGATGCAGTCTCATTCTGTTGCCCAGGCTGGAGTGCAGTGGTGCAATCTCAAATCACTGCAATCTCCGCTTCCCAGATTCAAGCAATTCTCCTGCCTCAGCCTCCCTAGTAGCTGGGATCACAGGCACGCACCACCACGCCTGGCTAATTTGTGTATTTTTAGTAGAGACAGGGTTTCACTATGTTGGCCAGGCTGGTCTCAAACTCCTGACCTCAGGTGATCCACCTGCCTCATCCTCCCAAAGTGCTGGGATTACAGGCGTGAGCCACCACGCCCAGCCAAACTTTCCTTTTCAATTACATATGTATTCTTGGTTGTAATTTTATATGGTCCATGCACAATAAGATCCTGTACAAGGGAGCTTATGCCTCATGAGAATGACAGAGTGAAATGTTGGTTGTATCATAGTGTTTCACAGGGAGCGGAATGGTTTTCACTCCCATCATCACTGGGAGACATTTGAGAACCTTTTGGTTAAAATGAGGAGTCCCAGAATATCAGGGCTGGAAAAAACAGATCATCTAGTTTTACCCTTCCCATTTTATAGTTATGAAAACTCAGGCTCATAACACTTGCCCAATGTCACACAGCAAGTCAATGCCAGAGCCAATACTCAAACACAGATCTCTTGTCCTATAAAACAGTAGTCCTCCTGGAATATTACAATGACTAGGAGTAAACTTGGGCAAAACTGTAACCTTAGGTTTAATGATAGTTGGTCTCAGACTTCAGAACTGTCTCTCTGTCTTGCCTGATAAGATTTCCAAGCTTCCTTTGCCATATTCTTTACTATGACCAAGAAGTACTCATTGAAATCCCCCCAAAATACTCGGCCATTAGGCAGTTATACATGTCAATTTCCCAATGTGAAACACAACCAGTTGCAAGGTTAGCTCTTTCTCCAAAAGCAGAAAGAATGGGTTGGGGAACAAAATGGAACATTTGTTATGTATGTCTTATCCATGTACAACTAAATCTGTCCATATGTCAACAATGCTCCCAAGAAGAGATTTGAAATGTAAAACCCTTCTTTTACCAACATAGTGATATTTTCTCTCCTATTGTAGCAACAAGTACCTGAAATAATTCAGTTGATTCCTCAATAGCACTGAGAACAACTAAAATAAAAAACCCATTAGTCAACCAACAAGTTACAGCATCCCCCATATACAAGTACTGAATAGCTCAAAAAGAAATGGCCAGCACTGAGGAAATGATTCTTCCTGATGTTTCTTCCATGTGGAGGGAATTCAGTTCACGGAAAGCTTTTGACTGGTCCCACTAGCCACAGTATCCTGGGACATTTAGGATGACTTAACCTAAAGTCTGCTTGGGAAGACTAATCTGAATAAGCTTAGCATAACTTCTCTCTTCTCCCTCGCCTCTGCCCTTACATGCTCCTCTGCTCCTCCATTTGGGCATTTTATAGAGACTTTTTCTCACACAGGGATATTTGGGGTGGTTCTAAAATGCCTAGGGCTGGGCAGGAATCTCTCTAATTTTGGAGTTTCGTTTGAAGAAGTCCCATGCTCTCGGATATATGCCATGTCCTTCAACCTAGTGATATTTACATGCCCTCTGCTGATGCTTTTGTTCAGACCCACAGTTCATTCAGAACTGAAGTGGGGAAGAGAGGTGCCTCACTCTTGGGCCCCCTCAATGACCCTCAACAGTTAACTTGACAGCTAGTCACTGAGTATACTTGATTCCAAAACCACACAGCCTGTCTGATTTGAAAATGAACCAGCAGGCCGGGCGCGGTGGCTCAAGCCTGTAATCCCAGCACTTTGGGAGGCCGAGGCGGGTGGATCACGAGGTCAGGAGATCGAGACCATCCTGGCTAACACGGTGAAACCCCGTCTCTACTAAAAATACAAAAAAAACTAGCCGGGCCTGGCGGTGGCGCCTGAGGCTGAGGCGGGAGAATGGCGGGAACCTGGGAGGCGGAGCTTGCAGTGAGCGATCGGGAACCCGGGAGGCGGAGCTTGCAGTGAGCTGAGATCGCGCCACTACACTCCAACCTGGGCCACAGAGCGAGACTCCATCTCAAAAAAAACAACAACAAAAAAGAAAATGAACCAGCTGTCTTGGTCTTGGGCTACCAAACCTAGGAGTCAAGACTTCACTGAGCTGAGATAATATGATGATTGTAGTAGGCATTAGGGTTTTCAAGTAGTCACCAGTCTAAAAAGGTCATATTTTGAACTTTCAAGTCCTTAAAACCATAATCTAAAAAGGCTAACACAGAATTTGCATTGCTCATCTCTAGAAGTATAATTTGGTAGAGGGGACAGTTGGACCATCAGGAAGAATGCTGATTTTTCAGAGTTGTTCTTGGTCCACAACTTGGGGTTTCTTGGAGAAACCCCAAGATTACTTTTACTTAGTGTCAACCCCCTAAACTAAACCCTTGCTCCTTCCATACCTGTTATCCTTTGTTTAATGACTGAGCCTCAGGCCCTGACGCAGAATAGAGTACTGTGGGTAGAGGAACAAGATAATGGGGGAGCAGATCCCTGTCTTTCCTAATCTGCCATTGCATATTGCCACTTCCACTGCTAACTCTGGGATTTCAACATTAAACATTGGGCTGGCTTTATAATTAAAGGCACTGCCACCTTTATCAAGTGGGAGAATGTGGAGGATAGGGTGGGATGTGTTTCAGAGGAGCCTGGAGAGTCAAGCATCCTCAACTCCTCTGGCTCTTCCCATATATCCCCTACCCAATTGCTACAGTCTCACTCTTTGCGAATCACAGCAACACTGACCATAAAACAGACTGTATTTGAGTAATTGGAGTATTTGATTAAGCTGTAGTTTTTACAATGCATGTGATTAATTTCTTTTTTTTTTTTTTTTTTTTTTTTTTTTTTGAGACGGAGTCTTGCTCTGTCGCCCGGGCTGGAGTGCAGTGGCCGGATCTCAGCTCACTGCAAGCTCCACCTCCCGGGTTTACGCCATTCTCCTGCCTCAGCCTCCCGAGTAGCTGGGACTACAGGTGCCCGCCACCTCGCCCGGCTAGTTTTTTGTATTTTTTTAGTAGAGACGGGGTTTCACCGTGTTAGCCAGGATGGTCTCGATCTCCTGACCTCGTGATCTGCCCGTCTCGGCCTCCCAAAGTGCTGGGATTACAGGCTTGAGCCACCGCGCCCGGCCTGCATGTGATGAATTTCTAATTTGGGCATTAGCAATCATACAGGTCGTAGGTTTGCATGACAGCTATATACTTTCTTATCTACGTCTAGCTGTACTCCCTGCCTTTTCTTTTCTTTTTTTTGAAACAGATTTTCGTTCTCTAAGCTGAGATCATGCAATGGTACGCCTCTGGGTTTCAAGTGATTCTCCTGCCTCAGCCTCCTGAGTAGCTGGGATTACAGACACACACCACCATGCCCAGCTGATTTTGTATTTTTAGTAGAGACAGGGTTTCACCATGTTGGCCAGACTGGTCTCTAACTCCTGATCTTGGGTAATCCACCTGCCTTGGCCTCCCAAAGTGCTGGAATTACAGGCATGAGCCACCCCACCCGGCCCCCTCCCTGCCTTTTAAATCTACTTCACTTAAGCCTGTAAAAAGTAAACTAACTCAGTTTTATCCTTAAGTTTTTTATTCTTTTGAAATTGTTCAGTGGTGGGTTCTGATGGATTAGGTTATTCAGATTAAAATTCCAGGTGAAAAGAATGAAAAATTCTAGATTGTATATTTAAATTTATCAATTACATTATAGAGTTGATAAGACACTATGGAACAACGAGGCCAAAATTGGAAGGAATACAAACAGGCAAAGAAGACAAACAGAATTTTCTCTGAGGGAATTTTCTAACCTTGAAAAGTCAGATTTTTACTTGTTTGCCTCAGAGGTGGGGAAGTGGGAGGGGACAGAAATCAAAGACCAAAGATGCTTAAGGTGGAGAATTTAATGAAGAGTTACTCCACCACAATAACCTTGAACTTCAATGGGCTACACTCTTTAATCAGTGAGCCAGAATTATGATAAACCTTCTGAAGATCTGGATCCTAGGATCATATCTCCTGGGTATTCTAAGGAACCTCACAACTTACCTTTGCTTAAGGTGTTCCTGAAGTGTTCCCAAGTGCCTGATAAAAACAAACATAAATTCTGCTAGAAGAAATTGGATTCATCCCTAGATTTAAAGCTTTCTTTCTTTCTCTTTCTTCCTTCTTTCCTTCCTTCCTTCCTTCCTTCCTTCATCTATCTTTCTTTCTTTCTTTCTTTCTTTCTTTCTTTCTTTCTTTCTTTCTTTCTTTCTTTCTTTCTTTCTTTCTTTCTTTTTTTCTTTCTTTCTTTCTTCTTTCTTTCTTTCTCTCTCTCTCTCTCTCTCTCTTTCTTTCTTTTTTTTTCTTCAGGGTATCCCTCTATCACCAGGCTGGAGTGCAGTGCTCTGATCTTGGTTCACTGCAACGTCCACCTTTCTGGGTTCAAGAGATCCTCCCAACTCAGCCTCCTGAGGAGCAGCTGGGACTACAGGTGCATGTCATCATGCCCAGCTTATTTATTTATTTATTTTTGTAGAGACAGGGTTTCACCATGTTGTCCAGGCTGGTCTCAAACTACTGGGCTCAAAGGATCCACCAGGCCCACAAGGAAATAAATAAAAGCACCAGAGCGAGATTAGGCAGAAAAACGTAAATGAGTATTGGAATAAACAGTCACATACAAAACTATTCTTATTATGTTTAAATAGATAAAAGATGACTGAAAAATATTTGAATAAAACAAGAAAATATAAAAGTGACCTAAAACTTTTGAAAAAAGAATGAAATGTAACTTTTAGAAATAACTAATAAAATAGCTGAAACTCAAAACTCAATGAACAACTTTAATAGTAAGTTTGATACAATTGAATAAAGAGTTAGTGAACTGGAAGGAAGGTCAAAATGAAGCTTGGAAAGACAAAAGCTATAAAAAGCACAAAAGAGAGAGTACGAGCCTAAGACTCAAGTAAAAAGGTCTGATATATGTTAATCATATTCCCAGGAAGAGAGAAATACATGGTGTACTAGAGTTCTCCAGAGGGACAGAACTAATAGGATATGTGTATATATGAAGGGGAGTTTATTAAGGAGTATTGACTCACATGATCACAAGGTGAAGTCCCATGATAGGCCATCTGCAAACTGAGGGAGAAAGATGCCAGTAGTGGCTCAGTCTGAGTCCAAAAGCCTCAAAAACATGGAAGCTGACAGTGCCGCCTTCAGTCTGTAGCCAAAGGCCTGAGAACGCCCACCAAACCATTGGTGTCAGTCCAAGAGTCCAAAGGCTGAAGAACCTGGAGTCTGATGTCCAAGGGCAGAAGGAACAGAAGGAAACATCCAGCACAGGAGAAAGATGAAAGCAGGAAGACTCAGGAAACCAGCTTATCCCACCTTTTGTCTGCTTTGTTCTAGCCAGTTGGCAGCCCATTGGATGGTGCCCACCTGCATTGAGGGTGGGTCTTCCTCTCCCAGTCCACTGATTCAAATGTCAGTCTCCTCTGGCAACACCCTCACAGACACACCCAGAAACAATACTTAGCAGCTATTTAGGCAACCTTCAATCCAATCAAGTTGATGCCTAATATTAACCATCACAAATGGGTAGAGATAATATTTGAAGAGCAAATGGCTAAGAATGTTGGTAAGTATAAAGACATCACACAACAGATTTAAGGAGCTCAAAAAAGAAAACCCAAGCAAGATAAATAAAAAGAAATATATTATCTAGATACATAATAATGACCCAATAGAAAACAAACAAAGAAAACTAAGAGAAACCTTAGAAGTAACCAGATTAAAAAAAGGCTGCTCAATAGTGACATAAGAAGCCAGAGCCTTTAGAATTATTTCTTCCAGAAATAATTATAAAATGCTGAAAAAAATAATAACTGCCAGAATTCTAGCCTGGTGAAAATATCTTTCAAGCCCAGGCTGGAGTACAGTGGTGCAATCTCAACTCATTGCAACCTCCACCTCCCAGGCTTAAGCAATCTTCCATCTCAGCCTGGCTAATTTTTGTATTTTTTGTAGAGATGGGTTTTGCCATGTTGCCCAGGCTGGTCTCGAATTCCTGGGGTCAAGTGATTCACCCCCTTGGCCTCCCAAAGTGCTGGGATTACAGGCATGAGCCTCTGCACCCAGCCAGTTCAATGTATTTTTAAATTTCTCTTGGTACAGTGTATTGAAACCAGGCTCAAATTATTATTATTTTTTGAAGATTTCCCTTGAGATTTTCTCTTTGACCCACGAATTATTTAGGAATATGTTGTTTAATTTTCAGTGTTTGAAGGCTCTCTTGTTATGTTTCTGTTATTGATTTTTAGTTTAATTCCACTGTGGTCAGAGAACACATTCTGTATGACTGCAATTCTTTTGTATTTGTTGAGATTTGTTTTATGGCTCATGGTATGGCTTATCTTCATATATGTTCTGTGGGCACTTAAAAAATGTATATATATTTTTTGAGATGGAGTCTCACTCTGTGGCCTGGGCTGGAGTGCAGTGGCACAATCTCAGCTCAATGCAACCTCCACCCCCCTGGGTTCAAGTGATTCTCCTGTCTCAGCCTCCTGAGTAACTGGGACTACAGGTGCACGCCACCACGCCTGGCTAATTTTTTGTATTTTAGTAGAGATGGGGTTTCACCATATTGATCTGGCTGGTCTCGAACTCCTGACCTCAGGCAATCTGCCTGCCTTGGCCTCCCAAAGTGCTGGGATTACAGGCGTGAGCCACCACACCTAGCCTGAAAAAAATGTGTACTCTTTTCTTGTTGAGTGGAGCATTCTGTAAATGTCACAGTCGACCCTTTTGGTGATGTTGAGTTCTCTATTTGTACTCATTTTCTGTCTAGCTGTTCTATCAATTGCTGAGGGAGGAGTGTTGAAGTACATCACTATAATTGTGGATCTGTCTTTTCATCTCAGTTTTCAGTTTTTGCAGTTCCGTTGTTTGGTGCATACACATATAGGATTGCTTTATGTTCTTAGTAGATTGGCCCTTTTATCATTGTGTAACTTCCCTCTCTGTCTCTGATCATTTCTTTGCTCTGAAGTCTACTTTATCTAATGTTGGTATAGCCACTCTTGTTTTTTTTTTTTTTTTTTTTTTCTCTTTCTTTTTTAAGGAGATGGGGTCTCATTCTGTTACTTGGGCTGGAGTGCAGTGGTGCAATCATGGCTCCCTGCAGCCTCAAACTCCTAGGCTCAAGATCCTCCTATCTCAGCCTCCCCTGTAGCTAGGACTACAGGTGTGCACTACCATACCTGGCTTTGTGTGTGTGTATGTGTGTGTGTGTGTGTGTGTGTGTGTGTAGACAAGATTTCACTATGTTACCCAGGCTGATCTCGAGCTCCTGACCTCCAGAGATCCTTCCACTTTGGCCTCTCAAACCACTAGGATTACAGGTGTGAGCCACCATGCCTGGCCTCCTGTTTTCTTCCAGTTAATGTTTGTATTATACATCTTTCTCTATCCTTTTACTTTCAACCAACTTTATTATCATAGTTGAAGTGGGTTTCTTGTAGGATCATAAAAAAAATCCACTCTGCCAATCTGTGTCTTTTAATTGGTCTGTTTAGACTATTCACATTTAATGTAACTGTTGATATGGTAGGCCTTAAGTCTGCCATTTTATGTTTTGCTTTCTGTTTATTCTTTTTTTTCAATTATTTGTTTTCTTTATCCTGTCTTCTTGTGAGTTACCCGAACATTTTTTAAGCATTCCATTTTGATTTATCTATAATGTTTTTGAGTGTTATCTCTGCATGTAGCATTTTTAGTGGTTACTCCAATTATTACATTATATATATATATATATAAAACATCACAATTTATTGCTGTTGACATTTTATCAGTTTGAGTGAAGTAGAGAAACTATTGACTAAAGAAAAAAAATCAAGCCTTTAAATTTAGTTTTATTCAGAAGTCTTACTGAGGACTGTAGAATGAGGACTACAGCCTGAGAGGAGTTGTTCAGAGAGATTCTGTTAGGCTGATCTGAAAGTGTTTTAGCTTAGAGTGTATACACAGAAAGTGGGGGGTTCAGTACATGTAAAATCACATCAAAGTTTGGGGACAAGAGTACATCTGGTTATAGATTACTAAAGTACATCTGGTTATAGATTATAGAAGCATAATCACTTACCCTGTCAGATGTTATCTTGTATGTAGGAAAAGGCAAGGACTAGGGTCATTGATATGGTTTAGCTCTGTCCCCACTCAAATCTCATCTTGAATTGTAGTTTCCATATTCCCCATATGTTGTGGGAGGGACCTGGTGGGGGATAATTGAATCATGGGGGCAGTTACCCCCATGATGTTATTGTGATAGTGAGTGAGTGCTCACAAGATCTGATGGTTTAATGAGGGGCTTTTCCCACTTTGCTTGGCACTTCTTCCTGATGCCCTCTAAAGAATGTGCCTGTCTTCCCCTTTGCCTTCTGCCATGATTGTAAGTATCCTAAGGCCTTCCCACCACAGGGAACTGTGAGTCAATTAAACCTCTTTTCTTTTATAAATTACCCAGTCTTGGGTATTTCTTCATAGCAGCATGAGAACAGACTACTGCAGTCATTTGTATTTTATGGAATGTAGTCACTCAGGCAAGAGACATGAGGAGCCATGTGCTCTATCCCATCTTGTTTTCAAAGCATCTCTCTGGAGAGCTGCACTTGTCATAGAGTCAGGGGCTTTGTGAAACTATGCTGGCAAGCAGAAATGGGCAAACGTGGCTTCCTTATGTTTGCTACTTTGTCTCACAAAATCTTACCTAAATTTCCTTTCCTTTACACTCCTTCTTTTATAATATAATTGTCCCAAATCTTTCCTCTATATACACCTAAGACCATATCAGCAGTATTTATAATTTTTGCTTCTATTGTCAAACATAACTTGGAAAGCTCAAGAGGAGAAGAAAAATCTATCTACCAATATCTTTATCAATATTCCTGATGTCCCAAGAGCCCTTCTTTTATCATTTCCTTTCTGCTTAGAGAATTTTCTTTAGTCATTCTTTTAGAATAGGTCTTCAGGCAACAAATTCTCTTAGTTTTCTCTCTTCTGATAATATCTTAACTTCTGTATTACCAAAGAATGTTCTTGCTGGATAAAGGACTCTTGGTTATACAGTTCTTTTCTTTCAGAACTTCAAAAATGTTCCACTTCTTTCTGGCCTCCATAGTTTCTGATGATAAACCTACTGTCATTTAAATGGTTTTTTCCCTACAGGTAAGGTGTAATTTCCCTCTTGTGCTTTCAAGATTTCTACTTTGTCTTTAGTTTTCTGAAGTTTGACTATTATGTGTGTTAGGGTAGATTTCCTTGGGGTTCTCTATTTGGGGTTCACTTAGTTTCTTAAAGCTGTAGGTTTATGTTCTTTACCCAACTCAGGAAGTCTTTAGCCATGATTTCTGTAGGTTCTTTTTTTTCTTTTTTTTTTTTTTTGAGGCGGAGTCTCGCTCTGTTGCCCAGGCTGGAGTGCAGTGGCCAGATCTCAGCTCACTGCAAGCTCCGCCTCCCAGATTCACGCCATTCTCCTGCCTCAGCCTCCGGAAGTAGCTGGGACTACAGGCGCCCGCCACCTCACCCGGCTAGCTTTTTTTTTTTTTTTTTTTTTTTGTATTTTTAGTAGAGACGGGGTTTCACCGTGTTAGCCAGGATGGTCTCGATCTCCTGACCTCGTGATCCGCCCGTCTCGGCCTCCCAAAGTGCTGGGATTACAGGCTTGAGCCACCGCGCCCGGCAGGTTCTTTTTTTTCAGTTCTACCCATTTCTCCTATTCTTCTGTAACTTCAATGACACTAGATCTTTTGCTATCCTTCCACAGGTCTCCAAAGTTTTATTATTTCAGTCTGTTTATCACTGTTTAGACTGGTGATTTCTTTTATTCTATCTTTCTCTTTATTGATTCTTCCTCTGTTTATTCTTCTGTTAAGCCCATCCATTGAATTTTTTATTTTGTTTATTATAATTTTCAGTTCTAAAATTTCCATTTGATTCTTTTTTACATCTTCTATTTCTTCGTTGAAATTTTCTATTTTTTGGCTGGGCATGGTGGTTCATGCCTGTAATACCAGGACTTTTGGGAGGCTGAAGGGGGCAGATCACTTGAGGTCAGGAGTTCAAGACCAACCTGGCCAACATGGTGAAACCCCATCTCTACTAAAACAAAAATTAGCTGGGTGTGATGGCACATGCCTGTAGTCCCAGCTACTTGGGAGGCTGAGGCAGGAGAATTGCTTGGACTCGAAAGGCAGAGGTTGCCATGAGTCAAGATTGCGCCACTGCACTCCAGTCTGGTGACAGAGTGAGACTGTGTCTCAAAAAAAAAAACTATTTTTCAATTTATTTCCAGTGCCTTTGTTATTGCTCATTGAGGTATTTTTATAATGACTGTCTTAAAATCTTCATCAGATAATTATCCGACACGATGGTGAAGGGGCTGTAGGGGAGCTTGAAGTACCTAATATCAGCCTGGAACTGGTAGACGTTTAGGCTCCCCATTTGGCTTTTGCTGGTGGAGGTGGAAGTTGAGCCACAGTTTTCTCTGTGGTATTTGGCAAGTATACAAAAGTTGCTTCCTAAAAGTTTCCTGTCTTGCTAATTGCCCCTGTTCTGGCCTTTTGGGGTTAAACAGACTACCCTTTCATTGGCTTTTTTTTTTTTTTTTTTTTTTTTTTGGTTTGAACCTGTTGACATTTCTAGGTTGTTAGCTTCTTCAGCTCCAAGTCTGAGATTTATGAAGCAAAAGGAAAATTCCTGGACCCCAGTACCATGCTGTTCTTTGTGTCCCAAGGTCCTGAGCTGCTCTGCCTTCTTCTTTCCCCTTTTCATAGTCTTCTTTTGTTTGATTTATACATAATATCCAGGATTTTAGGTTGTACTTAGCAGGAGGAATAGAGAAAAGTACATCTACTTCATCTTCATGAAAGCAGAAGTCTACATTGCTTAATTTTATCTTTTCTGTTTTTGAAATTTTTTTGAAGTTCATCACTATGAACATCTCTTCTGGATCAATTACTGACAAAGTTTTGAAAACTCTGAACACTTCCAGAAAGAAAAAGCAGATCATCTGCAAAGAAATGAGATTCAGATTGACATCAGATTTCCTAACAGGAGCACTGGATACAAAAACACATAGAAGCAATAATTTTAAAGTACTGAAGAAAAATAACTTTAATTTGCAGTTTTATATCCAGCTAAATGTTCATTAAGAATATAATGGCTAAATAGATTGTATATTTGCACCATTTTATAATGTATACTATATATTATAAAACAAATTCAACAATGTTATAAACCTAATACTGAAAAAAAAAAAACAGACACAGAAAGGTAAATACCATATGTAGAAATCACTGTTGGTAATCCATCTATCTGCTATGAATATTAGCTGCTAACAGCTCACAGCTATACTATTCTCTAGAGAGTTGCCTTCAACTAATTTTTCCTGCCAGGAAAAATGTCTGGTAGTTGACACCTTTTCCCCAGGGATAACCTATAGTGATAACTAACTGATGAGGAGATACAAAAGGTATCCCCCACCCCAAGGCAGAACAATGCTATAGTGCCTTTCATACTCCAGAGCACCTATGGCATGAGGTTCAATATCAGTTGAAACTCGTATTTGCCTAACTTCTCTTGCACTACCCCGCTTCCCTCCTTACAGGTTTCACCTGAGAGTACTCCCTCAATAAATCACTTGCACAAGAATCCCTTTCTCTGGCTCTGCTTCTGGGAAGCCCAGCCCAAGAAAGTTGGTGCCAGGAGTAATTCTAGAAGACAGATTCTGAGGATGAGATTCTGTAAGTGGATCGCTCACTATCTGAATGGCAATGAGGACCCTGTCACTGATGGTAAACAAAAGATTATGGCCTATGCTATAGGAATGTGATTGCTAAGACTTTTATCTGCTGCAAGCTGGCTGGGACCTAGATAAAGCAGCTGCAATAGCTTGTGCATCATCTCTAGTGTTTTAGAGATATGGCAGAAGTAAAAACTTTAAGAACTGTGGGATTGGAGGATGTTGCTAAAAGGACAATGAGGTATTGAAGGGTAGAGAGAAAATAACAGACTCAGATCTATTAATCCCCAGTGCAAAGTGTGAGAGTCAGAGGCTCTCCTTGACAGCATCCTCTGCAGAGGGCAGATTGAGTTGAAGACTAAGCAAAGGGCTTAATCACAGAAGTGTAAGAACTTTGGAGAAACTTCAATTCTCAGAACATCCACAGCAAAAGAGGCATGAAACAACCAAGTGGAGAGGATGACTTGGCCAGGCACATGCATGGGTAACCAGCAAAGCAGGGGCACCAAAAATACTTCTTAAGATAATTTGACCTTTGATATTTCAAAGCACCATTCAATTATTCCATCACAGGAAATACCAGAATTTGGCTGGACTCTCTTACACTTATTTTACAGAGTAGGGTTCTTGTTTTATTTGAAATTATATAATGGATCCTAAGTAATGCAAATGTGGTGCATACGGCCAAAAGGACACTGTTTTCTAGGGCATAGGACTTGCCCCAGAAGGTCCTCCCCATTTTACGGAAGGAAAACTCAGACTCAGAGAGGCTAACTTACCTAAGGTGACATAACTAAAATGTATTATAACTGATATTCAAACCCAGGGCTTTCTAACTCTGGACCCTATGCCCTTAATCTCTATGGAATACTATAGCGCACAGACCTGGGAATGAAGCCCTGGGTCTGAATTGCAGCCCTGATATGACACGTCTATGTTAGTACCGGCACATCATTTCACCTCTCTTAGTTTTCTCCTCTTGGCTGTCTATTTCCCCTGGCTTTTCTGAGGACCAGATGGAATAAGGTAGGTAAAAGCTGCCCCATTGGTTGTAAAGTTCTGGAACCCACTGAGGGCTGTTAATGATGTTTTTCTCATTATTGGCAAATTCCAGGGGCAAGTCTCCTCCCAACATATGCTCCACAAAGGCCCAAAAGGTTCGTCCTGCGTGCCTCGGGACACAGTGCCCAAAGGAGCACCATCTTGAGGGAGAGGCTCCAGCAGGCCTAGCTGAAGGGAGGGGCCAGAGGGTTTAATGGGCCACAGCTCAGCACCTACCTGGCTCTTCCCTCTGGGGCCAGATTTGGAGACACAAAGGAGACACCATGGGAGACAGCATGGTGGACAGGGCGTGGCAGATGAGTGAACTGGGTGTAAAGTGCCCAGAGCTCAGCAAAGACTAGGATAGGAAGACAGGGGTAGAGAGGTGGGGGAATGTGGAATGTGGGCCAGGGATCCAGAAAGATAGACGGGATGTGCCCATAGGCAGGTGCCCAGGATCCAGGTTGGAAGGTGCCTGGGATCCAGGTGCATGCCTGGGCTGTGAAACCTTTGGCCAGATATCCTGGCAGGCCTGGGCAATGGATGCACTTACAGACAGGATTCAAATCTTCTTGGCCAGGACCTTCCTGCAGGGAGAAAAGGCTGATGACAGCAGGAACCACTGGAAACACTAGCAAACTTTGTGCTCTTCCATGTTCCGGGCTCTTTGTAAGCATATCTAAGCATTCTCTACATAAAGAAAACCCCATGAGGTCACAGATCAGGGGCAAAAGGCTCAGAGAGGGGAAAGTGACTTGCTCAATGTCACACAGCTGGAGTCAGAAGCAGGGATTGACTCCTGAGCCCACACACATAACCATTAAGGTGCACATGACATAATGAAGGTCAAGAACCCGGTTCTGCTGCGGTGTTCCCTCAGTGCAAGAGCCCTCATCCTCTCCCTTAGAGGCGTGAGTCATGTGACATCTGTCCTGAACCCCCACTCTGCAAAACGCAGAGGGACACTCAGAAAATGGCTCATTGAATTGGAAACCTCTCAGAGATGATTTCCTCAAACCCCTCACTGTATGGATGAGAAAATCAAGACTCAGAGACCCACAGTCACAGAAAGAGAGTGTCAGAGCTGGCCCAGGAGGCAGGACTGTGGGCTGCCAGTCCCCAGGAGCAGCCTCTGTTCTCACCCCTCACCAACTGTGACCCTGAAGGAGGGTCTGGCCTTCTCTGACCCTCAGTTTCTTCATTAGCTGAAGGGGCATAAGTGCTTCCTTGCAGGGCTGTCTGATGGGGAGAGATGATGTACAGAAAGTGCAGGATGAACATTCAGATGTTGTTTTTTCTGACCCCTCTTGCCCACCAGCATTGTAAAAACCCAACAGGAAAGATCTGCTCGGGCAAGTTCTGTGCCCTGGGAAAATGTCTTTTGGCCCTAAGCACTGGGCTGTATTACTCAGATGTAGTACATAATTCAAAATAAAACAAGAAGCCTAACCTGTAAAATAAGTGTTGAGACGGTCCAGCCAAATCCTGATATCTCCTATGATGGACTAGTTGAATGATGTTTCAAAAAATCAAATGTAAAATTCTCTCAGGAAGTATTTTTGGTGGCCTTGCCTTGCTGGTGACCCAAGCCTGATGTGACCATTGGATAGTCCTGGCAGTGAAAAGCCTCAGACCACCTCTCCACTGGGGTGTCAGCAAAGCCGTGAACAGAGCAGCAGGGAGAAGAAAGGGCAGCTGGACTGGATGACATCTTAGGGCCCCTCTGGCTTTGACCTTCTTAGTTTCTGTCACTCAAACCCCCCAACTCAGCTTAACCTGGGGACAGTCAGCCCATGACTCACACTCTGAGTGCAGCAGTGTCCAGAGAAGTGCAGTTTGCATCCTTTTGGGTGCAATGAAAACCTGTCTATTAGATCTGTTGGGATGGGGCTTTACTTAACTGAGCATTAACCCTTTAGAATGATGATAGTCCATGTTCAACTCCTGTACAGCTCATGGGGGTGACCTCTGAGATTCTTTATCGGGGAGCTCTCACACAAGAGGGTCATCTGTCCTATGTTCATTTTAGACAAAGCATTTTCCAGTCACCACTTCCAAATCTGGGAGCCAGGCTTCACAATCAATCAGAGTAACAAGCAACCCAGGACTTTCTTTTTTATTTTTATTTTTGAGACAGAGTCTCACTCTGTCACCAGGCTGGAGTGCAGTTGTGCAATCTTGGCTTACTGCAACCTCCTCCTCCTGGGTTCAAGTGATTCTTCTGCCTCAACCTCCTGAGTAGCTGGGATTACAGGTATGCGCTGCTATGCACACTCGGCTAATTTTTGTATTTTTAGTAGAGACGGGGTTTCACCATATTGCCCAATCTGGTATTGAACTCCTGGCCTCAAGTGATCTCATCCACCTCGGTCTCCCAAAGTGCTGGGATTACGGGCATGAGTGACTGACTGTGCTTGGCCCTGATAGGTAGTTTTGTGATCCTCACTTTCCTCCCACCCTTCACCCTCAAGTGGGCTCTGGTGTCTGTTGTTTCCTTCTTTGTGTCCATGTGTACTCAATGTTTAGCTCCCTCTTAAAGTGAAAACATGCAGTATTTGGTTTTCTGTTCTGCATTAGTTCACTTAGAATAATGGCCTCCACCTTCATCCATGTAGCTGCAAAGGACATTATCTTGTTCCTTTTCATGGCTGCATAGTATTCCATGGTGTATATGTACACCACATTTTCTTTATCCAGTCTAATGTTGATGGGCATTTAGGTTGATTTCATGTCTTTGCTATTGTGAATAGTGCTGTGATGAACATGTACATGCATGTGTCTTTATGGTAGAGTGATTATTCCTTTGGGTATGTACCCAATAATGGAATTGCTGGGTCTAATGTTAGTTCTGTTTTAAATTCTCTGAGAAATCACCAAACTGCTTCCCACAGTGGCTGAACTAATTTACATTCTCACCAGCAGTGTATAGGCATTCCCTTTTCTCCACAACCTTGCTGGCATGTGTTATTTTTTTATTTTTTAATAATAGCCACTTTGACTGGTGTAAGATGGTATCTCATTGTGGTTTTACTTTACATTTATCTAATGATTAGTGACATAACTTTTATTTTTTAAGTTAATATGTGCATTTTAGGATACTTAAAAACACAAGAAGTAAAGAACAAAGTCACCTACGATCACAAGCAGTTTACAGTTTCTAGGTCCTCTGTGCATATAGGTATAACATCCAGTTTTATGAGATTGAGATCGTACAGTATGAATCGCGATTTTTTTACACATCATGAATGCTTTTGTTCTAGAAAAGAATGTAGATGTAGTTCCAAGAAAATCAAAGAAAAACTGCTCATGGAATCACTGGAATTCAAAGAGAAGCAATGTGGATATGAACCTGAAGCTGGCAGGACCACCCATCAGAAACTTCTCCTGAAGTAGGCTAAGCCAGTATTTCCCTCAGTTCCAGTGCACCAGTCCAGGGCTGACCCAAGCACAAACGTAGTAAGCACGTGTCAAAATTTTCAGAACAATCCCTGAAAACTTTGAGACAGACTTCCCTTGTCTTTGGACAGCTACAGCTTTCAGTTATCTGGGTCTCTTCTAGCAACAATGGCCCTCATGACTGCTCCTTTTGGCTTTGAGGAGGTGGAGCCAGCAGCAGAGTGGCTTTATTTTTATTTTTTGAGACAGGGTCTCCTTCTATTGCCCAGGCTGGAGGGCAGTGGCACAATCATGGCTCACTGCAGCCTTGACCTCCTGGGCTCAAGCGATCCTCCCACCTCAGCCTCCTGTGTAGCTGGGACTACAGGCATGCACCAATATGCCCAGCTAATTTTTTTGTTTTTTAGGAAAGGGGTCTTGCATGTTGCCCAGGCTGTGACTGACTTTAGATAAGGGCGTGAAGAGTTCATCTATGGTCACAGACAGGAAAGCGCAGTGTGTGGGTGCAGAGGCTGGTAGGTGGGTGGTTGTGGGATGACAGTCTGTGGGAGTTATCGCATGATTGTTGGAGTGGCGATGGGAAGAGGTATTGCTGGATTGAGGAGTGAAGAGAAGATGTGAAAAAGTCACTGAAAAGAGATGAGAGAAAAGAACGGAGACATACAGGAAGAATGTCTGGCAGCATCAAAGTCCCACTTGAGTTAAGTTTGTTATCTGAGGAGGCTCCTCACACTAAACTCACATGAGGCATACTTATATCCAGAAAACACTGTCTTAAAATTGATCTCATTTTTATCTCAGAGTGCAGTGCTCATTCTGAGTCATAGTATGTCTGACTAATGGTCATAATTTCACAGATTCTCTCCAGTAGAGCTTTGGGTTTTTTTTAACCAAACATTGGGATGCTTACATAAACTAATGTGTTTTACATGTGGCAATGATCTGAATTTTTTTAACCTAATCATTTATCTGTCCTCAAAAGTGGTTACCTAAACCTCTTGACAAGAAAATTAAAACAGTCAGCTAAATGACACAGCTGTCATTCACATAGTAAATACATATATCATGAACCTACTATGTGCTATTTTTTATATCGCAATGTAGCTGGGAGAGGGAGAAAGAATAAAGATAAAAAGATAAACTCTAAGAAATCAAAAGCTAGTTTAAAATATTTCTAAAATCAAATAAAACATTGAGCTCAAAACCTGACTTCAATTATCACATGTAGTAAAAATATTTAATGTAGTCCTTTTGCAGTCATGAGACAATGATTCCATTACAAGAATAATATTTATTGAAATGCCATTTCTTCTGCATTAATTTAACGTATATATTTTTGAGATGGAGTGTCGCTCTGTCACCCAGGCTGGAGTGCAGTGGCATGATCCTGGCTCACTACAACCTCCGCCTCCCAGGTTCAAGCAATTCTCCTGCCTCAGCCTCCCAAGTAGCTGGGACTATAGGTGCACGCCACCATGCCCAGCTAATTTTTGTATTTTTAGTAAAGATGGGGTTTCACCATATTGGTCAGGCTGGTCTCAAACTCCTAACCTCAGGTGATCCACCTGCCTCGGCCTCCCAACGTGCTGGGATTACAGGTGTGAGCCACCACGTCCAGCCAATTTAATATATTCTTAATGGTAAATAAAATAAAATACTTATACTAAATTCTTATTTTGTGCTTTCTGTTTATATTTCAAATACCATGATTCAATTTAATTCCTTTTATCCTCCTTTTATTTCCAGAATGATGTGCATAACTTTGTCTGATTTCAACTTTGAGGGCTTCATTTTTTTGTAAACTTGCTTTAAAAAATGTTTTTTTTTTCTTCTAAGCAATATATGTTTTAAACAACCTGTCTACTTTTTCTGTGCTGTCTTTAAAATAATAAAACCTCTATCACTACTTCCACATATATGTGGAAATTAAATAAGAGACTTCTAATAACCAATGGGTAAAAGAAGAACTAACAAGGGAAATTGGAAAATATTTTGAGATGAATGAAAATGAAAACAACATACCCAAATTTATGGGTTACAGCTAAAGCAGTACAGAAAGGGAAATTTATAGCTGTAAATGCCTATATTAAAAAGAAAACGGAGGCCGAGACGGGTGGATCACGAGGTCAGGAGATCGAGACCATCCTGGTCTACACGGTGAAACCCCGTCTCTACTAAAAAATACAAAAAGCTAGCCGGGCGAGATGGCGGGCGCCTGTAATTCCAGCTACTCGGGAGGCTGAGGCAGGAGAATGGCGGGAACCCGGGAGGCGGAGCTTGCAGTGAGCTGAGATCGCGCCACTGCACTCCAGCCTGGGCGGCAGAGCGAGACTCCGTCTCAATAAAAAAAAAGAAAACAAATCTCAAATCAATACCCTGTTTACCTTTAGAAATTAGAAAAGAAGCAAACTCAACTCAAACAAGAAGTGGGCATACAATAACAAAGACTAGAGCAGAAACAAATGAAATAGAGAATAGAAAAATAAAGAAAATAACAAAACTAAAGTTGGTTCCTTGACTATATTAACAAAACTGTTAAAACTTTAGCCCACCAATATAAAAAGAGATAAGACTCCCATTGCTAAAATCCGAAGTGAAAGAGGGGACATTACTATAGACCATATAGAAATAAATAAGAAATATTGAAGGAACAGATCACTACTCAATGTCAGAAACAGAAGGCTGAATGTGTCACTAGCCTAAGCACAGGATGCTATGGTTTATGATATAATCTGTTTTTGAGAAACACAGGGTGCTGATCTTACACAGGGCTGTGGAAAATGTGGAGATCTGGGGTTGGTGGACTTTCAGAGGTGGGGATGTTTAGGGATTAGTTTGCCTTTAGCTATGGAAGTGTGGTTACTGGAGTTAAATCATTGCTGAGTGGCTGACTTCAAGATTCGCTGACTTTCAGAAGTGTATGTACTGGCTCAAAGCTGTAATTAAACAATTAAGTATGTTTCTTTGTTTTTTTTGGGGGGGGGGGGCTTTTTGGAAATAGAGTCTCATTCTGTTGCCCAGGCTGGAGTGCAGTGGTGTAATCTCGGCTCATTGCAACCTCCACCTCCTGGGTTCAAGCAATTTTCATGCCTCAGCCTCCTGAGTGGCTGGGACCACAGGTGCACACCACTGGGCCCAGCTAATTTTTTTTTTTTCTTGTATTTTAGTAGAGAAGGGGTTTCAGCCATGTTGCCCAGGCTGGTCTTGAACTCCTGAGCTCAGGCAATCCACCCACGTTGGCCTTCCAAAATGCTGGTATTACAAGTGTGAGCCACCATGCCCAGCAAGTTAAGTATGTTTCAGACAAGTTCTGATCATTGTTACCATGGCTATAGAATAGCCAGTTATTTCCCAGCAGAATGAGGACAGTTTTATTCTCAGAGGTAATAAAAGAATTTTATTTTATCCCATAATGTTATAAAAGTAAGTATTAGAATGTTGGCTTTTCATACAAAGAAATCTCAGCCAACAGTTTTACTCTCTCCTATTTTGGTTCATTCTCTTTAGTAAAATAAAATAGGAAATCCAAAAGGATTCTAAATTGTAGTTTTTGTTTGTTTTCTCCTACTTATTGCAATTCTCTTAACTGTTGCACTCCATATGGGTTATTTTGGCCCAAGTGCCCAAGTCTTTTAGTCACTTTCATACATAACATCTCAAAAGCCTTAAGTTATTCTTATGCTGCCAAAAGATGGCTTTTTAAGGTTTATTAAGGATCTCATCAGGTCTAAGAAACAGAAAACAGAACAAAAGAATCCATCTAACATCCTGGTGATTTTGCGGGATTCTTTGCCTTTAACTTAAGAGAGCTTAGTCTTCTCTCCCAGAAACATCTTTAGCACTTACCTTTATGGCACCAAAGTGAAGATCCACATAAACAAATTTATCCCAAACCATAATTCTTCTCTGATCTACTCGCTACTACTAGCAAGTAGTGAGTAGATCTAGACAGGAGGAGACAGCACATATAGTTCTGCTTGTGATTCAAAGAAACTTCCCAAACCATCTTCAGCTCCATCATGAAGTTTATCAGGTCAGGAGAGGGCTGTAACCTTTGTTGTACCATGTTTTCATTTCCATCATGTTCTGTACTCAGCTGCCAAGGACTTAGTAACCTCGCAGTCTGCAGTTGAAAGTCTGCAGTCTGCAGAAGTCTATTAGGGAAGTCTCTTCTGCAGGCTGAAACGAACCCTTCATGCATGGGTTTCCCCTGGTCCTGAGCAGAAGCATCAGGCCGGGTGTAACAGGGTCATCTCAGTCATCACTGTGACTCAGTATCCTCAAAGCCTCTGGGTTTGAAGCTGGGATAGTCCCTGCACATGCACACCCCATTCCATTTGAAAATGTGCTGACTGCTTGGCCTGGAAGTTCTACTTCTAAGGATCGGTCTATCTCAGAGAAATATTTGAGCACACGTGATCCCAAATGCATGTTAAATTATAATAGTGTTCCTAATAGCAAGAATGAGATACAACTTAAATGTTTGTTATTAGACAAACTATGTTGTATCTGTACTACAAAATGCCAAATATCAGATACAAAAAATGAAGCAGATCAGACACAGAAAAATTCCAAGACTTATTAAATTAAGATATGCTATACAATAAATACAGAATGATTCAATGTAAATTGAAAGAAAAGCAAAACTGTACACTCACACACACACTTAGAAAAGTCTGGGAGAAACACATCAAATCAGTAATAATGGCTACTTCTGAAGCAGGGAGGAAAAATGTGGGTAAGAATTGGTGTGAAGAAAACTAACTTTTCTTTCTTTCTTTCTTTCTTTCTTTCTTTCTTTCTTTCTTTCTTTCTTTCTTTCTTTCTTTCTTTCTTTCTTTCTTTTCCTTCCTTCTTTCTTTTCTTTTCCTCCCTTCCTCCTCCTTCCTCCTTCCTCCTCCCTCCCTCCCTCCCTCCCTCCCTTCCTCCTTCCTTCCTTCCTTCCTTCCTTCCTTCCTTCCTTCCTTCCTTCCTTCCTTCCTTCCTTCCTTCCTTTCTGACAGTGTCTCACTCCATTGCTAAGTCTGGAGTGCAGAGGCACAATTGTGGCTCACTGCAGCCTCAACTTCCCGGGCTCAGGTGTTTCTCCTGCCTCAGCTTCCCTGGTAGCTGAGACTACAGGTGCAAGCCACCATGCCCAGCTAATTTTTTGTATTTTTCAGTAGAGATAGGGTTTTGCCATGTTGTCCAGGCTGCCCTCTTACTCCTGGGCTCAAGAGATCCTCCCACCTCAGCCCCCCAAAGTGCTGGGATTACAGATGTGAGCTACTACACCCGGCCTAGAACTTTCACTTTTGACTCAGTAAAGCTCTGTATTGATTAAAATGTCTTACGATGAGGTTCTGTTTATTACTTGTGAAATTAAAAATTATTAAAATTTTATGTGTATTAGTAGGAGTGACCAAGTCAGTCAAGTCAGAAACATAGAACACTGGAGCCAAAGGAGAGAATCAGAAAGATTGAGACAGGAAGAGTCTGTGACTCTTGACTTTGTCCTGTCTGGGGTTGGGGCGGAGACTTCTACCCTCACATTCTTTCCACAAAACCTTTGCAAGTTCTCACTGCACAGCAGCAGAAGTATCATATTTATTCAACAGGGCTTTACTGCTTTGGTTCATTAAATAATAGCTCTCACTTATTGAATGCCTAATAAGCGGCAGGAACTGGGTGAAGCACCTCAACCTGCCCAGTCATCCTGTGAGAGAGTTAGTGTCGTTATACCCATTCTACAGATGACAAAATGAAGACCCAGAGAGGTTAAGGGATTTGTTCAAAGTGATATTACTGGGAATAACTCGGGTCTTAGTCATTAGATAACATGTTGCTGAACCATCGAACCAGAATTGGAGCCTTGGGTACAAATCCCAGCTCTGCCACCAGCCAGTCATGTGACCTTTGGCAAGTCACTTCACTGCTCTAGATCTCAGTTTCCTCAAATGTAAAGTAGTGGAAATAATCCTGACTCTGCCTGTCTTCCCCGGCTGCTTCCCCGGATGGGAAAATAGGAATAATACTGGTGATAAAGTTCTGGGACCCATGAGGGTTGTTAACGATGTTTCCATTATCAGCAAAGCCCAGAACAAAGTCCCCTACTCCACCCTCGGAAGTCGTTCTCAGCTGACTGGCAGGTCTCTGGTCCCACAGGAGAGCCATCTTATGGGAGAGAGCCCCAGTAGGCCTGGCTGCAGAGAGGGGTCCAAGGGTTTGAAGGGCCACGGTTGAGTTTCTACCTGGCTCTTCCCACCCAAGGCCAAGTGTGACGACTCCACTCAAGACATCAAGGCGGACCAGGATTGGTACGTGAGCTAGGCTGGAGATGCAGTGCACAGACCAGGCAGAGGCCGGGATGGGGAGATAGGCTCAGGGAGGCTGGGGGCATATACAACCATAGCAGAGATCCTGGAAATGTCAGGGTCCCGTGATCCAAGTCAACCATGCACAATCAGCCTGGGTGAGTACAGACCAGACACCGTGGCCGGCAGGGGCAGGGCTGTGCAGTCACAAGCAGGAGGCTGATGATCTTGGAAGAGAATTCCTCACAAGGAGGCAAAGCTGATGACAATAAGAGAAATGGGAATAATTTGTGAGGGAATTGCAGTCCATAGGAGGAAAGCGGTGGAGCCAGGAAGGAAACTCAGGTCTTTCTAACTCCGAAGTTAATAGGCCTAAATTCTGTGCTTCACGTATATCCTGCTCCTTTTCTATGGGAACAGTGCAGGGTGGTGAGAATATCATGAGAGAACTGCATGAGTTTGGGGGTCGTAATGATGTGTAATGGCGTAATGACTGTGAAGAATAGAGCATGCAACAGAGGCTTAACAAATGGGAGCGCCCTTGCTCTCCTTCCTGAGAGGCTGAGGCCATGACACATCCGTCTTGGAATCTCTCATTTAGCTAAGCACAGAGTGGATACTCAAAAGTGTTTATCAAGCTGGAGAACATTGCTTCCAAAGTCCTCATTTTATAGATGGGAAAACTGAGGCACAGAGACCCAGCATCACAGGAAGGGAGTGGCAGAGCTGGTCCAGGAGGCTGGTGAGGCTCAATCCCTTGCAGCAGGCCTCTGTTCTCATCCCTCACCAGCGATGGCCTTAAATGTGGGCCTGTCCTTCTCTGACCCTCAGTTTCTTCATTAGTTGCAGGGGCATAACCACTCCCTGGCAGGTTTGTGTGATGTGAGATGACGTATGAAAAATGCAGGTTGAACATTGGGGTGACTGGTTTTTTTGTCCTTCTCTCTCCTCAACCAGCACTATAACTGACTCATAGGTAATCCTGGCAGGGAGGGTCCTCCTAAGGAAATATTCCCCTAAATTATGTTTTCAGTGACTGGAAGTACTAAAAACATCCCTGCAATATGTAATTCAAACTAAAATCACTTAATCTAAACCACAAAGCAAATGTAAAGAAGCCCAACATTTTCTGATTTTTACCATGATGCTACACATTAACGTTTTTTAAAAATATCAAATACTGACTTCTTTCTTTCTTTAAAAATAATTTTTTTAAAGATGGTGTCTTGCTCTGTTGGCCAGGTTGGTCTTAAATTCTTGGCCTCAAGCAATCCTCCTGCCTCGGCCTCCCAAAGTGCTAGGGTTATAGGAGTGAGCCACTGTGCCTTGCCTTGAATTCTTTCCAAAATTTATTTATTTATTTATTTATTTATTTATTTATTTATTTATTTATTTATACAGAGTCTTGCTCTGTCGCCCAGGCCAGAGTATAGTGGCACGATCTCAGCTCACTGAAACCTCTGCCTCCAGGTTCAAGCAATTCTCCTGCCTCAGCCTCCCAAGTAGCTGGGACTACAGGGAAGTGCCACTATGTCCAGCTAATTTTTTTGTATTTTAGTAGAGATGGGGTTTCAACGTGTTGTCCAGGCTGGTTGTGAACTCCTGAGCTCAGGCAATCTGCCCACCTTGGCCTCCCAAAGTGTTGGGATTACAGGCGTGAGTCACTGCACCTGACTTTTTTTTTTTTTTTTTTTATGTTCCTATCTAGCTGGTGCCCTAAGCACATGCTCTGTTTTTCCATTGCATAGGCCTGCTCTGCCAAGACAGCAGTGTGAGGGGAAGGAAGTGCTTCTGGGCCTTTGGACTGAGAGGAGCACAAACACCTCAA
The DNA here is from genome assembly GCF_007565055.1 of Rhinopithecus roxellana. Classification (NCBI taxonomy): domain Eukaryota; kingdom Metazoa; phylum Chordata; class Mammalia; order Primates; family Cercopithecidae; genus Rhinopithecus; species Rhinopithecus roxellana. The sequence continues at coordinate 57,097,709 of NC_044563.1, forward strand.
CTGGTTGGTCTGTCCTGTGGCCCCATGTAGGTGGGGCAGCCTGGGCTCATCCCCGACTTACCCCTGGCTCAAGGTGAGTTGATAATCTAGCCCTGTTGAGAGTCTAGTTCTAGTTCTATCGCCCGCTTACTGTGTAACCTTGGGAAAGTCACAGCCCATTTCTGGGACTCCCTTTTCTGTCCCAATCTGTATAATAAAGAGGTTAGGTGAAATGCCAGCACTTTGGGAGGCCGAGGTGGGCGGATCACTTGAGGTCAGGACTTCAAGACCAGCCTGGCCAACATAGTGAAACCCCATCTCTACTAAAAATACAAAAATTAGCCAGGTACGGTGGCATGTGCCTGTAATCCTAGCTACTCAGGAGGTTGAGGCATAAGAATCACTTGAACCCAGGAGGTGGAGGTTGCAGTGAGCCAAGATCGTACCACTGCACTCCAGCCTGTACGATAGAGCAAGACTCAGTCTCAAAAAAAAAAAAAAAAAAAAGAGGTTAGGTGAAAACTACTTAATCACTAATGACCCCTTCATTCCTATTTGATGATTTATCAGCAAAACAAGGCCAGTCGGGAAAGCCGCATTCTGGAGCACTAAGCTCCTGGGAAGGGGGTGCAGTATTAAATAGAAATGATCTGAAAGTGCTTCTGGTGTGGCGAACACATAAATAGACAGTGACAACCCAGTGTAATCATAATTACAACAAACAGAAGCCCAGGAACTTCAAGAGCCCAGGAAAGAGGCTCCTGATATGGTCCAGCCAGGAACATAGAAGACCTCTTGGAGGAAGTAATTAATATTTGAGCTGAATTTGGCAGAAGCACAAGGCAAGAGCAAGGAGTTGCCATTTGACTAGAATAAGGAGAAACAAGGCTGCAAGAAGACAGGCTTTGAATAGCAGGCTAAGGAATCATCCTCTCATGAAAAATCCCACAAAGACTGGGTGGGAGCCAGGACACCAGCTTTAAGGCCTACTTCTGCTATGAATTTGTTGGTTGACCTTGAAAAGACACTATTTCTGGACTTCAGACTCAGCATCTGTCTCTCCTGCTGTTTAATAGAAGTGAGGGAGGAGGTGGGAAGAGAGGCTCAGTCAGGCTTGACGGCTCTGAATTTCTACCCCTCAAACCCCAACTCAGCCTAACTCGGTGGCATTCAATCCATAATTGACTTCCCTGAGCTGTATCAATGTTCAGAATAATGTAGTTTGCATCTCTGGGTATTAGAAAAACCTGGTGATTTGCTTAGGCAGGATGGTTCTGTTAACTGAGGGTTATCTCTTAAGTGGAGGTGCAGCAGTTTTGCTTTCCTGCTTGCGTAATGGGGGCCAATCTGTAGAATACTCTTTCAAGGGAGCATTCACAATGGAGTGGTCTGTCCCATGTGTCTTTTTGTTTATTTGTTTTGTTTAAAAGACAGGGTCTCCCTCTGTTGCCCAGGCTGGAGTGCAGTGGCATGACTGTAGCTCACTGTAGTCTTGAACTCCTGGGCTCAAGTGATCCTCCTGCCTCAGCCTTCTGAGTAGTGAGACCACAGGCACAAGCCACTGTACTTGGCTAATTTTTTAATTTTTTGTAGAGACAGGGTCTTGCTATGTTGCCCAGGTCGGCCTCGAACTCCTGGTCTCAAGCATTCTCCCACCTTGGCCTCCCAAAGTTCTGGGATTACAGCTGTGAACCCCTGTGCCCTGCCTCATGTGTCTTTTAGAAAGACATTTTACCAGCCTTCACTCTCTGACAGAGAACCAGGCCACCCCACACTTAGGAAACTAAAGAACAAACTTGGAAATTTACAGTTTGCTGCTGATAATATCAGCCAAAGATATGGAGAAGGAAAGAGAAAACATTTGCCCCAGTCTCTCCCCTCATGAAAACCTGAACTTCCAGATTCTCCAGGGAACCAACTATAGAAGAATGCTGCTCTGGGAGTTAGAACTTGGGTTCCAGTCCTATCTCTGTGGCTCGCTGGCCATGACAGTATGGGAAAGCCCTGGATCTTTTTGTGTTTTGCCCTTTCTATATTGAAAGAAAAAGCTGGCCAGGTGTGGTGGTTCACACCTGTAATCCCAGCACTTTGGGAGGCTGAGGCAGGCAGATCACTTGAGGTCAGGAGTTCGAGTCCAGCCCGGCCAACATGGTGAAACTCCATCTCTACTAAAAATACAAAAACTAGCCGGGCGTGATGGCACATGTCTGTAATCTCAGATACTCAGGAGGCTGAGGCACAAGAATTGCTTGAACCCAGGAGGGCGGAGGTTGCAGTGAGCCGAGCTTGCCCCACTGCATGCTAGCCTGGGCGGTAGAGCAAGACTCTGTCTCAAAAAAAAAAAAAAAAGAAAAGAAAAAAGGAAAAGCCGACTGGATATTTCCAGGTTTGGTACTTTTATGATTCAACGGCATGAGAGTTATTTTATTAGTGGTAAGAGAAATAGGGAAAATCAGAGAGACGGTACTCTTAGAATCTTCAGGGTCAAGAGGCGATGATGTAAACATAAACGTGAACTTGCTCCTGGATTGTTTATTCAGAGAGACATCCCCAACATAGTAGAGCAGTCAATATTCTCCCTCAGTTAAAGATCTCCGGTTCTGTGGGCAGACAAAAGCACACATCTCTTCTTCCTTGACAGGGGGAGAACAACCTCTAGGATGCGGTCTTCTGCCTTTGGGCACTTGTCACAAGATGTTCTCTAGCAACAATGGCTCCCAAGACTCCCAAGTTTCCAGATTCCTGTAGTACCATCTTATCTGGGGTTAGGGAAGACTACAGGATAGTGATAATGACATGGTTAATCAAGAGCACCTGCTGAACAGCGTCGCTCATAGGAGAGAACAAAAGTCATGCTCTTACACATGGACATCCTCCAATCTCTATTTCTGCTATTGGGTAGAACACACCTTTAACTTAGATTCCAATCTGGAAGCAAGTCCCCTCACAAAAGGCATCTTTTGCCCTTCCTTTTACTGTAATATGACAATAAACATTTATGTATGTATGTATGTATATATTTATTTATTTATTCTTGAGACAGAGTCTTACTCTGTCACCAGACTGGAGTGCAATGGCACGATATCGGCTCACTGCAACATTCACCTTCCAGGTTCAAGCGATTCTCCTGCCTCAGCCTCCTGAGTAGGTGGGATTACAGGCATGTGCCACCATGCCCAGCTAATTTTTGTATTTTTAGTACAGACGAGGTTTCACCATGTTGGTCAGGCTGGTCTCAAACTCCTGACCTCATGATCTGCCTGCCTTGGCCTCCCAAAGTGCTGGGATTACAGGCATGAGCCACCGTACCCAGCCTTATCTTTTTTTTAATCTTATTTTTCATTTTTAAATTTTTTTGTAGAGACAGAGTTTTGCCATGTTGCCTAGGCTGGTCTCGAACTCCTATGATCTGCCTGCCTCAGCCTCCCAAAGTATTAGGATTACAGGTGTGAGCCACCATGCCCAGCCTAACAAAAGCCGTTTAGAGGAACATCAAAAACAGAAAAATGTAACCAATGGTGACAGAAGTCACAACAATAGCTACATTGTGGGTAGGGGAATTTATTGGATCTGGTGCAAGGGAGCTTTCTGGGTTGCTAGAAATGTGCTTTATCTTTAGCTGTATCTCTATATAGATTTGTATTTATATCTATAGTTATCTATATATTATTCATCCCAAATAGTTTTGGGCTTTATTACACCTGAGTACCTAAAACAAATGAACAAACAAAAATAGCTGAATACCTTGTCTTACCTCTTGGTTATATGTCTTGATGTGAAATTGCTGAGTCACAAGTTTAAGAAGCTGTTGCCACACTGTTATCCAAAGTGGTTGTACTAGTTACCATCAATGTATGAGGGTACCAGTTACTCCATATCTCACCAACACTTGCAGTCCTTTTAAGTTTAGTCATTTTAGTGAGTATGTACTATTAACATCCTGTATTTTAATTTACATTTCTAGAAGGCTAATTTTTTCATATGCTTATTGGCCATTTGGACGTTCTCTTTTGTAAAGTGCCCACTTATTCAAGTCTTTTGCCCATTTGTCTATTAGGTCATCTATCTTTTTCTTACTGGTTGTCGAGGTTTTTATATATACTGGATACATGGCCTTCGATAAATGTATTGAAAATAGGAAAATATCTTCTAGTCTGGTTCCTGCCTTTTCTTATTCTCTTTGTATTGTATTTATTATTGTCTTTTTTGAGTGAAGTAAAATTTACTTCTACTGATCTATTTTCCAGGTCTCTAATCCTATCTTCTGTTGTGTCCAGTTTGCTATTTTACCTATTCAGTGAGTTCTTAATTTCAAATATTGGATATTTCAGTTCTAGAATGTTTGCTTGATTCTTTTTAAAATAGATTCCAATTTTCTATTGAAATTGTCCATTTTAAAATCCATTTTGTCAACATTTTCTCTATTTTCTTTAATATATAAACATAGTTATACTAGAGTCCTTGTTTGCTAATGCAGGTAATGGGATCATCTGTATGTCAACTTTTATTGTATATTTTCCCTCTTGATTGTTGGTCACATTTTCCTGCCTTTTGCAATAATTCATGTTGTGCACCAAACATTATTTATATTAGATTCATAGAGGCCCCAGATGATGTCTGTCATCAGACAGATTCCTCCCTTTTCTTTGTTAGGCAGGTAGAGTAAGGTAGGCTGGCCACCTAAAGCCAATTAAGGCTTGAGTTAGGTTAGGGCTGAGTTTCAGTTCTAGTAAAATGTAGTCCAACTTTGGCTTGTTCTTGTTCTTCAGTTATGACCCTCCTGAGTTTTGAGCTTATAGCCTGGTTGATCCTTGTCTCCTCAGCCCTGAAGGAGTATGGGAGATTTGCATCTATCCTTTGGTGGTTTTGAGCTTAATTCGTTAGCTGCGTTCCCCATCCTGCCTTCCCCCCGCCCACTGCATACACACATAGCTTCGAATCTTTGTAAAATGTTTTGAGAGGAAATACCAGTGTGTGTGTGAGGAAATCCCTCTTCCTCTATTCTCTTAAGCATCATGGGAATCATGGAAGATTTTGTTTTGTCTTTTAGAGGCCCTCAGCCCAGCTTTCTAGCCTCCCTTGCATAGCCAGAATTCAGATGTCCCATAGGGAAAACTTGTTATGCATTTAGAGTGCCTCAAATTTCCAATATGTTTTGCTAATCCTTTTTTAACTATCACAAGTCTTACTGGTTTCTCTTTCTCTCATATATGACTCTCTGCCTGGTCCAAGTCTCAGCCACAGTATGGTCCCCAAATCAAATACTCCCGGAGAACAAAAGAGCTGGTGATTATTAGTTAACTTTGGAGGGTCCCCACCCATTGGAGTTTGACTTCATCACATCCTTATGGCACCCATATTCCTCAATTTGTTTAAAAATGTGATTTGTGTAATTTATCCAGGTTTCCCTAGTCATTGCAGTGAAAGTGTTGGGCTATCATGGTCTATTATATCCAATGCAGGAGCAGAAGTCCAGACACCTAGCTTAAATGGAGTCAGAAAGAACCACTACTCAAGGCATACAAGAAAGAAACTTAATAAGAGTGTGAGCAGCTGCATATTACACACAGCCTTGGAGAAAGGAGCCCCTCAATGGAACATGGTGGAACTTTGAGTGAGCGCAAAAGTAGAGACATGAGCTTAAGGACTTGATTTATGAGATCTGACATCAGCCTAAACCACACAGCATGGAACCTTAGATGAAGATCAGCAGAAGCCTTTCCAAAGCACTTTCACAATTATAATTCAACAATCAACTGTTTAGATTTGATTTTCCCAGTAAAATATAAACTCTGGGAAGACAAGAACTTTGCTTGCCTCCTTCGCTTTGATCACTTCATCACCTAAACAAAGTGTACAGACTTCTATTTGGTAGGTTATTAATTAATTAATAATCAATATTTGACAAATTTTGGGTTCACATGGTAAAAGTCAATACCATAGCCCCTCATCAGTCCTCTACAGTTGGTTGTAAATAATTGTGCCTATATTACCGACAGAGTAAACATTATAGAATTATCACTCCAGAATCCTTTGTTTCTATGGTTTCCAGATGTTTCCAGTGTCTAGATGTTCTAGCTGCCCATCTCTGAGAAATCCAGCTCTGTCTCACCATGGATGCCACAGCCTGTAGTGAATCAGTGGATGGCTCACCCATCTTCTATCTGGTGGGCATCCCCTCTCTGCCAGAGACCTTCTTCCTCCCTGTGTTTTTAATTTCCTCCTCTTCTACCTTCTCATCCTGATGGGTAATGCCCTGGTTGTGGTGGCCGTGGTGGCAGAGCCCAGCCTCCACAAGCCCTGTACTTCTTTCTGATCAATCTCTCCACCTTGGACATCCTTTTCACCACAACAACTGTCCCCAAGATGCTGTCCCTATTCTTGCTTGGGGACTGCTTCCTCAGCTTTTCGTCCTGCTTACTGCAAATGTACCTCTTCCAAAGTTTTACATCTTCATCCTGGTGGTCATGGCCTATGACCGCTATGTGGTTATCTGCCACCCACTGCACTACCCTGTCCTCATGAACCCACAGACCAGTGCCACCTTGGCAGCCAGTGCCTGGCTTACTGCCCTCCTCCTGCCCATCCCAGCAGTAGTAAGGACCTCCCAGATGACATACAACAGGATTGCCTACATCTACCACTGCTTCTGTGATCATCTGGCTGTGGTCCAGGCCTCCTGCTCTGACACCACCCTCCAGACCCTCATGGGCTTCTGCATCGCCATGGTGGTGTCCTTCCTCCCCCTTCTCCTGGTGCTTCTCTCCTATGCCCACATCCCGGCCTCGGTGCTTCGTATCAGTTCCCGAGAAGGACGGGCAAAAGCCTTCTCCACCTGCAGCTCCCACCTCCTGGTGGTGGGCACCTACTACTCATCTATTGCCATAGCCTACGTGGCTTACAGGGTTGACCTGTCCCTTGACTTCCACGTCATGGGCAATGTGATATATGCCATTCTCACACCAATTCTCAACCCTCTCATTTACACTCTGAGAAATAGGGATGTAAAGGCAGCCATCACCAAAATCACGTCTCAAGACCTAAGCTGTGACAGGAGCATTTGACCTTTAAATGCAGCTAATTCTGCTTCCAGAACACCAAATAACAGTGCTTAGCACAGAATAAGGACTCAATACATAATAATGAAATAATGTTAATTTTTATAGGAATCTTTAGTTGTTGTATAAAATTTAGCTATTCAGTAATTCAAGAAACCTTTTTTTTTTTTTTTTTTTTTTTTTTTTTTTTTTTTTTTTTGAGACGGAGTCTCACTCTGTCGCCCAGGCTGGAATGCAGTGGCTGGATCTCAGCTCACTGCAAACTCCGCCTCCCGGGTTCCCACCATTCTCCTGCCTCAGCCTCCCGAGTAGCTGGGACTACAGGCGCCCGCCACCTCGCCCGGCTAGTTTTTTGTATTTTTTAGTAGAGACGGGGTTTCACAGTGTTAGCCAGGATGGTCTCGATCTCCTGACCTCGTGATCCGCCCGTCTCGGCCTCCCAAAGTGCTGGGATTACAGGCTTGAGCCACCGCGCCCGGCCGAGAAACCTTTACTAAAATAAAAAATCTTCATGGCAAAAAATTCTTATAAGCAAAGTCAAAAAAACAAATAAAAAACATATCACAGGGAAATGCAAATACTCATATTATACAAAGAATGTAGAAGACTGAAATAAACATTTCAATAAAAACATGGGCAAATATATGCATAGACAAATCATCAAAAAAAAAATGCGGTGGCCTTTAAATAATGAGTCTTCACTTTATAAAAAGAATATGAATTTAAATTGTGCTGAAATGCTATTTTTCACTTAGTCAGATTAGCAAAAATCCAATATTTTGACAATATGCATGTAGAAAAACAGAACTTTTATAACTTGCTTATGAGGATACCAATTGGTATAACACTACCACAATACCTACCAAAAGTACGTATGCATTTACCCTTTGACTCAGCAGTATCACTTCTAGGGATCTATCCCCCAAGGAGTCACTGTCAATCATTCATTAGGTTACGTATTCATCACTACAGGGAACTTATTGAATAAACTGTTAAAATGCATGATGCAGTAATAAAAAGGAAATGAGGAAGCTCTCTACTGATATGGTATCATCTCTGGGATATGTGTTAAATGAAAAAAAGCAAGCTGCAGAAAAGTGTTTTTGTAAGAAAGGAGATAGTTTGCTTAAAATTTCGGGAAAATACTAGGGGGAAAATGCGAACTCATAAAGATGGTTATCTATAAGGAGAGGGAGGGAACAGGAAGGGACGGAACCGGAATGGAAACGAGACTAGATATATGTAATTATTTTTACACAGTTCAAAGAAATCAGAAAGAAAAACCCCACAATTCCCTCAATTTAAAATAAACAGAAGCACTTGACCCTGGCTGTCTCTCAAGTTAGTGGCATGACCACACAGAAAATTACTATAAGTGACTTTTAAACAATATTTTGAGTATACATCCTAAAACGGGTATACTAAAAGGACAAGAAAAATCACATCTTCAACTGCATTGAGGAGTTTTTGTTTGTTTGTTGTTTTGAGAAGAGGCCTTGCTCTGTCACCCAGGCTGGAGTGCAGTGGTGCTATCTCAGCTCATTGCAGCCTTGACCGCTAGGGCTCAAGTGATCCTCCCACCTCACCTCCCTGAGTAGCTGGGACCACAAGCACATGCACCACTACTCCTAGCTAGAGGAGTTTTAAAAACATGCATATTACAGTTTTACCTCTTTAATATATATTAGATGTAAATTACATATTTCTATAACCAAAACCATTTTTATCATTTTATTTTACCATGCATGGTTTTATATTTACAGAGAGTTCCAAAGATATGAGAGTTCCCATATATCCTTCACCCATCTTCCTCTGTGTCAACATCTTACATAACCACGATACACTTATCAAAAGTAAGAAGTTAACATTAGTAAAATACATACTATTAATTGTACTAGAGACTTTATTCAAATTTCTCCTGTTTTTCCAGTAACATCTTCTTTCCATTCCAGGATCCAATCCAGGATGCCACATTGCATTTTATTATATCTTCTTGGTTGCCTGACCTTTTATTGGTCTTTCCTTGTCGTTCGTGACCTTGACACTTTTGAAGAGTCAATAGTAAATTTGGCTAAGTGAAAGAATCCAATCTAAAAAGGCTGCAGACTGTATGATTCTAACTGGAATTCTGGAAAAGGCAAAACTATGAAGACAGTAGAAAGCTCAGGGGCTGCCAGGGACTAGGAGAAGGGAGGGATTAATAGGCAGAACACAGAGGACTTTTAGGACAGTGAAACTATTCTGTATGATACTACAGAGGTGGATACATGTTATATATTTGTCAAGACTCATAGAATGTACTACACCAAGAGTATACTATGGGCTTTGGGTCATAATGCTGCATCAGTGTAGGCTTGAATGTAACAAATGTAACCACTCTGGTGGGGGATGTCATTCTAACAGTTATGTAGTGGTATCTTATTGTGGTTGTAATTCAATTTAATTACATTTCCCTGTAACTAATTGTGTTGACCATCTTTCATGTGCTCATTTTCTATCCATATATCTTTTTTGGTGAAGTGTGTTCAGATACTTTGCCTGCTTTTTAATCCAGGTTGTTTGTTTTCATAACATTGAATTTCAAGTGTTCTTTATATATTCTAGGTATAAATTTGTTATTAGATATTTGATATACAAGTAGTTTCCCCAGTCAATGACTAGTCTTTGAATTCTCTTACAGTGTCTTTTGCAGAGCAAAGGTTTTCAATTTTGATAAAGTCTAACTTATCATTTTTCCTTTATGGATTATGATGTTTTATAACATACCTAAATACTCATCACCAAACCAAAGGTCATGCAGATTTTGCCCTATAGAAAACAAAGTTTCCAGAAGTTTTCCATTTTTGATTTCATTCTGTGAACAATTTTGAGTTAATTCTTGGATAAGGTGTGAGGTTTAGGTTGAGTTTTTTTTGTTTGTTTGTTTGTTTTTTTTTTTTTTTTTTTTTTTTTGCGTATGAACATCCAATAATTCCAGCACCATTTGTTATAAACCATTCTTTATCTATCAAGTTGCGTTTACACTTTTGTCAAATATCAGTTGCTTATATTTGTGTGTATCTATTTGTGGGCTCTCTATTCTGTTCCATTGATATATATGTCTATCCTTTACCAATACCACATGGTCTTGAATACTGTAGCTTTATAGTTAGTGTTGAAATTCCATAATGTGACTCCTCCGACTTTGTTAATTTTTTTTATAATTGTTTGGTTATTCTAGTTCCTTTGCTTTCTAATATAAATTTTAGAACCAACTTACTGGGATTTGGGGAGGAGAGGGACTATGTTAAATCTATAGATTAAATTTGGGACAACTGACATTTTAACAATGTTGAGTCTTCCAATCCATGACTATATCTCTCCATTTACTTAGCTCTTTAATTTTATTCATTACAAACTGCATTCCTGGGATGAACCCCGTTTGGTTGTGACATATTTTTCCCTTTATATATTACTAGATTTGACTTGTGAATATTTTGTTTAGGATTTTTGCATCAAAATTTATGAGAGATACCAGGGTGTAGTTTTCTTGTAATTTCTTTGTCTGGTTTGGTATTAGATAAATGCTGTCCTCATAAAATGAGTTAGGAAGCTTTCCTGTCTATTCCACATTCTCAAACACATTGTATAGAATTGGTGCTATTTCTTCCTTAAATATTTGGTAGAATTTGCCTGTAAAATTTCCAGGGCCTGAAATTGTTTTACAGGAAGTTTTAAACTACAAAATTAACTATTTAATAGATACAGAAAATGTTCCATTATCTATTTCTTCTTGAATGAACTTTATAATTTCTGCCTTTTAAGCTATTAGTCCATTTTGTCCAAATTTAGAATTTATAAACAGAGTTGTTTGTACTGTTCCCTTATTATCCTTTTAATGTCTGTGATGTCTACTCTTTCATTCCTAATATTGGCAATTTGTGTTTTCTGTTATTTTTTCTTGGTTAGTTTAGCTTTAAGTTTACCAATTTATTGATTTTTCAAAGAATCAGCATTTAGTTTGTTTCTTCTAATTGTTTTCCTGTTTTCAATTTTATTGATTCTTCCTCTAATCTTTGTATTTTTTTCCTCTACACATTTTGGGTTTAATTTGATCGTTTCTTGACGTGGGAGATTAGATCATTGATATGAGACTTTTCTTTTTCTTTCTCTTTTTTTTTTTTCTTTTGAGACGGAGCTCGGTCTCCCAGGCTGGAGTGCAGGGGCGCGATCTCGCCTCACTGCAAGCTCCGCCTCTCAGGTTCACGCCATTCTCCTGCCTCAGCCTCCCAAGTAGCTGGGACTACGGGCGCCAGTCGCCGCGCCCAGTTAATTTGTTGCATTTTTAGTAGAGAGGGGGTTTCACCGTGTTAGCCAGGATGGTCTCGGTCTCCTGACCTCGTGATCTACCCGCCTCGGCCTCCCAAAGTGCTGGGATTACAGGCGTGAGCCACCGCGCCCGGCCAAGACTTTTATTTTTCAGTGTAAGCGTTGAAGTCTGTACATTTCCCAATAGCTCCCACATTAGCAACTTCACACGAATTTTGATATGTTGCATTTTTATTTTCATTTCATTCTAAATGTATTTTAAATTTCCCTTAAAACATCCTAATTGACCCATGGTTATTTCAAAGTGTTTTTATTTAATTTCAAAATATTTGGAAGATTTTCCCAATCACTTTCTGTTACTATTCTCTAGTTTAATCCCCTTATCGGTCAAGAATATGCTTTGTATGATTACTATTCTTTAAAAAGCTTTTCTATTCTTTTAAATTTTTTGTTTAATGGCCTAAAATATGATCTATCTTGGTGAATGTTCTGTGCACTCTCGGAAGTGTATTCTGCTATTATGTGGAGTGTTCTATAAATGTCCATTAGGTCTAATTGTTTGATATTGCTCTTTAGGCCTTCTATATCTTAACTGATTTTCTATCTGCTTGATCAGTTCCTGAAAGGGAAATATTAAAGTTTCTAACAACAATTATGGATTTGTCCATTTCTCCCTTCAATTTCACCAGTTTGTAAGAAAATTTCCACTTTTTAGATTCGGGGGTACACATGCAGGTTTGTGACATAGGTAAATTTCATGATGCTGAGGTTTGGGATATGAATGATCCCGTCACCCAGATAGTGAGCATAGTACCCAACAGTTAGTTTTCCAAATCTCGCTACCCTCCCTCCACCCTCTATTAGTCCCCAGTGTCTATTGTTGCCATCTTCATGGTCATGAGTACCCAATGTTTAGCTCCCACTTATAAGTGAGAACATGCAGTACATGGTTTTCTGATCCTGTGTTAATTAGCTTAGGATAATGGGCTCCAGCTGCATCCACGTTACTGCAAAAGACATGATTTCATTCTTTTTTATGGCTATGTAGCATTTCATGGTGTATATAGACCAATTTTCTTCCTCTTTTTTTTTTTTTTCTTTTTGAGACGGAGTTTTGCCTTGTTGCCCAGGCTGGAGTGCAATGGCATGATCTCGGCTCACTACAATCTCCACCTCCCGGGTTCAAGCAATTCTCCTGCCTCAGCCTCCCAAGTAGCTGGGATTACAGGCATGTGCCACCATGCCTAGCTAATTTTGCATTTTTAGTAAAGATGGGGTTTCTCCATGTTGGTCAGGCTGGTCTCGAACTCCCAACCTCAGGTGATCCACCTGCCTCGGCCTCCCAAAGTGCTAGGATTACAGGCGTGAGCCACTGTGCCCTGCCATATTTGGACCAATTTTCTTTATTCAGTCCACCGCTGATGGGCATCTAGATTGAATCCATGTCTTTGCTATTGTGAATAGCAATGAACATATGAGTGCATATGTCTTTTGGTGAATAATTTATTTTCTTTTGGATATATACCCAGTAATGAGATTCCTGGGTCAAACGATAGCTCTACTTTATGTTCTTTGAGAAATTGCCAAACTGCTTTCCACAGTGGCTGAACTAATTTACATTTTCACCAACAATGTGTAAGCATTCCATTTTCTCTGCAGCCTAGTCAGCAACTGTTCTTCTTTGACTTTAGTAATAGTCATCCTGACTGGTGTGAGATAATATCTTATGGTTTTGATTTAAACTTCTCTGATGATTAGTGATGTTGAGCATTTTTTCATGTCTGTTGGCTGCTTATATGTCTTCTTTTGAGAAGTGTCTGTTTATGTGTTTTGTCCGCTTTTTAATGGTATTATTTGGTTTTTGCTTATTGAATTAAGTTCCTTATAGATTCTGAATATTAGACCTTTGTCAGATACATAGTTTGCGAATATTTTCTTTCTTTTCTTTCTTTCTTTTCCTTCTCGCTCCTCACCCCTCCCCCGCCATCCTTTTTTGAGACAGTCTTATACTGTCGCCCAGGCCGGAAGGCAGTGGCGTGATCTCAGTTCACTGCAACCTTGACCTCCTGGGCCTAAGCAATCTTCCCACCTCAGCCTCCGGAGTAGCTGGAACTACAGGCATGTGCCACCACACCTGGCTAATTTCTGTAGAGACAGGGTCTCTCTACGTTGCCCAACTGTCTCAAACTCCTGAGCTCAAGGGATCCTTCCACCTCCGCCTCCCAAAGTTCTGGGATTACAAGCGTGAGTCACTGAGCCCAGCAGTTTACAAATATTTTCTCCCATTCCGTAGGTTGTCTGTTTACTCTTTTGATAGTTGCTTTTGCTGTCCAGAAACCCTTTAATTAGGTTCCACTTGACAATTTTTGCTTTTGTTGCAATTGTTTTTGAGGACTTAGTCATCAATTCTTTCCCAAGGCCAATATTTAGAATGGTGTTTCCTAGGTTTCCTTCTAGGATTCTTATACTTTGAGATCTTTACATTTAAATCTTTAATCTAGCTTGAGTTATTTTTTGTGTATGGTGAAAGGTAGGGGTACAGTTTCATTCTTCTGCATATGGCTAGCCAGCTATCCCAGCACTATTTATTGAAGACGGAGTCCTTTCCCCATACTTATTTTTGCTGACTTTGTTGAAGATCATATGGCTGTAGGTGTGCAGCTTTATTTCTGGGTTCTCTATTCTGTTCCATTGGTTATGTGTCTGTTTTTATGCCAATATCATGCTGTTTTGATTACTGTAGCCTTAGAGTTTCAAGTCAGGTAACGATACCTCCAGCTTTGTTCTTTTTGTTTAGGATTGCTTTGGCTATTTGGGCTCTTTTTTGGTTCCATACGAATTTAAGAATAGCTTCTTTTTCTAATTCTGTGAAAAAATGATGTTGGTAGTTCGATAGGAATAGCATTCAATCTGTATATTGCTTTGGGCAGTATGGTCGTTTTAATGATGTTGATTCTTCCAATTCATGAGCATGGAATGTTTGTCCACTTTTTTGTTTTTTTCAGCAATGTTTTGAGTTCTTCTTGTAGGGATCTTTCACCTCTTTGGTTAGGTGTATTCCTAGGTTTCTTGTGCTTGTGTGTGGCTATTACAAATGGGATTGTGTTTTTTTAAGTTGATTTTTAATGTTTATACACATTATAACATTACGACATGATGTTGTAATGATGTACAAAATCTTTATGATAAATAAAATTATTGCACTTAATATCATTTCTCTGAAAAATGACATTTATTAATTTCATTTTTGTGAATTTAATTTCATTATTGTGAAAACAAAAATCATCAAATTCCTTAATGCTGTATCAAACATAAGCAATACCAGTTCAAATTAGAGAAAAGGTATGCCAACACCAGATTTTGACAACAAAAAGAAAGTTAAAACCCTAATATTTGTCTAATCTAGGTCAGGTAACCATGGAAATGAAAGAATATTAAAATTATTTCTTTTATTATAGCATGATAATTTTTATTATAGCATACATTGAAGAAAATCATAACCCCATTAAAAAGTGGACAAAGCAGGAGTTCGAGGTCAGCCTGACCAACATAGTGAAACGCGTCTCTACTAAAAATACAAAAAATTAGCCGGGTGTGGGCTGGGCACGGTGACTCATGCCTGTAATCCCAGCACTTTGGGAGGCCAAGGTGGGTGGATCACAAGGTCAGGAGATGGAGACCATCCTGGCTAACACAGTGAAACCCTGTCTCTACTAAAAATACAAAAAATTAGCTGGGTGTGGTGGCAGGCGCCTGCAGTCCCAGCTACTCAGGAGGCTGAGGCAGAAGAATCGCTTGAACCTGGGAGGCGGAGGCTGCAGTGAGCCAAGATCATGCCACTACACTCCAGCCTGGGCAACAATGCGAGGCTCTGTCTCAAAAAAAAAAAGAAAAAAGTGGGCAAAGGACATGAACAGATACTTCACGAAAGAAGACATACATGTGGCCAACAAATGTATGAAAAAAAGCTCAACATCACTGATCCTTAAAGGAATGCAATCAAAACCATGATGAGATATTACCTCACACCAATCAGAATGGCTATTACTAAAATGTCAAAAAACAGCAGATGCTGGCAAGGTGGTAGAGAAAAAGAAACACTTTTACACTGTTGATCAGAGTGTAGATTAGTTCAACCAGTGTGGAAGACAGTGTGGTGATTCCTCAAAGACCTAGAGTCATAATAGTACCATTTGACCCAGCAATGCCATTACTGGGAATATACCCAAAGGAATATAAATCATTCTATTATAAAGATACATGCATGTGTATGTTCATTGCAGCATTATTCACAATAGCAAACACAGTAAATCAACCTAAATGCCCATCAATGATAGACTAGATAAAGAAAATGTGGTACACATACACCATGGAATACTATGCAGTCATAAAAAGGAATGAGATCATGTCCTTTGCAGGGACATGGATGGAGCTGGAAGCCATTATCCTCAGCAAACTAACGCAGGAACAGAAAACCAAATACCGCATGTTCTCACTTATAAATGGGTGCTGAATGATAAGAACTCATGGACCCATGGTGGGGAACAACACACACTGAGGCCTGTCAGAGGCTGGGGGGGTGGGAGGAGGGAGAGCACTGGGAAGAATAACTAATGGATGCTGGACTTAATACCTAGATGATGGAATGACCTGTGCAGCAAACCACCAAGGCACCTGTTTACCTATGTAACAAACCTCCACATCTGCACACGTACCCCTGAACTTAAAAGTTGGAAATTAAAAAAAAAAAAACAGAAATCCCATGTGTTATTAATCCCAACTATCAATAATAATTATCGCCCTGGTGTGATTCCATCCTGCACAGCTGTTCTCTTGAGCAGTGGTTGTTTATCTCTGTCTGCCTTCTCTCCCACCTAAGGGCGTGCCGCCACTCGTTGGCAGATTCGATGGACCTACACATGAGCCCCCTGAGGCTCCAGAACTATCTTTTCAGTTGGGAACTAAAGGCCAACAAAGATTATCACTTTAAGGTGGATAATGATGAAAATGAGCACCAGTTATCTTTAAGAATGGTCAGTTTAGGGACTGGTGCAAAGGAAGAATTGCACATTGTTGAAGCAGAGGCAATGAATTGCGAAGACAGTCCAATTAACGTAACACTGGCAACTTTGAAAATGTCTGTACAGCCAACGGTTTTCCTTGGGGGCTTTGTAATAACACCACCTTATGGTTGAAGTGTGGTTCAGGGCCAGTACATACTAGTGGGCAGCACTTAGTAGCTGTGGAGGAAGATGCAGAGTCAGAAGATGAAGAGGAGGAGGATGTGAAACTCCTGAGTATATGTAGAAAGCAGT
The DNA here is from genome assembly GCF_007565055.1 of Rhinopithecus roxellana. NCBI lineage: Eukaryota > Metazoa > Chordata > Mammalia > Primates > Cercopithecidae > Rhinopithecus > Rhinopithecus roxellana. The sequence goes on from NC_044563.1 coordinate 57,114,369, forward strand.
CTGCCCCTGGAGGTGGTAGCAAGATTCCACAGAAAAAAGTAAAACTTGCTGCTGATGAAGAAGATGATGATGATGAAGAGGATGATGATGATGATTCTGATGATGGGGAAACTGAAGAAAAAGCACCAGTGAAGAAATCTCTACAAGATACTCCAGCCAAAAATGCACAAAAGTCAAATCAGAATGGAAAAGACTCAAAACCATCATCAACACCAACAAAAAACAGGAAAAAACTCCTAAAAACACCAAAAGGACCTAGTTCTGTAGAAGACATTAAAGCAAAAATGCAAGCAAGTATAGAAAAAGGTGGTTCTCTTCCCAAAGTGGAAGCCAAGTTCATCAGTTATGTGAAGAATTGCTTCCAGATGACTGGCCAGGAGGCTATTCAAGATCTCTGGCAGTGGAGGCAGTCTCTTGAAGAAAATAGTTTAAGCAATTTGTTAAAAATTTTTTGTTGCCGGGCGCGGTGGCTCACGCCTGTAATCCCAGTACTTTGGGAGGCTGAGGCAGGCGGATCACGAGGTCAGGAGTTCAAGACCAGCCTGGCCAACATGGTGAAACCTAGTCTCTACTAAAAATACAAAAATTAGCTGCGCATGGTGGTGCATGCCTTTAATCCCAGCTACTCAGGAGGCTGAGGTGGGAGACTTGCTTTAACCCATGAGACAGAGGTTGCAGTGAGCCAAGATTGTGCCACTGCACTCCAGCCTGGGCAACAAGAGCAAGACTCTGTCTTATTTCATTTCTGTAACAGTTGATATCTGACTGTCCTTTTTATGATGCAGAATGAGAACTTCCCCTGCTGTGTTTGATAAATGTTGTCCAGGTTCCATTGCCAAGAATGTTTTGTCCAAAATGCCTGTTTAGTTTTTAAAGATGGAACTCCACCCTTTGCTTGGTTTTAAGTATGTATGGAATGTTATGATAGGACATAGTAGTAGTGGTGGTCAGACATGGAAATGATGGGGAGACAAAAATATACATGTGAAATAAAATTCAGTATTTTAATTAAAAAATAATAATTATCAAGCAACCATGCTGATAGGAACAGCTGAATTATATTTCTCTTTTCTTCTTTTCTTTTCTTTTTTTTTTTTGAGACAGAGTCTCACACTGTTGCCCAGGCTGGAGTTGCAGTGGTGAGATCTCTGCTCACTGCAACCTCTGCCTCCTGGGTTTAAGTGATTCTCATGTCTCAGCCTCCCTGGTAGCTGGGACTACAGGTCATGCCACCACACCCAGCTAATTTTTGCATTTTTAGTAGAGATGAGGGTTTGCCATGTTAGTCGGGCTGGTCTTAAATTCCCGACCTCAGGTGATTCACCCACCTCTGCCTCCCAAAGTGCTGGAATTACAGGCATGGGTCATCGTGCCCAGTCATATTTCTATTTTCTTTGCTAAATAATTATTTTATAAAATTACTGACACATTGAAAGACAATCAAAGAGTATAAAGCCAAAGATATGTGGGGGGAAGCATTAGATATGTCAGGGGGCTCAGTAATAAAAATGTGCATTTTTTTCTGGATTTGGAGGCATATGTAGTCTTTTTTCTTTAAAAAAAAATTTTTTTTTGAGACAGAGTTTCGCTCTTGTTGCCCAGGCTGGAGTGCAATGGTGCCATCTCAGCTCATTGCAACCTCTGCCACCTGGGTTCAAGCGATTCTCCTGCCTCAGCCTCCTGAGTAACTGGGATTACAGGCACATGCCACCACGCCTAGCTAATTTTTGTATTTTTAGTAGAGACAGGGTTTCTCCATGTTGGTCAGGCTGGTCTCTAACTCCTGACCTCAGGTGCTCCGCCCACCTTGGCCTCCCAAAGTGCTGGGATTTTGGGTGTGAGCCACTGCGCCCGGCCTTATTCATCTTTCTATAGATTCTAGTTCTCTCTTTAATTCTCCATTTCTCATATTTTATTTATCTTTTCCTCTTTTTTGTAATATATTTATTAATCATAGTTATTTTAAGGTCCCTGCCCGATAACTGTATCTGAATTATCTGTGTATTTGCTTCTACTCTCTTTTTCTCCTCTTGTTTTTGTTCATTTGATCTTTCATTTTATTTTGTTTTAACCATGACTCATATTTTTTGATTGGTTACCTGATGTCAAAAATTTTTTAAATTTAAAGCTCTGGATGATTCAGTTTTTTTCCTGAAAGAGTTATATTTTTCTAGCAAAGAGTACTAATGGATTGCCTTGTTGTGGCTTGGTTTTAGGCTATATTATGTCATGTTTATTTCAATTTTGCTATTACTTTTAGGGTTTAGCCGTAATTCTAAAGCCTGGAATTTCCAGGGTCTCAACTGAAATTCTGGGGTACTTACAATGGCCCCTCCATTTGCATGGAGCTAAACTCCAACCACTGAATCTCCAACATCATGTGGCTATTACAGTCTTTCTGAAGCTCTCTGGCTTCCCAGATGCTGTATTCTTCTGGGCTCTTTGAGTCTTTCCCTGCATATGCGCACCTTAGGAGTTGGTCAATGACAAGGGGTAATCTGTACACAGGGTTTGCTGTTCCTTCTCTGCACTGTCATCCTCTCCTAGAATTTGCTTCTTAAGTTCCAGTCACTTTGGTAACCTAAACTCCAAACAGTGGGGCTTGTGTTTCCTAATTGGGCTCTACTTTGCCATCCTGCAAGCTGGGAAATACCTTAGGATAAAAAGTTGGAGTCAGGTGGAACTAGCCTCATGTGACTCCCCTCTCAAGGACTGCAGTCCTTCAAGACCTGCCATTGGTGGCTCTCTGAGGTCTTCAGACCATTGTTTTACATATTGTCCAGCTTTTACAGTTGTTTTTGGCAGAAAACTTAGTCCCAGACAAGCCACACTGTCATACTCAAAACTTAAAAGTCCCCTTTGAATTTTCTTTTCTTTTCTTTTCTTTTTTTTTTTTTGAGATGGAATTTCACTCCTGTTGCCCAGGCTGGAGTGCAATGGCACAATCTTGGCTCACTGCAACCTCTGCTTCCCGGCTTCAAGTGATTCTCCTGCCTCAGTCTCCCAAGTAGCTGGGATTACAGGTGTGTGCCACCATGCCTGGCTAATTTTTTATTTTTTTAGTAGGGACATGGTTTCACCATGTTGGTCAGGCTGGTCTCGAACTCCTGACTTCAAGTGATCCACCCACCTCGGCCTCCCAAAGTGCTGGGATTACAGCATGAGCCACCACGCCTGGCTCCCTTTGAATTTTTGAGGTAAAATACACTATTGAATCACAGCACAGCCCACTTGACTTTTAGAGCAAATTCGTGCTTTTTTCTGTAGTTAACTATTCTCCTTCTGAAAAATAGTGCCTGGCCCTGGAGCAGACTGAATGGCTGACTAGGGAACACTGAATGAATATGAGTCCCACGCTGTTCCTTATGAGTTGGATATTAATTTGAACAAACCAAATATAAAATTGAACATGTACAGAAACATCCCTTCTTCAAATGGAAGTAATAAATGTTATTCTATTAGGCTCAAGCAGATCTCGAAAGAGCTATTAAATTGAGTGAGTAGGCAGCTCACACTCCCATGACACCCAGTCTTGCTGTGGTGGCAACTTTCCATTAACTCTAATATATGATCTCATGGGAAGTTCCCTATAACCAATTCCCTGACGAATAAAAACATTCAAACCTGGTTTACAAATATTTCTTCAAAATATGCTGGGGCCACCTGAGTGGACTGCTGCTGCATTGCAGCTCCATTTAGGAGGGCCCCAAAGGATCGCCAACAAGGTAAATCCTGCCAGTAGGCAGAACCTTTGGCAGTGCATCTGTTTTTTCACCCTGGTAAGTTCATCTCACCTGAAAAGTGAAATGGAAAGAGGTATGGATCCATAACAGAGTATGGGCAAATGCTAATGGTTTTGCTGGGACATTCAAGTACTTAGAAAGAAGATTGGTGGAGAAGAGGTATGGAGAAGATTTAAGGTGGTAGACCTCTAAGAATGGGTACAGATTGTGAAGATATTTGTGTGCCATGTGACTATTTACCAGAGGGTATCATGGCAGAAAAAGCTCTTCAAAATCAATAAGAGTAGGCAAAATCAGGTAGACAAGATGATCCATCCATGAAAATCAGTTAGACTCTCTTTCCTAGATGCTTCAGTGTTTGCTCAATAGATTCATGAATAAAAGGCACAGTGACAAGGAATGAAGTTGTGCATGGATTCATAAAGGCTGGTCTGGCTTAGCTTCTGCTATATATACAATATGTCAGCAACAAAGATCAACACTGAGTCTATGATGTGAACCATTGGCCAAGGAAACTGGCCAGCTATGGGTGACAGGATGAACACACTAGATCCCTTCCATCATTGATGGGGCAGTGGTTTATCTTTATTGGAATAGAAACTTATACTGGATATGAATTTGCCTTTCTTACAATGTTTCTTCTGTTATCATTTTCTGTAGATTTAATAAATGCCTTATTCATCATGATACTATCCCATATGGCCATGTTTTTGACAAAAAAAAATCAATTTTATGGCAAAATAAGTGAAGCAGTAAGTCTCATGCCCATGGAATCACTGATCTTACAATGCAGCCCATCACTCAGAAGCAGGCGGCCTGCTAGACTAGAGGAATAACTTATTGAGACTCAGTTTTGGGTGTTGGCTGAATGATAATACCTCAGGGCTTGGGTGCTGTCTTGTAAGCTGAAATACATACTTGTAACCAGTATCCAATATATAGAGCAGTTTCCTGTCTAGCCAGAATACACAGGTCTGAGAACCAAGGTAGGAAGTGGGAGTGCTTCTTCTTATTGCCCCTAAGAACCCAGTTCTAAAATACATAGAACCTGAAAGGGAATTGGGGGGAAAAAAATAAAAAAGGAGAATCAAATGTGCTTCCGCCTCCCTAACTTTGGATTCTGCCAGTTTATGTATTTTAGTTCCTAAGCATGGAATAGACCTACCAGGAGTGAAATAATCATTTCATTGAACTGGAAGCGGAGATTGCCACCTGAACTTTTGGGTCTCCCCATGCCACTGAATTAACTGGCAAAGAAGGGTACAACAAATACATCTGATTAGAAAGAGAAAACAGGGTTGTGACTATGTAATGGGAGGAAGAGGAGGTATTTCTGGAACCAAGCCCTTCTCTGAAGTGCATATTAGCACTTCTGTGTACATTTAGAGAAGTAAGTGGAAAACCAGCAAACCAATAAAGGAGGATCTTTAATATTTAATAGCTCCAGGCCCCATCTTCTTGATTATTATATACTTCTGTTGCATCAGTCAAGGCACTAGGCAGGGAATAAAGCCCTAGGTCTAAATTCCAGCTCTTCCTCTAGCCATCAATGTTAAAATGGACCAGCTGTTTCACTTCCTAGACCTCGTTTTCTTTCTCTTGGACTTACTGTATACCCTATTGTTAATTTCTGTCTTCTCTGCTATTGTGAGGATAAGAGAGGATAATGAGAATAAAGGCTACACCATTGGTTTAAAGTTTTGGGCCCTTGAGGGCTGTTAATAATGATCTTGTTATTATTTGCAAAGCCCAGGGACAAATACTACTTCTTTTTTTTTTTTTTTGAGACGGAGTCTCGCTTTGTCGCCCAAACTGGAGTGCAGTGGCCGGATCTCGGCTCACTGCAAGCTCCGCCTTTCAGGTTTACACCATTCTCCTGCCTCAGCCTCCCGAGTAGCTGGGACTACAGGCGCCCGCCACCTCGCTCGGCTAGTTTTTTGTATTTTTTAGTAGAGACGGAGTTTCACCGGGTTAGCCACGATGGTCTCGATCTCCTGACCTTATGATCCGCCCGTCTCGGCCTCCCAAAGTGCTGGGATTACAGGCTTGAGCCACCGCGCCCGGCCTAAATACTACTACTATCACATACAAGCTGAAGAAGATGCCAGGGAGTTGATCCCTGAGGGATGGTGAGTGTGGCGTGCCATGGAAGCACCATTGAGAGAGAAAGTACCCCAGGAGGCCTGCCAGAAAAGAGGGGCCTGAGGGTTTAATGGGTCATGGCTCAGCCCTAGCCTGTCGCCTCCTCCAAGGTCTCGCATGGAGGAACACAGGAGATACCAGTGTGCAGCAGGCTCAACAGGTGAACATTGCTGGAGATGGGGTGCCCAGAGATAGGCAGAGAAATCTGGGATGGGAAGACAGGGACAGGGTGTCCAGGGACTACAAACCTGGGCCAGAGGTCAGGAAGGCAGATTTAGTATGCACAGAGCAGGCACCCAGGATCCAGGTTGGAAGATGCCTGGGATCCAGTTGCATGCCTGGGCTGTGAAACCTTTGGCCAGATATCCTGACAGGCCTGTGCAATGAATGCACTCACAGACAGGATTCAAATCTTCTTGACCAAGGCCTTCCTGCAGGGAGAAAAGACTGTTAACAGCAGGAACCACTGGAAACACTAGCAAACTTTGTGCTCTTCCATGTTCCGGGCTCTTTGTAAGCATATCTAAGCATTCTCTACATAAAGAAAACCCCATGAGGTCACAGATCAGGGGCAAAAGGCTCAGAGAGGGGAAAGTGACTTGCTCAATGTCACACAGCTGGAGTTAGAAGCAGGGATTGACTCCTGAGCCCACACACATAACCACTAAGGTGCACATGACATAATGAAGGTCAAGAACCCGGTTCTGCTGCGGTGTTCCCTCAGTGCAAGAGCCCTCATCCTCTCCCTTAGAGGCGTGAGTCATGTGACATCTGTCCTGAACCCCCACTCTGCAAAACGCAGAGGGACACTCAGAAAATGGCTCATTGAATTGGAAACCTCTCAGAGATGATTTCCTCAAACCCCTCACTGTATGGATGAGAAAATCAAGACTCAGAGACCCACAGTCACAGAAAGAGAGTGTCAGAGCTGGCCCAGGAGGCAGGACTGTGGGCTGCCAGGCTCCAGGTGCAGCCTGTGCTCTCACCCCTCACCAGCTGTGACCCTGAAGGAGGGCCTGGCCTTCTCTGAACCTCAGTTTCTTCATTAGTTGAAGGGGCATAAGCACTTCCTTGCAGGGCTGTCTGATGGGGAGAGATGATGTACAGAAAGTGCAGGATGACATTTGGGTGATCAGTTTTTCTGTCCTTCTCTCCCCCCACCAGCACTGTAACTGACTCATAGACAAACCTAACTGGAAAGGTCTGCTGGACAAGTTCTGTGCCCTGGGAAAGTGTCCTTTTAGCCCTAAGCACAGGGCTGCATTACTTAGAGATAGCAAGTAATTCAAAATAAAATAACTCTAAATTGTACAGAAAGTCCAGCCAAATTCTGATATTTCCTATGATGGGCTAGTTGAATGGTGCTTTGAAATAATACATATTAAAATCTCTCAGGAAGTATTTTTGGTGCCTCTGCTTTGCTGGTGACCCAAGCCTGGTCTGCCTGTTGGCTAGTCCAGCACCACCTGGCTGTGAAAAGCCTCAGGCTGTCTCTCCACCAGGGGGTCTCAGCATCCATGTCTCCTTCTGCAAAGCAGTGGATACAGGAGAGAGGAGGAGGGGCAGCTGGACTACATGGCCTCCAAGGGCCCCTCTAGCTTTGACCTTCTGAGTTTCTGTCCCTCAGACCCCCAACTCAGCCTAACGTGGGGACAGTCAGCCCATGACTCACTCTCTGAGTGCAGCAATGTCCAGGGAAGTACAGTTGCCCGCTTTGGGTATGAGGAAAACCTAGCTACTGAATCTGTTGGGACAGGGTTCTGGTTAACTGAGGGATAACCTTCTCAACTTGGGACAAAGCAAGTTCACTCTTGCCAGGTCTTGCGACATTATTTTAAAGGAGCATTTGCATTCCTAGACAGTGATTTAGTACCTACCATATAAAAACCCAGAGGAAAATTTGAAATTTAGTTTTGTTTGATGTTATCAACGAGAAAACAAAAAAGGGAAATAGAAACCTTTGTCTTAAAAGACTTCCCCTTGGAAACTTGGACTTCTGTATTCTTCAGGAAACATGTATAGAAGAAAGAACACTGTCCTGCCAGTGTTTCTGGCTCTGCAGCCAGCTGTCCGTGGCACCCGGGAAAGCCCCTAGCCTTTCTGTGAGCAGCCTCTGGACTATGGGGGATAAATTATTTGGACTTGAAAATAAACATCTTTTCCATTTTTTACATTAGTGATTTTATCCATGAGAGATATTTCATTAGAGGAATGGGAAATTAGAAGTGACTCGGGAAAAATAGTGGAAACTGCTCCTGAATCATTGGGATTAATGAGACAGTAATACAAACATCAACAAAGACTTGTGCCAGGGGTCCTTTAGCGCAAGAGACAAGCCTAAAGTAGAGGGTGAATCAGTACTTTCCTTCAGCTCAAAATCCCCATGTCTGTGGGTTGAAGCAGTCATTCCTGGTTCCAAAAGGGGTTCTTTTGACTCGGAGCAGCTACTACAAACAGATTTCCAGGTGGTTCTTTTCTATCAGTTATGCCTCCCAAGTTTTCCCAGGTTACCGTGACACTTTCTGACTAGCAAAGAAGCAGAGAAGCCTGCTGGGTAGTGGGAATGCAGTGGTCAAACAGGAGCACAGCTGAGCTGCAGCAGCCAGCAGGGAGGGAAGCTCAAAGGAGTTACAGAGACTGTCTTGGATTCTCTGTTGTTGCCCAGCTGTGGAAGAAGCCATTATCAGGAACCCAGTCTGGAACGACTCTTCCTACCAAGAGCATTCCAGTGTCACTCCCTTCACTGTAACATAACAAAGAGCCCCACAGTCAGAGACAGGATACAGAGAACTCAGCTTAGATGGAAACAGCAGAACCACTGCACCAAGCAAACAAGAGAGAAAGGAGCCATTCCCTAGTTAATAATTATGATGGAAAGACAGCATGTTGCAGTAAACCTGGGAGACATCAGCCCTCCCTATTCAATGTGGTAACAAAGATGCTGTTTTAAAAAAACTTAAAGCAAATGCCAAAAGAAAAATGAACTTGGTGTTCTGGTTTAAGAGATCTGGGCCGGGCGCGGTGGCTCAAGCCTGTAATCCCAGCACTTTGGGAGGCCGAGACGGGCGGATCGCGAGGTCAGGAGATCGAGACCATCCTGGCTAACATGGTGAAACCCCGTCTCTACTAAAAAAAAAAAATACAAAAAGCTAGCCGGGCGAGGTGGCGGGCGCCTGTAGTCCCAGGTACTCGGGAGGCTGAGGCAGGAGAATGGCGGGAACCCGGGAGGCGGAGCTTGCAGCGAGCTGAGATCCGGCCACTGCACTCCAGCCTGGGCGACAGAGCGAGACTCCGTCTCAAAAAAAAAAAAAAAAAAAAAAAAAAGAGATCTGATATCCCCAAAATAATTATATGGAACATGTTAAAGTGCACTAGAAGTTCTTCCAAAGCACTTAACACAATTACAATTAAATAATTATGTGATTCATTGCTTAATGTCTTTCTTCAGCCCCACTAAGTTGTCTACTATATATCCAGCAAATAACACCTGATTTATATATTGTAGGTACTTTTTCCATACTTGATTTAAAAAGGAAAGAGAGAATTCTGGGATAGGATGAAGAATTTTGAGATAAGATAGAGTCCATCATCTATTTATTATACAGTGATCATTTAGTAATTCTCCTTACAGAATCTCTGGTTGTTTTGGCTTCCAGATGGGCCTGGTTCCCAGGTGTTCCCAGTACTCAACTTCAGAGCCTCCAGCTTTAACCCACCATGGAAACAATCACCTGTAATGGATCAGGGGACTCCTCAGCCATCTTCTACCTTATGGGCATCCCCTCTCTGCCAAAATGCCTCTTCCTTCCTATTTTCTTTGTCTTTCTCCTCCTCTACATGCTCATCCTGATGGGTAATGCCCTGATCCTGGCGGCTGTGGTGGCAAAGCCCAGCCTCCACAAGCCCATGTACTTCTTCCTAATCAACCTCTCCACCTTGGACATTCTTGTCACCACAACCACTGTCCCCAAGATGCTGTCCCTATTCTTGCTTGGGGACCGCTTCCTCAGCTTCCCTGCCTGCTTCCTGCAGATGTACCTGTTCCACAGCTTCTCCTGCTCAGAAGCCTTCATCCTGGTGGTCATGGCCTATGACTGCTATGTGGCTATCTGCCGCCCACTGCACTACCCTGTCCTCATGACCCCACAGACCAACGCTGTCTTGGCAACCAGTGCCTGGCTCACTGCCCTCCTCCTGCACATCCCAGCAGTGGTACAGACCTCCCAGATGGCATTTGACAGCATTGCCCGCATCTACCACTGCTTCTGCGACCACTTGGCTGTGGTCCAGGCCTCCTGCTCTGACACTACCCCCCAGACCCTCATGGGCTTCTGCATCGCCATGGTGGTGTCCTTCCTCCCCCTTCTCCTGGTGCTTCTCTCCTATGCCCACATCTTGACCTCGGTGCTTCGTATCAACTCCCAAGAAGGACGCTCCAAAACCTTCTCCACCTGCAGCTCCCACCTCCTAGTGGTGGGCACCTACTACTCATCCATTGCCTTAGCCTATGTGGCCTACAGGGCTGACCTGCCCCCTCGACTTCCACATCATGAGCAATGTGGTATTTGCCATTCTCACACCCGTTCTCAACCCTGTCATCTACACACTGAGGAACAAGGATGTCAAAGCAGCCATCACCAAGATTGCATGTCCCCAGTAGCCAAAGAATGCTAGGAAACCCTGATTCAAAGAAATAACTTCATCTTCTCTCATAAACATCAATAACATAGAAGGGAAAAATGGAAAATTTAGAAAGCCCAGTAGTCAGAACACTCAATCTCAAAATATAGTCCTAGGTAGTCCTCCATTGTAATCAAATAATAATTTTTTTCTTAATTCATAGAAAAAAAGAATAGGATTTTTAAATTCAATTTTAAGGTGTGAACCCCAAATTTCACAAGACTGTGAATATAATTGAGGTCACATTACCATTAATTCAAACAGTTTTGATTCTTGGAGATTCCAAGTATTTGATTAGCAAGAAACTCTGTCTTTTCCCTTGGATCTCTTCTGTCGATGTTTCTGAAAATCCCTAGCATTGCTGGCTATTGGATATGAATTATTCTTGCCCTTTTTGGTGAAATAGCAACTTAGATAGAAATATCCCTCAATAGAAAAACTCTGAAACGCTCACATCTCAATCCTTGTTGCTTGAAAATTCACTGCCACCACTGATTTTCAATACCAGTCACACAGGAAATTTGCCTCTGCTCTCTAGACCTGTGTGATGTCCTAGAAGCAGAGCATGCCCCTCACGCAGCTTATGCTCAGGCAAGCAGTGTCCCTTAGCACACCTGTTTGGGTAAAAAGCAGTAGTTATTTTAATTCTCAGCACACCATAGTTTCCCACGGTAGCTAAGTAGAGACACTGGGTGGCTGAGTGGAGAAGTTTCTCCTTATCAGAGGTATGCTGTTCCTGGGGCCACCACCCTTTCTCAAAGTATGGTCCTAGATATTCCTCTTCCTGCCCCAAGTGGCAAGCCCAGGCTCATTATTCCCTTCTCCTATGGCAAATTTCCTCTTGAAGACCTGTCAGGTTTGTCCATTGAGGGACATGTAGAACAATGAAAAGTGTTAAGGGGGAACCCAGGTGACAAATATCCTCATTGCTGGCTCTTCACAGATAGCCTCATTCCAATTTCTAGAGTCCCAGTTTTTGTCAATCAAGGCAATACTGTTAACCATTCTCCTATTGCATAAGACCCAATGTAAATGGGACCTCAATGGGTGCAGTTCAACAAAGGATATGATTTGTTCCTGGACTCAGCTTTCTGTGATATCAGAGATCCTGCTATGGTCAGAAAGGGCTTCCCAAAACAGGGTGATATGAAGGCTCTGAGTTTCCTTGTTTACTGACCCTGGGCAGCTGGGATTGGGATTCATGTTCCTTTATCTAAACATTACTAATTTTGCAAGACATTTACTTCCAACTCCTTGAAACTGATGTCTAAATGTCAGTGGGACCTGACACACATCCTCAAGGTCTAAAGGAGGTAGCCTAATAAGTCGCCTTGCCCTAGAGTTCCATGCACTATCAGAATTTAACCTAAGGATGTAGAGGGGAAATTTTTTTTACTGTCGACTCCACCACCACCCAATAAACAATTCCCAAAGTACTCCTGTGTTACTACCAAAGTTCTGTCTGGGGTTTATCTGTTCAGAACCTCCCTTCTGGTACCAATTTCAGTTTCAGATCAGGGCTTTGGTTTGCTGTGTCCCCAGATCATGACATCTTCTCATCTTCAGCTCCCCTTCTAGATAAACAAAGAATCACATGTTAAGTGAATGATAGTGATATGGAATCTCAGGCTAGTTCTACCCTCACTCAGTATTTTCCTGTGGTTTCTCCTAAACATTTATCATGAGTAGACATGAAATCATAGCAACAACAACGTTTTTCACTTGTAGCTATACCTGCTAATTGGTAGTCTGTCCGTATTTCCCAAGAAAAAATTGCCTCAATGTTTGTACATCAAAGGACACTATCAAGAGAGTGAAAAGACAATCCATAGAATGGGAGAAAATATTTGCCAATCACATATCTGATAATATTAATAACTATTATTAATAAAATAATAACAGATAATAACTATTAATAAAATAATAACCAATAACCATTATATTAATACTTCATATAACTTTATTATGTTAGTATATGTTATATTATATATTATATAATATTAATATTATATTATTATAATGACATAATAATTTATAATGATAATTAATAAAATATTTAATAATAAAATTATTGTTAATAAAATAAATCAGAAAATGATAAGTGTTGATAAGAATGTGGAGAAATTGGAACGCTTGTGCATTATTAGTAGAAATGTAAATGATGCAGCTGCTATGGAAAACAATATGGCAGTTTCTCAAGAAATTAAACACATAAATACCACATGACCTGGTAATTCCACTTCTGGTTATATATCCAAAAGAATTGAAAGCAGGGTCCTGAAGAGATGTTTTTATCCTTATGTTCATAGCAGCATTATTCACAATAATCAAGAGGCAGAAACAACCTAAATATCCAATGACAGATGAATGGAAAAACAAAATGTGGTATATACACTAAATGGACTATTATTCAACCTTGAAAAGGAATGAAATTCTGATACATGCTACAACATAGATGAACCTTAAAGACATTATGCTAAAGGAAATAAGCCAGACACAAAAGGATAACTATTATATTATTTCACTTACATGAGGTGCTTAGAATAATCAAATTCGTAGGGATAGATAGTAGAACAATGGTTACTAGGAGCTGAGGGGAGAGGAGAATGGGAAGTTATTGTTTTATAAATACAGAGTTTCTGTTTGGGATGACTACAAGGTTCTGGAAATGGATAGTGGTGATGGTTGGACAACATTGTAAATGTACTTAATGCCATTGAGCTCTACACTTAAAAATGGTTAAATGGTAAATATTATGTTATGTATAGGTATCATAATTTTTTAAAGTTAAATAGTTTCAAGCCAGGCCATAGAACACAGGTCACGGATAGCCTGGGAGTTGGCTGCTTTTTGTCAGATGCCGGCTCTGGACCAAACTAGCTGTGGCCAGAGGGAAATGTATGAGTTCAATCATATGATTTAACAGGGGCACCTAATCAGTGGAAGTGACTGGGGGAGGGAGGGTGGGTGGATTGGGAAGATATCAATCAAAGGATATAAAATTTCAGCTAAGCAGGAGGAATAAGTCCAAGAGATCTATTGTACAACATGATGACTATAATTAATAACCATGTATTGTATACTTAAAAATTGAAAAAGAATAGATTTTGTGTTCTCACTCCAAAAAATTAGTATTTAAGGTCATATACATGTTACTTAGTTTGATTTAGCCATTCTGCAATGTATTCATATTTTAAGACATCATGTTGTACACCATAAATATATAGAGTTTTAATTTTTTTTTCATTTTTTTTAAATAAAAAGAGATGAGGTTTTGCCGTGTTGCCCAGGCTGGTCTCTAACTCCTGGGCTCAAGTGATCTGCCCGCCTCTGCCCCACAAAGCACTAGGATCACAGGCGTGAACCACCAAGCCCAGCCAATATATACAGTTTTTGTTTATTGATTAAAATAAATAAATAAATAACCTACAAAAAGAATCAGTGGAGCAGTTTGTCTTAAAAAGAAGGGTGAGAGGGAGGGAGTTTGAAGCCCTATACACTTGGTGGAGTCTTTTCACCCCTGTGAACCTGAGGTGGTGGTTGTGAAGGTATCCCTAGACACCTTGGCTCCTCTCCATCCCCACATCCTTGACCCGGGTGCAGATGTCACCATCTGATCTCTTCTAGATGAGCACAGCATTCTCTTCACGGATCTCTCTGCTTGTGTGTCCATGTTCCCATACATAAAGTGGCCAGAGCAGGCTTTCTGACACACAGATCTGGTCATATTACCACCCTCCATGTGACTTAAAGACTCTCTCTGATCCAGTCCTGAACGATCTGTTTGGCCTCAAGTCTCGCCATTATCTCTTGCATGGCAATTCTGAATTTCTTTTCAGTTTCTCAAACACACCAAGTTCTCATTCTCTCTTCAAACTCTAGCAAACTCTTCTCTCTTCCTGAAGCACTTTTCCTCCTTGTCCATCTCACTAGCGTACATTTTATTCAGGCTCCTCCAGGGAATTATCCAGGAAATTAGAGAATTAGAAGCCTGCCCTGGCTCTTAATTCTGAAATGTGAGGTAGATGTCATTCTTTTCGTGTGTGTATGTGTGTGTGTGTGTCTGTGTGTGTGAATACATACATACATATATATATGCACAGAGTGGCCAAAATTCCCAGTCATCCTATGAACGAGAGAAAGAGGGAGTCTCACTATGTTGACCAGGCTGGTCTCCAGCTCCTGGTCTCAAGAAACCCTCCCACCTCAGCCCTGCAAAGTGCTAGGATTGCAGGTGTGAACCACCACACCCAGCTGGTGCCCTGTAGCACTTTATAATTCCACCATTACGGCACTTTTTTTTTTTTTTTTTGGACCTTAGGAGAAAAGAGTTCAGAGCATGGCATACTCATTAGTTTCTGCAGGCCCCTTGCTTGTTTTACTTATTTTCCCCTTTCAATCTCCTTCCCACATAAGCACAAAGCATAGTGCTGCTTAGTGCATGTATGTGTAATTTGAATTTACAATAAAATAATTGTTTCATGTCTCAATTTATTTCTTACATTTTTACTCATTCTACTTTTTAAAGATATATTTATGTTGTTATTTATACCTCTAGTTTCATTGGTTTCAACTGATACATAATATTCCATAGTATGATTTGATCACATTTTACTTTTCTCCTACTGAAGGGTGCCTAAATTGCCTCTAACTCTTTGCTACCTTTATGTCTTGATGAATGTCCTTGTGTTATGTCCCTTTACAGACCCATGGAGCATTTTCCTGAAATATATACCAAGGAGTAAAATACATTAGTCATAGAGTATGCATAACCTTTAGCTAAATACAGTCCATCCTCATCGTTTGAAGATTGCAAATTTGCCTACTTGCTAACCCCAACACTCACAGAGCTTGCAGGGTCATTCTCGAACATGCACACAGTGGCCAAAAATCTGAGTCATCCTATGAGCATGTTCCTAGCTGAGATCGAGCAAGATGACGTTCTGTCTTCATGGTTCAGCTCTGTAAATAAGTGTCCTTTCGGCGGGCTATTTAGAGCCATGTTTTTCACATTTTTGTGCTCTTTTTGTTGGTGACATCACTGTTTAAAGTATTTCCAGGCATGGTGCTGAAGTGCTGTCTAATGTTTCTAATGCAAGAAGGCTTGTGGGAAAAAAATTTTGTGTTAGATGAGCTGTGTTCAGGCTTGAGTTATAGTGCTGTTGGCCATGACTTCAGTGTCAACAAATCAATAATACATGTTAAATACAATATCTTTAAACAGAAACATATGTAAAACCAGGTTATGCATTGTTTGATTGATAAAAATGTTGTAACTAGAGGCTTGCAGAAACCTAATCCTGTATTTCCCCTAGAGAAATGATTCAGTATTCACTAATTCAGTGTTTGCAGCAACTTTATAAAACATAACTACTGTAAATAATGACAGTTGACTGTACTTTGAGATTGTTTCCTAGAATGGCTGTGCCATTTAACACTTCCAGCAATGATGAACTAAACAGTTCCCATCTTTCCACATCTTCAGCAAGACGTGCTATTATCCAGTTTTCTAATTTTTGCCATTCTTATCAGGCTAAAGAGCTACTTCATTCTGCCTAATATACATCTTTCTGATTACTAATAAATATAAACATTCTTTAAATACTTGTTAGCACTTAGCATGCCCCTTTTGCAAATCTTATTGAGAAATTTTGCTCATTTCTTTGGATCTTCTATCTTATTGTATTGCTTTGCAGAACTTCCACATGTTCATGCCGTGTCAACTTTAAATTGCAAATATGTTTTCCCAGTTTGTAATCTATCCTCCATTGAGCAGAAATCTCTAATTTGATGTAGTCAAATCCATCACATTTAAACTTTATGGCCTGTGGAGTTTTAGTCTTTTATTCTTTTTGTATCATAAAGGAATTTCCCAGCAGTTTTTTCATTAGCTTCCCAGTTTTATTTTTCAAACTTATATCTTAAAATCATGTGGAGTTCCTCTCTGTTTAAGGTATAAGGAAGAAATTCGTTTCTTTTTCTTCATATCAGAAGCCATTTTTTTCTAAAATCTATCTTTTAAAAAAAAAATTTGTCCTTCCTCATTGTTTTATAGCACCATCTTTATCAATATCAAATTCCAACACACCTCATCTACCTCTGAGCTATTATATTCTATTATTATTTTGTCTATTGTTATGCCAGAACAATACTATTTTATTATTCCAGCTTTGAATTATGTCTTCTATCCTAGCTGGTAATGGAAGCCCCTTCAATCCTTTGGTACTTTTAAAAATTGACTTAGCTATTTGCTTGTCTTTATTCTTTCATTTAAATTTTGGACCAGGTGTGGTGGCTCATGCCTGTAATCCTAGCACTTCGGGAGGCCCAGGAGGATGGATCACCTGAGGTCAGGAGTTCGAGACCAGCCTGGCCAACATGGTGAAACCCTGTCTCTACTAAAAATACAAAAATTAGCTAGGCATGGTGGCAGGTGCCTGTAATCCCAGCTACTCGGGAGGCTGAAGCAGGAGAATTGCTTGAACCCAGGAGGCAGAGTTTTCAATGAGCTAAGATCGTGTCATTGCACTCTGGGTGACAAGAGCAAAACTCTGTCTCTAAATAAATAAATAAATATTGCAGTAAGTTTGCAAGCTCTCTCAAAAATTCAGCACAATTTTCAGGGGGTTGCATTATGCTACTCCTCCCACTTATCTGATACACCTCCCCATTTATTTGAATCTTCTTTCATTTAAGTTTTTAATTTTTTTCAACAAACTTGGTAGTCATTTTTGGTAGGATAAACTTTTTTATTTATGTTACCATCATGAAAAACATTAAAAATTTTTTCTAATTGTTATGCTACAGAAAGAAAATCAGTTTCTAGCTAGTATATTGGTTCCCAACAACTGCCCTTATCACACTGAATTATAATTACCTTGTTGTTACTTATATGTGTTTTTATGAGAAGAATGAAGCCATGTGAGGATGGAAACTGGGCCTTTTTTTCATCTCTGTATCCACAGCACCTCTCAGAGGGCCTGGGACACAGAGTGACTTAATTAGTTCAGCCCATGGGACATGGTGTCACTCACCATTAGTTCCCTCCCTCTCTCTGAACAAACATATCATCAGATTCTACATTGCATGGATGGATAGACTCATGTCCAGAGAGAGAGGACCAGAGAAATTAAAGAAAAACTAGAGCTACAGCCCCAGTTTCCTGGCTGAGGTCCATTTCATTTCCATTAGGCTGTCTTCGCTCATTAAGTGCCCCTCCCCTTAGCCTTATAAGAAGAATGAGTAAAAACAAAGTCAAAGGTCCATTCTCCTCAAGAGGCTTGATGATATGGAGGGTGATTCATGGTGACACAGAATTCCAGGGTGACCCTTCTTTCAGTGCCTGATCCTCTACACCAGGGGTTCTCAAACTTTAGTGTGCATAGAAATCATAGTGACAGCTCATGAAAACACAGGTGCCTGGGCTCTAACCTGATTTTTTTAATCACATAGATCTTGGGTGGTGCTGAAGGATTTGCATTTCTTTTCTTTTCTTTTTTTCTTTTTTTGTTTTGTTTTTTGAGATGAGTCTTGCTGTGTCACCCAGGCTGGAGTGTGGTGGTGCGATCTCGGCTCACTGTAACCTCTGCCTCCTGGGTTCAAGTGATTCTCCTGCCTCAGCCTCCCAAGTAGCTGGGATTACAGGCACACACCATCACACCTGAATAATTTTTGTGTTTTTAGTAGAGACAGGGTTTCACCATGTTGGCCCGGCTGGTCTCAAACTCCTGACCTCAGGTGATCCATCCACCTCGGCCTCCCAAAGTGCTGGGATTACAGGCGTGAGCCACTGCACCCAGCTGGATTTGCATTTCTAACAGACAAAAACACAGAGCAAGCACTCAGTAAGCATTAGCTTTTAATATTATTGTGCAGAATTGATTAATTTAATGTCATCCCCATAATATTATTCAGTGTTGCCCAATAACTTTCTCCTTAAAGATAGTGGAAGAAAAATGTTTTACATAAAAGCAAACTATTTTCCTTTTTTGCTGGGTAATGAAATGCTTCGAATCCAGCTAGATTCTTTTTTTGCCTTAGCTGACAGGAACTCAGCCGCTTCCTCATCTTTTGCACCTCTCTTGTTCAAGTGCCTAAAAATATCAATTGTTCTTCTCTCTCCTCCTAAATTATTTTTTGTCATGTTTTTTCCTTTTTTAAAAACTTTGTCTATAGTTTCTAAAGCTATCTCAAATCTTTCTGATACATAGAATATAAATAAATATATATGTATTATAATATAAATGCATAGATATAATTATGAAGACTTCTGCTTAAAACAAATTAATGACCATCAGAAAAACCTTCAGGAGTGTATTAAGTCCATTCTTGCAATGCTATAAATACTTGAGGTTGGGTAATTTATAAAGAAAAGAGGCTTAATTGGCTCATGGTTCTACAGGCTGTATAGGAAGCATGATACTGGCATCTGCTTGGCTTCCTGGGAGGCTGCAGGAAAATTACAATCACTGCAGAAAGCCAAGGGGGAGCAGGCACTTTACATGGCCAGAGCAGGAGCAAGAGAGAGAGTGAGGGGGGAGGTGCCACACACTTTTAAACAACCAGATCTCACAAGAACTCACCCACTATGATGAGAACACACCAAGAGGATGGTGCTAAACCATTCATGAGAATTCCACCCCCATGATCCAATCACCTCCCACCAGGCCCCACTTTCAACATTGGGGATTATAATTTGGCACGAGATTTGGGCAGGGACACGATCCAAACCACATCAAGGAGTAAATATTATTTTGTGTTACCTTTTATTCTCAGTAGATTGTCTTGAATAATCTCTAGTTTCAGGGAAATTTCCTGTCCCTCAGCTGCTTAATTAATGCTCCTCATGGAGAGGTGGCTATCAGACCTGAGTAGTATGAAGGAAACATTAGGGTGCTACTGAATATCAGACCCTAGACAAAGCCAACAGTTGCTCTATGGCACCTTGCAAGAGCCTTGTGAGATTCCACTGGCATTTCTGTATCTTACTGGATGACTCCTCTAGGTTCCAGAGGCATAATATTCAGAGGAGTCCTAGCCTCCAGAAAGCTCAGAGAGCCCTAGGAAAAGGTCTGGGGAAGGAACCTATTGCCCTCTCCAATGGGCTCATCTGCCCAGTTTGGGATCCTATTCATGTGAGTGGTCACTGGGGAAGGCTTGGGCACCCTAAGCATAAAAAGAAAAGAAACAGCCCTAAGAAGATTGGGTGGCATGGGTTGGGGGTGTGCCAGATTCGGGCTCTAGGCTCTGAGGGAGACTGTGAGGTACCTGGGCAAGGATCAGGTCAGGTTCAAGATGGGACAGTCAGAAGAGAAACTGACCCCTGGGACTGTAAATTCACCATCTACCCCAGTGCCTCCTTATAAATGTCTGAGTTGCCAAATATGTTTCTTTCCTGACTTTAAGTCCCTGACAGCTCAGAGATTCTAGGGTCAGGAGACCAGGGGTCTGAGCCCAAGCTTCTCTGATTCGGAAGACTCGTGACCCCCAAGGCAAGATTCTGAGATTCAAGATTTTCCTTCAAATATCCTAATATTCTATTATGTTAAAACCATTCTTAGAGTATAAAACCATTCTTAGAGTATAAGATTCTAAAGTTCTCAGGTTTGAGGTCTATGGTTTGAGATTGTAAAATTTTAAAATTTAGAAACAAAGATTCCAAGGGGAAGAATGTAAAAATCTAAAATTCCATGATTTTAGATATTTTAGAATTTTGGAGACTAATATGCTAAAATCTTTAGAATCTAAGTTTCAATGATTCCAAATTCTTAAAATTTTAAGTCTAAGAGTCTAACAATCTGGGATCTGTAGCTCTATGATTTTATACCTATTCACTGGTGGTACCTGAACAAATAAATAAACTTTCCAGCCCACCTGCCAGGAAGTGCTTGGCACCTTCCAAGATGATACTCAGGGGCAAACCTACATGAAGGTCATAGCTGCCACATGGTTCAGTCACTTCCTGGTAAGGTCAGATCATTTATGATGTGAACCTCGTCTCCACCTGCAACATCTTCACTGTGGTACTGGAGTGGATACCTATTACTTTCCTGTGTGCCAGGCAGCTCTTGTTTTTAGGAACTGCAATTCCCCCAACTCCATGTGATTCCAGTGGGGCTGGTGACCACACAGCACCACGTTCTCCACCTCAAGGATGGGCACGTGACCCGTTCTAACTAGAAAATTCCCATGTCCTGAATGCAGCAATTCTTCCACAAATGAGCCAATACTTCATACGAGAGACAATTGTGCACTTTCATCACTTGGGATCAGGAGCTGCAAGGATGGAGTAAGCTCTGTTAGTCAGGATTTGCTACTGGCCAACTGCCCCATCCAGGGAAAAGAGCCAGGGCTGAGTTATTCATTAGGAACTAGCAGAAAAGTACCTAGGGCCCACTATACTTTCAAGAGCCCAAGAAAATGTTTTAACTCTTTCAAAATCAGAAGAAATGAAATACAGTTCAGCCTGGATTATATTCAACTTTATACCCATGCAATTGTAAAAATATAATTTTTAATATTGTTATATGGAGGGAGGAACCCAAAAAGCAAAAGTACCAAGGGCCCATGAAAGTTATAATGTGACTCTGGAAAGGACTTACCTGAGAATGAAACCAATATGGGGAAAATATCTTTGAGAGATGGAGCAAAACAGAATGATCGGTTGAATTCTTGGGTCAGCCACATTAGAAGCCAAACTGTCCCCGTGGACATCCCAGTTAAGTGAACAAATGAATTTTGTGTTTACTCAAGCTGGTGTGTTGGACATTGTCATTATCTTGGCTGCCCAGAAGCGTCCTATGTTTGAGGAGTTTCCCACCTTCTCCTGCCACTGAAGAAGCCTTTACTTGCTTTCCAACCTCCCTTGCAAGTAGAGCTCAGACATATGACCCAGATCTCTGGCCCCATATAGATTTCGTGAGATACCTAATATCCTTTGGTAAAATAATCTGTTGATTAAACCAGTCAGAGTTGTTTTCTGCTATTTGCTAGACTGGTACAGCTAGTTTGAGCTAAACTTCTACCCTGTGCAACCAAAAATGTTTTGACTAATACACAGCAGAGCTCTCCTCTGCCCGTCCTTTTTCAGGGTTCAGAGACAATCAGTTGTTGTATCTTCCCAACAGCCCAGCTGCTTTGTCCCTGGAGAAAGGATAGGTCAGGGTGAGTCCTACCCAGGACAGGATCACAGGGACCAGAACAGCTGCAGAGCACAGCTTGAAAAGTCAGTGTGATTTCAAGACTCCTTAATGTTTTTGTCCTTTTTCTCCCAGACTCCAGCCTCTTCTTTACTCAGGACTTTACTTCTGACATCATCTTTAGAAGGTGGGGTGCAAAGAAAAATTATTTTGTTTGTTTCCTTCTCCCACCCACAAGCACCATAGACATTCTCCCACAGGAAAGTATAAGAAAGGTGTCTCCAAGTTGCCTAGATGGATGGACCTGGAAACAAAATCAGAACCAGCTGCAAGGACAAGGCTGCTAGGAAAAGCAGCTGATGGAGAAAAGCTCAGGAGGAGGAAATGCACCCAAGAGCGATGTGGAGGGAGGACAAGGGAAGGGCTCAGGAGACTCAGACCTACAATTTAGTCTAAGTACCTGTGAAGTGGTCTCTCTGCCCCATGGCCACACAGCCAGCACTATCGCCTCATTCACCACCACCATCCTGAGGCCTTCGTCCCAACCCATCCTGTACTCCCAACCCGATTCTAGTATTCTGAAGATACTGACTCCTCATTCTCTTTCCCACTGATGGTCTTGTATTCCCCTACAGATCTGATGCTTCAGATCTGTATCAACTGCCTTATTTGAGTATGGCCCCTACTTTGCTCTTGGGCCTCTTGCTCATCTCAATTCTGCTTCATCTTCTGATTGTACCTGTATCCTCTCATTACCCTGCAAGGCCTGGAGGTGGAGACCAGGTGATATGGTTTGGATATTCGTCCCTGTCCAAATCTCATGTTGAGATGTAATCCCCGATATTGGAGGTGGGGAGCCTAGCGGGGGTGTTTGGGTCAGGGGGGTGGATCCCTTATGGTGTGGTGCTGTCCTTACCATAGTAAATGAGTTCTCATGACATCTGGTTGTTTAAAAGTGTGTGGCACCTCCTACCTCCCTTGCTCCTGCTCCCGCCATGTGCAATGCCTGCTCCCTCTTCACCTTCCACCATGATTGTAAGCTTCCTAAGGCCTCCCCAGAAGCAGATGCCAGTGCCATGCTTCCTGTACAGACTGCAGAACCCTAAGCCAATTAAACCTCTTCTCTTACAAATCACCCAGTCTCAGGTATTTCTTTATAGCAATGCAAGAACAGCTTAATAAACCAGGTGTAAGTCTTCTCAGTCCTTGGGACTCAGCACAGAGTCTGGCACAGAACAGGGGCTAAATCTCGTGACCGAATGAATTGTATGGTGAATAGCAGGTCAACAGGTCATCAGTGGATGTTGGTTGATTGGTTTTACAAATGTACTCATTTAATAGAGATGTTTCTTGGATTAATTTACTGATGACTTCCAGGTTACAAAAAAAGAGAGAGGCTCTCCCTCTTCCCAATGCCTAAATGGAGGGAAGATAAAAAGTATAAAAGAAAATTGTTTACCAGAAGATTATTTGGTATCCTTGAAGTAGAAATCCCAGTGAATGCAATGGAAAGTGTATTCAAAGATAAACAGCAGAAAAGTTCCATGAAATAAAGAACTAATTCTGCAGCACTCTAGGGTACCTATTCTTATTTCAAGAATAATTGGTGCAGGAAGATCAATACCTACACATACCTTGATTAAGTTATCAAACTTCAAGGATAAAGATAAAATATTTCAAGCACTTCAGAAGGAAAAGTCTTCTCCTCAGCATTATTCAATGTCACAACATTGTGGAACAATGTCTCTGAAGACATTGAAGCCCAAAGGCAACAGGCAAATATTCTCAGGAATTCAGAAAGTACAGCACCTATGAGCTTTTCATTAAAAAACCTACTACATAAAGAAATTCAGAAAACCAATGGTTAAGTCAAAATAAAGCATTATGGAATAGAGAAGCAGTGACGAATGATTATGAGCACTGCAAAATCTGTTTAAATGTAGAACTAGGACTAAAGAAGTTTGGGAATTATAACTACACAGTAGAAATCAATGTTTTAAACCTTGACCAAATAAAATTAACGATATAACTAACATTTCTGAGGATCAAAGGAAGGTGAGAATAATGTACAAAGTTAACAGAGTCATGCATCACTTAAAGTCAGAGATATATTCTGAGACATGCATTAGGCAACATCATTAGGCAATGTCACAGTGTGCTTACACAAACCTGGATGGCATAGCCTACTACACAGCTAGGCTCTATGGCATAGCCTGTTGCTTCTAGGCTACAAACCTGTACAGCGTGTTACTATACTGAATACTGTAGGCAATTATAACACAATGGTAACTATTTGTCTGTCTAAATGTATCTAAACAGAAAAGGTACAGTAAAAATATGATATAAAAGATGAAAAGGCTACATCTGCATAGGCCACTTACCATGAATGGAGCTTGCGATACTGGAAGTTGCTCTGGGTGAGTCAGTGAGTGAGTGGGGAGTGAATGTGAAGGCCTAGGACATTACAGTACACTGCTGTAGAGTTTATAAATACTGTATACTTAGGCTACATTAAATTTGTTAAAAATATTTTCCTTTTCAATAATAAATTAACCTTAGCTTCCTATAACTTTTTAACTTTATAAACTTTTAAATGTTTAGAAGCTTTTTGACTCTTTCATAATAACACTTGGCTTAAAACACAAACATACTGTACAGATGTACAAAAATATCTTTATATCCTTGTTGTATAATTTTTTCTATTAAAAAAATATTTTTTCCTGGCTGGGTACGGTGGTTCATGCCTATAATCCCAGCACTTTGGGAGGCTGAGGCGGGCGGATCACGAGGTCAGGAGATCGAGACCATCCTGGCTAACACAGTGAAACCCTGTCTCTACTAAAACAAAAAATTAGCTGGGCATGGTTGCGGGCACCTGTAGTCCCAGCTACTTGGGAGGCTGAGGCAGGAGAATGGCGTGTCCCCGGGAGGCAGAGCTTACAGTGAGCCGAGATCATGCCACTGCACTCCAGCCTGGGTGACAAAATGAGACTCTGTCTCAAGAAATATATATATATACACACACACACACACACATTTATTTACCTTTAATTTTTTTGCTCAAAACTAAGACAGAAACACACACATTAGCCTGGGCCTACATGGGATCAGGATCATCAGTATCACTGTTTTCCACCTCCACATCTTGTCCCACTGGAAGATCTTCAGGGAACAATAACATGCATTGAGCTGTCCTTCTTCTGGAATACCTCCCAAAGGACCTGCCTGAGGCTGTTTTATAGTTAACTTTTTTTTTAATAAGTAGAAGTACATTCTAAAATAATGATAAAAAGCATAGGATAGTAAATATATAAACCAGTAACATAGTCCTTTATTATTATCAAGTATTATATAATATAGATAATTATATGTGCTATACTCATATATGACTGGCAGCACAGTAGCTTTGTTTATACCAGCATCACCACAAACACATGAGTAATGCATTGCACCATGAGGGCTATGATGTCACTAGGTAATAAGAATTTTTTTTTTTTTTCACATGGAGTCTTGCTCTGTCACCCAGGCTGGAGTGCAATGTCACAATCTCGGCTCACTGCAACATCCGCCTCTTGGGCTCAAGTGATTCTCCTGCCTCATCCTCTCGAGTAGCTGGGATTATAGGCATGTGCAACCACGCCCAGCTAATTTTTGTATTTTTAGTAGAGACGGGTTTTTACCATGTTGCCCAGGCTTGTCTTGAGCTCTTGACCTCAGGTGATCCACCCGCCTCAGCCTCCCAAAGTGCTGGGATTAGGTAATAAGAATTTTACAGGCTAGGTGCAGTGGCTTATGCCTGTAATCCCAGCATTTTTGGAGGCTGAGGCAGAAGGATCACTTGAGGCCAGCTCGAGCAACATAGCGACACGCAGTCTTTACAAAATTTTTAAAAATCCACCAGGTATGGTGGCATGTGCCTGTAGTCCTAGCTACTTGGAAGTCTGAGGTGGGGGAATTGCTTGAGCCTGGAAGGTTGAGGCTGTAGTGAGTTGTGATGCCTCCACTGCACTCGAGTCTGAGGAACATAGTGAGACCCTGTCTCCAAAAAAATTTCTTTTTCAGTTCCATTATACTCTTATGGGATTATCATTGTATATGTGGTCCATCATTGACAGAAACATTATACATGCATGACTGTTTCTTCTAAAATTGAAATGAGAAATTTAAAAAAATGACTCCAACCTCAGTGTTTTTCATAATCTTTTAATTTCTTTCTTTTTTTTTTTTTTTTTTGAGACGGAGTCTGGCTCTGTCGCCCAGGCTGGAGTGCAGTGGCTGGATCTCGGCTCACTGCAAGCTCCGCCTCCCGGGTTAACGCCATTCTCCTGCCTCAGCCTCCCCAGTAGCTGGGACTACAGGCGCCCGCCACCCCGCCCGGCTAGTTTTTTTGTATTCTTTAGTAGAGACGGGGTTTCACCGTGTTAGCCAGGATGGTCTCGATCTCCTGACCTCGTGATCCGCCCGCCTCAGCCTCCCAAAGTGCTGGGATTACAGGCTTGAGCCACTGCGCCCGGCCTTAATTTCTTAATCCTTATGTTTCTTTAACGAGTTAACATCTCTTGAGCTGAAGATACATTTATCTGAAGTTCGTTGGTTTCTTTAGTTTCACCTCAGTTCTTTTTTTTTCTCTTAAGTAGAATAAAAGTTATTTAATAGGTACAGAGTTTCAGTTTGGGAAAATGTAAAAGTTCTGGAGATGGATAGTGGTAATGATTACACAACAATGTGAATGTACTTAATGCCACTATATTGTACACTTGAAAATGATTAAAACTTTAAAAAATTCCTGTTCTCTTAGGAAAGCACTAACTGTGGTTGGCCATATAATCAAGTAAGCACCAGAAATGGATTTCAAACCTGTTCTAATCAATGCTGCTATAGGTATGGTAGAGAGAGCTCCTAACAGACTTCCTCTCCTTTCCACCCTTCCCCACAGATAACAATTATAAACTCTGGGGAAATTTTTTTTTTTTTTTTTTTTTTTAACTACTTGAAGATTCTGGAGAGCAACAAAAAGCAGGCAGAGCCTAAAGAGATGTCAAAAACTTGAAAAAAAGTGTAAGTGCAGGATGATTTTCCTGATTTTACATACTACATTTATAATGCCAAGCACAATGACTAACACTTTAATAGAAAATCTGCATCCCTCAAGTCAGAAGAACCAGAAGACAGACGAGAACAACCATCATGTCTGAAAAGTCAGCAGTAAGATGGGGTAGGGAAGTCAGGGTAGACCAAGATACATTATAATCAAATTGTCAAAAGACAAAGAGAGAATCTTGAAAGCAGCAAGAGAGACCTGAATAGTCACATGCAGGGGATCCTAAGGAAGACTTACAGCTGAGTTTTCATCAGAAATCACAGAGACCAGAGGGCATCCAGAAAGGAAAGAACCAGAGAGAAGATTGAGTTCTATGTAGAAACTCTTCCTACATTCCCGGGATGACCCTGAACCATGAGTGTCTGGGGAAAACTCAAAGCAGCATGCAGCTAAGTCTTAAAAAACTTAATTGATATTTTAGTTACAACTGACTGCAAGCAACACCAAACTTATAGTTTGAGTCCAATCAAGTAATTTGCTTAAAAAAAAATCAACCAAGTAACATCACTGAGAATGATGAAATAGAAAGTGCCAAGAATTTGTTTCTCTACTGAAGCAACCATGGAGTTGGCAAAAACTAACAGAATCAAACTTTTTTAGAACCCTGGATCCAATTAAGAAAAAAACTTACAACAACCATGGAATATTTCATGAAGAAAGAGGTGCTACATTTTAGCATTTAAGGAAATCTCTTTCAAGACACTGACCACTAAACTAACAGATGTAGAATTCAGTGACCATATACAACAAAGAATACAGTCTTTGCCAAAAACAGTTTGAAAAAGTCACAAAAGAAAAATATGATGGCAGCATATAACAAACAACAGCAGCAAACTCTGGGGAGGGTGAGGAGAATCTGATTTCCAGAGTTATCACATTAGAATACTCAAAATGTCCAGTTTTAAACCAAAAATTTATAAGGCATGCAAAAAAACAGGAAAACATGACCCATTTACAGAAAGCATAAATTAACAAAAACTATCCTTGAGGTAGCTCAGATATTGAGCTTCCTAGACAAAGAGTTTAAAACACTTGTCTTTAGTATGTTCAAAGAGTTAAAGGAAACTATGAACAAAGAAACAAATAAAACGAAAAGATGTCTCAATAAATAAAGGATACCAATAAAGAAAGAAAAATTATAAAAAGGAACTAAGTAGAAATTATGGAGTTGAAAACTATAACTGAAGTGAAAATGTTTACTATGTGGGTTCAACAGCATATTTGAGCAGGCAGTACAAAGAATCAGTGAATTTGAAGATAGGTCAATTGAGATTACCCAATTGGAGGAGCAGAGAGAAAAAAGAATGAAGAAAAATAAGCAGAGCCTACAAGACCTGTGATACATCATCAAGCATACCAACATATGCATTACGAGAGTACCAGAAGGAGAGGAGAGAAAGGTACAAAATTAATATTTGAAGAAATAATGGCCAAACATTTCCCAAATTTGCTGAAAGACATCAATCTACACATCCAAGAAGCTAAACACACCTCAAATAGGAGAAACTCAAAGACATTGATACCAATATATATTATAATCAAATGTCAGAAGACAAAGAGAGAGTCTTGAAAGCAGCAAGAGAGACCTGAATAGTCGCACACAAGGGATCCTAAGAAAGATTTACAGCTGATTTCTCATCAGAAACCATGGAGACCAGAGGGCAGTGAATTGATCTATTTAAAGCGATAAAAGAAAAAAAGTCTGTCAACCAATAATTCTATATATGGCACAATGATTCTTCAAAATGAAATAGAAATTAAGACATTCTCAGATAACAAAGGTTGAGGGAGCTCATCACCAGCAGGCCTTCCCTATAAGAAATACTGAGGAAAGTTCTTTAGGATAAAATGAAAGGACAGTAACAATGAATTGATGCCACATAAAGAAAAAGATAAGATCTCCGGTAAAGACAGCTACGCAGATAAATATAAAACCCAGTATCAGTGTATGTTTGGTTTACAAATCACTTCTTTTTTCCTATATGATTTAAAAGACAAATACAAGAAAAATTATTAATCTGTAATTAATAATATAATCTGTAATTAATAATAAAAATTATTAATGTTAACAAGAACACAATTTCTAAAGATGTAATTTGTGACAATAACATAAAGGAGGAGAAGACAGCAGTACAGGCACAGACTTTCTGTATGCTATTGAAGGTATCAATTCAAACTAGATTATTATGAATTTAGAATGTTAGTTGTAATTCTTAGGGTAACCATTAAGAAAGTATCTTTGAAATATCCAGAAAAAAAATATGAGGAGGGAATCAAAATGGCACACTACAAGAAAACCAACTAAACACAAAAGTTATAATCTCTTGGAAGCTCTATGGCCCTGCCTACCACCTGAGAAACCAGAATACTTAAACAGGTTTGCATCCTTCCTATAAAACCACAGCTGATGTGATCTTGCAAGTGCCACCTCCTGGCTGAAGGTCAATCAACACAAAACCAGTGCATTAAACAAAAACACAACCAAGGACCCTCACAGAATCCACTTCACTCTCCTGCTACCTCCACCAGAGCAGGTGCTGGTAGCCACAGCTCTAAGACCTGAAGATAGATCACATCACAGGACTCTTTGCAGATGCTCCTAGGACTAGCCCAGAGCCCGGTAGCTCCACAAGGTGGCTAGATTCAGAAGAGCAAGAACAGTCACTACAGTTCAGCTCTCAGGAAGCCCATTCCTAGGGGAAGCGGGAGAACACCACATCAAGGGAGCACCCGGTGGGACAAAAGAATTTGAACAGCAGCCCTTGAATTCCAAATCTTCCCTTTGACATAGTCTACCCAAATAAGAAGGGATCGGAAAAACAATTCTGATAATATGACAAAGCGAGGGTCTTTAACACCAAAAGATCACACTAGCTTACAGTGTGAACTCAGAAAATCTGAAATAGGTCTCAATTTAGACAGTTTATTTTGCCAAGGTTGAGGACACACCTGTGACACAGCCTCAGGAAGTCCTGACGACCTGTGCCCAAGGTGGTTGGGGCACAGCTTAGTTTTATACAGTTCAGGGAGACATGAGACATTAATCAACATACATAAGAAGTACATTGGTTTGGTCTGGAAAGGCAGGACAACTTGAAGCAAAGGTAGGAAGACTAAGTGGGGAGGAGGTTTCCAGGTCACAGATAGGTGAGAGGAACAGTTGCATTCTTTTGAGTTTCTAATCAGCCTCTTCAAAGGAGGCAATCAGATGTGCATCCATGTCAGTGAGTGGAGGGGTGACTTTGAATAGAATGGAAGGCAGGTTTGCCTCAAGCAGTTCCCAGCTTGACTTTTCTCTTTAGCTTAGTGATTTAGGGGCCCCAAGATTTACTTTCCTTTCACACCAGCAATGGATCCAAATCAAGACGAAATCTCTGAATTGCCAGAAAAAGAATTCAGAAGGTCAATTATTAAGTTAATCAAGGAGGTACCAGAGTAAAGTGAAGTCCAACTTAAAGAAATCAAAAACATGATACAGGATATGAAAGGAACATTATTCAGTGAAATAGATAGCATAAATAAAAAACTATCACAACTTCTGGAAATCAAGGATACACTTAGAGAAATGCAAAATGCACTGGAAACGCTAAGCAATAAAATTGAAGGAGCAGAAGAACTTCAGAGCTCAAAGACAAGGTTTTTGAATTTACCAAAACCATCAGAGACAAAGAAAAAATAATTTTTAAAAATGAACAGAGCCTCCAAGGAGTTTGGGACTATGTTAAACGTCCAAACCTAAGAATAATTGGTATTCTCAAGGAAGAAGATAAATCTAAGAGTATGGAAAACATACTTGAGGAAATAATTGAGGAAAACTTCTCCAGCCTTGCTAAAGATCTAGACATTCAAATATAAGAAGCTCAAAGAACACCTGGGGAATTCATCACAAAAAGATCATCGCCTAGGCACAGTCATCAGGTTATCTAAAGTCAAGACATAGGGGCCGGGCGCGGTGGCTCAAGCCTGTAATCCCAGCACTTTGGGAGGCCGAGACGGGTGGATAACGAGGTCAGGAGATCGAGACCATCCTAACACGGTGAAACCCCGTCTCTTCTTAAAAAAATACAAAAAACTAGCCGGGCGAGGTGGCGGGCACCTGTAGTCCCAGCTACTCGGGAGGCTGAGGCAGGAGAATGGCGTAAACCCGGGAGGCGGAGCTTGCAGTGAGCTGAGATCCAGCCACTGCACTCCAGCCTGGGGGACACAGTGAGACTCCGCCTCAAAAAAAAAAAAAAAAAAAAAAAAAGACATAGGAAAGAATCTTAAGAGCTGTGAGGCAAAAGCATCAAGTAACTTATAAAGGAAAACCTATCAGATTAACAGCGGATTTCTCAGTACAAACCCTACAAACTAGAAGGGATTGAGGTTCTATTTTTAGCTTCCTTAAACAAAATAAGTATCAGCCAATAATTTTGTATCCAGTGAAACTAAGCTTCATAAATGAAGGAAAGATACATTCTTTTCCAGACAAACAAATGCTGAGAGAATTCGCCACTACCAAGCCAGGACTACAAGAACTGCTAAAAGTAGCTCTAAATCTTGACACAAATCCATGAAATACACCAAAACAGAACCTCCTTAAAGCATAAATCTCATGGGACCAAATAACAATAACACAATGAAAAAAAAAAAAAAAACCCCAAGGTATTCAGGCAAAAAAATAGC
Source organism: Rhinopithecus roxellana (assembly GCF_007565055.1). NCBI lineage: Eukaryota > Metazoa > Chordata > Mammalia > Primates > Cercopithecidae > Rhinopithecus > Rhinopithecus roxellana. The sequence goes on from NC_044563.1 coordinate 57,145,838, forward strand.
ATGATGTATAGAATAGCTCTCCACATCTCAACACTAACATTGAATGTAAATGGACTAAATGCTGTGCTTAAAAGATACAGAATGGCAGAATGGATAAGAATTCACCAATCAAGTTTCTACTGTCTTCAGGAGACTCACCTAACATACAGATTCACATAAACTTAAGATAAAGGGGTGGAAAAAGATATTTCATGCAAATGGACACTAAAAGGGAGCAGGAGTAGCTATTCTTATATCAGACAAAACAAACTTTAAAGCAGCAACAGTTAAAAAAAGACTAAGAGGGACATCACATAATGATAAAAGGACTAGTCCAGCAGAAAAATATCACAATTCTAAATATATATGCACCTAACACTGGAGCTCTCCAATTTATAAAACAATTACTACTTGACCTAAGAAATGAGATAGACAGCAACACAATAATAGTGGGTTGGACTTTAATACTCCACTGACAGCACTAGACAGGTTATCAAGACAGAAAGTCTACAAAGAATCAATGGACTTAAATTATATTCTACAACAAAAGGACTTAACAGATATTTACAGAACATTCTACTCAATAGCTGCAGAATATACATTCTATTAATCAGCACATGGCACATTCTTCAAGATAGACCATATGATAGGTCACAAAACAAGTCTCAGTAAATTTAAGAAAATCGAAATTGTATCAAGTACTCTCTCATACCACAGTGGAATAAAACTATAAATCAACTCCAAAAAGGAACCCTCAAAACCACACAAATACATAGAAATTAAACAACCTGCTCCTGAATGATCACTGGGTCAACAATGAAATCAAGATGGAAATTTAAAAATTCTTTGAACTGAATGATAATAGTGATGTCACCAGTGGAGAGTGTCCAGGCTCTTGGCATCTTGAACAAAGAACTGGACAAAATGCACAAACAAAGCAAGGAAGGGAGGAAGGGGTTTACTGAAAATGAAAGTACACTTCACAGCGTGGGAGTGGGCCCGAGCATAGGAGCTCAAAGGCCCCATTACAGAATTGTGGGAAGTTTACCCCCTAGAGGATTCCAGTGGTTACTTTGGGTACACCCTATGTAAATGGAAAGGATGAAGTAAAGTTACAAAGTCATTTACGGCGTACGCCCTATGGAGAGGATATTTCCTGTCATAGCTGAAGTGTGAATCAGCCTTATGTTCCCTGCCTCCAGACCCTATTTTCCTGCCTTGGTGACATAACTTATCAAAACTTCTGGAATACATCAAAAGCAGTGTTAAGAAGAAAGTTCATACCATTAAATGCCTACATCAAAAAGTCTGAAAGAGCACAAATAGATAATCCAAGGTCACATCTCATGGAACTGGAGATGTAGCAGGACAAGCCGCAGACAAAACTCCTCAGACACGGGGTTAAAGAACGAAGGAGCTTTATTCGACTGGGAGCTTCAGCAGACTTGCATCTCAAAAGCTGAGCTCCCCAAGTGAGCAATTCCTGTCCTGTTTAATGGCTTACAACTCTAAGGGGGTCTGCGTGAGAGGGTCGTGATGGATTGAGCAAGCAGGGGGTACAGGACTGGGGGCTGCATGCACCGGTAATTAGAAAAGGACAGAACAGGACAGGGATTTTCACAGTGCTTTTCCATGCAATGTCTGGAATCTATAGATAACACAAGCAGTTAGGTCAGGGGTTGATTTTTAACTACCAGGCCCAGGGCATGTGTCAGGCTGTCTGCCTGTGGATTTCATTTCTGCCTTTTAGTTTTTACTTCTTCTTTCTTTGGAGGCAGAAACTGGGCATAAGACAATATGAGGGGTGGTCTCCTCCCTTATTCCTCCTTGAGAACTTCACTCATTAGTGGGAGCTCTCACTTTCACCCTCACTACCCATGTCTTCTTGTAGGACAGATTGATAGTGATTTATATAGTATACTTGTGCTAAAGCATTTTGGTGAACTAAGGTAGCGATGAAGCTTTTTATCATTTGAAGGAGTACAGGTAGCAAACAAGGGAGTAGTAAGAAGGTTCCTATTACTATTATAATCTCTATTATAAGAGTTTTAAATCCTCCTAGCGCTGGGAACCATTTTCTAAACACGGCCTTAGGATTAAATCCATGTCACGCTTGCACAGGCACATATGCCAGTTTTGTCATATCTTTAACTATGTCTTCAACTACTTGCCCTTGATCATCTAGGTGTAAACAGCAATTGGTAAGGTTAAATTTCCCACAGACCTCTCCCTCAGCTGCTAGCAAGTAGTCAAGAGCCAACCTATTTTGATAGATAGCATTTCTCATCTGAGTTTCTTGCCGGGTCAGAAGAGTCAAGACTCTGCCGGTTTTATTAGTGATTATTTCTAAGACAGCTTGTAACTGTATGATTTGGTTGAGCATGTAAATGGGAGTCCAGTATCCCCATGAGCCATCTTGTGCCTAAGTAGCAGGCCCATAGTATTGTATGACTTTCTTAGGGGGGCTGTTTATCATCTTTCCAATTAGCTATAGCTATGTTTCTCTTTCTGCGGGAAGCATAAACAGGGAAGCCCAGGAGTTTGCCTGTTTTTATGGGCAGTAGGAAGAAGGAAGGTTTAATAGTGCCAATAACACAACTACCTGCCCACTGGTTGGGTAATCTGGCATAAGCTCTATGCCCACATATCCAGTATAATCCAGTGGGGGCTGTCCAGTCCTGGTGGAACTCCGGGTGGGCCCACACGGTTTGCAACTTTGGGAATTTACTAAATGGATTTTTTTTTTTTTTTTTTTTTTTTGAGACAGAGTCTTGCTCTGTAGCCCAGGCTGGAGTGCAGTGGCGCGATCTCAGCTCACTGCAAGCTCCGCCTCCCGGGTTCCCGCCATTCTCCTGCCTCAGCCTCCCGAGTAGCTGGGACTACAGGCGCCCGCCATCTCGCCCGGCTAGTTTTTTGTATTTTTTAGTAGAGATGGGGTTTCACCATGTAGACCAGGATGGTCTCGAGCTCCTGACCTCGTGATCCACCCGTCTCGGCCTCCCAAAGTGCTGGGATTACAAGCTTGAGCCACCGCGCCCAGCCTAAATGGATTTTTTTTAGTATGGTTTAGACCTCACCAGGTGACCGTTTTTAATTTTATTTTAAAAACTGTGACTGGCCGGGCGCGGTGGCTCATGCCTGTAATCCCAGCACTTTGGGAGGCCAAGGTGGTGGATCACAAGGTCAAAAGATCAAAACCATCCTGACTAACATGGTGAAACCCTGTCTCTACTAAAAATACAAAAACAATTAGCCAGGTGTTGGCAGGCGCCTGTAGTCCCAGCTACTCAGGAGGCTGAGTCAGGACAATGGCATGAACCAGGGAGGTGGAGTTTGCAGTGAGTTGAGATTGCACCACTGCACTCCAGCCTGGGCAACAGAGGGAGGGCAAGACTCTGTCTCAAAACAAACAAACAAACAAACAAACAAAAAAACAAAGCTGTGACCACAGGGGGTTCAGATGGGTTATAACACACGTCAGGCTGGTCACTTCTTGGGCTACATACCTTGTACTGGGTGGCATTATACAAACAAGTCCTTTTTAAAGTTCCAGCACATTTGTAATAACTATAGAACAAAAAGACAGTTTTAACTTTTTGCTCTACCTTAGTGACCTGATGTATATGCTGGGAACAGCCCTTAGTTTGAGGAAGGTCAGTTGAAGTCCGTACTGTACAAGTCCAAAACTTAAGGAAAATAAGTCCCACAGTGAGTTTCCTCATGCTTTGGCTGTGCGTGGATCAGTCAGCTTCTTGGTGTGACTGGAGCAGCGCTTGTCATCTTGTTCAGAGTCACTTTGTAGGGATTGTCCGGGCTTGGTCTCTCCTCCCAGGTCTCAGGTGCTGCGGGTTTCACGTGGCTGCTGTGGATCCAGGCTGGGATTCCTTTCACTTTTACGGCTGTGGGAGTGGTCAAGATGATGGTCTGGGGTCCTTTTCACCATGGCCACAAGGGGGCTCGTTCTAATTCTTGATCTACACCCGATCACCTTTGCTATCTTCTGTACCAAGTCAGTCACAAATGCCGGCCCATTGTCCAAGCCAATTTGTAAGGGCAGTCCAAACCTAGGGATGAGATCTCCACATCTGGGCATCTCGCTGAAGTCTACTTGGAGATCTTCAAAGGGGGCTGCTCTATAAGCCTGTATGCCGGGCAGGACGGTTGGACCTTGCCTAGCATTGTGCTGCTGGGAGGTGACACACGGCTGCGCCACTGTTTTGGCAAGGGCTGACAGACGCGAGATGTAGAAGTACCAGCCTAACAACTTTTCAAGTGACTCTTGGCCTAGGTGGGTGGTCTCATGCACAGCCAGTACGACTGCCACTCCTAGTAGTTGTGGCACGGCTATTCTTCCGGCCGATAACCGGATCCATCCTTCTTCTATTACCTGCCCTCCTTCTGGTTGATGAAATGCCAGGGTGAAAAGGATAGCCAGTTGGACTAAAGCACAAGTGCCACTCTAGTTATTGGGCAGAGTGTCCAGTAAAAGGTCCACCACAATACCATCACACATCCACTCAGGGATGAACAAGGGCTGATTTATTGGTAAGCTCTTGAAAATTCTTAAGCTCACTGCATCCCTTCAGGTCTCCAAGGAACGCTAAGTTTCCTCCCTGACATGAGAGACACGAAGTGAACGTAGTGTTGGGAGACGGAAGCTGGATGGCCCTTGGGGGCTGACCCGCAGGGTGTCAAACTTCAGGATATAGCAGAGAGAGAGTTTGGCATGACTTATTACTCCAAGCTGTAGAAAAGAGCTTGGAGTAATCCTGGAAAAGAGCTACCAATCCTGGAAAAGAGCTACCATGCAGTCCATGCCTGGTTGACTGGAGGACCACCTTAGTGGAAAGGGGACAATCTGGACCTCCGGCCTGCCATGTGCACAAGCATAACAATTGCTTTTGTTTAATCGGCAGATCGAATATTTGATTTATTCCAACCAGGCATTTGCATCTTGGTATCCTGTCTTAATTGTTGAGGTTTGTTTTAAGTCTATAACTTCTATGATCCTCTAGTAAAATGAATGTATGCTTTTAGGAAATTACAAAAACCAGTTGGGGCAGTCCATCCTTGCTCTTTAGTGGTTCACAGAACGTTGGACCAACTACAGCATAAAAACTCTACATCAGGGGAAAGACTCCTGGTTGATACTGGGGTCTTTATCAAAATCTCCTCAGATTAAATGGTCCTAATGTACTAATGCCTAGTCTGAAGAGAGTCAGGAGGGACAGAGGTACTCTTCTGAAGTAGAGAGCAGTCTTTGACTTGGCAAGTCTCCACAGGGTGTAACAAGGCAAGCATTAAATGCAATAGTTTGAGGTGAAATCGACTTGGTTATGTTAATAACTAGATGGTCAGCAATAGAGTGAGGAAAGAAGAAAGTGTAATAGATGAAACAGTTAAATTTTTCTTAGCTGTAGTTCAGTAGGGTTTTCCCCTGCGACTATGGCCCACGACTCTGGAGGGGATGGGGCTTTCTTGACTCCAGTGTGATGAGTCCATCCCTTTTTCACTGTACAAACAGGAGTCTTGGTGGTTAGCAGCACAAGGTAGAGTCCTTCCCAGGCTGGCTCGAGTTTTCCTTCTTTCCACCCTTTGATGAGAACGTGATTTTCAGGCTGGTGCTGGTTTATGGGAAATTCTAGGGGTGGTGGTACATGTGTTAAAAGACTTTTAGTTTTGAGGGAAAGGAAAGTGGAAGATAAACCAAGTACGTAATTTTTAAGAAATTGACCTTTTGTTTTAAATGTGGAGACATCAGCAGTGGACTTTATAGTCCTTGGTGCCTTCTTACTGAGAAATTTCCTTTAGCACCTATTTTATTAGTTTTTAGACCAAAGAAAGCCAAACACCATTTTATATTTGACAATACTTTCTATATGATTTTTATACCAGATAAGCTAAATTTCACGTTTATATTAGGGTGTTATTAATGTTAAACTTAGTTTTAATAAAACTTTGTAGACATGTTTATTCAATTTTTAATGTCTGATCATAAGGTAAGATTTTTATAGACTCTTTTTAACCTTTTATAATTTTTGTTAAAGAGCAGGTTAGTGCTTTAAGAAAAACCTATTGTGTTTTTACTTTAATGTCCAGTTCACAGAAAAACTGGATGATACCCCTTTAACTTTTGCTAATATGTTTACACACAGAATTTCCTTTATAATTAACGTTTCAAAACTTGTTTAAACCTTCAAAACAAAATTTTTTTAACCTTTCAATGTAGGTAAAAATCCACATTCTTATGCCTCCTTATAATCCTTTTACCAGAGGTATATTTTACTTTCCTTACACACCTTGCACATAAACTGTTTTTTCAACACTTTTACATTCAGGAGGCCTAATTACTTTTAAATTATACAACATTTCTTGCATACTTTTTTTTATAACTTTTTTTTTTTACTACTTTCACAGACAATTCTTTGACATGTTTCAACTTTCTGATTTATTATAAACATTTCTTTCTTTAAACAACCAGTTAATATATTTCAGGACAAGAATTTACCGTATAACATTCTTTTTACATAAATTCTGCTCTCCTTTTTTTTCGAAGATGATAACCATTCTTTTCCAAAGTGAACTTCCTTTATGTCTGTGGACTAGACTGTCTAAGGCCACAAGATTAGAAGTTACTATAATACATGTTACACTGTTAACTTTTAGCAAACTTTACTTTTGTTGAAAACCTTGTAAGTTTGGGATTTCCATTAATTAATAACCTTGTAAGTTTGGGAATTCCTTATTGCTATTAATAAGACCTTGTTTATTCCAAATTAACTTAGAATTGGTATAGATAGCTTTTTTCTCCCCCCCTCAATTACCCTGGAGGAACCATCTATCATCCTGTCCTGAAGGAAGTTCCTCCTAGGTCTGGTCGGACCTTTGTATGGTAATTAAGATTTAGTTCCCCTGTTAGGAAACCTGCTGGGTTAAGGGAATTTTCAGTGATTAATGTTAAATCATTTTTTTTTTAACAGAATGCACCTATACATTAAGATTTTTAAGTTAGTAAGCTACCTTTTTGCCTTTTTTCCCCCCTTAGGATACTTCTGAACTGGTGAGGTGTGCTCACAATGAGGTTTCCTCTAAAAGTTATTTTTCTACTTTCTTCGGTTAGCAAAGCAGTTGTCACTACAGATTGAATGCATTTGGGACATCCATGGGTTACTGGGTTAAGGATTTTTGATAGGAAGGCTATGGGTTATCAGTGGCCTCTGTGCTTTCCTTACAAGGGCATATGCCCTTGTTTACATTGACAACAAAATGGTATTGGAGTGTTATAGGGTTATGGAGAATACCTTTAATTATCAATTATAGGTTTTAAATTTACCTTGGCTTTTAAAGGAATAGGGTAACTGTTTTTTTCTTAACTATTTGCATATCTCTCTCTTTCTCTCTTTGACTTTCTGTTTCTCTCTCTGACTTTCCTTTTGCCTCTGTCTCTTCCTCTTTCTCTGTCTCTCTCTTTCTCTCTCTCTCTCCTTGACTCCCTCTTTATCTCTCTGTATCTTCCTCTCTCTCTTTGCCACTTTTCCTCTCTGTCTCTTTCCTCTCTCTTGCTCTGCTGGTCTTTCCTTGCCTCTGCCAGCCTGTTATGCTGCTGTTCTCCCACCTCAACCACTGTGGGAGGTTGAGGGGCATCTAAAACCAGCTGTAATCAAGTATCTACATATGGGAACTGGTCTGGGTGCCCTGGCTTACAGGTTACCTTGTGCTATACCTTTGAAACAAGGGACCTGTTCAGGCTTCCTTTTGATGGTCAACCCACTTGTAATGCTGGCCAGTCTATTTCATACAAAGTTCTAAGTTTTCCTGGTGTCATAGTAACACTGTAATCTCCCTTAAATCCTTTCTCGAAATTTTTCAACATAGTTCCTAGTGGGGTGGGCTTACTTTGTGCCTGACCCAGGCTTCCTCGAGACAAAACACCAGGGTCATACCACATGCACACCACAAAATAAAGAAAGGGTAAAAAGGACACACACACACTTTTACAGTTTATACCAAATCAGATCAAAACCAAAATCAGAATATCAAGAAATCCAAGCCAGGTCAAAACCAAAACCAAAGTATAAAGCAATCCAAGTCAAGTCAAAAACAAAAATCAAAGTGCCAGTACAGGCACACTGTGGGTGATCAGGCCATGCTTCCACTCAAATGGAGTGGGCAAGTTCCAAAGACCAGTCTTACCAAGTTTCAGACGTCCGGACTCCAAGTGCCAGTTCCTTCCCAGGGTTCAGTCACTGTGTTGATCCTCCGTAGGGGCCTGCCACATGCTGCTCTGGCAAGGCATCCCACCGGGGCAATTGCCTACCTGGGAGCGCCCTTTGGATCCGTGTTGCTCAGGCTGCTCTGAGTCTCCCACAGGGATGCTCCACAGGGTTGGGCTAAGTCGCCTAAGGGGCTGCCTCGACTGTCCGCCAATCACCTCGCTTCCCAGTCAGGGAAGCAAGAAATGAAGTAGGACGAGCCGCAGACAAGTCTCTTCAGACACTGGGTTAAAGAACGAAGGAGGTTTACTTGGCTGGGAGTGTCAGCAGACTTGCGTCTCAAAAACCAAGCTCCCTGAGTGAGCAATTCTTGTCCCATTTAATGGCTTATAACTCTAAGGGGGTCTGCGTGAGAGGGTTGTGATTGATTGAGCAAGCTGTGGGTACGTGACTGAGGGCTGCACGCACCAGTAATTAGAACAGAACAGAACAGGACAGGGATTTTCACAATGCTTTTCCATGCAATGTCTGGAATCTATAGATAACACAAGCAGTTAGGTCGGGGTTGATTTTTAACTACCAGGCCCAGGGCATGCGTCGGGCTATCTGCCTGTGGATTTCATTTCTGCCTTTTAGTTTTTACTTCTTCTTTCTTTGGAGGCAGAAACTGGGCATAAGACAAAATGAGGGATGGTCTCCTCCCTTAGACAAACAAGAATAACCCAAACTCATGCAGTGGTGCATGCCTGTAGTCACAGTTACTTGGGAGGCTGAGGCAGGAGGACTGTTTGAGCCCAGGAACTCGAGGCTGCAGTGAGCTATGATTTTGCCACTGCATTCCCACCTGGGTGACAGAACGAGATCCCATCTCAGAAAGAGAGAGAGAGACAGACAGACAGAGAGGTACTGGCATAAATATAAATGTATAGGTCAATGGAATAGAATTAAGACTCCAAAAAATAAACCCATGCGTCTATGGTCAATTGATTTTTGACAAGAATGCCAAGACCATTCAATGAGGAAAAAATAGTCTCTTCAAAATATGATGTTGAAACAACTGAATAATCACATGCAAAAGAATGAATTTGGCTCTTTACCTTACACTGTATACAAAAATTAACTCCAAATGGATCAAAGACCTAGCGTAAGGGCTAAAACCATAAAATCCTTAGAAGAAAACATAGAGGTACATTTTCATAACTTTGGATTTGGCAATGGTTTCTTAGACATAACACAAAAAAACACAGGCAATAAAAGAAAAATAAATAAATTGGACGTCATCAAAATTTTAAATTGTTATACTCCAAAAGACACTATTAAGAAACTAAAAAGACAACCCATAAAATGGGAGGAAATATTTGCAATTTGTATATCTGATAAGTTACTAGTATCCGGAATACATAAAGAATTTCTACAACTCAACAACAAAAAACAAACAACTCAATTTTTATTTTTATGTATTTATTTATTTATTTTTATTTTATATATTTTTTTGAGACAGAGTTTCACTCTTGTTGCCCAGGCTGGAGTGCAATGGAGCTATCTCAGCTCACTGCATCCTCTGCCTCCCAGGTTCAAGCAATTCACCTGCCTCAGCCTCCTAAGTAGCTGGGATTACAGGTGTGCACCACCATGCCCAGCTAATTTTTGTATTTTTTAGTAGAGATGGGATTTCATCATGTTGGCCATGCTGGTCTCAAACTCCTGACCTCAGGTGATCCACCACCCTCAGCATCCCAAAGTGCTGGGATTACAGGCGTGAGCCACCATGCCCGGTTTTCAATTTTTAAATGGGCAAAGGACTTGAATAGACATTTCTCCCAAGAAGATATACAAATGTACAATTAGTGCATGAAAAGATGCTCTACATCATTAGCCATTAAAATGCAAGCCAAAACCACAATGAGATACACTTCACACTCACTAGAATGGTTGTAATCAAAAAGGGAAAATAACAAGTGTTAGCGAGGATGTGGAAAAATTGAAACCCTTATACATTGCTGAGAGGAATGTCAAAGATGCAACCGTTTTAGAAAAACAGTTTGGCATTTCCTCAAATAAACATGGAATTACCATATAACCCGGCAAATCCACTGCTGGGTATATATATCCAAAATACAAAATTTGTACATGAGTGTTCACAGCAGCACTATTCACAATAGCCATAAGGTGGAAACAACCCAAATGTACATCCATTGATGAAAGGATAAACAAAATGTGGAGTATATATACAACGGAATACTATTTAGCCACAAAAAGAAATGAAATTTTGATGTATGCTACAACATGGATGAACCTTGAAGGCATGATGCTTAGTAAAATAATCCAGACATAAAAGAACAAATATTGTGTGATACCACTTATATGAGGTATCTAGAAGAGAAAAATTCACAAGACAGAAACTAGATTAGAAATTACTGGGGCTAAGGGGAGACAAGATAGAGAGTTACTGCTTGATGTTTATAGAGCTTTTGTTTAAAATAATGAAAAAGTTTTTGGAAATAGATAGTGGTGATGATTGCAAAACATTGTGAATGTAATTAATGCCATGGAACTATACATTTCAAAATGGTTACAATGGCTAACATTATATTGATTTTACTATAGTTTTAAAAAATTAATAATTTAATATATCAAAACCCATTGAATTGTACACTTTAAATGGATGAATTGTCTGTGTAAATGGGTGAACTATATCTCAATAAGGCCATTTTTTTTAAAAAGGAATGACATATTGATGAATTTACTACAACATGGATGAACCTTGAAAACATTACGCTAAGTGAAATAAGCAAATCACAAAAGAGCACATATTATATGATTTCATTTATATGAAATATCCAGAATAGGTAAATCTATAGAGACAGAACATATATTAATGGTTTCCTGGGGCTGGGAGGAATTGGGGAGGGGGTAAGGAAAGTCACTGCTAACAGGTGATAAAAAATATTCTAAAAGTGATTTTGGCAATAGTTGCACAATTCTGTGAATATGCCAAAAACCATGTAAGTGTACACTTTAAATGAATGAATTGTATGATATGTGAATTATTATTTCACTAAAGCGGTTTTGTTTTTGTTTTTGTTTTTCAGATGGAGTCACGCTCTGTCGCCTAGGCTGGAGTGCAGTAGCACGGTGTCGGCTCACTGTAAGCTCCGCCTCCACTATGCACTACTAAAGTCCTGCACCACTAAAATCCTCCTCTTAGATGATAAAAACAATCTGTGATTATCTTTGCACTTGTACTTTTGCTGCAAATGGACAAGGTGCCCCCAAGGTCTGCCAATCCCTGAGGGGCCCAGCCCAGCAGAGGAAAATGGGTCTGTCTCAAGCACATACATACATATTTACCTCCCCTCTTCCCACCTCCCAAGCTTCCAGTTGTCTTAATTGGCCTCCAAAAGAGAAACATTTCATTGAAGGGCCCTAATTAATCCCTAGGAATCTGGGTCCCCACATTCTTCTCTCATCCCACCCCAACTCCCCAGTTATTTGTTCCAGACAAAAAAAAAAAAAACTTTGTAGACTCCCCAAGGAAAGAGAAGCCTTAGGAGAGGGCCACATGTATGGTCTGTGCTGGGTGTTGTAATGAGGCCCCAGGAGGCCCTTCCTCACCAGGGGCCCAGCACTTGAAAGTGAATGCTGAGTGCCCTTCCCTCACACCTGCAGGAGAGTTCCAGCAGCATGCCCACAGCCACCTTTACCCCACATTACAGGCATTTCTGCTCTCACCTAGCTCCTCACAGGCATCTCTGTTCATACAGCTCTGTATGTCCTGCAGTTCTGGAGGCATGGTCTGGGTCACTGCCATGACAGAGTGTCCCTGCTGGAGATGGTTCTGCCCTCACAAGGGCCACCTCACCTACCCTGCTCATCTTTCAAGGCCCAGGGCAACCACTCCTCTTTGAAGTCTCAGCCAAGTGCCAGACAAGCTGCCTCACCCTCCCTGGGGGCATCCATGGTTTGTGGCTCGTGGCAGAGTTCTTAGCACTGCAGGCTCTGGAGCAGAACTGGCAGTGTATGTATTACACTCCCTGGCCAGATCGCAGATCCATAAGCATGGGGAAGCCAGATCTGAGGCAGAGGCTTCAATGTCAGTTCTGCTGTAGTGCTGTCTTTACTCCAAAGTGGAATGTTCTGTGGTGTGCTCATAGCTGTTATTTTAAAATGGGGTCTGTACTCAAATAAAATTGTGAACCAAGACATGAAAGTTTCCTTACTACTTGTTAATATACATTGTGAATCTCTAAGAAGGTGACGGTTCTTATGTAACAGTTCCTAGACTTTTTTTGACTATAGGATCTTTTTTATTCCTGAGCATCTTACAGGATCAGCATTCTATGGAATCATTCTGGGAAACTCTGACCTAGATTACAACTCATATGTAGCCAGACCAATTGGGGGGAAATTTAGAGCTTCGCCTCATACCGTACACCAGAACAAACCCAAAATGAGTTAAATAATTAAATGTAAAAATGAAACTATGAAAGCTAAATGAGGAAAAAAATGAAAGGAAAATGTAAGCAGGGCCTTTGGATTCCCAAGCCTGGCACTGAGCCTTGCCACTGTGCTCGATAATTATTCATGGAATAAACACAGGGTTTATGATGTCACTGATGGACATGCTATGTAGGTAACATTCATTTTTGCTATTTTTTTTTTTCTGAGATGGAGTTTCACTCTTGTTGCCCAGGCTGGAGTACAATGGCATGATCTCGGCTCACTGCAAGCTCCGCCTCCTGGGTTTAAGTGATTCTCTTGCCTCAGCCTCCCAAGTAACTGGGATTATAGGCATGTGCCACCACACCCAGCTAATTTTTTTGTGTGTTTTTAGTAAAGACAGAGTTTCTCCGTGTTGGTCAGGCTGGTCTCGAACTCCTGACCTCAGGTGATCTGCCCGCCTTGGCCTCCCAAAGTGCTGGGATTACAGGTGTGAGCCACCGCACCTGGCCAATTTTGCTTTTTAAATAGGCTGCTTTAGCTTAGATGAACAAGTTTCCATTTTGGCCAAATTCCTCCTATGAAATTGCATCTAAGAAACTAATAACCTCGTACTTGGAAAAGCTCCCTAATGGTGCGACTTAATGTGGCCATCAATTGTGCCTGCTCTTTACTACAGAGGCATGAAATAGCCTTTCATTCAAAGCAGTGATTTCAGACCTGAGTCCATGGTTCTGATGGTTGGCTGGGAGGTGGAGAGGGACCAACTCACACAGGCCCTTCCCCAGGCAGAAGCCAGGCTTTCTGACCAAGAAATCATCCTCTTAAAAGGTCCTGTGGGCCTGGGCCTCAGAAACAACCCATGAGGTCACATGTATCCTAAGCTCCTAACTGGCCACCTTCACCTGTGGGTACCCAGGAGCCTGCATACCTCACGTCCTGTATCTGCAGTTGGCCACGAATTCCTGCCAATTCTACCTCCACAACATCCTTGCTTTCCTCTCTACCTACATCACTGCAATGATTTAGCCTCATCTACTCCCTGCCTAAGGGTCTCTATCTCCCATCTCCTGGCCTGTGAGGTATGAGAGGTCAAAGACCAAGTGTCCCTGATACCCAGCAGAGGAGCTCATGTTTCTGAATGGGTGGGTGGCTGAACCTGGCAGGAGCAAGTCCTCATCAGAGACGGAAATCAGGTTGGGAACTTCAGCAAAGGCAAGCCCAAGAGAAGGAAGGAAGTTGAGCCTCTTCCTAGTGAACTGGTGCCTATACAATGCCATGAAGCTGTCAATGGCTAACACTTACAACTCTAATACTGATCTCATCAGGATGGAGACTCCCCAGCCCCAAGCCTGCATGAGCAATAACTTTCTGGGAAGAAATGCCAGCCAGTTATATATATCACCTTCTCCATGGGCAGAGGCCAGCAACCAGATGTACTACTAGGATGAAGGAGAGTCAATCTCTCTCTCTGGGCCCACAGAAGCCGAGATCAGCACTGGTTATTTTCTGAGTCCTTGGCACATGGAAGCCTGGCAAAAGGGAAGGCTTTGGTGAGATATGGATAGATGTGGGTAGGTAGGTGGGTAGATGGGAAGGTGGATGGGTGATGAATAGGTAAAGAGGTGAATGGGGTGGCCTCAAGGTTGGGCCCAGAGCACTTCCCTATAGGAAAGCCTGCTTTCTAGCACTCTCCTAGCCACCACCCTAATCCCTCAGGTCAAACGTAGGCCATACCTTAACTCCTCTTCTCTCATCCCATTTGCTATTCACCTTGGGCTGGACTCAACTGTCAGGAGATCTCTCAAGTCCATCCTCCTGACCTCTTCCCATATTGAACCTCATTATCCTTCTCTGGCATCATGGCCCCAGCATCCTTCCTGACAACCTGTCTTCTGTGGCGCCCTCCAACCTACCTTCCTTTTTACATGCCAGAGATCTTCCTAGAACACATGTGACCGTGACATTCTGTACTTGAAAACCTTCATTGCATCCTCATTTCTTGCCAGACAAAGTCTGGGCTCCTTGGTCTGGCATTCAAGGCCCTGTCTCTCCTGGCTTCAAACTACTTATCTGCAGGTGTTTACATGGCCCAAGCCACCATTATCCTATACCACAGCCAAAGAGAGGATTTATGCAAATCCCCTCATGGCAGATGGATAGTAAAAAAGCCTACTTTTCCTGGTGAATGAATTAGAAATGGTGTCCATTGAGGGCAGAGGCAGTCCGCAGACAGACAGACACACACACACACACACATGCACACAGAGAGGGCTTCCTGGGTGGGCAAGGGCTAAATGGTGGCCTTTGTGCACAACTGTTGCTGCCTCCCAGATGAAGCATGCACTATCCTGTAGGGAGGGACAAAGAAGCCTTCCCTTGCCTGTGGCCCTCTCCCTGGACTCTGAGCTCCTGCAGGGAAGGCTTCTACTCATCTATCACAAGCCCTTCTCAGCACTTACTCCTCTCTGTCTCTTTGCAAGTCCCCCATGCCCCACACTCCATGTCATAGAGTGGGAACATAGTATGCTGGGAGGGCTCCCAGCAAAGACCTGGGGCCTTGGTTTCTGGTCTCAGGCCCAGCCCTAAGATGCTGGGGAAACTAGGCAAATCCTACCCCTACCCTGGGCCTCAGTCTTCCCTTCTGCAATCTCTGAGGATTGGATTCAGTGGACTAAAAGCTCTGATAAGGGACCCTGTGCCCTGGGAAGGGGCCAGAAACCACAACATCTGATAATTGATTAGGCCTAGAGAAATGCCATCCTGGAGGTGGGCCGTCTCTCTCTCATTTTCTGCATCACCTGATGCTGGGCCCAGAAGCACACCCTGCAGATAACCCTAGCCTCTCCTGAGAAGTCTCTTTTGCCTGGGCCAAATGTCTCCCAAAGAGTGGTGCTGTTCTAGGAGAAAGTGAGTCCCTGTCACTGGCGTGCCCGAAACATACTAGATAGGTACTTGGCAGGATGCTGTAGAGGTCCTCACAGCTCTGACTGTAAATGCTCACAAATGCTTGCCCTGGCTACCTTGATTCCCCACTTTCCCTATCCCACCTCAGGAAGGCTGGACATGTGGCCAGGAGGTAAAGTACAGAGATGTGGAAGCCCTAATGGGACAGAACCAGCAGGGGGCGAGGTGAGGATGGGAATGAGACCGGCAGAAACCTCTTTCCCTGCCCTGAGTCTCCTGCTGAGTATCTCACCTCCACCACTGAAGGGAGGGCTGATGGCCCCTTCTGTCCCAGCACATGGAGTGTTCTCTCTATGGTTACCCTACTCCAGCCCTGTGTCCCCCACCCCATGGAGCAGGCACAAGGCAGAGCTCCAGCCCTGCTGTACACTGACTTGCTGTGTGACCACTGCTCCTCCCTGGGCCTCAGTTTCTCCATCTATACAATGTGGGGTTTTAGGAGGTCAAGGTCACCTCTGGGGCCCCTTTGGCTCAGACATTCTCCGGTTGTCAGCAGCAGGAGGGAGAACAGGCAGCAGTCACACCTGATGCTCTGGGGACTCCATGGAGCAGGAACCCTATGGGGCGTGGAACTCCAGAAGCTTCTGGAAAGGCAGAACAGGAGTTTAGGCACAACACTGACCCCACCTACTGCTGTGTTCAGGGCCACAGGGCCTCCTCCTGGTCAGCTTGGGGAGGCCTCATCCTGGAGTCTGAGCTGGAGAGAGGGTGGTAAAGAGGCCAGCCTGAATGGTACAGATAGTTGGGGCACAGGAGGAGTGGGAGAAGAGACAAGATAGGGCCAGATCATGCAGGACCTTCCATGTGACACTCAGGAGCTTGGCTGAGAGCTGTGTGGGGAGCACAGGAAGGACTTGATGCAGGCGAGGGGCATGGTCAGGCACATGCTTTCTGAGTCACTCTGACTGGAGTATGGAGGGGGTGGATGGAGGCTGGGAGGCCAGAGGCTAGTGCACTGGTCAGGAAGAGAGAAAGGAGTACTGAGGTGAGACAGTGGTCATAATTAGAATGGAATGGGGGTGAGGGAGGAATGGATTTAGGGAATACTTAAAGGGAGAGAGGATAGAACTTGGCAGTTGACTTGCTCTGGGCTTGGGGACCCTAATTACTTCATAGATCACCTATGTAAATTTTACAGATGGGGAAACTGGGACCTGGAGATGATCAAGAACTTGCCAAAGATCACAGAGCTAGACAGTGGTGAGACTGGTCCAGAACCCAGGCTTCCTGGCTGCCAGCCCTAGACACTTTCCCATAATGACGCAAGTACTAGACGTAGGACTATGCAGGTTTCCCAACCTTGAATGCCAAGTCTGGGAATTTGGAACATTTCTGTGAGCAATTAGGAGTCATTGCAGGTTCTTAATATTTGGCAGCATTTCTTGTTTGCCTTCCCCCAACCAGAAGGTTTCCAGTTGCTAAAATGCACAAACTGGCTGCTCCTAGGCCAACCCAACCCCTTCAGTCTTTATGGAGAAGAGGGAGGCATCCTTTCCTCTTTACAAAGAGAAAGCACAAAGCCCTTAGAGGTAAAGAAACTCACCTAAAGCCACACAGCAAGTTAGCAGCCCAGATTTTCCCAACTCCCAGAATAGTTTTCCTAAACCCTGGTAATGAAATCAAGAAGGCTAAAATTACTGGCCTAGAGAGGGGAGGGTCTGGTTCAAGGTAATCACAAGCGGGTAGCAGAGCAGGACCTAGAACCCGAGTCAGACCCCGGGGGCCAGTGCAATAGCCAGCTAGCTGTCCCCACTCCCCACCATTGCCCTTCTTCTGTGGCTGCAGTCCTGTGAGAAAGTCTGTATCCTGGTTCTGCCTCCACAGTCATTGTGCTCTCATCTGTCTTGTCAGGGGCCAATGCTGGGACATCTCCAGGCTGCCTTCAATTATGAGCCAATAAATATGAGATGCGCTGTGCAATGAGCGGCTGCTTGGGCCGCCAGCTCCACCTCCACCCCCGCCAGCTTCTGTACCAGGCAAGATTGGATTTTGTGTCATTCATTTTTTATCTCTAGTCCCTGTCGGATGGGGAGATACATGACGTGGGCAGTGGATAATTTTATCCTTCCCCCGTGTAGCAGATGCAGCACTGAGGTGGAGCGTAGGATGTCCTCAGGTTGCCTGCTGCCCTCACATGAGGAGGTCCCCCACCCCCAACCCACTCCTATTCTCCACTGGGGCAAAATGGCATGTGTAGAGGAGAATCCTAGGCAGGAAGATGAGAGACCTGGGTTCAAGCCTCAACCCTGTTGCTGACCCCTTTTGTAACCTTGAGCAAGTGTCTGAAAATATTTGATGAGGCCTTCTTTATATCAAGCCCTGTGCAGGAGGGCAGGGGGCTGCAAAGAAGAATCAAACCCAATCCCTGACCTCAAGGAGCTAGCAGTTGACTCAAACAGACATCCCAAGGAGGGGTGGCATTCATTGGCACTGGGTGTGACGAATGAGGATTTGCCAGGTAGGATGTGAGGGAGGGGAGGGAGAGAATCCATTCGGGCTTAGGCAGAGGGAACTCCTTGAATAAAGCATGGCAGAAGGGAGTGAGTGACCAATGTGTGCTCAGAGACCTGCACGTATGGCTGGGGCATAGGGTAGATGGAATGGGGGGAGAAAACCATTTTAAGAAGGTGAGTGTCATGATCAGATTTGACACTTTAGAAAAATTTTTTCTAAATTCACTTTAGAAAAATTTTTCTGACTACTATGTGAAAAGCAGATTTGGCAGTTAACAGAGAGTGAAGACAGAGAGCCCAGTGAGGAAGCTGATGTGATGGTTCAGGAGAGGGAAGACCATATCTTAGGCAAAGCAATAACAGTGGAGCCAGAAATCATCATCATCATCATTATAATGAATACTATCATTAAGTGTTGCTAGGGACAGGCAGTCTTAAGTATGCACATCATTGTTTCTAATTCTCACAATAACTCTTCAAAGTAGATTATTATCCCCATTTTGTAGATAAGGAAATTAAGACTTGAATGTATTAAGAGAGTTGCCCTTAATATACAGTCACACAGCCGATAAGTGATAGAGGCAGGATTTCAACCCAGGTCTGTCTAACCCTGAAGCCTATTCCTGTCCAACCCAGGTCTTTCTACTGTGTTCTACTTCCTAGAAAGGAAGGTACAGTTTCTGGAGAGCCTAAAGGGGCATAGACTCTACCATGGTTTGGATATTTGTCCTCTCCAAAACTTATGTTGAAATTTGATCCCCAGTGTTGAAGGCAGAGCCTAATCGGGGGCATTTGGGTCATGGGGGTGGACACCTCATGAATAGATGAATGCCCTCCCTTAGGGGTGAGTTCTCAGTCTATTGGTTCTCATGAGAGCTGGTTGTTAAGAAAAGCTTGGCACCTCCCCCCTCCCTCTTGAGAGCTTCCCCTCTCTCCATATGATCTCTATACACACCAACTCCCCTTCACCTTCACCCATGCATGTAAACAGCCTGAGGCCCTCACCAGATGCAGAAGATGAATGCTGAGCTTTCCAGCCATCCAGAATTGGGAACCAAATAAACCTTTTTTCTTTATAAATTATCCAGCCTTATATGTTCCTTTATAGCAACACAAAATGGACAAAGGCAGACTCCATCTGATTTTTGTGAATCTTTGGAAATGGAAAGCAAAAGACAGAGAGTGTTTAAAAATGATGTGCAAGCTTCTGGGCAGGAAGATTGAGTGGACAGAGAGAGAGAGAGAGCACAAAAGGAGGAGCAGGCTTGGGAGAAACAGGTGAGTTTGGTTTTGGCCAGTTGAACAGGAGGGCAATTGAATATTTGGGTGTGGAGCCAGGACCTGTCTGGAAATAGAGATTTGGAAATTGCTGACAAATGAGTACTCACAGTGTGTGAGTGGTTTAGGTCATTAAAGGGAGTGTGTATGGTGAATGGAAGATAAAGGGTGGGATCTTGAAGAATTCCAGACCTTAGAAGATGAGCTTAAGAGGGCAGATGAGAAAGTAGAGTGGCGCAATATGAAATTGCTTCAGGAAGGTCAAGAAGTAAATGGTCCCTGATGCTGCCCAGCAGTCAGTAAGGTGAAAGCTAAAAACTTGACCTGGGTTTAGAGACCAGCAAGCAACAGTGGGGCAGAAGAGCTCCGTGCAGCAGTTATTGGAAACCTTGGCAAGGTAGTCTTCATGGACACAGTGTTAACAAACAGTTGGAGGGACCTACACATACTCTACTTGTGGCCCTGAATTATCTCTGGGCTCTGGGCATGGGGAGAGTTTTGACCAGCGTTACTGGGACACTAGCAACTCCTATCCAACCTCTCCCAGGAATCCTTAGCCAAGTGAGGGAAGTACCAGTATTAGGAAGGGAAACAGGAGAGATGGGGGTATGACAACTGAGAAACCACCAAGAAGGTAAAAAAGAGACTTATTTTAATACTGTTTACAAATAATTTTAGTTACCAATAAAGAACTCACAGTCCACCGTGGCCAAAATGTTAAATGGGTGAAGAAGAATAAAAACTGTGTGGACGAAGCGAAACAGAACAGTGCAGGTATTGGTCTGTTGCCTTTAAGGACACTTTAGCTGTTGTCTTTATACTTGAATGATACCTTGGCATAACATTAGAGGGCATTTGAGCAGAAAAGCAAAACTCCAGCTGCATAGAGAAGGCTCAACTGAGGTGTCATCACCAATTGAGTTATACCAAAGTATTCAGTATTTATCTTTGCTTGTCTTTCAATCTTGATAAAAAATTTGTTTCAGAACTACTAGAGCTGTGACATGTCTTACAATTTACAAAGCTGATTTCAAATTTGATTGACAGTATTTTTAGGCTATTGAAGGGAGTATTTTTTTCCTTCGGAAATGTGGCGGCACAATCTTCCTAAGCTTAGGGCAGTTTAGGCAGAGGGGGCGGGGGAGTGGAGGCTGGTGTGAAGAGGGGTAAGAATAGCTAGCAAGTAGAGAAACTCAAGAAATTGGGCTATAACAGAGAGGAAGGAAAGAGTAGTGACTGCAGAGTAACATGGGTTTGAGGACACTTTTGAGATGGGAAAGTTGTAAACACATTGAATGCTAAGGAGCCAGGGGAGAGAGGAAGCTTGAAGAGGTGAGGGAGGGATTGATGGAAGCAGTTCCTAGAGGAAGTAGGCAGAAAATGGGCTCCCAGACCTTGAACTGGAGTGAGGCTTTGAATCCTGGCTCCACCAGGACCATGTGACTTTGGTCCTTCCTTAAGCTAAGGCAGAGATTTGCAAAACAGGGATCCTGATAGTGTCTATCCTATAGAGTTGTTATAAAGATTGAATGAGTTGATACAGATAAAGTGCTCAGAACAGTACCCAGCACATGTTAAGTTCTTAACAAAAATTATCTGTTAGTAGTAATAAAAATCAGCTGTTAGCTAATTCATTTTGTAAAGCCAGAAAGAAAGGAGAAAATATTGGTGTGGGCTGTGGAAACTCCATTTGGAAGGGAGAAATGATGATAGAGTTCACACCAACAGCTTTGCTCTTTGCACCATGCTCAATCTCAGTTTTCTCATCTGGAAAAACTCCATCTCAAGGGAAGATTGCAAAGAGTTCTTAACATAAATGAGTAAAGTACTGAGCATGGGGACAGGTACTTAGAGGTGCTCAGTGAATGATAGCTACTTATAAAGCTCTCTTACTCCCTTCCCAGTGACACAGAACTTGGCAGGGAGTCTGCTGATGGAGAGAGCAGAGCTGAGGTTGGGAGATTTAAGTGCAAAGTTTTTTGAAGAGCAGGGTGCTGTAGAGGATTGGGGCAGGAGGATCACCCTTCCCCAAGTCCAGGCTGGCCAGGGAAGGAAGGGAGGCCAAGAAAATCTGCAGGAATAAGAGGGATCCAAGGCTGGAGGCCTCTGCAAAGGTGAGGGAAAGGGGAGGGGCCGGGAGAAGGGTCTATGGTGGGAGAGGAAGATTTCTGAGTTTCATTCAATCAAAGTTTTCTGAGTGCTATAGTATGCCAGGCACTGTTGTAGCACTTTATATACATGAGGTAATCCAACTTCAACCCCTCCCTGCTGCCCATCCAGGGCCTGTCACTCCCACAAATCTATGAGGGCCTTGCAGACCATAAACCAGTCTACAAATCTCTGGCAAGGTTGGGCAGGAAGAATCAGAGGGCCAATCAGACTCCCTCTATCATGCATATGAATTGAGCAGGATGGGGAGAAACTGCTAGTTTCTACAAAGGAGCCCAGAGGAACAAACTGTGGAGTTGAATTGTAGCCATGAGCAGTCACATGTAAGAAAAAGTTGTGCTAGAACACAGATTTTGAGGAAGCAGAAGCTGTGACACAGACAGGTGAGAAGGAAAGAATATACCTATGAGTAGTGGAAGGTGAGCAGATAGCAACAGAGACCCATTGACAAAGAAATGGAGGAGAAGCTAGCCCCCAAGTGACCTGTGTTCCTTCCAATGTGCAGGTTCCAGTTCCAGTCCCCAAAGTTGGCTTCTTCCCCAGCCCACTTGGTTGGGCTCAAGTGGTTTGCCGCTCTTTGCAATGGAATAAATCCAAATAAAGCCTATTCCCATTTTGCAGATGAGAAAACTAAGGCCGAGAGGGAAAATGACTTCTTCTTGGGATCCACCCCTGCCCCCCATCTCCCAGTCCCTTTTAGGTTCCTACTTGGGAGACTTGACATTCACGCAAGAAGTCCCCACAGTGGCTAAGGATCAGGTTTTAGGGCTTGATGAGAAAGCAGGGAAGGGATTCACAGGACCCAGGCAGGAAGGACGAGGGCCAGACCTGAGCAGAGGGGGCAAGAATGAAAGTTGTCTCTGAGTGGGTCCTAGATCTAAATAGGACCCAATAATCTCCTTGGAGCCTCATGACTTCCTAGTAAAGTCAATGCCATCATCTCCATTGTATAGCTGGGAAAACTGAGGTTTGAAGAGGCTAAGTCACCTTCCTAGGGTCACATAGCCAGTAAGAGACAAAGCTGAGGCTTCCCCTCTGGTCTCAGACTCCAAGTGCAGGCCCTTCCTGCTGCTGTGCAGGCCCTTCCTGCTGCTGTAGCTGCCCATCTTTTCTGGATAATCAGCTTCACTCAGAGAAGAGCTCTCAGCCTGCCTTGCTGTAGAATGGCTGTGGCCTTGGCCCAGTCCAGTTGCCTCCCTCCCTGGATCTTAGCTGAGTGGGGAGGGGGTCCACTAGATGTCTGAGGTCTGCCTGCCTGCTCTTCTAGTGGGTTCCAGTCTCTCCACAGCTGGGCACCATCCAGGCTACTCCCCATCCTACCTCCTTTATCTAATAATTAATCTCCAGCCAACAGTCCCAGCTGCAGTGCTTTCATCATCCAATTACGAGAGTTGCTGGCACAATAAATCTTGGTCACACAAATGCAGGCAAATCTGCAGCTATTTACATGGCCATTACAGTGCATAGGACATTGGGACTTAGGTCATTTGCCTTTCTGACATGGAATCCTGCCCCCACCTCCTATCTTCCCCATCTTCTTTCATTTTTCAGTGGCAGCTGCCTCCCTCCCCCATCATCTCCCAAGCACCTGCTCCTCCATTCCCCTCTTGGGCTGTAGGCCAAAGATCAGAAGACTGTGTGACCTTGGCCAAGTCAATTCTCTGAACTTCAATTTCTTCACCTGTAAGACGGAAAGAGCATGATTGACCTTATAGGGTTTTGTGAACACTAAATAACCCAAGTGCAGTATACATCTCACTGGCGGCAGGTACGGCCTACTTCAGTGGTCTTTGCTATTTTTTTTAATAGCTATGTATATAATTTAATGTATATTAGGAAAGATATATCAAACCAATGATTTCATGAATATTATTCCTTAGGAGACCATGAATTAGGTATTTTCATAAAATATGCTAAAGAAAATTATTAAGAATCCATGGATTTAGCAAAAATCATGCAGGAGGCATATGAATGAGAGAAACTTGAGAAACGTTAACATAATGGCTGTGTGCTGCTTGCCTTCATCAATATTTGCTCTGTTCTCCACCTTCCCTCAGTTTCCACAGAGAGGTATGTGGCACCCTACAGAAGGAGGGGACTCATTCTGTTCTGAGAGGCTAACTTGCTCTAGTACATGGCCCTTCATTCATGTGAGAACCACCTCCCTCCCCCTGGGGCCTGTCCCATGCAGGCCCTGTGCTGGGTGCTGGGAACACACAGCTCAAACGGCAGTTCAGGGAACTCCCAGGAACTCTCCACTGAATCTGGAAAGGGAGCTGTCATTACCTTTACTTGACAGGATGTAGAGCAGGACTTTCCTTGAGTTCTGGATTTGTGGAATTGCAGTGAAGGCCCAAAGCTGAGGACAAGAGGCTCTAAGACCACACTCTGTAAAGAGGGACATGAAGGAGCATACACGTGCACACACACACAAAGAAAGGACATAAGAGGGAAGAGGGGAGAAGTCGGGGTGGCCTTGTGAACAGTGTGGTGTTTGTGCTGAGAGTCACTGCCATGATGGGGAATGGAGAGTGTGCCCAAGCCCTGCACAGAAGCTGGGCGTGCCTGCCAGAAAGGGAGCCTCACCTGGCATCTGGGCAGAAAGCTTGCTGCACCGAGAACTCACAGGCCCACCCTGGGGCTGCCACTGAGCAGCACAGAGGTAAAGGAGTATCCAGTGGCAGGAAACCTGCTGAGAGGGTCTGGTCCGTCCAGCAGAGCCTTAAGGGAACATGGTGAGTTCTGCAGGAAGAATGCACAGGACTCTCTCCCAGTGTTTCCTGGCTGTAGGCAGGCATGGAAGATGACAGGAGTTTCCATGGCTCCATGCAAAGAAGCACACAGATAAAAATAGGGGAAGGATCCACAGGGCTGTTCAGATGGCCTCAGACCAGGTAAGCCTGACCCCACCTAAACAAGAGGCTGAACCCTGGGCCTCTGATGGATTCCAAGGAAAACTCAGCTGCCCATCTCTGAGTGGGGCTTGGCAACAGCAGGCACAGAGGAGAAACTGAACATTGTGCCAGGAAAATCATGCCCACCAACTCCCAGCTAACAACAGGTCGGCAGAGTCCATCAGCCTTGGAACCAGAAGCAGATCCCATGCTCACATGCACATGCACAGACACATAGAACTTCCTCATCTGTAAAGCCACCATCCCTCTCGGGCATCAATTTCCCCCTGGGGCAGTTTTGAAAATCCAGGCAGAGACTGCTGTTCTGCCACCAACCACAGGCATTACTGCTTAAAATTCCAGGGTGCCTGTGGCCTGCAGGAAGTTGGGGGAGATTGCCACCTGGTGGTCAATTTTGGCAATGCCATGGAGCTTGTAGCAGAGCCTGGGACTAGGAGTCCTCAGGCTCGCCTGGCCTGACTATCTGTATGACCTTGAG
Source organism: Rhinopithecus roxellana (assembly GCF_007565055.1). Lineage (NCBI taxonomy): Eukaryota > Metazoa > Chordata > Mammalia > Primates > Cercopithecidae > Rhinopithecus > Rhinopithecus roxellana. Next base: position 57,170,730 of record NC_044563.1, read on the forward strand.
CAAGTCACTTCCACTCTTGGAGACTGTTTTCTCAACTAAAATGGGGAATAATGATGCCAGCCTTGCAGAACCATAGTGAAGATTAAACCCACTGCACTACTGTGCCTGTCTTGAGCAGGGCTTCCCTCAGTAAAGGTTTGATTCACCTGGGTCTTGTTCCCACAGGATATGAGCAAGGGTCAGCTCCAGGAGACAGAGGGGGAGGTGAGCCACGCTCATGGAGATCCCCAGCTCCCCAGGTTTCTTTCACTGCCCGCCACCCAGGACCGTCTTTCTGTGTGTATGGAACTGTTCTTAACCTAAACCTGGACAGCTCTTTGGATTCCAGAAGTTCAGAACTGTGAAATGCTGATTCTAGAGTCTGGATCAGGAGAGCTCATTCCAGGCCTAGTTCTTTCACCAACTTGCTGTATAGCTTTAGTCAAGTCACCTGGTTAATATCTAAGCTTTTGTTTCCTCTTTGTACAAAGCAGATAATGATTCCTGCCCTGCCTTTCGGCTCTGCATTGTGCTATAACTCACTTCGTTACCCTCAACTCTTGAAGGAAAGTCTGTTACATGCACATGCTTGCGCCTGGTGCTTTGGGGAATGAGGCAGCAAGGGCAGCATCAGAGTCTGGAGCAAAACAACTCAGTCACAGTCACAAGAATGCAATAGCAGCAGGAATTAAGAGTGAGAGGTGATCAGAATATAAGCTCCCAGGAATTCTCAGGATCTCGGGAAAGACTCTACACTTTGCACAGAATATAGGATGATGACTTGCAAAATCTTTTTTTTTTTTTCTTGAAACAGAGTCTCACCGTGTCACCCAGGCTGGAGTGCAGTGGCGAGATCTCAGTTCACTGCAACCTCCGCCCTCCGAGTTCAAGCAATTCTCCTGCCTCAGCCTCCCAAGTAGCTGGGATTACAGGTACCCACCACCATGCCTGGCTAATTTTTTGTATTTTTAGTAGAGAGGGGGTTTCACCATCTTAGCCAGACTGGTCTTTAACTCCCGACCTCGTGATCCACCCGCCTCAGCCTCCCAAAGTGCTGGGATTACAGGCGTGAGCCACTGCACCCGGACAGTGACTTGCAACATCTTAAGAAACTGAGGGAAACTGTGATCCCAGAAGGGTGGAGGAGCAGACAATCTGAGGACTTCCATGTTACCCAGATCTCTGACTCACTGGAGGGACTGTTCTGGGACTTGTGGGACTGTTCGCTGGGAGCCTCACTCCCACATGGGAAGGACTGACTACAGTATTATTATCCATACCTATCCACCTGAAGTTGTTCCTGAGCCTTGGACAGAGCTGTGCAGGGCCCATGGTCTCCTCTGACTACTCCTTACAGATACCTCAGATTTTAGACTTTTGTCTTGCTAGCCCCAGGCAGTCTTACAGATAACATGTCCTAATTTCTGAAAACAAATTCAGACCTAATCTCGTTTGGTAAAAGAGACCAAAATGATGAGTTCTCAACTCTGTACTCAGTTCAGGTGACCCTCTCAGGCTTGGGGACAAAGCTACTTGCCACTCGCCACTTACTCACAGCTGCCCACCCTATCATTTTCACTTATATACACACTCATTCAACAAACTCTGTGAGGCCCATACTCTGTGCCAGGCCCTAGGCTGGGCACTGGGAACATAGAAAGGATCAGATGTGGTCCGTGTCCTTGAGGAGCTCACAGTCTAGAAAAGGAGCCATATATAGCAACAGAACATTCCACACAGAATGGGCAGTGCAACGTTAGAGGGGGCACAGTGGAAGGCCAGAAGTGGGGCCTACCTGATCTGTGGTCAGGGCAGGCTCCCCAGGGAATGGCATATTTAAGCTAGATCCTGAGAGGAAAAGGAGGAATTCTATCAAAGAAGGAGAAAGAGCATTTCAGACAAAGCAAGGTGTACACAGAGGCATAAATACTGTGACCTGTTTAGGAACATTGGGCTGTGTATGGAGGACTGTTGTGGAAGATGAGGTAGAGAGATCAGGCCCTGAACACCAAGATAAAGGCTTCATCCTCCTGGTGAAGGAGCCATTACGTGGGAGAATGGATTGGAGGGTGGCAGGGAGCTGAAGGAGCAGTGAGGAGGACCTGCTTGAGCAGTCTTGACCAGATGTGGCAGGCCCATAGCCTTCACCGCCTCCAGTCCCCCTAAGTGGGTCACTGTGGTTCCCTCAGACACAGGAGAGACCCCTTATGGCCCCAGTCCCACTGACAGACTCTGCCTCCCGGGCCCACTGGCCCTTCCCAGACATGAGAGTGGTGTATTAGTCTGTTTTCATGCTACTGATGAAGACATACCCGAGATTGGGCAATTTACAAAAGAAAGGGGTTTAATCGACTTACAGTACCACATGGCTGGGGAAGCCTCACAATAATGGTGGAAGGCAAGGAGGAGCAAGTCACATCTTACATGTATAGCAGCAAGCAAAGAGAGGGCTTGTGAATGGGAACTCTGCCTTATAAAGCCATCAGACCTCATGAGACTTATTCACTATCACGAGAACAGCATGGGAAAGACCTGCCCCTGTGATTCAATTACTGCCCACTGGGTCCCTCCCACAATATGTAGGGATTTAAGATGAGATTTGGGTGGGGGCACAGCCAAATCATATCATTCTGCTCCTGGCCCCTCCCAAACCTCAGGTCCTCATGTTTCAAAACCAATCATACCTTCCCAACAGTCCCCCAAAGTCTTAACTCATTCCAGCATTAACTCAAAAGTCCACAATCCAAAGTCTCATTCGAGACAAGGCGAGTCCTTTCCACCTATGAGCCTGTAGAATCAAAAGCAGGTTAGTTAATTCCTAGATACAGTGGGAGTACAGCCATTCCAAATGGGAGAAACTGGCCAAAACAAAGGGGTTACAGGGCCCATGCAAGTCCGAAATCCAGCAGGGAAGTCAAATCTTAATGCTCCAAAATAATCTCCTTTGACTCCCTGTCTCACATCCAGGTCATGCTGATGCAAGAGGTGGGTTCCCATGTTCTTGGGCAGTTCTGCCCCTGTGGCTTTACAGGGTACAGCCTCCCTCCTGGCTGCTTTCACAAGCTGACATTGCGTGTCTGCAGCTTTTCCAGATGTACGGTGCAAGCTGTCAGTGGATTTACAATTCTGGGGTCTGGAGGACAGTGGCCCTCTTCTCATGGCTCCACTAGGCAGTGCCCCAGTAGGGATTATGTGTGGGGGCTCCAACCCCACATTTCCCTTCTGCACTGCCCTAGCAGAGGTTCTCCATGAGAGCCCTGCCCTTGCAGCAAACTTCTGCCTGGACATCCAGGTGTTTTCATACATCCTCTGAAATCTGGGCAGAGATTCCCAAATCCTACTTCCTGACTTCTGTGCACTGGCAGGCTCAACACCATGTGGGACAGGAACCATCACATACGCATTGTGCACACATTATGGGCTAATATGATTACTGTAGGAAAAAATAATAATGAGGGCAGCTCCCATGTTTTGAACACTGTGGAAACTGCCAAGGCTTGATGTTTGCACTCTCCAAAGCCATGGCCTGAGCTCTACATTGGCCCCTTTCAGCCACAGCTGGAGCAGCTGGGACGCAGGACACCAAGTCCCTAGGCTGCACACAGCACGGGGACCCTGGGCCCAGCCCATGAAACCATTTTTCCCTTTAGGCCTCCAGGCCGTGATGGGAGGGGCTGCCATGCAAACCTCTGACAGGCTCGGAGACATTTTCCCCATTGTCTTGGGGATCAACATCCGGCTCCTCTTTACTTATTCAAATTTCTAGAGCCAGCTTGAATTTCCCTCAGAAAATGGAATTTTCTTTTTTATCGAATTGTCAGGCTGCAAATTTTCTGAACTTTTATGCTCCACTTCCCTTATACAATTGAATGCCTTTAACAGCACCCAAGTCACCTCTTGAATGCTTCACTGCTTAGAAATTTCTTCTGCCAGATACCTTAAATCATCTCTCTCAAGTTCAAAGTTCTGCAAATCTCTAGGGCAGGGGCAAAATAACAAGAGTCACCTTTGCTCTAGTTACCAACAAGTTCCTCATTTCCATCTGAGACCACCTCGGCCTGGGTTTCATTGTCCATATAATTATCAGCATTTTTGTCAAAGCCATTCAACAAGTCTCTAGGGAGTTTCAAACTTTTCCACATTTTTCTCTCTTCTTCTGAGCCCTCCAAACTGTTCCAACCTCTGCCTGTTACCAAGTTCCAAAGTAGTTTCTGCATTTTTGGGTATCTTTCCAGCAATGCCTCACTATACTGGTACCAATTTACTGTATTAGTCAGGGTTCTCTAGAGGGACAGAACTAATAGAATAGACATACAAAGGGGAGTTTATTAAGTCACATGATCACAAGATCCATAGTAGGCCATCTGTAAGTTGGGGAGCAAGGAAAGCCAGTCTGAGTCCCAAAACTGAAGAACTTGGAGTCTGATGTTTGAGGGCAGGAAGCATTCAGCAAGGGAGAAAGATGTAGGCTGGAAGGCTAGGCCAGTCTAGTCTTTTCCCATTTTTCTGCCTGCTTTATAGTCTAGCTACACTGGCAGCTGATTTGATGGTGCCCACCCAGATTAAGGGTGGGTCTGCCTGTCCCAGCCCACTGACTCAAATGTTAATCTCCTTTGGCAACACCCTCACAGACACACCCAGGATCAATACTTTGCATCTTTCCATCCAATCAAGTTGAGTCAGTTTTAACCATCACAAGTGGGAAGAAGGCAGGGAGGGGAACAAGCTCACTTTATCTCCATCTCAAGCCCATTACACAAATGCGTTCTAGATCCTCTCAATAAGCTAAGAGGTGAGAGTTGTTGTGCCCACTTTACGGAAGAAGAAAAGTATTAGTGAATTGCCCAAGGTCTCACTCAGCTAGTTAAAAAAGGCAGTGGGTGGGTGGGGAGAGAAAGGAAGGAGGGAGGGAAGGGAGGGCTTTAAAAAAGTGCTAAAACTTGAGTTAGAATGAAGACTTGTCACTTCTGCTCAAAGCTCCTCTTCACTGCAAGCATAACCTTAATTTTTCTCTCTTCTCTAAGAGAGAAATGACATTCTCCTAAATGTCATTTAAGTGCTTTCCTCCCTACCTCCCAGTCTTGTCACAGAAAATAGATTTTACTAATTCCTATCCCAAGATCAGAGGCCCCACTATCCAGTACAGAGGTCTTTTTCAAGAGTGGTCTAGAGTGCTCTAGGCAGAGCAGGCACATCCTAGAGGCATCCCCACATAGCCCTGAGAGAGGAGATCTCAGCCTGGCTCACAGGCCCAGGTCAACCTCTTTCAGATAGTACAAGGAGAGTCAGCCTTTGGTCCCAGTATCCCCAAAGAAGCCAGGCAAGGACTCCTCAGCTCAGCATCCTCAGGCAGCCATGATTAGCCCTACCTCAGACACCCCAAACCAGGATTTCCCAAGGTCTACCCAGTGCTAATTAGAAAAGGTGCCCCTTCTGACAGTTGCAGCCTTATAATTGCAAGGGCTAGGAGCTCAACTCTTGGCTGGATTTCAGGCCTCATTTGCCTCTTGGTCAGATACTTCTGTATGGGGCACCAACAGTAGCAGCCCTGCCCAAACACATCCACCTATCTGAGCCCCTGAATCTGGAACCAATCTGTCCCTAGCTGGTGAGATCAGCCTCAGCACCTTAGCAAGTATAAGTGTGCCTGTAGCCCCATCAAGTTCAGGAAGTCTGACAAGGATCTGCCCCAACTCTGGGCCTAGTACAAGACCTATGCCCTCTCATTTGGAATGCCTGAAGCACTGGGATACTCACTTGCCTTGGAAGCAGACATGAAGCCTACCCTCCCAAGAGCTGTAAGGACATTGTAGCTTTCCTCCAAGTGAGCATCTTCATATGAGGGGTGGAGATTCTTGATTCTGGCCTCAAGATTTATCTTTCCTGTTAGGTCTTCCCTCACTGATTTCTACTGCCACCACCATGCTGGCCTTTGGGAGCCTCACTCTCCACTTTCAGGGCTCTAGGTCGGATGTGTTCACCCAACTATTCCTTACAGCCATTGACACAGCAGATGCCAGGCTAGAGTGTTCAGACCAGGCTTTAGAAAAGGTTCCTGAGCAGCAACAAAGAACATACTATGAACCTGGATAATTGGACTGGCAAAGTAGATCTTTCTCAGCTCCAGTCTGAGATTCTCTCAATGGCACCTTCCTGAATACATGGCTCACTTTAACTCGGCCTGCTAGGGATCATCCTTAGGGTCACTTCAATGCCATAAAGTCTCAAATGAAAGGAGTGTGTCAAGAAAGGCAAGAGTGTCCTATCCTGCCCAGGACCTACATTTGAGTTTCCAATTTTAAAAGATCTCTGCTTCTCCAAGTGATTAAAAATAGAATGGCCATTAATTCTTTCAACAAATACTTAAGTCCCACTATGCTATGGGATGGAATAATATGGTAAACAAACAAACTTGGCACCCCCCCCAAAACTCGTACCTGCCCATAGGACTTGGTGTTAACCCAAAATGCATGGCCTATAAGCATAATTCAACTTCAAAACAGAAACCTGAGCTTCCGAACCAGGCACATAGAGTAGCAGGAAAGGCACTGCAGCTTCTTAAAAATTTTCCAATGCCTTGACCCCAAAGAAACCTGAATCTGGGGTCGTTTAGGGGAGGGAGCTAAGGAGAGAGGTATCAAGAAACACAGGAGGACCTCTGTCTTTGGCCACAGTGTGGCCACCAAAGGTAGAACATGAGAGTCCAGATCAGACAAAGGGTCAGGTTATTGTCTGGATGATGGGTACAATGAAGCCCCACACTTTTCACCCTTGAATCTCATATTTGACCCATAAACTCATGGAGTTCAGCAATCTCTAGCTTGGCAACTGTCCAGACATAGCTTATGCTCTGAGGTCTGACCCTTGTTCTCCCCTTTGCAAGGATAAAAAGCCCCTTCCACACAGCTGAGTCCTTGGCAGCGCAAGTAACTCGAGGTCTGTTTGTCCACAGCCTATCCAGTCCTCGGGTGAGCCCAGAGTCTTACAAACATGCTGTATGGGTGGTGAAGCATCTTGTGCCCACTTGTCCAGATCTGTGCTCATGCTATGTTACCTTTATTGGAAAGAGTATCAGTAGGAATTCCAGGTAATTACTATGTCATAAGAAAGCTAAATTTCTGACCAGGAAGGATACAGCTGACTAACAGACTAGAGACACAAGTTGGACAGCTGTTTGGGAAGTGAAGCTTGATTCCATAGGAACAATAGTAGTGACAGTCTGTATTCCTCCTACCTCAAGAGGCTGGCAAGAGTGTGAGTAGGAGGCAGGTAAGTCAATAGATGAAGAAGAAACTACCATAACATAATCCTACTCCAAGAGTGGTCTGTGCACCCGCAGCATCGGCATTATTTGGGAACTTGTTACAAATGCAAATGTTCAGGTCCCATCCCAGATTTACTGAATTAAATTCTTGTGGAGGGGGAGGCTTGAGGGGCAGTGAGGCCAGGAAACTTTTTTTTTTAAACTTCTACAGGTGATTCATATGCACCCATAAATTTGAAGGTATTGCTAACACGTCTTAGTTCAGGCTACTATAACAAAAACACATTATACTAGGCAATTTTTAAACAGACACTTATTGCTCAGAGTTCTGGAGGCTGAAAAGTATAAGATTAAGCTACCAGCAGATTTGGTGTCCGGTGATGGCTTGCTTTCGGCCTCACAGATGGCACCTTGTTGCTGCATCCTCACATGACTGAAGGGCAAAGGGGCTAGCAAGCCCCCTTGGGTCTTTTATAAGGTCACCAATCCCATTGATGAGGACTCTGCCCTTGTGGCCTCATCACCTCCCAAAGACCCCACCTCTTAAGACCATCATCTTGGGTGTTAGGTTTCAACATATGAATTTGCGGAGGACACATATATCCAGACCATCACATACACATTGTGCACACATTATGGGCTAGTATGATTACTATAAGAAAAAATAATAATCAGGGCAGCTCCCATGTTTTGAACACCTTATATGTGCCAAAGGTTTAAACTTTTATCTAAAAAAGTTTTATCTATCTCCAAGTTGTGACTCAGAGATAAAAGGTATTTTTATTATTCTTTTTTTCTTTTTTTGAGGCAGGGTCTCACTCTGTTGCCCAGGCTGGAATGTAATGGCGCAATCACGGCTCACAGCAGCCTCAACCTCCTGGGCTCAGGTGGTCCTCCCACCTCGACCTCTCGAGTAGCTGGGACTACAAGTGTGTGCCCCTACACCTGGCTAAATTTTGTATTTTTTTTGGTTGAGACAGGGTTTCACCATGTTGCCCAGGCTGGTCTTGAACTCCTCACCCACCTTAGCCTCCCAAAGTGCTGGGATTACAGGCGTGAGCCACCATGCTCAGCCTATTCTAGCTTTTACAGATGAAAAACCTATAAAGATATTTTCCCAAGTGACTCAACCTTTCCAAGGCTGAGTTTCCTGATTTGCAGGCTGGGGACAATGTTTTGCTTCTTCGGCTGTTGTGAGGATTAGGGACGACGTGTGAAGGACCATCCATATTGCAATGGTGGGCTGAGACCTAGCCACTGGGTACAGCTTCAGAGACTGCCCCATAGTGGGGAAAGGCAGAGACAGGGTTACTGGCTGTAGTCCCAAACAGAATCTATCTCCAACTTGTGACTCAGAGATCTGCCTCATGTCACTTGGCACTAAGTCAGCTTCATCTGCTATCAAGTTCTGTTTACCCCTTAAAATAATCCAGGTTCTCGTTTCTGATTCTATTCCTAGTTGGTGACAACAGAAACTATGTTTAGGATGACTCTGAGTCTTGGAAGCCATCTGATCTGAAGCTTGGGGGCACTGGAAAATAATCTCCAGCTAGGTCTGGGCTTCCCAGGAGAGAAACGAATGCATTTCTCTTGGATAAAATGGAAGGGGAAAACCTTTGGTTTGAGAGGCGACTCTAGTGCACGCTAAGACACATTATTACAGTTGCCTCATCAGCTGTCTCTTACCAGCTGCTGAATGTCCACCATGTTCCAAGGACTTAACAGGCACTATCTCTGCCTCATATCAACTTGCAAGGTAAGCATTGCCCCTCAGTTCTGCCTCTTCTTTGCTGTATGACAAAAACAGAGGTTTTTGTCACACTTACTGGTTGTGTGACATTGGAACATATTGTGTAACCTTGCTGAATCTCAGCTTTTCTAGCTCTAAACAGGCTTGTTGAATTAAGTGAGAGAATGTATAACCCAAAGTACATAGTAGGCAGTTTACAAATGTTATTCCCCTTGAACTCTTCTTCCTATACTGTAATATGCCTGGCCTTGTGGTAGGCACAGAGGACAGAGACCACTTAGACCAAGTCCCTTCCCAACTACTTGGGGCTGAGATTTCCCTCTTCCATACCCAGGCTGGGTTGTTCCTCATAGCAGGGGAGCAAAAAGTCTGGGGCACAGTCAGAAGGTTGGTGAAAATCATCAGGCCTTCAGTTGCTAAGGATGGACTGAGGCAAGGCATGATGGCCATCCACCTTGGAGTGCCCTCCTCAGTGAGCCCTGCCTTCCTCCCCTCTTTCTGCATCACTCTCATTTTTAGCATCCAACTGTCAAACCTTGCCAGTGCTGAAGGATAATGGAGATCAAAGGGAGGATGGCAATTTATCTTCTTCCTATTGACACAACACTTCACTGTTTGCTAAACTCTTCTGAGGATTCACTAGCTCATCAGATCTACAGCACTCTCTGGTGAAGGGGCTGGGCAAGGGTTGTGCTCATGATAGAGCCGAATCAACTGGTTCCCAGGAGGGCCAGTGACTTGCACAAAGTCATCCATCAGGTTACTGACAAGCTCTAGGACAAGGACCTTGAACTCCTGGCCCCTCCTAGTCCAGTTCTCTGTTCTAGCCCAATGTCTCTCCTGGTAGTGTACTGGTAGGTAATACTGTTCATTAAACTTTAGTATTTAATTTCTTGGACAATCTTCATGTGACATCACCAACAGGTTAACAAAGCCTTTAAAGCTCATAGTGATTGGAACCTGCAAACACACCACTAGAACTTAGCGAAGTTGATCAACCTGTGATTGTGTTGCCTACCACTTAAGATGTGTATGCTGCCTGTTGCATGGCTCTTGCTTCAATTCCAAGAGCAAACTTTCACTTTGGGAGGTACTGTGTCAGTTGCTATCACAATGTTCATTGGTACTTTTGATCAACTTTATACCCTCGTTCCAGAGCTTAAAGAATTCACTACTCCAGACAGATCAATCATGGGAAAAGAGGGTCAAAATGCTCCATGGTTCATGGCTGACTGGAACAAAATGAGCAACTTCAACACAAGTGCAAAGTCGCTAAAGCTGTCTTCTGATGTATTACATTGTGTGCAAGCTGAGTGGCAATCCAAAGCAACAAATCACCAAAAGGTTTAATGCTCTACTATCTGCTGTCAGGTCTGGAGGTGTCTCTGTCAGTTGATCTAGATCCTGTGCTTGACTTTAAAGAGGCTGCATCATGGTAAGCATGCAAAGGCCTTGACATCAAAATCACATACTTTTGTTTTAAACTTGATGCTGACCCAAGCCTAAGGATGACCCCGTGTGCCTTTATAAGCCAATTTAAACTCATTGCCACATTTTCTGAAATGACACCATATGTGATAATGCATAGGTTCACTGAGGAAGGTTTCAACCATGCAGCTTTGTTGCCTGGAGTAGGTCATGACATCATGAGGTTCCTGAGGGTTGGAAGACGCCTGATTGAGGAACATGGTGAGGAACGATTTCCTTTCCTCAAAGTATTTAGGCTACAAGGATGTGAGGAATTATCACCCGCTAAGTCCCCAAACCTCTGCATGGCTGTAAATGCATGCAGATGGAAACTGGACACGTCATCCAGGGACTATCAATCAACCAAGGAATCTTTGTCAACACTGCCAGATCATGATATTGATAAAGCAGTCTCAAAGCCACCCCTCAAAAAGGCACTTATAAGCAAAGAGGATGAAGATGGATTACAAACTACATACAATGTAACCAGAGAGGAGATCAAGGTAGCTTTAACACCCAAGCCAGGCAATGAGCAAGTGGGGATTCTATCAAGGCTTCTTAAGGCGACATAGGCAAGAGAGTGCATGCAAACTAAGGAAAAAAAAAAAAGTTAACTCCTCATGGCTTACATTTCAGTTCCAGGTAGTGACTAACAGGTTTAGGTACCAATTAATCAAGTTTTCTGAGGATGGGTACTTAAATTCTTTCGCTTGAAAACTATATATGTATGTATAATTCAAGCTAGCTTAAGAAATAAACGCTGGTAGGTCACTGGTTCCCACAACAGTGAAGGACCCTACTGGCTATCATCAGGACTCTTGCCGCCTCTCAACCCATATCAGTTTCTGCCTGGCTCCTTTCTTTTAGTTTTCTACTGACACAGGCATTCTCCACCAGCCAAAGATGTTTTTCTGTGATTCAGCTTTCCAAAAGTGCTGGGATTGCAGGTATGAACCACCATGTCCAGCCTGAAAGCTTTCCAATAGTGAAATTAAGAGAGCAGACTGACCTACTAACAGAGCTTAAGGAGTTATGCTGAAACATTTCGCCAAATTCAGTAGTGCCTTAAACATCTCAATGGAACAAAGTCAAGTAAAAATTAGCAGTTAAGTTAAAGCTATCATTCCACTTGATTTGGCTAGTAATAAATATTTGTGGCCCCTTCAGCTACAAGTTGGGAACAATCTCAAGGTGTTTTGAAAAAAGGTTAAGATACGCAGTGGCAAGCACCAGTATTGGTGTCAGTGGTGACTCTGTACTTCTGGCTCCTCCTCTTAAAAGCTAGTGTATGATATTGTGCTCCGTAACCAGGCATTGTAATCCCTGCTCTGCTTCCCTTAATAGGTAATTATGTTCAAATAACAATGTGTAAAAGTGCAAAGGATTATCATTAGTAAAGTTTCTGAGAGTAAAAGTTCTTATGAGAAACCAAGAAATTGCCTCAAACTAGATATTAGTATAATAATCATCTTACAGTTTAAGAAAAAAGAAACAATAGTCACCAGAATTAAGTTCTTTATTCCTCTTTGTTGTTTCAAAGAATGATGGTAGTTTTTATAGTACAGAGTATTTCTGGCGCTCGGTATCACAAAGCCAAGACATAGAACACATCGAGCCTCAGCAACTCCTGAGAAGCCTGGAAAAGTTGTAACTATAGAAAATTCAACTGGGGACAAAGGGAAAATACCAGTGAAATAAGAACCCCAAATCAAGGCTTGGCTTGATTAGGCTGCCCACTCTTCTCGAATAGGCCATAAATTTTCCCCACTGCACCTTTTGGGCTGTGATCCTTGGGAAAGGCAGGGACAACCAAGCTTAAGACAGAGAAAGGCCCATCCCAGGAAGTGTATAACTGACCTGGAAGCAGGCCAGAACAGAGAATATACATTGAGGGTGAGTGTTCAGCAGGTTTTGAATGCTACACAATCTACAAAGGGATGCAACATCCTTCTCCCTACAGCGGAAGTCCCCCGGCCTTCTCAATTAGCTCCAGAGGCCAAGGATCGTTGACTCATTCATTCAGTGTATCTTTACTGCCGGCTACTCTGTTTCAGGCCCTATGCTGGGTGCTGAGGACAAAGAGAGGAATCAGACATAGTCCTTACCTTCAGGGAATTCAGAATACGATAGAAAAAAAGCTTATACTTTTAGATAAGCCACTGTGATTCAAGGTAAAAAGGACACAGTGAGGAGTCAGTCAAGGAGTTCACAGCCTAGCAGAGGCCTAGAGGGCACAACATAGACAATAATACATGGCAGCCTACGGTAAGGACCAAAGGGAGGCCCAGACTGTGAATTCTGGCACCGCAGAGACGGATGCGTGGCCTACTGAAGAGGTGGATTATGGCCTACTCAAGAAGAGTGAGAAGCCTAATCTGGTGAAAGTGAGATATCAATTTCTACTGCCCTGGGGAGGAGGCTGTGCAGCCTCAGGTTGACCTTTGTGGGTCCTTTGGGCTACCAAACAGGCAGGGTGAAAAACCTCTTACCCATGGCTGAAGCCGCTTGATGTCCTGTGAATATCTGAGGGGAGACTGGTGACCAGGGGAAACAAGTCCAAATTAAGTACCCAGACAATGGCCTGAGGTGAATAGTAAGAACATGAACACAGCCAGTAGGCTGTGTCGGCAGGAGGCTGGCCTGGGTATATACCAGCAGCAGGAGGCCCCTACCCATGCTTCCTGCACTCTCAGTGTTGAGCCATGTGTGCTGGAAGGATCCATTCTAAGAGTCCAAGGAACAGGAAGGGGGCTCCTGAGGGTAAAGGACCGAGGCCTATGTAGTCCTCTCTATATGCCTATAGACAGGCCACCCGTCTGTTTTCCTCTTTTCTTCACAGCTGCTACCACCTGCCCTGTCTTTTCCACCCTGTCAATCTGAGTGGCTGAAATGGGTTCACTTAGGGTACCAGTATCATGGAATAGCGCCCAGGTTGGGTAATGGGGACAGAGTTGGAGTGTCTATAGCTGTCTTTGTTGGTCATCTGGAACTTGGACAAGTTAAGCCAGCTTAAAGTTGCAGTGTTGGGTTAGGACCTTCTCCATAAGCTAAGTGCCAGCCTGTGCAGGTCTCTCTTCCTTTCCACAGGTTTCAGGGAACAGCTCCAGCCTGTTGTCATTTCTTCTTCACAGCAGCTACCACCTACATCATCTCTCCAGCCTAGGCCTCGTGTCTGTGACACTTTTTCTTCCTAAGGTGCCAGGACTCTTCTGATCTGTTCTTTTTCTTCACAGCTGCCATCACCCACTCTGTTCCTCTCTCAAGTCCTTATTCTGGATTTCCCCTGTTCCCAATCCCCTTTTCTTACTATTCCTGAGATAAGCACATAGGCCTGCCCCAATTAAAGAGTTTTGATGCTAGTCATTAAAGAGAAAAAACATGAGGTAGGGGGAAGAAGTAAGAGGAGGGCAATTTAGAGATGGACCTCTTATGAGTACTGGTATTAGACATCTCTGGGTCACAATGGCACAGGACCAAGGTCCCTGCCTTGACTCCCTTCTTGAGTAGTACTAAAGAAGTTGATATTCTCATTCTTTTCATCCTTTAGCCCTGGTTGTAGGACTTGGCCATCCTCCCTATTGCTATCCACTTGCAGTATAGTGTTTAGGAAAGCTTTGCTTAACAAGGAGTTTCTACCACTTAGGAGGGGGCTGCCCTTTTAATCCTCTCCCCTTCCCCAATTCCTCCCTGCACCAATCCTGCCCATCCCTAGACCACCACTACCCTCCACCTGTCAACTTGACAGAGGTTTTCCCTGACACTGGGCCTCATATAAGGAAGTAAAGTGCGCATTATTTCACCCAACAGCTGGAAGGTCCTACATGTCAGGCTAAATGTAAACATCTTTACATTATAATAGGCAATAGGGAACCACAAATGATTTAGAGCCAAGGAATGGCAGTAGAAAGTACCTTGTATTAGGCACTTAAGAAATATTTAGATAAATGTATACATGAGTGAATAAATAATTGTGTATTGGGAAGATTACCTTGGCAAAGGTAGGAGAGGCTAAGGGGATTTTTAAAAGCCACTCTAAGTCATGGCTTAAGCAATCTGCTAAAGTAGGTAAAGTTAATCTCGACTTTCATCCTGTAGGACTCTCTCTACCCAGCTAGTGCAACAGTAGCCCCTAGCTCCTAGGCTATATTTCATGACTAAGACTTGTTCTCTGTGGTCATTATACAACACCAAATATATTTAGTTGATACCAGTTTAAGCATTAGCCTCCTAAAATAGGTACAAAAAAATAAACCTCTCATGATAGAATTTCTGTTGCAAGAACAGGCTATGGGAGAAACAATCTAAGATAGGAACAACCAACATGGTATCATCTAAGAGACTCAGCATGGACTAAGTTCAGCATGAAAATCATTAGACAAAAAGGCATCCCTATTTCACAAGTAGTGATTTCCATGGGCCTATACAAATAGGCCTGATTCTGAGATTTGGGGGTCCAGAGATCTTCCTAATGGTAAAGATCTTCTCACAGGTAAAGGAGTAGCTGGGCCAGGACAATATCCTGAGAAAAAACAAAACAAAACAAAAACAAACCCAGAAGCCTGGACAAGCCTTGGACAGACGACTCCAGGCACACTGAAGATGCAACTAAGAAAATTACATCAGGAGCTACCATCACCCCAACATATAGCCCAACATCTACAAACTCTCCCACCAGCTACATTTATTTTCTTGAATTTTCTCCCTCTTCTAGCCCCATAAACTGGTGAACTCCTTGAAGGCAGAGACTGTGGGAAATTCTGTCCAGTGTTTTAAAGTCCTAATCCATGTCCTTTTCCCATCGGGAACATCCTAATAAGTGAACTTAAGCCCATCCTTCATCAGGGTAATGCCACCAGAAGATACACTGCCACCAGAATAATACACACTATTATCCAGTACTACTGGCACTGAGATTCTCATTGTCCTCCCTAGAAAATGATGTTTCTGGATGAGGAAGAGAAGGTAAGCAGAACTACAAAGCTATAGAAGGTAGGAGACTTCATGATTCTTCTGTTTTGCTTAATTCCTCTAGGATAGAGTGTCTATAGAGCTCTGACCATTATTAGAAGGGTGTGGGTATTTTTGTTATTAAAAATGGAACAAATCATATAGATCTAGTCTTCCTTCCTGCCATGACACCTGCCTGTAACCTCACACTTGGATGAGGGGTAAGTCATGTGAAAAGATAAGTCCTCTGATTTCCGTTTTGACATCAGAGTCTTCTATACAGCCAGGACTTACTGACCATGAAAGATGCAGGCACTATGCTTCTCCTAGGGATGAGAAGATGAGAAATCTTAGAACCAATACTCTCATTTTACAGATGGAAACCTGAGGTCCAGAGAGTTCAGGTGACACATCCAAGGTCCAAAAGCAAGTCAGTGGCAGAGCCAGAACCACATCCTGGTCTTCCAACTCCTAGTTCAGTGCTTTTTCCACTGTAGTAGCTAAGGCAACATTTTCATTTTGCTCTTTGGAGGGGGAGAAGTGAAAAAAGGTAGGGAACAGAATATTAAGTTTTTTGATTCTCTGTAGACTTCAGTAGCTTCTGTTAACCTGGCTGTAACTGCCATTTGCATCTATGGAAATTGGGTCCTAAGCCAATTAATTGCTTTTGAATTGGCTCGGGTTCCTACCAGGGCTGGTACAGTCCCCCTGCAGGTGGCTCAGGATCTCCCGGTCTGTAAACAGGCGGAAGGCAATCTGCTCACACTCTCGCTTGGTCCCACATTCAAACAAACACCCAAACAAGCCCTCCTCCTCCAGAGCAGCCAGATCAGAGTAGCCACAGGGCCCACAGTGCAAGATCCAGGGGCGGGACCAGCAGGCAGCCTCCAAGGGGGTCTGGTTGAGATAGATACCTAGGTCAATCCTCCGTTTCCTACTGGTTGGGTGTGAGTACAAGAGCCATGATTCTGACGGTGTTGTAGTTTCCTCCTCCAGCCTCCGTGAACTGCCTGGAGAGCTCTGCTGAATGGTGGGTACATCTTTGCTATTAGAGTCCTGGCACCTATGCGGGATCTCCAGGGGCCGGAAACTTACCACACTCCCTTGGCAACCATGTGGGGGCTCACAGAGCTGTTGACTCAGGGCCAGCCTCTGAAAGCCTTCACCATGGTCAGTGCTGAGAGCCTCTGCCCGGCACCTGTTTGGTGTCCGGGCACTGCAATATAGCACAGGGTGGCCAGCCCTTCCAGTCACCTCTGCCACTTCGCATTCTACTGTAACCATAGGCCTAATGAGTCTCCCATGGTGCCATGTGACCCCTAGGTCATCACTATAGATCATCAGAGAATGAGGCCTGGTTTTACATGGTAGCTGGAAGCAAAAGAACCAGGAAGGGATGTAGTAGGTATACGCAGGGATGATGAGTCTCCCTGACTGCAGCTGGATGCCATGACCTGGGCCCACAGCAAATGTGGCCCAGTGCTTCAGCTCTGAGCCAATGACCTCCTCAGTCAAGTCCCTCACCTCACTCCATGAACATCCAGCATCCTGACTGCAGACGAAGCAAAGGCGGGCAGCATTCCTGCCTGACACAATCTGTTGACGCTCTGTGACATGGCCCTGCACACAGATGAAGAACAGGAACACACAACCACTCTTCCGTTCCCATACAGGACAGGGGTTCATGGTCCGATGCCCAGGTAGTGTGGCTTCCATCAGTGGCTGCAGGGGCCCCCACTAGACAAGGAGAAGGGAAAAAGTAGGAGTGAGATACTAATAGGAAAACGTGAAGCTCATTAAAATATCAGTATTTTTCATAAATAAGAAATGATATTGAAATCTATAAAATCATGAAGGCCTAATTACTCACTAAATTCTCAAATATTACAGGATAACTTACAAAGCTGGAAAGAGACAATGCTAAATGTTGTACAAGCTGTCTCCTCTGTCTGGAATGCTCTTCCTCATTTCATCTAGATTTCCAAATCATCCTCCATACCCAACTCAAAAGTCACCTCCTTTATAAAGCCTTCCATGAAACTCACTCTCCTCCCCTAATAAATTTATTGTATAACATTGTAACTTTTTGTGACTGTCTTCCTTTTCTAGACTATGAGCCTTCTGAGGGCTTATACTATTAGTTACTAATATTGATTCTCCAGCACCTGGTACATAATAGGAGCTAAATATTTTTACAAAGAAAGAAAGAAAAAAAAAAAAAAAAAAAGAAAAGGAAAGAAAAGGAAAGGAAAGAAAAAAAAGGAAGAGAAGAAAAGTAAGGCAGACAAATAGGGAAATTTTAGGCAAATAAAGGGAAATTTAAGACAAATTTTTTTCCTTCCAGTACTACACTGGGAAGGCAATTCATAACTTTTGTTGAAAGCTCAAGCATAGATTCAGAGACACCTAGTTCAAACCATGCTTTCATCACTTATTTTGTGACTATGGACAAGTTGCTTAATCTTACTTTACCTCAATTTCTTCATCAGTTAAATGGAAAGTTTAATAACATCCTCACAAAGGAGTTATTATAAGGATACAATGAGATAATGCCTAATCAGACATATTGCAAATAAAGAAAGAAAGACCTAATCTCCCTAACATATTTTCAAAACAATAGTAGAAATTGGTAAGACAATTTCCAGGAACCCAACAGAAATGGGCAAACAGCAAGATCAGACAACTTACAGAAAGAGAAAAAAAGTTCAGCTTCACTCATAAGAGAGAAATGCAAATTAAGACTAAACTGACAATGGCCAGGCACAGTGGCTTATGCTGTAATCCCAGCACATTAGGACAGCTTGAGCCCAGGAGTTCGAGACCAGTCTGGGCAACATGGCAAAATCCCATCTCTAAAAATAAAAATAAAACAAAATAACTAAATTGATATAACATTTTACATCTGTTAAATTAGCAAAATCATAAAGTTTGACAATACTGTGTTGGCAAATGTCAAGAAACTGGCACTTTCATATATGGATTGAAGTGCAAATAGTTCAACCTGTATGTAGGACATATATCAAAATTACAAATAACATTTATCCTTTCCCATCATGCCCAATTCTGGGAAATCATCCTAAGATATATCTGCTCATCAAATTAAGTATGTATAAGATTATTCAAATGCAGCATTACTTGAAGTAGCAGAATACTACAAACAACTCAAATATTCATCAATAGAGGATGGGTGAAATGAACATGCAATACATGGGGTAAAACCTTTTTTCCATGTATAGTGATATGGAAAGATTTCCATAATTTTTTTTTTTTTTTTTTTTGAGATGGAGTCTCTCTTTCTGTCAACCAGGCTGCAGTGCAGTGGTGCTATCTCAGCTCACTGCAATCTCTGCCTCCCAGGTTCAAGCGGTTCTTATGCCTCAACCTTCTGAGTATCTGGGATTACAGGCTTGCACCATCACGTCCAGCTAATTTTTCTATTTTTAGTAGAGACGAGGTTTTGACATGTTGGCCAGGCTGGTCTGAAACTCCTGACCTCAGGTGAGCCACCTGCCTCGGCCTCCCAAAATGCTGGGATTACAGGTGTGAGCCACCGCGCCTGGCCTGATTTTCATAATATATTCTTAAACAAAGAAAGCAAAATACACAATAGTATATGTAGGATGCTACTTTTTGCATCAGAAACATGGAGGAAAGGGACTTCTGGTTACAGCAAACTAAATAATTGAACCAATCCTTCCACTGAGAACTTGAAAAAATAGATAAAACATTTAAAAAAAAACCAAAATATCTGAAAGCACCAGAGAGCAGAGAACAAACATGAGAATGAAGAATTACACGCTAAGTTCATTCAGAGAGGTTGGCTGGTCCCTTTTCCCCTTAGGGCATCCTACTAATTCTCAAAGAAGTAACTGAAAGGCTGAGAAGCTGAGCAAGTCATTTGACAACCTTATGGAGTAGGAGGACAAAACTTGAAGGCCTGGTAAACTGTCATGTAATTTGAGATGGAACCTTAAAGGGCCAAATCCAAGGAATAAGGATGGAACTGAGGCAGAACAGCCCTTAAAACCATCACCTGAGAAAACTGGCTGACATTATCTACTGAGGTAGAAGGTACACATACCACATGAACCAGTGATTCCACTCCTAGCTACATACCCAACAAAATGTATGCCTGCAGTACCAAAAACATGTATAAGAATATTCATAGCAGTATAGTCTATACTTATAATAACTAACCCAAGTATCCAACAACAGTAAAATGGATCACTTAATTGTGGTATGTTCATCCGATAGAATATTATGTAACAATGAAAAACAAATTAGGGTTACACACAACAATTTGGATAAATCTCAAGAATACTGAACAAAAAAAGCCAGATCAAAAGACTACATAGATTAAAAAAAGCAAAACTAAACTCTAGGGCTATAAATCAACTTAATATAATTAACTTCTCCTTCGGGAAGAAGGGCGGGGCCATAAGAGAAACTTCTCAGATGCTGACAACATTCTATTTCTTGGACTATTAGTTCTATATATGATGAGTCCACAAGTGTTGGCTTTGTCGTAACTCACTGAGCTGACACTTATGTTTTGTGCATTTCACATTTATGTTTTATGTTTTCTGCATATGTTATCACTTCACATTTTTAAAAGTTTTTAAAAGGGCAATTAAGAGTACATACTTGTTTTGCTTTGCTTCTGTATGAAGCAGCACTGAAAAGATAACAAGAAACAATAGTGATTGCCTATAAGAGATAGGGGAATGGAAATGAGAAACATATCTTTTTATACTATTTTTATTTTTCAGCCATATGAAATGTATTAACTACCTAAAACAAAAAATAAATTTAAAAAATTAATTTCTGTATAAATGGACAAAACAGATTAAGCAGGCTCAGATCATAGACTCTCAGAGCCATTTGCCTGAGGCCAGGAGTTTGAGATCAACTTGGGCAACATAGTGGGTCCTTATCTCTACAAAGCATTTTTTTTTTTTTTTTACATTATCTGGGCCTGGTGGTAAGTACCTGAAGTCCTATCTACTTGGGAGGCTGAGGCAGGAGAATCAATTAAGCCCAGGAGTTTGAGGCAGCAGTGAGCTATGATCAATCACTGCACTCCCCTCTAGGTAACAGAGCAAGACCCTGGTTCAAAAACAAAAAAGAAAACTAAGCCATAATGGACCATAAGGGTTATCTAGTGCTAACTCCCATTCCATAGAAGAGACCCCTCGCAGTCTTCTGGATAAAAAACCATTCCGTCCTTGAACTACGCTAGTTCAAAAGGGAATTCAAGATCTCTGGGACAGCCCATTCTATACCAGAGCACCCTAAGCACACTAAACATGCCAGAGATAAGTGATCAAGTCAGCTTACTTATTAAGCAGTCTAGTTTTTGGGAAGTCAGAAGTTTAGTCATCCTTAGTGGTTGAGAGGAGAAAATAATTTGAGCCAGATATATCTAACATATATATAGTTGACATGAAGGTGGAAGAAAGAGTAAACAAAGCATGAAAGCCTTGGAATCTAAGATGATCTCAACTAGCTGGAGCAATGGGACATATAAAACAAGCTGAGGCTTGACAGAGGTAAAACAGGTTGTGGTTTAAAAATGTGCATGGGGAAAACTGATTAAAGAACAAATGTAGGCCAGGTGCTGTGGCTTATGCCTGTAATCCCAATACTTGGGGAGGCCAAGGTGGGTGGATCACTTGAGGTCAAGAGTTCGAGACCAGGCTGGTCAACATGGTGAAACCCTGTCTCTACTAAAAATACACACAAGAAAATGAGCCAGGCATGGTGGCACACGCTTGTAGTCCCAGCTACTTGGGAGGCTGTGGCAGGAGAATCGCTTTAATCCAGGAGGCAGAGGATGCAGTGAGCCAAGATCACACCACTGCACTCCAGCCTGGGTGATGGAGTAAGACTGCATCTCAAAAAAAAAAAAAAAAAAAGAAAACGTAAAACAAGAACAAATGTAATGGTCAACAAGCATATGAAAACATGTTCAGCATCACTAATTAATGGGGAAATGCAACTAAAAACCACAATGAGGTATCCCCCTCACACCTATTTGGACAGCTACCACACACATACACCAGAAAATAACAAATGTTGGTGAGGATGTGGAAAACTAGAACCATTGTGTACTGTTGGTAGGAATATAAAATGGTGTAGCCACTATGGAAAATGGCATGACAGTTTCTCATTACATACAAAATTATCAAATGATCCAGCAATTCCACTTCTGTGTTTACATCCAAAAGATTTAAAAGCAAGGTCTCAAAGAGATATTTTCACACCCTTATTCATAGCAATGTTATTCACAATACCCAACAGGGAAAAGCAACCAAAGTATCCCTCAGGAGATGAAGGGAGCCCGTGCAACATATAGAAACCCCGATTTCTACAAAAATAAGATAAATTAGCTGGGTATGGTGGCATACACTTGAAGTCCCAGCTACTCAGGAGGCTGAGGATTGCTTGAGCCCAGGAGTTCGAGGTTGCAGAACCATGATCACGCCACTGCACTCCAGCCTGGGCAACAAAGTGAGACCCTGCCTCAAAAAAAAAATAAAAATAAAAAAATAAACAAAATGTGGTATATACATACAATGATATATTTTTCAGCCTTAAATAGGAAGGAAATTCTGATACATGCTACAACATGGATGAAACTTGAGGACATTACATAAGTGAAATAAGCCATCACAAAAAGACAAACACTGTACAATTCCACTTATATGAGATATCCAGAGTAGTCAAAATTATAGAAACAGAAAGTAGATTAGTGGTTGCCAGGGACTGAGGAGGGAGAAATGGGGAGCTGTTCAATGGGTGTAGACTTTAGACTTTCAGTTTTGAAAAATCAAAAGTTCAGCTGGGCGCGGTGGCTCAAGCCTGTAATCCCAGCACTTTGGGAGGCCGAGACGGGCGGATCACAAGGTCAGGAGATCGAGACCATCCTGGCTAACATGGTGAAACCCCGACTCTACTAAAAATACAAAAAACTAGCCGGGCGAGGTGGCGGGTGCCTGTAGTCCCAGCTACTCGGGAGGCTGAGGCAGGAGAATGGCGTGAACCCGGGAGGCAGAGCTTGCAGTGAGCCAGGATCCGGCCACTACACTCCAGCCTGGGTGACAGAGCGAGACTCCGTCTCAA
Source organism: Rhinopithecus roxellana (assembly GCF_007565055.1). NCBI lineage: Eukaryota > Metazoa > Chordata > Mammalia > Primates > Cercopithecidae > Rhinopithecus > Rhinopithecus roxellana. The sequence continues at coordinate 57,193,259 of NC_044563.1, forward strand.
AAAAAAAAAAAAAAAAAAGAAAAATCAAAAGTTCTGAAGATTGGTTGCACAATTTGAATATACCTGGCACTAATGAACTATACATTTAAAAATGGTTAGGATGGTAAAATTTATGTTAGATATATTTTACTACAATTAATTTTTTTTTTAAAAAAGAGAACAACAAATGTGAAAAAGACTTGGATGTTTTGGCTGACCATCTATTCTACATAGTCTACACAGTCTACACAATCTACATAGTCAATTGTGCTATGTAGCTACCAAGAAAGTGCTATTTTACCTTCAATTGCATTAAAGGGAATACAAGATAGGACAGGTCACCTCATTGCTGAGCTGGTTGGTCTACCCTTGGAGTCCCAAGTTCAGTTCCAAATATCCTACTTTAAAAAAGGACACTGCCATCTCAGACCGGATCCCAAGGACATACTTTTCAAGGGACCAGAAACCAAATCAGGACTGTGCCCTAAGAAGTTACAGAAATAACTGAAGTTGTTTAGCCCAGAAAACAGAATACTCAGAGGGCATGAATGCAGCTTTCAGGTACTTCAGAGAGTAGTTCTCTGAAAAAGAGATTGTATCTACATTTTGTATAGATTGACTGCCCCAGAAGGCAGAACAAACCAATGGGTATAGAGAAGTAGAGATCATCTTATTCACACGCAAAAAACAGCTGCCACAGCAATCAGGTGCTCATTTGAAGAGTTGTGCAAGGAGACCCTTAATGGAAAATGACAAATGTTTAGTTCTTACTATGTGGTATCTATTATTAACTATATGTTGCAGATGATAAACAGAGAAGAGTCAAGTCTCCAAGGTCACAAAGCCAATAAATGATAGGTCTTGACTGACTCCAAAGCCACGCTCTTAACCACTAAGATTTTAGTAACTACCAATAGAATACAGATTTCTATACTGGGAAAGAAGTTGGGCTCATGATTCTTCTAACTTCAAGATTCTACAATTAAATAAATCAGAGAATGAAATAAAGAGAGAATGAATTAAAGGGGACATGTCTGTGAATGTGTATGACTACTGAGTAATGGAGTTATGCAACAGTTGTGGTCTGATAAAAAATGCTTGCTTGGCTCAGTGGCACCTGCCTGTAGTTGCTCCTACTCAGGAGGCTTAGGCAAGAAGATTGCTTGAGGCCAGGAGTTTGAGGCTGTAGTATGCAATGATCACGCCTATGAATAGCCACTGCACTCCTGCCTGGGCAACACAGAGAGGGCTTATCTCTAGACAGACAGACAGACAGATAGTTAAAACTTAAAAGGCTGGGCACAGTGGTGTGCACCTGTAGTCCTAGCTACTCAGGAGGCTGAGACAGGAAAATTGTTTGAGCCAGGAGTTCAAGACCAGCCTAGGCAACATAGAAGTTGTATCTAAAAAAACAGTATTTTAAAAAAATGCTTAACAGCCTACTGTCTTGATCAAAAACAGTGCAACATGACCGATGACCACAGGCAATGCTTGCCCTAGAAGAAAGGAAAGAGCTAGAATCCCAAGTTCTACTGGGCTGTAGGGCTGGGCCTCTGTGGAGGCTAGTTATACATGCAGAAGTCTGGTCCTGGGAAGCCATGAGAAAGACTCATGACAAGATAAGGTGAAAGAGCAGGAACTGAAAATCCCACAAAATAAAAAACTTCACCAAGAGAAATGTGAGCCAATGTCATCAAAAGCAAAGACAGGGATTGATGGCAAGGCCCATGTTCAAGCAGAATAGCATTTGTACTGTGTACTTTAACAGCAGAAGGTTATCTGCTATGGATATGAAGATTTAATGGTCAGATTTGAGGCATCTGTAGGTAAAAAAGCAGGGTAGGTTAGGAGTATTAAAGTGCCTAGTAGATAGATATAGAGAGATGACACGGCTATATATTTTTTTACGAAAGACTCTCAAAACCATTGTCTCATTTGTCTCACTTAAGCTAGCCTTGGAAGAGAGGAAAGCAACAATAAGAAATACAGGTATATGTGATTTACTGCACTTTGCTCTACTGCATTTCTCAGATATTGTCTTTATAAACTGAAGGTTTGTGGCAACCCTGAAGTGAGCATGTGCTCACTTCATGTCTTTGTCATGTTTCAGTTAATTCTCACAATATCTCAAACATTGTCATTATTATTATATCTGTTATGGTGATCTTTCATCAGTGATCTTTAATGTTATTACTGTAATTGTTTTGGAGTATGACAACTGTGCCCATATTACATGGTGAACTTGATAAATGCTATATGTGTTCTGACTGCTCCACCAACCGTTCTCTCATGTCTCTCCCTCTCCTTCAGCCTATTCCCTGAAACACAACAATATTGAAATTAGGCCAATTAGTAACCCTATAATGGCCTCTAAGTGTTCAAGTAAAAGGAAGAGTCCCCCATCTTTCACTTTAAATCAAAGCTAGAAATGATTAAACTTAGGAGGAAGGCATGTTGAAAGCCAAGACAGGCTGAAAGTTAGGCCTCTTGTGCCAAACAGCCAAGTTGTAAATGCAAAGAAAAAATTCGTTTTTTTTTTTTTTTTTTTTTTGAAACAGAGTCTCCCTCTGTTGTCCAGGCTGGATTGCAGTGGCTCGATCTCTGCTCACCGCAACCTCCGCCTCCTGGGTTCAAGCTATTCTCCTGCCTCAGCCTCCTGACTAGCTGGGATTATAGGCATGCACCACCACGCCTGGTTAATTTTTTATTTTTTTTTTGTATTTTTAGTAAAGATGGGGTTTCAGCATGTTGGTTAGGCTGGTCTTAAACTCCTGACCTTGTGATCTGCCTACCTTGGCTTCCCAAAGTGCTGGGATTACAGGCATGAGACACTGCACCAGGCTGAAAAGTTCTTGAAGGAAATTAAAAGTGCTACTCCAGTGAATACAGGAATGATAAAAAAGCAAAACAGTCGTATTGCTGATAGGGAGAAAGTTTTAGAGGTCTTGATAAAAGATCAGACCAGCCACAGCACTCCCTTAAGACAAAGCCTAATCCAGGGCAAAGCCCTAACTCTCTTCAATTCTGCGAAGGCTGAGAGAGGTATGGAAGCTGCACAAGAAAAGCTGGAAAGTAGCAGAGGATGGTTCATGAGGTTTAAGGCAAGAAGCTGTCTCCATAACATAAAAGGGCAAGGTGAAGCAGCAAGTGCTGATGGGAGAAGCTACAGAAAGTTATCCAGAAGATCTAGCTAAGGTAACTGACAAAGGTGGCACACCAAACAACAGATTTCCCTGTAGACAAAACAGCCTTCTACTGAAACATGCCATCTAGGACTTTCATGGCTAGAGAGAAGTCAATGTCTGGCTTCAAATCTTCAAAAGACAGGCTGGTGACTTTAAGTTGAGGTCAATGCTCATTTATCACTCAGAAAATCCTAGGGCTCTTAAGAGTTATCCTAAATCTACTCCGCTAGTGCTCTACAATAAAAAAAGCCTGGATGAAGCACTTCTGTTTACAGGCCCCTGTTGAGACCTACTCCTCAGGAAAAAAGATTCCTTTCAAACTATTACTGGTCATTGACAATGTACCTTGTCATCCAAGAGCTCTGATGGAGATGTATGAGGAGATTAATGTTGTTTTCACAGCCACTAATATAACATCCATTCTGTAGCCCACAGATCAAGGAGTCATTTCAAATTCCAAGTTTCATTATTTAAGAAATACATTTCACAAGACTATAGTTGCCATAGATAGCGATTCTTCTGATGAATCTGGTCAAAGTAAACTGAAAACCTTCTGGAAAAATTTCACTAGTCTAGATGCCATTCAGAACATTCATGATTCATGGGAGGTCATAATATCAACATTAAGAGACATTGAGAAGTTGATTCCCACAACTCATGGATGACTTTGAGGGCTTCAAGACTTCAGGAGAGGAAGTAACTGCAGATATGGTGGATAGCAAGAGAATTAGAAGTGGAGCCTGAAGATGTGACTAAATTGCTGCAATCTCATGATAAAACTTGAACAAATGTTTTGCTTCTTACAGATGAGCAAAGAAAGTAGTTTTTTGAGATAGGATCTATTTCTGGTGAAGATGCTGTAAACACTGTCAAAATGACAACAAAGGATTTAAAATATTACATCAACTTAGTTGATAAAGCAGCAGCAGGGTTTGAGAGGATTCATTTATGAGTTCTACTATGGGAAAAATGCTATCAAATTCTGTAGCATTGCATGCTACAGAAAAATCTTTTGTGAAAGGAAGAGTCAACTGTTTCAGCAAACTTCACTGTTGTCTTATTTCTTGTTAGGGGTAGACAGGGTATTGCTCTGTCCCCCAGTGGCACAATCGCAGCTTACTGGAGCCCTGAACTTCTGGGCTCAAGCAATCCTCCCCCTCAGCCTCCCAAGTAGCTGTGGACTACAGGTGTGTGCCACTACACCCACCTAATGTTTTTTATTTTTATTAGAGACAAGGTCTTGCTATGTTGCCCAGGCCAGTCTTGAACTCCTGAGCTCAAGCAATCCTCCCACTTTGGCCTCCCAAAGTTCTGGGATTGTAGATATGAGCCACTGTGCCCAGCCCATTGTCTTATTTTAAGAAATTATCTATGTAAGTAAGAAATGCTTCAATAATAATAATAATAACAACAACAATAGTAATAATACACTAAGTCTTCAGCAACCACCACCCTGATAAGTCAGCAGCCACCAACATCAGGGCAAGACCTACTCCAGCAAAAAGACTGACTAGCCAAAGGTTCAAATAATCATTAGCACTTTTCAGCAATATTTTAAGGTGTGTACTTTTTTTTAGACATAATGCTACTACACACTTAATAGATTACAGTATAGTATAAACATAACTTTTATATGCACCGGGAAACCAAAAAATGTATGTGTCTTGTTTTATTGTGACAGTCACTTTATTGTGGTGGTCTGGAACCAAATCCACAGTATCTCTGACGTATGCCTATTTGGGGTCTGAAATAACCCCGTAGCTTCCAGGTCAAAGAATAGCAACCTTTCTTTCCTCACTAAAAATACAGTCAAAATGTTCTACTGAAGAGGAAGGGCTCCAACTCCAGTTCTCCCACTTATTAGATGTGTGACCAAAGCAAATGAGCTTAATTCTCAGAACTGGTTACCTCCTGCAAAGTGGAGACAATAAATTATACCTCACATACAGCATTTAGTAGTAGAAGTGTGGTTATTACTGGTATCCCCCCGTCATCTGCTAAATGTGGTCCTGAGCAAGTTACTTACCTCTTGGAGCACCAGGATCCACCATCAGCAAAACTGGACTACCAATGCTTACTTCCCTGGGTGATTTATGAGGACTAAATGGAATATAAATGAAAGGCACATCGTACGTTAGCTGAATCTAAATAACTGTGGAGGTTTCTGGAGTCAGCAACTGAGTTTGAAGCCAGCTTCTACTGCTTTATTATAGCTGTATAACCTTGAGCAAATGGCAACCTCTCTGAGTCTCAGTTTCCTTGTCTGTAAAATATGACTGAAAACAGTACCTACGAAACAGAGTGGTTGTGAGGACCCAATGTGCCCCTGGAACACAATAAGCACTCAGTGAGAGCCATTGTTTTTGCTGTTTTTTCTGCCTCTGCTCCCCACATGGCTTTCCTGTACTGATGAGAAGAGGCACAGATCCTGAAGAGCTCTGAGCTTTGTGAAGAGAAACTGAGGCCCAGACTCAGATCTGGGATGAAGAGTCACCTGTACCAAGTGCCCAATCCTCAACCCTCGCCTCAGCACCAGGTGGAGAGCATCCTCATCCTTGCTCGTGGAACGCTTCTCTGCAAAGGCCAGGAAGGTGTGGGTGGGGGGTATGTAGAGCAGGGCTGGGATCCGGTAGGTAATCCCTCTGTCATCTTCCTGCCGGAACAGAGGGCTGTTGAAGGAGCATGTTGTCACTTCTTCCATGACCTCTGCAAGGATAGAAGGCAGCTCAATGTGTGTCCATACCCAAATGCTGGCCTGCATATAAATTCTGCTTCATCATTTCACTTCTGGAGAGCAAAGGGGAGGCACAGATACATATTCAAATGTTTATTTATACAAGAGTAACATATGCTCTCAATAGTATAAAGCAAGCAGTATACATTCTTATTTAACAAATGAGAATTTCATTAACTCCAGACCCTGTGGGAATTCTGTGTGGCCTGTGTCAAGTATGTATCTTGGAGCAGAGCGGTTTTGCATTTGTTTTTGCCAAGCATCCAGGGGTATTACCAGCCTGAGGTGGTTTTTAATGTCAATTCTTAACTTGGAGTTTCTAGGCCATTTGGGTATCTGTACAAGTGAATGGCTGTGGTTAAGAATTTTCTGGGAAAACTTTTTTTTCTGTACAAAAGCCTAGGATAAAAGGCAATCTTCTTTGTCTTCTCTCTGTGACAGTAGGGAGAATTTTTTTTTTTCCTAGTAGATTTGGTATATGTCCCCTCCAAAACTCATGTTGAAACTTAATCCCCAATATGGCAGTGTTGAGAGGTGGGGCCTCTAAGAGGTGACTGGGTTATAAGGGCTCTGTCCTCATGAATGAATGAATGGATGAATGGGTTATCAAGGGAGTTGCATTAGGGGCTTTATAAGAGGAAAACCAGAGATCTGAGCTAGCATAGTCAGCTCCCTTGCCATGTGATGTCCTGTGCTGCCTCCAGACACTGCAGAGTCCCTACTAGCAAGAAAGCCCTCACCAGATGTGGCCTCTGGACCTTGGATTTCTCAGACTCCATAACTGTAGGAAATTTTTTTTAAGTTATCCAGTTTCAGGTATTCTGTTATAAGCAACAGAAAATGAATTAAGATACTAGTCCACCCTATCAGAAGGTATACACCCTACAGAGGGTGCAGATTTTCAAGGGACCTAGTTTCATGTGAGGATTTCACATGCCATCCTCTGTCAAAAACTAGAGTCTAACCAGGCTGGGCGTGGTGGCTCACGCCTGTAATCCCAGCACTTTGGGAGGCCGAGGTGGGCAGATCACGAGGTCAGGAGATGGAGACCATCCTGGCTAACATGGTGAAACCCTGTCTCTACTGAAAATACAAAAAAATTAGCTGGGCATGGTGGCGGGTACCTGTAGTCCCAGCTACTCAGGAGGCTGAGGCAGGAGAATAGTTGCAGTGAGCCGAGATTGCATCACTGTACTCCAGCCTGGGCGACAAAGCAAGATTCCGTCTCAAAAACAAAACAAAACAACAACAAAAACCCACTAGAGTCTAACCCATGCGGACCTATAGCTTCATTTGGTATAACAACAGGCCTATTAAAGTCCAAGTTTCTAGGTGAGACATCCAGTACAGCTGAGGGCAGATTAAGGAGCTAATCACTCTGGTTTTCAGTTCACGTTTGGTTTCTTAGTCCCTGGAGATTTCTCTTACTTTCTCACAAATTCAGCTATAAAGGGCTTTGTTATTTTTTTTTTCTTTTGAGATGGAGTTTTGCTCTTGTTGCCCAGGCTTGAGTGCAATGGCGTGAGCTCGGCTCACTGCAACCTCCACCTCCTGGGTTCAAACAATTCTCCTGCCTCAGCCTCCCGAGTAGCTGGGACTGCAAGCACCTGCTACCATGCCCAGCTAATTTTTTGTATTTTTAGCAGAGACGGGTTTCACCATGTTGGCCAGGCTGGTCTCAAATTCCTGACCTCAGGTGGTCCACCCACCTCGGCCTCCCAAAGCGCTGGTACTACAGGTGTGAGACACCATGCCCGGCTGCCTTTGTTATATTTTACTCCCCATTTTACAGTTTGGCTACCCTGCCATAATGCTCACAATGGAGTCTCCAAGTATTCTTCTTAAAGAAAACCAGTTGTTCCACTCCTCAGAGGCCCAAAAGGGGAATCAAGCCAGACAGACAAAAAGCAGCCTTAGAATTACTTTTTCCTCAAATCAACTGTCATCCAAACCCAATTTTACAAATCATTCGTAAATATTATCAGGCTGTAAGAACGATTTATTCAATAAATATTTCTAGGTGTCTCCTCCATGTCAGGCTCTAAAATAGGTGCTGAGAAGATAGAGAAGGATCAGAGGTTCCTGCTCTCAAGAAACCCAATCCAAGTGAGGGAAACAGACATATACATGGACAATTAAAACACGATGTAATAAGTGCTACTTTAGAGGTAAACACAATAGGAAGTAGAAAAACATAAAAGTGGCATCTGTCCAGATCAAGGCACCAGAGAAGGATTTTTGGAGAGAATTATTGAGCCAAAAGAGCTCCTGCCTCATATAGTCACAGGCTCTGCCTGGAACATTCGTTTCAGATAGTCACATAACACTCTCTCAACTTCTTCAGCTCTGCTCAAACATCATCCAATCAGTAAGGTTTCTCTGTCAACTTCTTTGCCCCAGCCTATCTTCTTTCCTTGTTCTATTCTCCACACCACTTACCACATTTTGATGTCTCCTATGTTACATTTGTTTAATACATACCACAAAATGGAAGCTCCAGAAAGGGCAAGGGTATGTCTGTTTTCTTATTGCTCCACCTTGACACCTAGAACTATGCCTAGTACATAATAGGTACTCAACAAATTTTTGTTGAATGACTGAATGAATGAGTGAGCCGGATCTTAAAGAATGAATAGTGGGTTAGCCAACTGAGGGTGAAAAGAAGAAGGGTAGAGGACGAGGATGTGAAAAGCGTATAGGTGACAGAAAACAACCTATAGGTTCGCCAACTGAGGGTGAAAAGGAGAAGGGCAGAGGACAAGGATGTGAAAAGCCTATAGGTGACAGAAAACACAGAGAGTTGTGGGGCCTCTCAGTAGTTTAGTATGACTACAGTAAGGTGGAGTGCAAGGGATGGGGCAGAGGTGGGACTGAAGGGGTCGGTACAGTCCAGATCCTGGGAGGCTTAGATACTTTATTAAGGTGTTTATTCCACAGATGGGAGACCACTCAAGAGTTCTTGACAGAAGAATGGCACGATGATTTTAGACCAATCTTCCAGGAAGCTTTCAGGACAATGAACTATAGAGCAAAGTTGCACTGCTTTTGGTTACAGCCTCCTAGTGTCAATCAAGACAAACTTTTATCAATAGCATATGAATACTTAGTCACTTGTTCCTAACTTAAAGAAGGGAAAAGAACTATGGCTCAGTATCATGAGGGGAACTGCGGGAGTGGCCTTGCTGAGTCCAGAAGAAAAGCCTCCCTTCATTTCAATCCCAGGCTCTCAACAGCAGAATCAAAAGATAGGCAAGGGGAGACCATCTTCTCACCCAATACTAGAGCACACTTCTCTCCCCTCAATTCAGGCTCTCCTCCCTGGGAGGGTCAGGCTTTGTTCTCAGCAAATAATCTGCCTCTGAGCCAGGCTGGGGTAATGGTTAAGAACATAGGATTTGGACCAGGCCAGGACTATGTGACCTTGGGCATGTTACTTAACTTCTCTATGCTTCAGGATCCTCCCCTATACAATTCAGTAGAGTAGGTGATAGAAATAAAATGCTTAACTACAGTGGCTATTACAAGGCCTGTGACATAGTATGAGTGCAATATATGACAGTTAGTATTTTTAAACTACCAACTAATGTATATTCTAGTTTTATTCCTTGAATCCTGTGGATAACAATGACAATAATAACAATTACAACTCCCTTTCTTAAAAACATTTAAATCCCTCTTTATTGCTGAAAGAGAACATACTTTAAACTCTTAACACTTTAATTAGAAGTTAAACCAACACTACTACCATCAGACAACATGTGACTATTAGTTAAATTTAAACAGGAATTCTCCAGGTGATAAAAAGAATGGATAGGCATGGAGCAGGATAGGGCTCAGAACAGGAAAGGAAGAGGCTGGGTGCGGTGGCTCATGCCTGTAATCCCAGCACTTTGGGAGGCTGAGGTGGGCAGATCACTTGAGGTCAGGGGTTCGAGACCACCCTGGCCAATATGGTGACACCTCGTCTCTACTAAAAATACAAAAAAAAAAATTGGCTGGGCATGGTGGCATCCACCTGTAATCCCAGCTATTCAGGAGGCTGAGGCGGGAGAATCACTTGAAACCAGGAGGTGGAGGTTGCAGTGAGCTGAGATTGCACCACTGCACTCCAGCTTGGGCAACACAGCAAGACTCTGTCTCAAAAAAAAAAAAAAAAAAAAAAAAAGGAAAAGGAGAGGAAATAGGGAAATCACCAAAGGAGAAGCACAACTTGTCAGATGGGCTGGATTCATGTCTCAGCTCCATTTCTTGCTGCATGACGTTTTGATGGTTACTTAACCTCTAGATCTTGGATTCCTTGCTTATAAACTATGGATAATAATACCTACCTAAGCAGATCAATATGAAGAACCACTCAAAAGTGCTCTATAAATTTTAAAGTCCTGTTTTAATAGGTGTCTTTAATTATAAATTTTGATGTCTTCACAATTTCACTTATGCTTTATTATCACTACAACAATTACAGCCATTAATTTTTGTAATTATACTGATCGTGTTGATGACAGAAGTAACATAGATGGTGATTCTGGCATTGCCACCCAAACTATTTCACACAAATCAGGTGCTGGAAACTGGGGAGAGAAAAGAATCAGATATGGTCCTGCTCTGGGGTTCATTTAGGCAGAGAATTCAAATGATTAATTGCTGCTCGATATAATCACTTTCCCATCAAGTCCTCCCCGCTTTCTTACTGGGAGAGAGTATAGCCTAGCATGGACTCTGAAGTCTGACTTATCTTTGACACTTACCAGCAAGTCACTTTACTTCTGAGCTTCAGTTTCCTCCCTTATAAAATGGAGATAATACCGCCTACTTCACAGGCTATAATAACGTAATTCCACAGCCTCCAACTAACCCAATGAGCCTCCAGTGAATCCCAGAAGGAGGCCTCCCTATCTTATTTATTCACTCCTAACAAGTAATATTTAAGGAGCACCTATCACGTGCCAGACCTTTGAAGATCTGTAGTATAAACCACCTCATGGTATATAGATGGGAAAACTCAGGCACAGGATGGGGGCAAAGCTTACTGAATGCCGCTCCACAGTAAAATCTGGACCAAGACCCAGGTCTCCTAAGTTGAAACTGAAGCTCAGGGATCTTTCTGCCGACCAGAGACCTCTGGTAAGAAGGGGTTTTCCAGTTTCAGTCCCCTTTCATCTCTGCAGTGATAATTCTGAGGTTTAAGTTAGGCTTCAGTGAGAAAAATAAAAATAGGACTAGCCAAGAATACTCCGGCCAGGTCAGATCCTAGCGGACAGGGTGGCTCTGTCTCAATGATCCAAGGCTGGATTTCCCAAGCGCAGATGGTCTTGCTCAACCTGTCCCCACAGTTGAGTCCTCCTCGGGGAGCTCTCCTGTCTCCCAACCCCGCTCACCTGCACTGGACCCCGGCTCCTCCGTCTCTGTCGGTGCAGAGCTGGACGCCGGGGGTTCTTCCATGGGGCGCGGGGACAAGTTCCCAGGTCTCATTCGCCGAAGCCTGGGAGAGGCACCGGCCCCAAGGCTGGGGAGACGGAGACAGAGGAGGATAGAGAGGAAGAAACAGCAGAGACGGAGGACACGGAGACAAACCCCGAGAAGCGAAGAGCTGGTCGACTGCCGGAAAGAGGTAATGGCAACGAAAGAGGCGGACGCAGGCTGTAGTCAGTGGCGGTTGGGGCCAACCGTTGGCCTCCTCCGCGAGCCCGCCCCGTCCCGCCCCCTCGGCGGTGCCCCTCCCTCCAGCCCGCAGCCGGGTACCCACCACTGCACTGGACCAGCACCACCTCTACCCTCGCCAGCTCGGCTTAAGCCCTGGGCCTACCTCAGTTCCCAACGGCCGCTTCCTCTCTTCAGTCCCACAGCCTCGAGCTCTTATATTGGTCTGTAGCTCGGTATCACCGCCTAAAACTTCCCCGGACAGCCTGAGAGTTGAGCAAAGGTTCCAGGCCTCAGAGGGTACCCTACAAAAAGGAGGTCCAGAGCATTGGCTATCCTCCTTGCAAAATATGAAAATGAAAATGTATTCATATGTATAATTTATGTGTGTATATACACACATTTACATACACAGATTTTTCACATAGCACTGAGTCCATTCTTTCGTTTCATAGTACCTGAATTTAAGCCCTTCTCTCCCCAACCAAAGAGGAAAGGACTGATCTAAGGTCATTTTTTATCTGGGACTAAGTATAACATAAAGGAAATAGGCTGGGCCTGGTGGCTCATGCCTGCAATCTCAGCGCTTTGGAAGGCCTACGTGGGAGGATGCCTTGAGCCCAGGAGTTGGAGGCTGTGGTGAGCTGTGATTGCACCACTGCACTCCAGGCTGGGTGACGGAGAGAGACCCTGTCTCTAAAATATAAAAATTTTGAAAAGAAGAAATTTTACAAACACCAATAAAAGAAAAGACAGACTGCTAACTTAGAGGACATAAAAATGTAAAGCTTCCGTAAATTTGAATTTGTGATATTTTTTCTCATTAAAAAAAAAAATCCTGTGCTGAGACAGGGAACATACAAGATGAGTCTGGAACGTCGTGGTGCCGTAAAGAAAGAACTCACAAAATGATGAGGGTTCTTTGAAAGAACATAGGAGCCAACCTCAATACAACCTGCTGTATTTTTCTAAAAAAAAAAAAAAAAAAAAAAAAAGGCCTAGAACCAGAGGCCAACTCAATCGTAATAAGCCCAAATAATGGAAATAATGGGTCTTAAACTACTATTTTGTCCCCAAAGGAACTAGGATTCCATGGAAAAAATGGCTGATTTTAGGTGCAGGGAAGAAAATGTATAAGATTAGCCTAGAACATCTTGTCTTAACAGAAAGCAAGAAAGCCATAAAAGACTATTTCAGGACATGTCAAAAGAAGAGTCAATTTGAAGGTAATTCCACTGGCCAAATATGGAAAAATTAGAACATCAAAAAGAACAAGGACTGCAAAGAAAGTTCATATTGACATATGAAGAAAAAAGTCACTTTGGTCACCTCAGAGTTTGCTAAGGAAAGCAGCTTTTTATTCTGCCTTTCCTGTACAAACCATATTTCTGGGTAACTAAATAGTTGATGGGGAAAAGTTCTCCTTCATGAAATAATTAACTGACCAATGCCAAGTGAATGATAGAATGTCATCATTTTGTCCTTTAATGACAAAATGAATTTAATGAATCTAGACAGCAATTATCAATAGCTACTAAAAGCTACACCCTTATTGCTCACCTTTTCTTCCCTTCCTACTTTCCCACCTCATTATGGCACTCCCTGCATCTCTCACATATACTACTGCCCTCAGATCCTGGTCTCAGAACTTGCCTCTGGGAGAACTCAAATAAAGACCCTATACCAGGAGATAAGAACAACAAAACAGTAATGAGTTAAGGATCTCACTTAAGAATGTAGAAAAGGAAGAATAGAATAAATCCCAAAAAGGTAGAAAAGGAAATGATGACAATAAGAACAGAATAAATGAAACAAGAAGCAAAGTACAATAGAGAGGACCGACAAAAGCAAATATTAGTTATCTAATATATGTAATGAAGTGGACAAACCCCCTGGCAAGACTCATTTTTAAAAGTTATAAATGATATTAATGAAAAGGAGACTATAAGTAGGGATAAAACAGATATCAGAAATAATATTATACAAACTTCATTCATTAAGTTTGAAAATCTAGATAAAGTTAATATGGTTTTAGAAAAAGTTACCAAACTAAGATATAGAAAATGTGAAGTCTTACAACTATTTAAAAATCTCAATCAGTAATTAAAAATCTGTTCACAAAGATAACACAACTATCCCAATTATTCCAATCTTGTATTTCCTTCATTAATAGAAGCAATGTAAATTGGTACAGTCACTTTAGAGGAAAATTTAGCAATACCTAGAAAAGTAAAAGTGTATATCCTCTCCCACCAAAGAATCCCACTACCTGTATTAGATGTATCCATACAAGAATGTTCATAGCAGCAAATGTTTAATAGTGAAAATTTATAAAAGACCTAAATGTCCATTAATAGGGTAAACTGTCATGTTTAACAGTATACAGCAGTGAAATAGAATAAATTGTAGCTACAGGTATCAATCTAAATTACCTTCACAAACACAATATTGAACAAAAAAGCAAGTTGCACAATACAGAGAGAATGGTACTTGTGCAGATTTACCATAGCAGGTCTAACAGTGCTGTCCTTATAAAGGCCTGCTTGCAAGGTTGGTGTTTTTTGACTGGTGTCTGGAAACCTGGCTCTCAAGGTGTTCCCAGTCACCAGTCAAGTGAAAAGGGTAGTTGACTATGCAGACTGTTTAAATGCAGTATGATTTATGCTGGAAACCTGCTTGCTTTCTAGGGGTCTTTATTATGTGCTACGCAGATGGTGCCCACATGACCAAATCTCAATAATCTGTGGGTACTCTCTAATGGGCTCCCTGGATAGAAACATTGCACACATGTTGCTGCATTTTTGTTGCTGGGGCAATGTGGGCTCTTTGCAATCCCTCATGGGAGGAAGAGCACAAGGAAGCCTACAAATGGATTCCTCCAGACTCTGCCAGTGTCCTTTTCCCTTATGATCCAGATATGTGTCCTTATTACATCGAGGAATAAATCTTAGTCATATATGCTGAGTCCCATGGGTCCTCCTAGCAAATATCTGAACACGGGGTGGTTTGGGAGACTCTCAATCAAAAACCACATATAAAGTTTAAAAACAGGTAAAACAATAACCATATATATCATATAAGAGCTCCCAAGGAGGTAAAAATAAAATTAAAAAATCACCATATGTCTCTACATATCTGTATATATCCATATATATAATGGACACATATGTATGAAGAAAATGCTTAGGAATAATAAATACCAAATTCCAGGTAGTAGTTACTTCTGAAGGTGCAGGAAGTAAGATGTGATTAAGGATACCCAGAGGACTTCAATTCTATTGGTAATATATGTATTTTTAATGCAGTAGGTTCACAAGTATTCATCTTATTATTCTTTAAGACTTATTTGTCTGAAACACTTCCTTTATAAAAACTGGGTCACTCAAGTCCTGGGGTTCTTTTTTTTTTTGAGACAGAGTCTCGCTCTGTCGCCCAGGCTGGAGTGCAGTGGCTCAATCTTCACTCACTGCAAGCTCTGCCTCCTGGGTTCACGCCATTCTCCTGCCTCAGCCTCCCGAGTAGCTGGGACTACAGGTGCCCGCCACCACGCCCAGCTAATTTTTTTGTATTTTTTTAGTAGAGACGGGGTTTCACTGTGTTAGCCAGGATGGTCTCGATCTCCTGACCTCGTGATCTGCCCACCTCGGCCTCCCAAAGTGCTGGGATTACAGGCGTGAGCCACCGCGCCCGGCCATCGTGGGGTTCTTTATCAGACTTCTTCAAGTTCACAATCACCAACTCTGTGGATCTCAAATTTTATAGACCCAAAGC
This sequence comes from Rhinopithecus roxellana, assembly GCF_007565055.1. Classification (NCBI taxonomy): domain Eukaryota; kingdom Metazoa; phylum Chordata; class Mammalia; order Primates; family Cercopithecidae; genus Rhinopithecus; species Rhinopithecus roxellana. Next base: position 57,208,568 of record NC_044563.1, read on the forward strand.
TAATATCAAATCTTTCTAAATTATTTGAGGTAAACTCAGATGGTCTCATCTTATGCCTGAGACAGTGAAGTTAAGGAGCAATTTCTGTATTTGGAGGTAGAGAATCCTGGCTCCAATCCTCTCTTCCCACTTCCCAGCTGAGTGATCTTGGCAACTTATTAAACTTCTGTGCCTCAGATTCCTCATCTGTAAAATGGCCCAAGTCCTCATTCATGGCTCAGTTTTCACTTCCTGTATGAAGACCTCCCAGACCTCCATGGCAGAACAAATACTCCTCTTCAAGCCCCCATAGCTCTTTGCACCTCCTTCTATTGTGCTGAGATTGTCTAAGTGTCTCAGCAGACTGTGAGCAACTAAAGTGAGGGGATCAGGCCTGGCGCAGGTGTTAGCAGAGCAGAATTATGTAAAAGTTTGAAGGAAGAGGGATGCAGAAGGGTATTAAGAAGTAATGCGATCAAGTAAGACGGCACAGGAGTATCGGGGGAACTTCCTGTTACAGAAGTTAGGGAGCTTCCAAGATATGGGACAGGCAGAAGTAGGAGTGGGGCTGTCAAGAATTGTGAAGGGTCTGAGATTTTTATCTTACCTGCAAGCTAATAAGGTAGCCTGTTACTACCTGTAAAAAGGATAGTTTGTTACTTACAGCAATAGCAGTAGCCAGAGTACCAGCATTTGTGCCAGTTCTGAGCTCCAGTTCCCATATGATGACGCAGAGAGTCAGATGATACCTCCACATGCAATGAAGTGCACTAAAGGAGAGGAACTTTGAGCGTAAGGAACTTGAATCTTCAATAATGGGCAGTGGGCATGTGCACCTTTTGCTCTGATACCTTCTAAGGTTGTTTGCTATACAAACATTCCTGGACAAAAAGTCTGGAACAAAGATAGTCAGTGTCTCTCTTTGCAAAATATGCAGAAATGCTAGAGACCCATGAAAATTGTCTCCCAACAAGATGTACCTTTCATTTCTGTGCCACCATGAGTATGCCACTCCACCTGTCACTCTGATTAAACTGACAGAAACTGGAACCAGGTCCATTAAAGTCTTTTATAACATTTAATTAAAGATACTATCAACAGAACTCCATGTAACAGGATCAGACCAATCAGTATTGACTTCAGTCATATCCAAGGGCCTGTATCCAACAAAGTGGGAAAAAAAAAATCAACAAGCCATCAGGATCTACCTTAGAAAGTCAAGTGACATTCTTGAGTTTCTGTATTGACCTTGTACTTGGTCTGAGACATTAATCCAGTCACAGTGGGATGTATTAGTGATTGCACTGACTCCACTTTGGCCCACAAAGAGGAAGAGCAATTCTGTCACCCATAACCACCTGGGCCAATGAGTTGAGGCTGATTTAAGTGCCATCCAGAGCTGAGGTGGTGTCACTGATGACTACAACTAAAGTCAAGAACAAATTCCTTATCAACATTTCCAATAGGATGACTCTCAAGATAGTGATACTGTTGGGAGGCAATCTGCCACGAGCCCTGAGTGTTCCTGCATTTATGTTCTTCCTTCATATGAATTTAAGGCTGTGATGATTCTTCTTGGGCTGTACCTCAGTGTTCTGTTGGCAGTAAGCTACCTTGAAATGAGCAGGTTTACCTATTGCTCACTAAGTTTTGAGGACCCTACCCCCACCACCAAGCTTGGAGTCTGCATTTGTAGGCATTCATCTAGGCCTACCTTGTGGCACTTTTGGGGGTGTAGGCCATAAGGAGAACAGCTTTGTGTCAGTCAGCAAAGCCATGTATTTACTTTCAGTTCAAGTGGCTACCTACTTGGACTCAACAGCTAAAGTTTTTAGCTCAAAGTTCTATATCTTTATTGCTGCCATCATTTATTTCATCTTTGGGAAATCATTCATCAGCCTTGGCCGTACTGCCTTTCAGCTGGAGCCATGAGCTTGCTGCCTCATTGTCAAAACATCCTCCTGCCTCCTGCCCAGAGACTGAGCAACAACCTAAGTACAATTTGGGCAGCATGGTTCAATCCTACCTCTTGCTCCTTAGCCTCAAAATATTCTCAGGTAGGACTCTTTCTTCAGGTGGGACTTTTCTCAGGACTCTTTCCTCCTCCCTCACTTGGGAATATCTGATTTGCTACCAGATCCCAAGGAATTTCTTTTATCCCGTAATCCAGCCCATGAAAGGCCTTTGTCCTTTCTCTTCTAGAAAACCATGTTGGTCAGGATCCAATTTTCATTACTAAAACTTTCACATCTGTGAATTTTATCCTACTTGTAAGCTAACAAGTTAGCCTGCTATGCTTTCATGGATGTTGCCAGAAGACATGAGATGCCTGGGTCAGAGACAAATAACTTTATTACTTATGGTATAGCCAGCAACATGAGCATGTTTGCACCAGCTGCCCATGGCCTACACCCCACAAAGTGCCACAGGGTAGACCTAGATGGATGCCTACATATGCAGACCCCAAGCTTGTGAGGGGAGGGGTGCTCAAAACTTTCATAGTAAGCAACAGGCAAATTTGCTCATTTCAAGGTAGCTTACTGCTAACAGAACACTGAGGTACAGCCCAAGAAGAATCGTCAGTCTTACATTCACATGAGGCAAGAATATACATGCAGGAACACTCACAGCTCACGGCAGATTGTCTCTCCCAAGTTTCTCTTTCTCCAGTGGCTCACCTTTGACAGTATTAATCAACCAACTCTGGGGCACTAAGAGCCTGACAACTACTCAATCCTCATCAATTGCTTCCCAGAACAGTTTGTCACAGGGAAATCCCTCTGAAAGGGCTATTGCTCCTTTATAGCAGCCAAGAAAAACCTGAGACTTTTCCTGTTGTGTCGGCATGGGTCTAAGCCTGGAATGATAGACTGTAGGAGGGGGTTGGCTCTAAGACAGCCCAACAGTTTCCATTCTTCCTTAACAAGCATTATGTACCCTGAATCCCTCTATGCCCAAGTGAATAAACCAAAGTTCTAACAATTCACCTGGTTTCTGTCCACAGGAGTAAGGAATTTCCCTTCCTTGAAGCTCATGTAAGTACGTGTCTCTGTGACTGTTATCTGAAAGGAGAAAGAACCCGCTGCCTATACAGGAAGAATGTTAGTAGCAGCAGTTAAAATGGGGCAGATCTGAGGCTGAATGCCAGATTAGTGATGAAGTACTTCTTTCTAGAAGACAGTAAGCAACAACCAGGACATAGTTTCAGCAACCGTCTTTGAATCTGTTCCAGGAACTCTGGAACCACCTCCCCAGTTCCTTATTAACAGACAATGATGTGTGTATGTATTTAAAACATTATTCTCAGACGGGGACCATAGGGTGGGTTGTTAGGAATACTCTAATTTAGTAACAAAAAAGGCTGTCAGTGGGGACAGGATATATTCTAAAAGTCTTTTACAGTTTTCTCTGATGACTTCCACCATGGAGAAAAGGTTTGGGGTGTGGGTAGGGCTAGCCAGGAGTGGAAAACGTAGAGTTAGTGAGAGATGGGGCTCTAAGCTGAGGAGGAACTTGGGTCCAGAGAAGAACACAACTTGTGTGTATGCAAACGGACTTTGCATCTTCTTCCATTCCCCGAAATTGTTCTGAAGCAAAACTTGTTTCTACACATACATAAAAGCATGACAAACATTAAATACACATTAGCAGCTGAAATTTGCAAATAATGAAAAAACATTAGGATCTTTTTCCACTGTCCTCAGTGGCCTTCTATGTTCTCAAAAGAAGTCCGTCTGAGGTTAAGTGTGAGGAACTGAGAACTTCACTCATGATGATGCGATGGGTGTCAGGGTTTCCTGGTAGCAAGGCTGTTGCAGACCTACTAGAGGGTACAGAGCAGCCCAGCAGCATTCTGGACTGGGCTGAAGTGGCCACTCCGTAGATGGATGTGTCAGAAGCTGGCCAGAGACTCTACAAAGTGTGCCCTTGCTGAGGCTTGAGCCTGCAGAGGGTACTGTTTGTTCATGTGATGAAACACTTCTAAAATGCCGCAAGTGAAAAGACAGGGGACCAACTGCAACATGTAGCTGGGCTGATAACCCACTTCTTCAGCAAACCTAAACTGCTTCAACTGGTTTCTGGAGTCAGGGAAAAACCTTAAAAGAGATCCATGTAGTCCAAGAAGTCTCAAGCGGGGCTTATAGGCACCTTTTGGGGATATGGCACCCAACATTTTTTGTAATCGTAAGAGATGTTTTATATTTCCCGGGGGTAAGGAGTCTTCATAATCTCAAAAGAATACATTCTCTCAAACTTTTTTTTAACAAGAGACTTCACCCTAGAAAAAGAATAGGATGTATTCAAGGTCACAAATTAGAAAAAAGTTGCCAACAACCCAGGTTTCTTGTCTCTCATTTGAGGACCTATTTTCTTCCCCTCTCTTCAATCCACATTCCTTCCTGGAATAGTGAAAAAAACTGGGGAAAAATTATGATTAATAGGGAATTAAAGTAAAAACACTTATACTAAGAATATTATGTAGCTATTAAAAATGAGACTGACCTGGCCGGGCATGGTGACTAACGCCTGTAACCCCAGGACTTTGGGAGGCCGAGGCGGGCAGATCACGAGGTCAGGAGATCGAGACCATCCTGGCTAACACGGTGAAACCCCGTCTCTACTAAAAATACAACAAAATTAGCTGGGCTTGGTGGCACGCGCCTGTAGTCCCAGCTACTCAGGAGGCTGAGCCAGGAGAATGGCATGAACCTGGGAGGCAGAGCTTGCAGTAAGCCGAGATTGCGCCACTGCACTCCAGCCTGGATGACAGAGCAAGACTCTTAAAAAAAAAAAAAAAAAGAAACTGACCTATGTGTGTGTGTATATATATATATACAGGGGTTATCACCCCAGCTACTTGTTGCAATTGGTCCCCTGCCTTTGCACTTGTGGCATTTTAGGACAGTTTCTTTTATATATGTATGTCAGACTTTTTTTTTTTTTTTTTTTTTTTCAGACGGAGTTTCGCTCTTGTTGCCCGGAATGGAGTGCAGGGATGAAACCTCGGCTCACTGCAACCTCCACCTCCTGGTTCAAGCCATTCTCCTGCCTCAGCCTCCCAAGTAGCTGGGACTAAGGCATCTGCCACCATGCCCAGCTAATTTTTTGTATTTTTAGTAGAGATGTGGTTTCACCACGTTGGCCAGGGTGGTCTTGAACTGACCTCAGGTGTGACTTACCTGTCTTGGCCTGCTAAAGTGCTGGGATTAAAGGCGTGAGCCACCATGCCTGGCCTCAGACTCATTTTTAATAGCTGCATTATACACACACACAGGGAAAATGCCTAAGACATATTAAGTTTAAAACACAAATTACAGGACATATATCAATATAATTCAATTTTTGTTAAAAAAAAGTGTATGTGGAGATACATATTTGCATGTACACGTAAAGAAAAAAGCATATTGGGGGAACTCTAAGGGATCATCATGGAGAGGTTATTCACTGTCTCTATCTGCAAGCCTTGAGACCCCTGTGTCTAACAGTACAGTTGGCCCTCTATATCTACAGATTTAACCAACCATGGATTAAAAATATATTTTAAAAAATAACAAAAAAAAAATAAAAAACCAATACACTATAACTATTTATGTAGCATTTACATTGTATTAGGTATTATAAGTAATCCAGAGGTGATTAAAAGTATATGGGAGGATGTGTGTGGGTTATATGCAAATACACTACACATTTTATATAAGGGACTTGAGCATCCTTGGATTTTGGTATGCTTGGGGATCCTGGAACCAATCTCCCACAAATACCCAGATGACTGTAACTCCTCCATTGTAAAAATACACTTATCTGGTTACATGCTTTCAGAAACTTTAAGAAGCTCACGGATTAGGATTATCACCTTGTGGGAGGGAAAGGAAGCAGAAACCGGAAGCTCAGAGAGAATTCTGCAACTTACCCAAGGTTTATAGGAATGAAGAGTACAGAATCCAAGGCTTTAACTTTCTGTCCAGTGTTGTTCACAATTCCCTACTATGTGGTGTGAGATAGGACAACCTTCCCAAGACACACAGGAAATGCGATAATGGTAATTTCTTACAAACTAAATATAGTGTTGGGGACTAGGCTCAGTCGGATTTTGTAAATCTGCAGGGAAATTCCTAAAGGTCAAAGGATCTTGGCAAGCACCCAGGTCTTCTCTGACCATACTGGGAAAACACTGGAAAAACTGCTGTTTTGTCTCTGCAGGACCACAAACTCTGAAGCCAGACTCCCCAGGTTTGAATCCCAGTTCTAACACTAGCTGTGTGACAATTATTTAACTTTTGTATCTCAGTTTCCTCATGTGTAAAATGGGGATAATAACAGTATCTACCTCTTAGGATTGCTGTGAGCATTAACACATGTAAAGTACTTGGAGCATTTCTGACACAAAATAAGTACAGAATGTTGTTATTATTGTTGTTATCACTGGAAAGCTAAGAGTTCCTCAGCTACAGGTTCTCAGGGGCCTCTGACAAGTAAAATAGCCTAAAAACGAAAAAAACCTATAGTAGAAAGATGTTAACACTTGCTTCTCTGTTCTCTCCATCAAGACTATGACTCATTTTTTTCACATCTTCCTTCCTTTTATTGAAAAAAATTTTAGAAAATGGCAGTTAATAAAAGGCACAAACAAATCAACAGGGATATACTAGTGGAAAACACAATATAAAACTAAAATGCCATTGGCTTCTTTAACTAGTTAAAAGCACAAAATGTAACAGGCAGAAAGTCTGTTTCAAACAAATTAAAAAGCTATGTTTTTTTTTAAATTCTCCCCAAATCAGATATATACACACCCACAAAAATAGTGTGTGAAGGAAAGCTGTCATACACAAGACGTTGTATCCTGAATTCTTCAAGGAAACACATATTGAAATAGGAATTAACAGAGTCAGCAACAGATTAATAATTTTTTAAAATTGAGTCTTAAAATGCTACATGGCCCAAAGCTATACTATATAAAGTATACTAGGTACAAAAGAAAATGTCTGTACAGCTTTTAGCAAAACTACTTTCCCAGAAAAGCAAATTAAAATAATGCAATCAGCAGATCAAGGAGACTACAGCTAGACATCAGAGCTACAACTTCTCATATCTGTGTCAGAAAATCCTATTTATCCAGAATAGACTAAAATTTCAGGACAAAACAGGGACTTTTAAACATTTCTTACTTTACCCATTTTAAGTTCTTTTTATTTCTCCCACCCCTCAAGCCAGTAATTCAGCAAGATCCAGCAGAAAGAGGGCTACTTTTAGAATTGGCTATTTTATTTTTCTTTCTATGGCGAGACTGTCATGGAGCCTGGATATTTCAGGCTCATATGCATCCATGACCAGTGTCCCACTGTGGTCAAAAAACTTAGCAATGGACTTGGTGAACTCGGCTTCCCGCTGCTGCTTTGTTCTCCCACTGATGAAGGTCAGCTTCAAGGTGTATTTGTCATCAAACCTAAGCATGGGGGCAAAGATAACAAATCAAAAACCAAACACAGAGATTCAACCAGTAACAATATGGCACCAAGTGATTCCGAAGAAAAGGAGTAAGTTGGGCACCGGTGATACAGGGAACAAACACATCCTTTAAAAGCAAAAACAAAAACAAAACCCCAGGGCTCCTAACTCTTCAAGATACTAGTTCTGATTCTTAGGTGTTGATATATCTTTCCTGCTTTAATTACTGTGTACCTCCTTTACCTTGCTGTAGACTTTTAAGCCATGTGGACCATCTTCTCCCATCTCTGAACTTTGTATTTGCCATGCTAGATAGGTCTTCCTAGAAGACTCTTCTCCCCTGTCTCACCTGACAAGTTCTTATTTGTTAACACTATACTTGGGCATAAACTTTTCGGGGAAAGCCTCCCAATCTGGGTCAGATGTGTCTCCTCTGTCTTCCACAGCACCATCAATCAATATTCAACTCAAATACTGACCTCCTATCGTATGCCAGGCCTAATAATAGGATCCTATGGTATCAACAAAATTACCTATCTGTTGACATGATGTGTACTATGTTCTTCACTAGACTGGGAGGTTTCTTTTCCCTTTGTTTCTGGTGCTTGAATCAGGATTGTCTAGGAGATTCTTGAGCAAAGATTTTTGTCTTGTTTCATACTCTTAGCTGGGTTTCTAGTAGGCAATCAAATTTTTATAAATAAATGAAGAACCCTTGCTTTCAAGGATGCTCTCCAATCCCAGGGTGTCTAGTCCTTACACTCTGTAATCAATCTAGCTCCAGGTTTTACTCTGATCACAGGCCAGGGATGCCAAATGCTTTACTAAATGAACTCCAGAGACTCCTTATCTATATTTTAAGGTACCCTGAAGGCCATTACTATGTCCATTACTATGTCCATTCAAGAGGGTTTAATGACACCAATTGCTGGTAGGCTGACATCCCCCACCCTGTTTCCATGTATTGGGACATATTCAGTGGATTGTTAAGCTAGTATTATCTTTAGATGAAGCAGTTTCTTGAGGCTCTATTTCTGCATGTTTAAAATGGGAGAACTTCCATCTGCTTTTAGGATTACTGTCATGACTAAAACAGTGCCTATCATTAACTAGTGCTCAAAAGATCACAGCTCCTCAGTAATTGCTGGTCTAGGCAGTAACTACCAACTTGGAGAGCTAGTCGTGAAGTTCCTTTAACTATTTTCAACACCTCAAAAGATTTTCTCAAGTTCTGACCAACTGCTACTAATTGATATCACAGTAATTTTTAGATTTCTGTGCCCAGTTTTATTAGCAGTTACATGGCTTTGGTGGCAGTCCATGAACTGATGAGTTGTGATCTGACACATTTTAGAAATGTTCATTAATTCAGATATTTATTAAGCCTACCTATATGGGTCAGGCAGTTTTAGATGGTAAGAATATATGGCAGTGAACATAATATAAATGCCTGCCTTTTGGGACTTTCATTTTAAGTGTGTGTAGGGAACAGACAGTATAAAAAAATAAGATGTTCTCTTAAACAGGTGGGCAGAAAAACCTTCACTAAGCAGATGTTTGAGCAGAGCCAAGAAAGGTAAGAGAACAAGCTCTCTGGAAAAAGAATGTTCCAGGCAAAAGCAATAGCAAGTGCAAAGGCCCTGAGGCAAGAACATGCCTGAAATGTCTTAAGAACAGAAAGGGGCATAATGTGAACAGAATGAAGTGGGAGAGGATGAGAGCCATAGGAGATGAGGGGTATGTTTGCATAGGTGTGTGGAGTGCAGAGAATAGACATGTATGGACTTCCAAGCCATCCTCAGGATTCTGGCGATTTCTCTGAGTGAGTTTTGAGCAAAAGACTGAATTGATTATGTTTCAAAATGATCACTTTGCTTGCTGTCCTGGGAACAGACTATGGGTGGGGAGAGGGCTGCAGAAGTCCATTAGAACATCATTACAGTAGGCTGGGCGCAGTGGCTCACGAGGTCAGGAGATCAAGACCATCCTGGCTAACATGGTGAAACCCTGTCTCTATTAAAAATGCAAAAAATTAGCAGGGCGTGGTGGCGGGCGCCTATAGTCCCAGCTATTTGGGAGGCTGAGCCAGGAGAATGGCGTGAACCCGGGAGGTGGAGCTTGCAGTGAGCCGAGATCACGCCACTGCACTCCAGCCTGGACAAAAGTGTGAGACCTCGTCTCAAAAAAACAAAAAAACAAACAAAAAAAGAACATCTTACAGTAACTTATGTGACAGAGAATAGTAGCAGCAGAGATGGTAAATGGTCAGACAATACATTTAGATGGTACAGCTAACAGGATTTTCTGACAGAAGGACTGAGAAAGAGGAGTCAAAATGACTCCAGAGCTCTGTAAGGACAGCACTGCCATTTACTGAAGTGAGAAAACTGAGGGCAGGTTTGGACGAGGCAAAGATGAGTAAGGTTTTGGACATGTTGACTTTGAGATGACTATTGGGATCCAACATCAAACAGAATGCCGGAATATATTTAGAGTTCAGAGAAGAGATTAAGGATGAAAATATAAATTTAGAGATCATCATAGAGAAGAGGTTCCAGAACAAGCCCTGGTGGCATTTCAAATGTAAAAAAATGGGAGATGAAGAATCACAAAAGAGACTGAGGAACAGACATTAAGGTAAGAAGAAAATTACAAGCGTGTGGTATCCGAGAAGCCTAGTTAAAAAAAAAAAAGTATTACAAGGTAAGGGTAATTAGCTATGTCAAATGCTGCTGACAGGTCAAGTAAGAGGACAAAAGAGAAGACAAGAGTAGATCCAGGTGATAGCACAAAAGGAAAAGGAGAGTAGAGAAATGAGGAGACTGTCTGAGGAGCAGAAGGGGAAAGAACATTTTTTTTTTTTTTTTTTTTAGTTGGGAGAAATTACAGTATATATGTATGTCAGACGGAATGATCCAGCAGAGGGAAACATCAAGTAAAGGGGAAGGGATAGAATCCCATAGACCAGGGAGGGAAGGTCTTAGATAGGTACTTGGAAGTAGGTAAGTAGTGATGGTAGACTTATGATGGCTTCTATCTTCCCAACAACAAAGCACTGAGAGTAAAGATAGGGGAGGAGGCCTAGGAGGTTTGAGGATAGGGAAGATATGAAAGATCCTCCAGGACAGGGAGAGAGTAACTGGACTACAGAAGTGTCATGGAATCTAAGCCAGGTAAGGAGGAAGTGAAGTGGGTTACAGATGCCACTGGGGCAGAAGAAATGCTGTGACAAGAGAACTAGAAGGAAACAAATTAGAATAACAGGAAGCAATGGTCGGGGTGGGACACTTAAAACTGAAATTATTGAACGTAGTTTGTTCTTAGTAATTGCAAGGTCTACTAGGATATGTCTATGAAAGTAAGTGTTTAAGACATGATAGAAAACAGGATAATGGGAAGAAAGGAAGTAAAACTGAGAGGCCAAATTACTAGAATAATTATCTATGTGAATATGGCAATCACCAAGACTTATGAAAGGACAAATGTTAGAGAGTGCCAATGAGCCAGGAATTATCTTCAAAAGAGCAGGTCTGTATTTAACTGCAAGGAAGAGGCATAGAAGTGGCACAATGTGATGACATGCATTCAAAGGAGGAGGGGAGCGGTTTAGGGAAGAGGAGGCATTGGAAGCTGCAAAGGGGAGACCCATTTCTACCTGTAGTACCAGAGTAATGAAGGCTGTGAGAGAAACATCAGCTACCACTTGCAGTCTGCAGAGGAATTACGTCCTCAGGGATTATGGTCCGGTTTCACTTAGGGCAAGAAAGAGAAGGGAATGTTCATAGAGACGGCTAGGTTATAGGGGACTTTGTGGATGGCTGACAATGACTTGGCTGCAGGCAGAGACTAATTAGGAGGTCATGGCTGCTGCCCAACTCAGATGAACGTCAATCATTCACATAACAAAACATGCCACACCAGGCCCTTGGCTGGGTCTGGTTACCAAGGGGTAAGTGAGAAAGTCCCACCTGGGCTTAGGTTTCTAGTGTAGAGTGAACGGTATAGGAGCTCACGCTTTGGAGGAGGGGGGCAGGCCCGGGAGGAGACACAGACAGTAAATAATTATAGCTCCATGTGGTAATTAACAGAGGTAAGCATAAAATGCTTTTAAGAATAACTGGGCGTGGTGGCTCATGCCTGTAATCCCACCACACTGGGAGGCAGAGGCTAGGGGATCACTTGAGGAAAGGAGTTCACAACCAGTCTGGCCAACATGGTGAAACTCCATCTCTACAAAAAATACAAAAATTAGCTGGGTGTGGTCGTGGGTCCGTAATTGCAGCTACTCAGGAGGCTGAGGCAGGAGAATTGCTTGAACCCAGGTGATGGAGGTTGCAGTGAGCCAAGATCGCATCATTGCGCTCCAGCCTGGGTGACAAGAGTGAAACTCCGTCTCAAAAAAAAAAAAAAAAAAAAAAAAAGAATAACCAGGACCACCTAATTTAGAGTAAGGCATGTCAGGGAAGGCTTCTTGGAAGTAGGAGTGAGCCAGGTTACAGAAAGACAGCTAAGCCAGAAAGAAGAACATGTTTAAAGGTACGGGGTCACTGGGAAACTTGGATAACTCAGCATCTTGCAAATTCCATAATATTGCCAGGGTGAGAGACTGGATTTTGAGAGGGGCATAAAAGAAAGCTGCAGATGTCACTAGGGGATGAATGCTGTAACACTTCATATGCTGAAGGAGTTTAGACTGTATAATGAATGTGCTGGGGAGTCAAAAAATCACTTTTCGCGAGAGAGTCATGTGCTGTCTGCACATGGCAACTGGTAGTCTGTGAAACCTTTCATTGCCATTGTCATATCACATGACCTGGCAGTAGGAATAAGACATCAGAATCAGCTACTGTTAAGCTACTAAATCCGTCTGTGAGGTGGGGGAGGGGGAAGACATCAGCAGAAAGTGGGGAACAAAGCAAGAATGTTCACACTTCCACTCCACCAACAATATGGCAGTTGGTAAAAATCAGCAAGAAACGTGAAAAAATCAGAACCCTTGTACACTGCTAGTGAGACTGTAAAATAGGGCAGCCACTTTGGACAACAGTCCGGCAGTTCCTCAAACAAAGAGAGTTACCATATGATCTAGTAAGTCTTCTCCTAGGTGTATTACCCAAGAGAAATGAAAACATGTCTACCTAAAAACATGTACACAAATATGGATAGCAACATTATTCATAATAGCCAAAAAGTAGAAACAACCCAAATGTCTGTTAACTATCAAATGGATAAACAAAATGGAATATTGCTTGACCATAGAAAGGAATAAAGTACTGGTACATGCTACAACATGAATGAACCTTGTGTACAGTATATATAGGAAGTAATGGCACTAAGTGAAAGAATCTAGTTATAAAAGACCACATATTGTATGATTCCATTCATATAAAATGTCCATAAGAGAGAACAGAGAAAGTAGACTGGTGGTTGCCCAGGGCTCAGGGAAGTGGAAGGATAGGGAAGTGATTAGCTAGAGTACAGAGGTTTTTTTTTTTGAGGTGATGAAAATGCTCTAAAATTGACTGTAATAATGGTTGCAAATATCTGTAAATACACTAGAAACTTTTGAACTGTACACTTTAAATGGGTGAAATGTATGGTAGGTGAATTATATAAAAGTTATTAAAAAATACAAAAGTCAGAATAAAAATAACGAAATTACAATGCCGCTAAGTTTTAGAATTCTGCAACTCTGCTTCAGTGGCCTGGTAGAGGATGCAGATTATGATGGCTGGGGCCAAAGGGCAGCTCGAAGCCCCTGTTAGGAGACAAGCAAGGACTCAACTGCAACAACAGAATGAAGGTCTGCTTCCCTTTCTCATAGGCGCCTCTACAAGTTGGCAATGAGAGAGTCTGTATGGCACAGATGCTACACTTAATTTCATATGTAAATAATTGTACTTATAATTTGTGGGGCTATTATGCACTAGTTAAGTATAATATGTTTTTAAGATAGTGACTACGAGTATGAATTCTGGTTTCAAACTTGGGCTGGAATTCCTGCTCTACCACTTTTGGGCTATATGATACTGGAAGAGTTGATTTAACCTTTGGGCCTGTATTCTTACCTATAAAATGAGTGTTCTAAAATCCAAATGAGATAATGCATTTAGCAGAATACCCAACATACAGTAAATGTTCAAAAAACATTTGCTATTATTATAATTGGTATTTCAAGTTCCCAGAAACTCTAGACATCATTTTTGACCCCGCTAAACCTGATAATTTATATGATTTACCCAAAGTTATACAGCTAGAAAGAAACTGAACTGGAACACGAACCTAGTTCTTGGTACCTATAAAACACATGTGTGTCAGCTGCACAAAGTTATACCTAACACTGGTCAGAAACAGACTGTAGATTGTGCTTTTTTTGAGTTGCCCAGTGCACTGCTCCCGAGCTTCTTGACTGTATTCATGGAGAGAAGACAGGATCATAGAAGACACAGAAGCTAATGGAGTTCTTCAAAGATAACTGATCTCACATCTTTGGCGTTTATAGTTTTGTACACTTAATCGTCTCTGTTACCTGGCCACAGGAAAAAAGAATCATTCTTCATTCTTCCACCAAAGCACTTTCTCCCACAGTTTATCCTCAGAGCATTTCTGTGATAATGCAATCTCAGAACTACAGGGCTAGGACAAACCTTCTAGATCATTCACCCTCCTCTCTTCATTTTATATGACTAGCCCTATGATCCATGTAGAGTAGGCACATAATAAGTCTTCTGTTGATAATGATAACATGCCAGGGCAAATCCAACAACAGGATTGAAAAATCTGTGAGGATAGTCATACCTTTTAAGACTGGAGGACAGCTGCCAAATATCATCAGGATCCATTCCTGTAGGATCTTTCCTGTGGGCCACGAGAAAGATGCTCTTCTCCTTATATGAGGTATAAATAGTCAGAATCCCCATCATCACAAAATAGGTTCAAATAAAGTTAAGGAAAAAATACTCAAACATAAAAGAGAAGTAACACAAATTGACAAGCAAGAGATATAAAAACTTTCATAATGATAGTCCTAAAGAAGACAGCTTTGTCTTGCTGCATAAACACTGAAAATTTAGCTATTTCATTTTCATCCTTGTGTTTATGTACCAAGAGAAACAAGGTTCTCTCTGGTTAATTCTGCAAACATCTCAAAAAGGAAGACAAGAAAAAGATACAGAGCATAAACTAGCTCTCATCTTTATGTTCAAAGACAACATGTATAATAAGATACCTAGTTTGTCAAGACTTTGTCATAATAGTGCTTATTTCTTTATAAAAAACAACTAATAGTCCCAGTGGACTTGACCATGTTCAACTGATTTTAAGGGTTATAAGAAGAGAAGAAAAGTGACCCAAAATAGTTTACTATAGGAGAGTATGTCAAATAGTACTACAATTACTTCCTGTATGCACATAGACTTTTTATTATATTATATTATATATTATATTGTTTTTGACAGTATTAAGTACCATATATAATAAGCACTTACAGTTTGCCAAAAACCGGCATAAGAGCTTTGTGTACACTGTGCCATTTAAATTTCAGAAACAAGGCTGCGCACGATGGCTCACACCTATAATACCAGCACTTTGGGAGGCCGAGGCAGGCAGTCTGAGACCAGCCTGGCCAAAAGGGAACAATGGGAAATCCCATTTCTACTAAAAATACAAAAATTAAGGCTAGGCATGGTGGCTCATGCCTGTAATCCCAGCACTTTGGGAGGCTGAGGTGGGCAGATCACTTGAGGTCAGGAGTTCAAGACGAGCCTGGCCAATATGGTGAAACCCCATGTCTCTACTAAAAATACAAAAATTAGCCGGGCATGGTGGTACATGCCGGTAGCCCTGGCTACTTAGGAGGCTGAGGCATGAGAATGGCTTGAACCCAGGAGGTGGAGGTTGCAGGGTGGCAGTGAGCCGAGATCGTGCCACTGTGCTCCAGCCTGTGTGACAGAGCAAGACTCCATCTCAAAAAACAAAAAACAAAAAAATTTAGCTGGATGTGGTGGTGCAGGCCCGTAATCCCAGCTACTTGTGTGGCTGCGGCAGGAGAATCACTTGAACCCGGGAGGCAGAAGTTGTAGTGAGCCAAGATCGTGCCACTGCACTCCAGCCTGGGCGACAAAGTGAGACCCTGTCTCAAAAAATAAAAATAAAATAAATAAAATAAAAATAAATTTCATGAACAGTGCTCGCTTCGGCAGCACATATACTAAAATTAGAATGATACAGAGATTAGCATGGCCCTAGCACAAGGATGACAGGCAAATTCATGAAGCATTCCATTAAAAAAGAGTTAAAAAAGATAAATTTCATGAACAGGAAAGGCAGGAAAATATAGTGTGAAGTATATGAACTTCAGAGTAGAGATAATCCTAGATTTAAATAGATTTAAATCTTGGCCTTTAATCAGTATAATCATAACAAATAACTTCCTTCCCAAGTCTTAGTATCCTTACCTTTAAAACTGGGATAATACTGATATTTTAGAATTACCATGAGATTTAGAGATGAAGGATATATGTAGTCTATGATACAGAAGAATTTTTTTTTTTTTTTTTTTGAGACAGGGTCTCACTCTGTCACCCAGGCTAGAGTACAGTGGCACGATCTCAGCTCACTGCAGCCTCAACATCCCAGGCTCAAGTGATCCTCCCATCTCAGCTTCCTGAGTAGCTGGGATTATAGGTGTGCGTCACCACATCCAGCTAATTTATTTTTTAATTTATCTAATTACTTTATTTATTTTGAGACAGAGTGTTGCTCTGTCACCCAGGCTGCAGTGCAGTAGTGGATCTCAGTTCACTGCGACTTCCGTCTCCTGGATTCAAGTGATTCTTGTGCCTCAGCCTCCCAAGTAACTGGACTACAGGCATGTACCAACACGCCCAGCTAATTTTTGTATTTTTGGTAGAGACAGGGTTTCTCCACATTGCTGAGGCTGGCCTTGAACTTTTGGGCTCAAGCAATTCGCCCGCCTTGGCCTCTCAAAGTGTTGGGATTACAGGCGTGAGCCACGATGCCCAATAACAGAAGATATTTATAATGGTAGTCCCTACTATTATAAATAAAACTGATATGACTAAAAATAAGACCTTGTTTTATTAAACAAATATAAGCAAACAAATGAATTACCATCAAGGTAGTTCTCTTGGGAGGCCAGATGTTTGTAACAAGATTGCTATCATTTTCAAATCGCTTTGGAATTCCCCTGGGGACTGTCTCTAGAACCTATAGAATATTATTCTTTTGAACTGCCTTAACGGTGAAAAATTCACACTGGGATGATTAATCTGATGACCGGAAGGAGTCAAGGATCACCTGGTACCACTTCTGGGGGCTATGTAGGGCAAACTAGATAATACAATTTTTGACTAGGATCTGCTTTATTAGAGGTTTGCTAACTGCCTCTGAAGATAAATCTCCAACATGAAGTTTTAAAACATATTTCAAGTTGGCTGGGCACAGTGGCTTATGCCTGTAATACCAGCACTTTGGGAGGACTGCTTGGGCCCAGGACTTTTGACACTAGCCTAGGCAACGTAGTGGGACCTTGTCTCTGTAAAAAATTTAAAAATTAGGTAGGCATGGTAGCGTGTGCCTGTCTGCTTAGGAGGCTGAGGTAGGAGAACTGCTTGAGCCAGGAGGCTGAGGCTGCAGTGAGTCATAATCACACCACTGTACTTTAGCCTGGGTGACAGGGTAAGACGCTGTCTCAAAAAAAAAAAAAAAAAAAAAAAAAAAAAAATTTAGGTAGTGGTAACATTGTTTAAAAAAGTAAACTGCCTACCAAAATTATCTGTTTTAATAGTGAAGTATAATTAAGTTCTTTTTTTGTGGGGGGGGCGGGGGGAATGGAGTCTCACTCTGTCGCCCAGGCTGGAGTGCAGTGGCGCGATCTCGGCTCACTGCAAGCTCCGCCTCCTGGGTTCACGCCATTCTCCTGCCTCAGCCTCCGGAGTAGCTGGGACTACAGGCGCCCGCCACCACGCCCGGCTAATTTTTTGTATTTTTAGTAGAGACGGGGTTTCACCGTGTTAGCCAGGGTGGTCTTGATCTCCTGACCTCGTGATCCGCCCGCCTCGGCCTCCCAACGTGCTGGGATTACAGGTGTGAGCCACTGCGCCCGGCCTTAATTAAGTTCTTGATATTCAACTTCTTGAGAAAAAAAATCAACTGGGTAGGCAACAACCATGATCTTATATTTATCATAAAAAAGGGGAAAGGAAATGATTATATATCAAATACAATATAAAATCTCTCATTTAATCTTCATGATAATTCTGAATGCTACCCATATTTATAAATCAGTGGTATTCAAATCATTTCAAAAATAAGTAAATTTTCATTAGCACAAGATCACAAATACCTTGGATTTCAAACCCACATTCTCTAGCTCCAGAATAAGTTCTTAATTCCTCTATAATACAAGTCACACTTGTATCTCATGCTAATTTCCAGTTCAGCTCCTCAGCTTCAAGTAAACTTGATACAGATCTGAGTCTTCAAAATCAGTTCCTTTCCTAATATCCTAGAATGAGTGGCTTGAAGCAGCCATGTCTAATGGGAAAAGTTCTGGGCTAGAAATGAGAAGAGCTGGGTTCACGATTACTATGTGTTTTGCTATTAAGTGCTCATATTAGGATAATAACCTCTACATTAATAACAAAAATGAATTACAATAAAATAACCATACTAAACATAAAATATCAATGACAGTTACTATATAAATGATAGATGTTTACTAGATAAACATCACAGCTCATAATATCAAATTCTAACATTAGCAAGCCCTAACATGAAAGTCTGTTTTGTTTTTTGTAGGGAGAAGTATCAGCAGATTTTTAAAAATGGCCACTAGAAAACAAACCTGAGCATAAAGGATATGATATGACGCACAAAGCCAAAACGGGTTTCGACTCTGGAAAAGGGTGCATATAATCCCAAATCAAAGCCACTATGGCAAAGAAACAGGAGATTGTACAGATGGTGAGGCGACCATCAATTAGACCAAAATTCTCCACGTATTTGTATTTTTCCAGAAGTACCTGGTGAGAAAAAGAAGGAATCAAGCTAATAGGAATACTTCCTTCCCAGTATCTGCTTTTGTTCTTGATTTCCATAATAAAAGAATCTATGAATTAACAAGAAGTTCCCTCCAGTTGGGATTTTACCACACCAAACAAATAAGACTCAAGTCTTCTATAAAGAACCAAGAGAAAAAGTTCATCAATCCCTCATATAAAAACTTTAAACTCTTCAACTTTTCCCACAGCTAAAATGTTCTTCTGACTTTTTCTGTGAGAAATTTTAGAAACTGCTTTCTGACTCAATTTCTAACACTGAAAACTAAGGTCACTCCAAGTTACAAAACGAAAAGATTTTCCAGGAGAGATGGCCATCAGCTGTATAGATACTAACCAACCCCTCCTCAAGAAAGTACCTTTTTGGCAGAATCATCCAAAGAGTTTTTCACAGCTGATCCATCCCACTTGTCAATTTTTACAGGCTTATCATCTATCTTCCACTGTAAAACAAACAGAAAAGTTGTGCATCAAGAACCTAGGCCTCTTACTGAAGGTAAAATGAACCACTTTTTAAGAGCATCCCTCATGCACACATAATATTTACTCTTTGTCTTCTGATGTTGCAGAACTAAAAGACAAAACAGGCTATTCTGGGCACACTCCTATGGGGTAGCCCTGCAAGAAGCAGTTAAAAACAAGCAAACAAAAAAGACCAAACAATTAAAAATCAGGTTGAAGGAGATGAGGTAACCAGAGTCAGGTGGTACTCATGTGATGTTGACATTGCCAGTCTCCATGCAGAGAATACAAAAACAACCCCAGAACCAGAACACGTATATGGGCTGCAGAGACTGTAAGTGTAAACTTGCATATCCCACCTTCATTTTACCCAAATGTGAGTACAGAAAATTACTCTATTTATTCATTCTTTCCTTCTGTGACCACAAAACTCAGAAAATACAGATACATGAATTTACAGACACTAACAAAATGGGGAGGATCTCCTTTAATATCACTTTGTCAGCTAACAACTTTTATTATTTTACCAGCATGTCTTAACTTTAAGACAGCAATTCCAGTATAGCCTGTTGGAAACAACACTAAATTGTAAATTACAAACCAAGTCCCAGACTCAGTCCCATCATGAGTTGAGTGGACAAACTCTGCTTCTATTTCTCTTATCTATAGAGGTTTAGAAAGTTTCTCAAACACTACTATTCAGAGGCAAATAATTCTCTCACTCACTGCTCATGTAGAAGTTCAAAATGTTACAGCACCTACGAATGCCAATTTAGCACCCTGAATTCAGCTTCCCACTTCTGGGAATATTTCTATAACTGAATACATTTGAAATGATATACAAGGCTACTCACTGCAGCATTGTCTGTAATAGTGAAAAGCTGGAAGTAACTCGAATGCTCATTTACAAGGGGATTGGTTAAATAAACTACAGTACATCCATATATCTTATCAGGGTAGAGAAATATGGGGAGGAGTAAGACTACTTACTTATGTGTGCCTTTAAAATTTTTTAACCATATGAATGTATTACATAGTAAAAAATTTTCTCAAATGCAAGTATTTAAGTAAATGTAGCTTAAGAGGAACAGGGTGCTACAAATAATCTGATAAACCTGTTTTTTTTTGTAGAACATTAATGGCCAACTCTTAATTTTTTAGATTAAGTGAACAAATATTATATTCCATAAAAATCACAAACCAGCAATCAATCCAAAATTCATTTGGATTTAGAATGGATTATTTTATGGAAAGACAGAGAATGTCATATTTATCTTTCGGATTGAGCACAAATACAAAGATAATGCCTATAAGAAACAGGCCGGGCGCGGTGGCTCAAGCCTGTAATCCCAGCACTTTGAGAGGCCGAGACGGGTGGATCACGAGGTCAGGAGATCGAGACCATCCTGGCCTACACGGTGAAACCCCGTCTGTACTAAAAAATACAAAAAACTAGCCGGGCGAGATGGCGGGCGCCTGTAGTCCCAGCTACTCGGGAGGCTGAGGCAGGAGAATGGCGCAAACCTGGGAGGCGGAGCTTGCAGTGAGCCGAGATTGCGCCACTGCACTCCAGCCTGGGCGACAGAGCGAGACTCCGTCTCAAAAAATAAATAAATAAATAAATAAATAAATAAAGAGATGGCAGTGGTGAGTACCTGCCGTCCCAGATACTTGGGAGGCTGAGGTGGGAGAACAGCTTGAGCCCAGGAGTTCCAGTCCAGCCTGGGCAATATAGTGAGAACTTGTCTCTGGAAAAAATAAATAAATAAATAAACAATAAAAAATAAAATAAGAAGTGGGATAAAAATAATTGTAAAGATTTTAAACAACTACAGAAATATAATTCATCAACCTTTTTTTTTTTTAAACTGTGATTCTATATATTATTATACAAAAGAGAAAACCCGTTCTGTGAAGTTTGTTGGGAGAAATAACATGAGCTAAAAACAGCCATACTTGAAGTGATTAAAAGTCAATCAAGTTTTTTTTTCCCTTGGTGCCTTGTAAAAGCAAGTATTTTTCTTCGAGAAAATTACTCATGGCAGCATACTGCAATATTGACTGCCATAGACTGCCAGCCTACAAATCAAACATGACATCTAATTTTAAAGATGCAAACTGAACCAAAAAGAAATTAGCAGGCTTTCTAGCTAGATAGCTCATTTACACTGTCAAGTAAATCCCTCTTTGAAGACATGCAAAAGAACCAACTTGTAGAGCCAAACCCACCATAGCATTTGAATTATTTGTGAAATAAAGTCAGAATAAAGTCATTTAAAAATTATGGGTCATTCAAAAACAGGAAAATCATATTCTCAGACACCTAGCCACACTTCACTGCCTGCATTGCATCACAGAAAAGAAACTTGCCTTTATAAGTCAGAAAATAATGTCTTAAT
This sequence comes from Rhinopithecus roxellana, assembly GCF_007565055.1. Classification (NCBI taxonomy): domain Eukaryota; kingdom Metazoa; phylum Chordata; class Mammalia; order Primates; family Cercopithecidae; genus Rhinopithecus; species Rhinopithecus roxellana. The sequence goes on from NC_044563.1 coordinate 57,229,938, forward strand.
AATTTGGGGGAATAAAATGCAGAAGCAGCCATTACAATGTATTGAAATAGCCTCAGCTCTAACTTCACTGCCTGGTACCTAGAAGCAATCTTCAGTAAGTGGAACAGAAACATTTCCAGTGAATTACGTGAAATCACAAGAAAGGTTATAATTTGACTTTACCGCAACATAGGCCATTTTGAACCTAATAGTGTCTATGGTACAGTACAGAGAACCATCTGGAAAAAGGGGAGTTGCTATTAGGGGCTTATTTTTCTGATTATTATTTCTCATCATGCTCAAAAACTGCTCATCAACTAAAATGTATGCTGCTCCTCACGTTCTCTCTACTACTAATTTGGGTATTTTAGAAGCTTTTTTTTTTTTTGGCTCATTTTTGTCTTCCTCAACACTAAGTGCAAATTGCTTTCCTTTTGTAATAATAAAAAGAGAAAGCAGAAATTAGTTTATTTTATGTAGGACCTCACAGGATAAATTACAAAGAAGGGCAGTGTGCAGAAATAAGTGAACCTGGGCCCAAGACTGCCATCTTCGGCAAGGCTTATTTGCAAAGTTGGCCCTTGGCTGGCATCTGACAAGCTGGCTGATAAAACAGTTCCCTACACTGATATAAATACATTCCCTCAGTGATAAGAATGGCTCACTGTGCCTCAACTGTTTGTATAAATGATGTGATTTATGTTGAACACCTTTCCTCCTGGAAATCTAGAAAAAATTAAAGTTCTTTATGTTGGCAGTATTCAAAATTTCAAAATGATAACCCTTACACAGGTCAATTTTCACCCACTGTAAAACTGCTATTGCCACTCATCTTTTTATTGCAGCACTAAGCAGACCCTCAATCCAGACACCAATGTCCTTCAAATTAGAAAACGAGACTTCAAAGAGGTTAAGTGCCATACAACTAGTAAATGACAGCCAACAAAATTCTTTAGGGCTATATTACAAATACATGTCTCATTATAAAACTGTCTCTTCTTCAGTGATATAAATTTATTTTTACTTGACTTAATTCCTGAACTCAATCCCAAAGCAGATTGTGGCCTTATTCTTAAAGGTGTACTGTACTTCAAATCACAAGCTAACTGGTTTTGGCCAGGCGCAGTGGCTCACTCCTATAATCCCAGCACTTTGGGAGGCTGAGGCAGATGGATCGTTTGAGGTCAGGAGTTGGAGACCAGCCTGGCCAACATTGTGAAACCCTGTCTCTACTAAAAGTACAAAACTTAGCCAGGCTAAGTAATCCCAGCTAGTTGGGAGGCTGAGGAAAGAGAATTGCTTGAATCCGGGAGGCGGAGGTTGCAGTGAGCTGAGATGGTGCCACTACACTCCAGCCTGGGTGAACAGAGGAAGACTCCATCTCAAAAAACAAACAAACAAACCAACAAACAAAAAACAGAAAACAAACTGACTGGATTTAGACTAAATACAAATGTATGCAGGCAAATGCTTTTTTTGTCACCCAATAAGGTGAATCCTTATTATCCAAGGGAGAATGGAGTCAGGATACTTTATTTTAATCCTCACTTTTCCACTTAATACTGGAAGGCATTGGGCAAATAATTTAACCATTCTAAAGCCTTATTAGTTTGCTGAATTGTAAAATAAAGAGGGTGAAAGTAATCTATTTCACAGGTTGGTATAAGAAGTAAATAGTGTAATTATAAAACATAGCACAGTGCACAGTACCTAGCAAGTACTTAATAAAAATTAGCTATTGCTGTTGCTATTAATGATATAAAACTATATAATACACTGCATCATGATTACCTGACTGTATGTATTATCTCCCTCACTGGGTAACAGGGACTACACACTTTTGTATTCTCAGAGCCTGGAACACAATATACTCTCAATAGCTTTTTATTTTTTTTATGTCTAAATACTCATAAAGAAAAAAAGGGAAGAAAAACATCTCTAAAATGTCTAAATTTAGACAGTCTAAATTTAGCAAATGTAGACATGCTCAAAATGATCTCGTTTGGTTCTTATTCACAGAATTTTTTTAAGGGATGGAGTGCAGACAGAAGGTATAATCATAGCTATCATTTCCTGAATGCCTAACATGTGCTATGTATGTGCTAAGTATTTTATATACACTACCTCACTTAATTTCCACAATAACTCTACAAGGTAAGAACAGTTAAAATCCTCCTTTCACAGATAACACTAAGGGTTTAAAAAATTTGCCAAAGATGAAAGAAAGTTGTAAAGCCAGGACTCAAAACCCATGCTCTCTCACTATTCTACACTGCTTTCCCATGAAGAGAAAGGAAAGGAATTATTAGCCATCAAAAATACAAAAGAACAGGAAGCAAAGAGGTCCCTGAAGTGACAGCTATACAATGTATCTTGATTCCTAACAAGCTCTAGTTAATAACATTTTAAAAACCTAAAAAAAAAAAAAAAAAAAAAAAAAGATGTTAATCTGAATAGGATCACAAAACTTACAGGGTATCAAAAATGTTGAATCTCCCCACTCAATGTAAAACCAACTGCAATCTGGCTGAAAACAGAGCTCAAAAAGTACTATTTTAAAGAAATTACTCCTCTACACTACCCACTGAAGAGATAAAGACAACTTTTTTTTTTTTTTTTTTGGAGACAAGAGTCTTGCTCTGTCGCCCAGGCTGAGTGCAGCGGCATGATCTCAGCTCACTGCAACCTCCGCCTCCTGGGTTCAAGCAATTCTCATACCTCAGCCTCCTGAGTAGCTGGGATTACAGGCATGTGTCATCACACCAGGCTAATTTTTTGTATTTTTTAATAGAGATGGGGTTTCACCATGTTGGCCAGGCTAGTCTGGAACTCCTGGCCTCAAGTGATCCACGTACCCCAGTCTCCCAAAGTGCCACCACACCCGGCCAAGATAAAGACAACTTTTATCAAACTAACATACCTGATGCCAGAGCTGCCTGGCTAACTAGTTAAAAGAAAACAGGCATTTGATAGCTTTAATAGAACACTATAAAGAATCATTTCAGTTACGTTTCTCCACTGCACATTTGAATAACAAAAAATTCTACGAAGACATTTCACTGAAGGTATGGCATCAGGAACTCCGTAAGTGATTAGGCAGGATATTAAACACAACTCAGGTCTGAAGGATATGCAGTCAATGCAGGAAGGCATTTTCCAAATTAACTCATTTGAGGGAATACAGCCTTCTGCTCCCCATGCATCACCAGGCTTAAAGGGATAGGGTGGGATCAAAAAAAGAGACAAAATAAGCCAGGCACAGTGGCTCACGTTTATAACTTCAGCACTTTGGGAGGCCAAGGAGGAAGGATTGCTTGAGTTCAGGAGTCTGAGATCAGCCTGGGCAACACAGCAAGACCCTATATCTAAAAAAAAAAAAAAATTAACTAAAAAAATTAGCCAGGCATGGTGGTGCCCACCTACAGTCCCAGGTACTTGGGAGACTGAGGCAGGAGGATGGCTTGAGCCCAGGAGGTGTAGGCTGCAGTGGGCCGTGATTGTGCCACTGCACTCCAACCTGGACAACGGAGTGAGACTCCATCTCAAAAAACGAAAGGACAAAATCCTTGGCCATTAGGATATGTCCAACAAAACAGAATTGTTTTGAGTATGACAACATGAACACCTTCAATTTCCTTATTTTAATAACAGTGAAAAGAGAAGTTATGCAGTGATATAAAAGACCTGAATGGATTGCTTCATAAAGTTCCCTGGCTTGATAATAGGACTCAAAGGATTCCTCAATTCACACTGGAGAGATGAAGAATTACCAGGGGTGAGAGTAGTGTCAATGGTGACCCTGTTCTGATTTAGACAGAATTGAGCATGGCTTTAAGAAAAATAAACTTTTTCTCTCCTTTATCCCAGTTTAGAAAGTAGCAGAAGATGAGGCATCTGAGAGAAACCATTTCCTAGTTATTAGGCTAAAAAACTTGAATTTTATTCTGAAGCGGGCAATGGAGAGTATTTTAAGTAGGGGAATAACAATCAAATTTATGTTTTTTTTTTTTAAAGTCATTTTAGTGGCAACCTGGCAGATGATCTGGAGAGGAGTAACACTGGACATAGAGATGCAGATGGAGCCTGATGTAAGTGCAGAGCCTCAATGCTCAATAGAGCAGCAGTAGGGAGAATGAAAGGGAGTATTTCTGAGGTAGAATTGGCAGGACTTAGTAACAGACTAGATAAGAAATATGGAAGAGAAGAGACAGAGATGACCACCTACTAGAATTAGGGCTTGGATGACTTGTTGGAGCCATTATGTCATTTTCCAAGAAGGAGGAAAGAGGATACCCATTTGTATATGTGGAGTTCTAAACTAAAAAAAGGAGATAATAAAAACTGATGGCAAACTCAGAAGCTGAGATTACAATTTCAGTTGGAAATATATATGTGACCATATCCCCCCACACACATATTTAGCAAGAAAAGAAAATGTTCAGTTTGGGGAGAAAATGATGTCTATCTTAAGAATGTGCACTGTCATCTAAAACAGGGTATCTCAAAGAGATTATGCTCTTAGCAACACACTGAATCTTCACTTTCAATCCGTTTTTTATAAAAACGGTCAAGATACACTGCAAAGAAAATTACTAGCTTAACAGTGCTTATTACTGACTGCATTCATCACTGGAGTTAGAAGTTAGGAAATTAGCATGTGTTAATTAAATTATGAGCCTGCACATTAGTGACAACCCCAGAGAAACTGATTCTTAGGTTTTATATTGCCTTCTCTACTCACCACAAACTGCATTTAGCTGTGACAGGGCTGCTTCTACATCAACTCAGCCCATGATAGAGAAGCCTACATGACTACAGCTCTTTGAGGGCCAGGTCACTGGATCCATGACTTAAAATCCTACCACTGAACCCAGAAAGTGTGAGATTTAAGGCTGAAAAGAGCTTAAAGTTAAAACAACTTGATTCAGCATATTAATCAGCAATGCTCCAATAATGAAGTATTTTTTCTACCAGCAAACTGAAATGTAGTCAACAATCCTTTCAATACTAGCAACTAACATCTTCTAAAGTCTGACTGAATTGTTGGCATAATCAACCAATATAAATTTCTTACCTTTGCAATGGGTAGACAAGAAATTAGATACACAAAAAAAATGGTCTTTACAATTGTGTTAAGGAAAATCCTATACTTAACAATGAATTATAAACTATGCTAAGTGCTAAATGGTAAGAAGTAGACATAGAGGGGCAAGGGCACACTACAGGTTCAACGATCTGCAAAAAAGATTCTGGATAAAATGTTACCTATTACCTCAGGGATATCAATCTGCAGCAAAGCTGACTGGGGAGGGTTGGAAGACAGAGGGATGTTGCCAAGGAAGACCTGAATTAAGGCACAAAGACTGGCTAGGAATGTACTACATTGATACGGATGTGTGATGAGTCCTTATTCTAGAAAGGTAACAGATCACATACTCCATTTAAGAATTACATGCAATCAGTTCTGAAAAATGCAGCTGAGTGCAAATTCAGGCGTAGGACCACACAGCTGTTTCATCTGATATCCATCTCCTACTGCTTAGAAAAATAGTAACTGTTATATGACTCTTCTAGGTTTCTTTTTCTTTTTAAGGAAACTGCCAAGTCTCTCAATAGCAATTCATTCCAGTGTTGGACAATCTTTTAAAAGAAAAAAAAATATTTTTAAACACAACCTTTTTGGCAATTACACTTCTTTATTTTCTTTAAATTAATATTGAATGGCTACTTGCTATGTGCCAAGCACTGTTCTAGCCACTAGGGATATAGTTATAAATAAGACAAATTCTGCACTCGTAGAGCTTCTTCTTGTATGGAACATAAAAGAATAAGTAAACAAATATGCATATAATTCCAGGTTGTAAAAAAGATTACACAGAAAAATGCAATAGAGTTTTTAAAAATACTAAAAAATAGTGAGGGAAAATAGTTAACATCTGAGCAGAGCTGAATAAAGGAGTAACCCATGAGAAAATCTGGAGTGCCCTAGTGAAAACAGAACACCAAAATCCCCCAAGCTTAATGTGTTTGAGGAACAGCAGAAAAGCCACGGTTTCCAGAGTCAGTAACTCAAGTAGAAACTGACAGATGAGGATGACAGAAACAGGCAGGATTAAGAACATGTAGTGTAGGGTCCAGTCCCACAGGGTCGGTGGGTTTTTCTCCCCGTGTGCAGAGACGAGAGATTGTAGGAATAAAGACACAAGACAAAGAGATAAAAGAAAAGACAGTTGGGCCCAGGTGGTAGGACCACTACCACCAAGACGCAGAGACCGGTAGTGGCCCCAAATGCCAGGCTGCGCTGATTCTTATTGGATACAAGACAAAGGGGCAGGGTAAGGAGTGTGAGCCATCTCTAATAATTGACAAGGTCACATGAGTCATGTGTCCACTGGACAGGGGGCCCTGGTAGCTGAGGCAGAGAGAAAGAGAGGAGAATAAGAGAGACAGCTTACGCCATTGTTTCTGCATATCAGGGACTTTTAGTACTACTGTCTAAAAGGCAGAACTGGGTGTACAGGATGGAACGTGAAGATGGACTAGGAGTGTGACCACTGAAGCACAGCATCACAGGGAGATGGTTAGGCCTCCGGATAACTGCAAGAGGTGGAGGAGTACAGTCTTCTCTAAACTCCTCCGGGGAAAGGCAGACTCCCTTTCCTGGTCTGCTAAGTAGCAGGTGTTTTTCCTTGACACTGATGCTACTGCTAGACCATGGTCTGCTTGGCAACAGGCGTCTTCCCAGACACTGGCGTTACCGCTAGACCAAGGAGCCCTCTGGTGGTCCTTCCGGGCATAACAGAAGGCTTGCACTCCTGTCTTCTGGTTACTTCTCACCGTGTCCCTTCAGCTCCTATCCTTGTACGGCCTAGTTTTTCCTAGGTCATGATTGTAAAGCGAGGATTATTATAATATTGGAGTAAAGAGTAATTGCTACAAACTAATGATTAATGATATTCATATATAATCATCTATATTATTTATATCTAGTATAACTATTCTTATTTTATATATTTTATTATACTGGAATAGTTCGTGCCCTCAGTCTCTTGCCTCAGCACCTGGGTGGCTTGCTGCCCACAATGTAGGGGCTACAAAATAGGCCACAATTAGGGGTGTGGATTTTAGTTAATTGAGATGGGAAGTTACTGGAGATATTTCAGCAAGAGAGTGAGTGATCCATGTTTTAAAACATCAGTCTAGCTGCTGTGTGGAGAACAAAATGTAAGGGAGCCAAGCACAGAAGCTGGAAGACCAGTTGAAACGGCTACTACAGCTGTCTAGGTAGGAGTGGTCAGATTCTGGATGTACAGCCAGGAAAACACAACGATGGGATGGCTGTGGAGTACAAGGCAAAGAGAAGAATCAAGGGTAACTCTCAGGTTTTTGTTTGAATAAATTAGATGAATGGAGGTGTCTAACTGAAATGAGGAAGACTGAGAGAGAAGCACTTTGAGGGGTAAGCAGAAATCAGGAGACTGGCTCTGGCTATTGATGCCTGATATACATTTAAGTGGAGATGACAAGCAGGCAGTTGGACATAAAAGTCTGGGGTTTATAGGAAAGGTCCAGGTTGAGAATATAAATGTAGAAGTCAGCAACTTCTACATGTTATTTAAGCCACGACATTGGGTATTACCTTGGGATGAGGGTAGACAGAGGAGACGGCCAGGGGTAATAAGCTCAGGGACTGGCAATATTTACACAGGTCAGGAAGAAGATCAAAGAATAATGAAGACAACAGAGACTAGTTGACGGAGGAGGAAAATTGGGGACAAATGGTGTCCAAGTAAAGAAAATGAGAAGAAAGAAGTGATCAATAAGTCAAATGCTACTGAAAGGCTAAGTAATATAAAAAAACTATTGAAATCTGGTAAGAGATCAGAGCAGAGAAATGGTGCTGGCAATAGCTGAAAAAGGTACCTTGGCAGGCAGATTATATATATATATATACCATTACTTTAATTACTAATTAAAAGACTCACTAAATATATGTATGTATATATACTATATATACACATATATAGTCTTTTAATTAGTAATTAAAGTAATAGTACAAAAGTAATCAGTGTCTGTGATACCACTGTGTTACATGATGCATAGTTTAAAAAAGCAAATAATCTGAAACTTTAAGGGTTACTCCATGAAAGACAAAAATAAGTTTCTAAAATTGTGATACAATTCACACACTATAAAATTCACTATTTAAAAATATGCCAATTCAGGGGTTCTTAGTATACTCACAAGGTTATACAACCATCACCACTGTCTAATTCTAGAATACATGCATACCCTCAAAAAGAAACTCCATACCCATTAGCAGTCACATCTTATTCCTGTCCCCTATCCCCTGGCAGCCAACAATCTCCTTTCTGTCTTTATGGATTTGCCTATTCTGGACATTTCAAACAAATGCAGTCATACTATATATGGCCTTTTGTGATTGGCTTCTTTCACTTAGCACATTTTCAAGATTCATCCATATTGTAGTATGTATCAATACTTTATTCTAACAGTCAAATTATATTCCATTGTATAGATATATCACATTGTGTTTATCCATTCCTCAGCTGACAGACTGTTTCTACCTTTAGGCCATTATGATAACTGTGTTATGAACATTTGTGTGCCAAGATTTCCCGTGGACACACATTTTCAATTCTCTTGGGTATATACCTAGGAGTGGAACTGCTGGGTCATATGGTTAACTTTACGTTGAATTTTCTGAGGAACTGTCAAACTGTTTCCAAGAGTGCCACCACATTTTACATCCGTTAGCGATATATGAAGATTCTGATTTATCCGTATTTACACCAAAACAGGTTATTTTCCTTTTTTCCCCCTTTATTACAGCAATCTTAGTGGACGTGAAGCGGTTTCTCATTGTTGTTTTACTTTGCATTTCTCTAATGACTGATGATGTTGCGTATCTTTCCATGTGCTACGGGCTATTTGTACATCTTCTACGGAGAAATGTCCATTTACATCTTCTGCCCTTTTAAAAACTAGGTTGCTGTCTTTTTATTACTGAGTTGTAAAATTCTTTATATAGTCTAGATGCTAGACCCTTATCAGATATATGATTTGAAAATGTTTTCTCTCATTCTGCGGATTTCTTTTTTCACTTTCTTGATAGTGGCCTTTGACACACACATACCTTTTATTTTATAATGAGTTTTGAGATCCTAATAGGATCAGTTTGCAAAACAGTATTAAAAGGCCAGCACCTTGTTTCATTAAACAAACACATACAATTATAGTAATGTCATAAAACCGTTCATCTTCCTTGTCAAAGCTAGATAACGGCACAAGCATATCATCTGGAAGTCTGGCAAGCTAAGGTATCTTCCAGTAGAGTAAAAGAGGAGACACCTAAGGACATGTGGTTGGTAGGTGACAAAGCCAAGGCTACAGCCTAGGTCTTTCACCTCACAACAGATGTTCATCCCACTACTATGTTAGCTAGCACATTAGTTAGCACTAGACACACTGTGGTATGGGAAGCAATGTGCTGAGTAAAGAAAGAGCACTGGATTAAGTACTGGGGAAGCCAGGTTCTGTAAGTGTTACTAATTCACTGTGTGGTCTTGGGCAAGTTGCTTTGCTTGTGTCCATGTCTACAAAATGAGGCTGAAGCATCAGATGAGTTTCAGGGCCTCTTCATTAAAAACATTTTAAAGAAACCACCATTAAGCAGAATAGCTTTTAAAAACAAAACAAAACAAAAACCTTAAAATGTCAGAACCAGAAGAGACTTAAAAAAATCATTTAAGCCAGTAGTTCTCAACCTGGAAGTAACTGTTAAAATGCAGAGGTAATAGAGACATGTGAAGAAAAATGCAGATATTCAGGCCTAAGAAAAGGTCCAAAAATCTGTTAATTTTAACTAATTCTCAAAGGAGTCTGATGTAAACAGATTAAAGCTGTTCTTTACGATCAGGCTGACAGGCTAGCCAGGAGACAGAAATCCAGGTATAAGGCTAAAAGGGTCCAGACAATAGCTTCTGGAAAGCATGGTTTAACACCACATATCAACTTTAATAGCCAAAACAAATTAAGCAAGCAGCTTTTCTTTATAACTGCCAGGCAGAAGAAAATGCTTTGATGTATTTGGGGCAAAATAACACACTGCAATGATCTAAGTCAAGTTATTCCGTGATGGAGGCGGAAAGATTATATTTGCATACTTATTTTTAAGATCAGGAAACAAGAATTGCTGTGTTCTTAAAGTCAGTTTCATAAGAGTAGAAATTCACATCTGCTTAGGGAAAACTAGGAGCATATTTGCATCTCTTTATTGCACTTCTTTATGGCAAGTAAAACTACAGCTGCAGAAATAAAATAAAAACCCGCCCCGCCAAAATCAAGACACATCAAATTAAATAAATTATATTAGGCTAGGTGTGGTGGTGCACGCTTGTAAACCCCGCACTTTGGGAGGTCAAGGCCATTGGATCACCTGAGGTCAGGAGTTCGAGACCAGCCTGGCCAACACAGTGAAACCCTGTCTCTACTGAATATACAAAAATTAGCTGGGCATGGAGGCACATGCCTGTAATCCCAGCTACTGGAGAGACTGAGGCAGGAGAATTGCTTGAACCTGGGAGGTGGGGTGCAGTGAGCAGAGATTGTGACAAATTGAGACTCTGTCTTAAAAAAAAAAAAAAGAAATTATATTAAAGGTAATGGCCTCATTCCCACAAAACAAAAGTCTATTAGTTCAGATCCTGCTCCAGAGAATAACACTTTTTTCCCCAAGTTCTCTCCCACAGTACCCTCAGTCTTCAAACAATTAGAGGCACCATCCTCTAAAGCTGATTCTGAAGACTGAGGTGACAGATCTCAAGTTGTTTCTGTGCGAAATTCAATGCTAAAAGTACTTATCCTGTGTTGATCACTATAGAGAAGCACTCACAGGAAAAGGGGCAAATACAAATTGGTGAAATAATACAAGATAGTATGTCATATTAAGTGACAGTTTAATTCCCATGTGCAGTGTAAGTACTAGAGGAATTCAGAGAGGGAACAGTTCAATATAAGGCTGAAAATCAAGTTTTCCAAGAAAAAGCACTCAAGCAGCTCTTGACTATTTTGTCTCTTCTGTCCCTCACTTATTGGATCTTTCAAGCACTCTTTTGTGAGACCTTTTATCTATTTCTGCTACTCATGTTGGGGTTCTCATCACCTTGTCATTCTATTTTTACCACAGACAGCCCCGCACAAAGAACATTTACTTCTAGTAGATTCCAAAGGACAGGGAACAGAGCTGGGTGTGGTGGCTCATGCCTGTAATTTCAGTACTTTTGGGAGGCTGAGGTGGGCAGATCACTTGAGGCCAGGGGTTCAAGATTAGTCTAGGTAACACAGTGAGACCTTGTCTCTACCAAAAAAAATAGTAAAATAAAAAGGGCAGAGGAAACCAAACAAAAAAACCCAAAGAACATTTACCAGCACTATACAATGTGATCCTTACTATAACACGTATGAATGCCCACAATATTTACATAAGGAAATTTCAATTCAGCAATATCACACAACTTATCCAAGGTCATGTGGCTTTTATTAGGTAGGTGCAAAAGTTATCGTGGTTTTTGCCATTACTTTCAATGGCAAAAACAGCAATTACTTTTGCACAAACCTAATAACATGCTGCACTAAAACTCAAATTTGTCTCTTTTTATTATATATTATACACTACTGTGTATATAGCCTTATTAAGAAGTCTTCTAATTTCTCTCTCTCCAAACCATCTGACTAGTTTTCCTAAAAACCACTTTACACAGTCTCAAAACCCTTCAACAGCTTTCTTCTCCTACTTCAAGCAATCCATGGCCTCCCTAATCGGATTCTATCTACTTGTCACTACAGTTCCTTTAGAGAGCCTTCTAGTCAACTCAATAACTGAGAAACATTAAACACCATCATATCTCCATCTTCACTCAAGGAGACTTTTTTACCTGGCATGTCTTTCCTTTCTCCCCCCAAATAAGGTGCCAGTTTCACTCTCAGGAATGAGGCCTTTCCTTGAGGCTCTTACTCTTCTTTTTTTTTTTTTTTCCGAGATGGATTTCCCTCTCGTTGCCCAGGCTGGAGTGCAATGGAGTGATCTTGGCTCACTGCAACCTCCACCTCCCAGGTTCAAGCGGTTCTCCTGCCTCAGCCTCCCAAGTAGCTGGGAGTACAGGCATGCGCCACCACGCTCGGCTAATTTTTAGTAGAGACAGGGTTTCTCCATGTTGGTCTGGCTGGTCTTGAACTTCCGACCTCAGGTGACCCGCCTGCCTTGGCCTCCAAAAGAGCTGGGATTACAGGTGTGACCCACCATGCCTGGCCGAGGCTCTTACTCTTATCAATAAGCTTGCAGGGATCACTCTCTCTCTCTCATTTGAACTTCTCTAACAAGTACACACTTGCGCGAATATACCATATACTTCCTTAAATAGATTCAATTACCCCATCTTCTATATTCAGCAGTTCTGAGTGCTCTCTGATATTAGGATTCTTGATTTACTCCTCCACCATCACACATTTGTACTGGACACTACAGGTAATGCAGATCATTAACGTGTACTGTCTTACTTGGTTCTTCCCAAAACCCCATGATACAGGTGCCAGAGATTCTAAAATTCCAAATGAAGAAACGTTAATTGACTTGCCAGTCTTCATACTGCTTGGAAGTAGCAGAAATACTTCAAAGCTGAAATCTTACGATCCCCAAATCCAGATTCTTTCAATAACACAATGGTGCCATATACACTATTCCATAATAATAGTATTCCATACTGCCTTAGCAGAATGCCCATACTTAATGTTTGCTGATGATAATCCCACTGCAAGGAAGAGCAAGAGCAGTTAGTGGGCCAGGTAAGCCCAGGTTGTGAGGTGCTTACCCAGGAAGAGGGAAGGATTTGTGTACACAAATGACCATCAATTCCCCATACTCTCATGTCTTGAAGCAATTTACCATCCCAACCTCCAGAATATGTTTCTGTATCTTAAAGTTTGAGTGTGAGGCCAGGTGCATGGTGACTCATGCCTGTAATCCCAGCACTTTGGGGAGCTGAGATGGGAGGATCACTTGAGGCCCAGGAATTTGACACCATCCAGGGCAACACAGTAAGACCCTGACTCTACAGAAAAGTTAAAAGCAAAAAAATTAACCAGGCGTGGTGGTGCACATTTGCAGCCCCAACTACTCAGGAGGCTGGGGTGGGAAGATCACCTGAGCCTCGGAGTTCAAGGCTGCAGTGAGCTAAGATCCATTCTGGGCAATGGAGTGAGACCCCTCACAAGAGAAGTGTGTGAGAACCATGTCTTTCAAAACCAATGACACTCAAAAAGACAAGTAAAAAGACCTGGATCTGAACCCCTCAACATAATCAAGTTTTCATTTCTTAAGCACCTATCATGTGTTATGCAAAGGGAAGTCTGAAAGCTGTTTTCAATTAAATTCAAAACTCCTGTTTACTATAGTAAAGACACCATGCTTAACAATTCTCATCAAACCAGCCCAAGGCCCTACAATGAGAGAACTGGAAGGGAATTTAGGGTTAAGTCCCTCATTTTAAGGCTAAATCTCTCACTTTGCAGATGAGCAAATAGAGAGAGAGCAAGCATATTTCAAGGTCACAAAGCTAATTAGAGGCAAAATCAACACTAGGACGAAGTTCTCCATCCATCTGTTTCTTCCAAGATGCTGTGCAAAGAGCAAGAAGGGCCAACCCAGGGACAGTTTTCCTTTTTTTCTTTTCTTTTAAGCCTTTGTTGCTAGGACTGCAGTTAAAAAAAAAAAAAAATTGGATGAGCAGAGGAGGAAAGGGACAAGCGTGAGCGGGCAGCAGTGCACTTGGTAGCAAACAGGGAGGTAAAGGGGAGAGAGGAGAGGGCGGGGAAAAACAACAGAAAGAAAGAAAAATCTTAAAAGCTTCTTGTCAGCCCAGTAGAAGAATCAATACTCAAATATTTTAAGTATTCGCCTATCATGATAAAATGCCTAAAAACTTAAGTAAGCAAAAGGATAAGAACCACTTTGGAATCTGTAGCAGCACGCAAGGGTGATGGTGGTAGGGAGTTTCGAGGATATCGATTCTTGAATCCTTGGGCTTCCGTTTTCAGCGTCTGTGAAATGGGCACTGGCAACAGTGCACCCAGCACCCCAGGGGAAAAGCGATGGACACGATTAAGTATAGGAAGAACCAAATTACCGAAAAAGCTGTGGCGACCAGGACCAGAACACTTGCGAGAAGCGAAGAAGTCCTAAAGAGGAGAGGGTTCAGATTTGAAGTGTGATGAGGGCAGGCTACAAGCGTGCGTAGGGTTGTCATAGCGGTCACACAAGGGCTCCCCTCGAAAGGCCGTAGAAAATAAGGGAGACGGGGATGGGAAGGTGGGCTCGCCGCCTCCCAGGCCTCCCCGGGATTCAACTTTTCCCAAGAACCGGCTCCTCACCTTATCCAACAAGCCGCTACGGCCACTGCCTGTCCCGCAGTTGGAACCACCGCCAGCCCCACTATTGCCTCCGAGACCACCGCTTCTCCCGCCCTGTGTAGCTGCCGCCGCCATGTTGTGCGCCTCTGCGTCTCCCTCCCCTCCGACTTGTCTGAAGCCGATTGGCTAGAGCTGACAGCGTGACGCGCCACGCGGAGTCAATCGGGATCCGTAGTTTGGGGCTTGCTGGCGCGAGGTAGTCAGAGGACGTGGCCGCGGGGCTTGCTGGGACTTGTAGTTAGACGTCCTGGCTGTCGGTTGCCGCCTACACTGTCTGCCGTCGCGTCGCAGTTACTAAGGCGTGGGAAAGGTAGCGGCAGGCACCACCGTGGAGCGGCTCCGAGATCCCCGGGAGGGTCGCAGGCGCGCATCCCTCCTGACTGGGACTTCGCCTCCGCAGACCCATCGGAGGCTGAAGCGACGCCGGAGGCAGGTGCGACTAAAAACTTAGTTTCCGAGTTTGTCTTTCTCAGGCCCAGGTGTGGAGTTTCCGAAGGAGTGGGCAGGAGCCCGTCCTTCATCCTTTTCTAGCCTGGTTGTGGCACTTACTGATTATTTTCTCAAGCAGCTGTCATTTTAGCTGTTAGTAATGTTTTCGTGTTACGGAGAACTCACATTTACTGAGTGCCTACTGTCTGCCAGGCAGTATCCTATGTGCACTTCCAGCCATTTTCTCTCTCACTGAGTCCCGCAACATCCCTGTTAGGTGAGGAGGAAACTAAAGAACCTACCCAAAGCCAGATAGCATGTATCTGAACTCGGTTTTCAAGCCGGCATTAAAAAAATCAATATATATTCCTTCTGACACTCTGCGTTTACGGTTTTAGGATGTAGTAGGAGTCTACATTTTAATTAATAATTTTTTTCACAAATATATATTGAGCACCAATATTGTACTGATGGATACAAGGGATCAAGATAGACCTGGTTGCTACTCTGGTGGAACTACTCCATGACAGAGTTATCAAATAGCAGAATTGTATTATACTATGCTCTATTAGATTGTATTGTTTTTTAATTCCTATATATCCCCCATAAGCATCTAAATAATTAAATAATTTTGAGTTGCTTACTATGTAGCAGGCCCTATTCTAGTCACCAGGGATATGTTCCTGAATAAAATAGACAAAAACTTGTCTTGGGGAAGCCAAAATTCATGTGAAAATAATTATTATCTAGGCCGGGCATGGTGGCTCACGTTTGTAATCCCAGCCGAGGCGGGCGGATCACCTGAGGTCAGGAGTTTAAGACCAGCATAGCCAACATGGTGAAACCCCGTCTCTATGAAAAATACAAAAATTAGCCGGGCGTGGTAGCGGGTGCCTATAATCCCAGCTACTTGGGAGGCTGAGGCAGGAGAATTGCTTGAATCTGGGAGGCACAGGTTGCAGTGAGCTGAGATCAGAAAGAAAAGAAAATAATTATCAGTAAATAACTAAATTATTACTAAAAAGAAAATAATTTTCACTATATAACAATAACATAAGATGACATTTCATTACCTCTCTGAAGCAATCCCTGGACACTCTAGTCAGATGCCGCTGTAGCTTGTTGCCATTTATCTTTTACAACTTATTTTTCTTTTATTTAAAAGAAAATGAGATGATATACCATTGCCCTAGTCACTTTTTTTTTTTTTTTTTTGAGACAGAGTCTCACTCTGTCACCCAGGCTGGAGTGCAGTGGTGGGATCTTGGCTCACTGCAACCTCCGCCTCCTAAGTTCAAGCAGTTCTTGTGCCTCAGTCTCCCAAGCTGTAGTCTCTGTAGCTGGGACTACAGACACATGCCACCATGCCTGGCCAATTTTTGTATTTGTAGTAGAGAAAGATTTTGCCATGTTGGACAGCCTGGTCTTGAATTCATGACCTCAAGTGATCCATCTGCTTCGGCCTCCCAAAGTGTTGGGATTACAGGTACAAACCACTGTGCCAGGCCAACTTCTCATCTTTCAAGATCCAGCTCTAATGCCACCTACCCTGTGAAACTATCCCTGATACTTGCTTCTTCTTTCTTCACCCACTGCATGAAGTGCTCCTGTGGCATTTTGTTCATGGGTTGGGTTAGTTCAATTAACACTCATTGAGACTTTTCCTTCAGTAAGCCAGGTCCTGTGTAAGATGCAGGATAAAGAGATAAGTAGGACCCAGGCCTGACCTGATCTTGGAGAGATACTCACAGCCTGGTAGTGAGGTGGGGAACAGACAAGGAAGCAGGCATTATATTACAGTGTGGTATAGTGCCTGTATTAGTCCATTTTCACACTGCTATAAAGAATTGCCCAAGACTGGGTAATTTATAAAGGAAAGAGGTTTAATTGATTCAACATGGGTTCTTTTCTATTTCCCTAAGTATTGACTGGTCTGAGAAATAAAGGGAAAGGGTACAAAAGAGAGAAATTTTAAAACTGGGTGTCCGAGGGAGACATCACATGTCGGCAGATTCTGTGATGCTCCCTGAGCCGTAAAACCAACAAGTTTTTTATTAGCGATTTTCAAAAGGGGAGGGAGTGTACGAATAGGGTGTAGGTCACAGAGATCACATGCTTCACAAAGTAATAAAATATCACAAAGCATAACTTGGACTTGGGAAGGGGAACATCACACACCGGGGCCTATCATGGGGAGGGGGGAGGGGGGAGGGATTGCATTGGGAGTTATACATGATATAAATGATGAATTGATGGGTGCTGACGAGTTGATGGGTGCAGCACACCAACATGGCACAAGTATACATATGTAACAAACCTGCACGTTATGCACATGTACCCTAGAACTTAAAGTATAAAAAAAAATAAATAAATAAATAAATAAATAAAATAAAATAAAATATCACAAAGCAAATGGAGGCAAATGGAGCAAATGGAGATCACAGGACCACAGGATGGGGCAAAATTAAAATTGTTAATGAAGTTTTGGGCATGCATTGTCATTGATAACATGTTTATCAGGAGACAGGGTTTGAGAGCAGACAACCGGTCTGACCAAACTTGATTAGGCAGGAATTTCCTCATCCTAATAAGCCTGGGAGTGCTACGGGAGACCAGGGCTTATTTCATCCCTTTGTCTACTATCGTAAAAGACAGCCATCCCCAAAGTGGCCATTTTAGAGGCCTCCCCTCAGGGACGCATTCTCTTTCTCAGGGATGTTCCTTGCTTAGAAAAAGAATTAAGTGATAGTTCTCCTATATGCTTTTGAAAGAAGAGAAATATGGCTCTGTTCCGCTTGGCTCACAGGCAGTCAGAGTTTAAAGTTATCTCCCTTGTTCCCTGAACATTGCTGTCATTCTGTTCTTTTTTCAAGGTGCCCAGATTTCATCTTGTTCAAACACATATGCTCTATAATTTGTGCAGTTAACACAATCATCACAGGGTCCTGAGGTGACATACATCCTCCTCAGCTGACGAAGATGACAGGATTAAGAGATTAAAGACAGGCATAGGAAATCACAAGGGTATTGATTGGGGAAGTGATAAGTGTCCATGAAATCTTCACAATTTATTTTCAGAGATTGCAGTAAAGACAGCCATAAGAAATTATAAGAGTATTCATTTGGGGAACTAATAAATGTCCATGAAATCTTCACAATTTATGTTCTTCTATCATGGCCTCAGCCAGTCCCTCTGTTCGGGGTCCCTGACTTCCTGCAACAAACTCACAGTTCCGCATGGCTGGAGAGGCCTCAGGAAATTTACAATCATGGCAGAA
Source organism: Rhinopithecus roxellana (assembly GCF_007565055.1). Lineage (NCBI taxonomy): Eukaryota > Metazoa > Chordata > Mammalia > Primates > Cercopithecidae > Rhinopithecus > Rhinopithecus roxellana. The sequence goes on from NC_044563.1 coordinate 57,248,111, forward strand.
AGGGAAGAGGCAGGTCTTACATGGTGGCAAGCAAGAGAGGGCAAGAGTGTGAAGGAGGAACGGTCAGACAGTTATAAACCCATCAGATCTCGTGAGAGCTCACTCACTATCATGAGAACAGCATGGGGGACCACCTCCATGATCCAGTCACTTCCTACCAGGTGTCTTCCTCAACACGTGGGGATTATGGAGATTACGGTGGTTACAGTTCAAGATGAAATTTGGGTGGGGACACAAAGCCCAACCATGTTAGTGCCTCCATTAAGAAGTGGGCTTGATGGCTGGACAGGGGGGCTCACGCGTGTAATCCCAACACTTTGGGAGGCTGAGTTGGGAGTTTGAGGCAGCCTGGGCAACATGGTGAAAACCCATCTCTATCAAAAATACAGAAATTTAGCTGGGCATGGTAGCACACATCTGTGGTCCAGCTACTTGGGAGGCTAAGGTGGGAGGATTGCTTGAGTCTGGGAGGTAGAAGTTGCAGTGAGCTGAGATCATGCCACTGCACTCCAGTCTGGGTAACAGAGTGAGACCTTGTCTCAAGAAAAAAAGAAAAAAAAAAGTAGGCATGAGGAGACTCAACCTAAGGAGAGGGAGATACAGGAAAGCTAATCTGTATGTAGCCAGGCAAGGAAGAGGGGCAGAAATGTGATAGGCCAAAGGAATGGAACAAGCAAAAATATGCGTTACTGCGTGTGTGTGTGTGTGTGTGTGTGTATGTGTGTGTGTGTGTGAGAGAGAGAGAGAGAGAGAGAGAGAGAGAGAGAGAGAGAGAGACAGGGAGACAGAAAGAGAGAATGTTTGTTTTGGAGGAAGCACTACAGTCAGATTGGCATTAGTTGTGTCAAGTTTGAGATAGAGACCAGAGGTAACTAAAGCTAACCAGGAAGTCAGCCTCCAAGTCTGGAACTTTGACCTTTTTTTCTACTGTATAAAGTTCTTACTTGTCTTAGATAATGTAACCTAGGGGTTATGTGCCCTTCTTGGCCCATTAGTTGTAGATCCACACCTTCTCACCTAATATTCCTAATAGGGAACTGGAATTTCTACGATAGCATCCAGGTCTGCATGCCTCCTACAAGCTTGAGTGTGAGTCATCTTTTGTATTATATGTATGGCAATATCTTTTCCCGGACTGTGTCTTATCTTTAACTTTGACTTTGCTATTTTTATCTGGCAGAAATTTATTTTGTGTAAATAATCATGTAAACGATCCCTTCCTTTCAGATTTGTGCTTCATGTGTCTGATTTAAGCACTCCAGCCATACCCCACTATCATAATTATATTCTCCTATACCACCTTCCCATCTATGTCTTGTCTTTATCTCCGTCTCTGTATCTCTATCTATCTATTTCTTGGATCTTTAGTCCTATAGGCAAGGACTAAAGGCAAGACAAATTTTGGAGTAGAAGGCTCACAGTAGAATATAATTAATGAGAAAGTTCAAGAGCTGTGAATAGCAGGCTAAGAAGGAATGTAATATTTATATTACAGGCAAAGAAACAAGTGAAGAAACAAAAAAAGAAGGAAGTCAAGGGGACATTCCCGAAGTCAAAGATCAAGTAAGTACTCTGGAGACCTGAAACCAGGTCACCATATTCTTTAAGTTACTGACGTCTTCTCCGACAGCCATCACACCTAACATTTTCCAGCCGGCAAATTACATCATATCTAACATTTTCCAGCCAGCAATTTACTCATTCATTCCTTCATTTACCTCTCTAGTGAATGTGTGTGATTGGTCATGAGAGAGAGTTCCTGAAAGACATATTGACGGAATATAAATTTGTCCCCATCCATCCATCTGTCCATTAATCTTCCAAACATATTTTTAGTGAGTTGTAGGCTCTATGCTACATGCTGGGATTACACAGCTGAATAAGGTAATTATAGGCCCCACAGCAGGTGAGAAGTTGATGAGGGGAGAGCAAACAATTATAATAAAGTCATAAGTACTATACTAGGCGAAGTATGCAGTGTTGTAGGAACACATAAGAAGAGCCTCCAACCCTTTGCAGGGAAGATCAGGGATCAGGAAACTCATAGTGCCCTGTGTTGGACCAAAGGAGGTACCAACATTCATTCATTTACTCCACAGATATTTATGGAATCTGTTATGTTAGGTGCTTTGTTAGGAATAAATTGATGACTACCACTGATATTGCCCTTTCCTAGGAAGGTTTTAGAGTCTAATTGATGGGGTGTGTGTGTAGCAGATATATGTATATATATTTTGGTCCTAGGAGTGCCATCATATCCTTCACTTGGCTCGCACGTCTATTGTGTGCTTCGTATGAGCTAAGTCCCAAGGGTGGAAGAGAGACAGTGAAGTAGATGTGTTTCCAGACTTGGAAATCCATAGTCCATTGAAGGTCCCCCTTCATGATCGTTAGTAATCTTATGAGGTCAGGCCATGAAAGAAATACTGATGAAAGACTTTACAGCTTAGCAAAAGCAGCAGTTATTTCCACTGGCAGGTTCAGTGAGGGCTTTGTGGAAGGGTTGGCATCTGGGTGGAGTCTGGAAAGATGCTTTTTTTCTATCCATTCTGTCCATTATTACCTAATTTATTTCTTACTGCAATTCTCGGAGGCACAGAATTTGTATTGTCATTTTACATGTGAGGAATCTGAGGCACAAAGAGGTAAAGTTATTTACCCATGGTCACTCAGCTTGATAGTAGAAACTAGAGTCAAATTTAAAAGTTGTTGCACTTCCTATTGCATCACTCTGTATTCATAGAATTTTTGTCACTGCCAGGAAACCTTCTCTCAGCATGCCTTGATCCGAGCTTTCCACATTGCTCTTTTTTTTTTTTTTTTTTTTTTTTTTGAGACGGAGTCTCACTGTGTCGCCCAGGCTGGAGTGCAGTGGCGCGATCTCGGCTCACTGCAAGCTCCGCCTCCTGGGTTCACGCCATTCTCCCGCCTCAGCCTCCGAGTAGCTGGGACTACAGGCGCCCACCACCACGCCCAGCTAGTTTTTTGTATTTTTAGTAGAGATGGGGTTTCACCATGTTAGCCAGGATGGTCTTGATCTCCTGACCTTGTGATCCGCCCGCCTCGGCCTCCCAAAGTGCTGGGATTACAGGCTTGAGCCACCGTGCCCGGCCTTTTTTTTCTTTTTTTTTTTTTTTTTTAATTGAACTCTTCCCAGACCCTTCGAATTGTGGTCTCATCTCACATACCTTTTGTGGCCTCCCTTCCCCTGGCCAGCGGCTTGCAGGTTCCCCAATCTCTGCTACCTCAAATTGCATGAATCTATCTCAGCACATATTTGGAAATGCCTAGATCACTTTAAGGACAAATTTTAAGAGCTTGAGGTTAAAGAAACTTAATCTTTGAGGTGGTCTTGGAGCTGAATCATAAAGGATGAGATCAACCAGGTGAACAAGATGGAGAAGGGGGTTTTAGGCTGAAGGAACACCAAGAACAGAGGCAGGGAGGGCTACATGTGAATGATCTGTTTTGGGAGTGGAAGATGACACTGTGAGCCTGAATGGGTAAAACTAACTGGAGCTGGAAAGGTTAGGACATAGGACTCCAAGGACTTTCAAGAACAGGCTTAGGCATCTGACCTTCATGTTTAGTGGGAACCCAGTCAGAAAACTGTTGTACTATTCTAGGTGGGAGACGATGAATGATTTAATGAAAGCAGTGGAGATGGAGAAAAATAGACCACTGGAACAGTATTTCCGAGCTCAAATTGTCATGACTCAGTGACCTGTTAGATATATGGGATAAGAAAAGAGGAGCTGGGACTAGTATGTTCACGTTGCATTGAGTGGTGCTGTGCATCTTCAAGACAAAAGGAAATGTGTGTTATTGAATTTGAAAATCCCAGTAGTCAGAGTTTTTTTATTGAATGGGACTTATTGTTTAAATTTCCACACCATGAAAATAGAAGATCAGGCTGGGTGTGTTGGCTCATGCCTGTAGTCTCAGCACTTTGGGAGGCCAAGGTGGGTGGATGGCTTGAGCCCAGGAGTTTGAGACCAGTCTGGGCAATATGGTGAAACCCTGTCCTTACAAAAAATACAAAAATTAGCCAGGCATGGTGGCGTGTGCCTATAGTCCCAGCTATTCAGGAGACTGAGGTAGAAGGATTATTTGAGTCCAGGAGGTTGAGGCTACAATGAGCCGTGATTGTGCCACTATACTGTAGCCTGGGTGACAAAGTGAGACGCTGTCTCAAAAGAAAAAAAAAAAGATCTATCAGAAAAAACAAATGTAGCCTGGAGTTGAATCTGGCTCTCAGGTGTTTGGTTTGGCCTGCACATTGTTTTAAAATGGCAAACTAGTTGCCAACCCTCAAATAGGAGATTTCATATATAAGGCAGACTTTCCTTGAAAAAAATGTGAAGATCTGGCAACAATGACTTAGGTTTCTGTATGGCAGCAATTGGTAAGAGCTGACTAGTTGCTGCCTCTATGAGCATGTGCACTCTCTCTCTCTCTCTGACACACACACACACTCCCTCCTTCTACTTTCTTCCCCTCGCCTCCAGCTTTCTTCACTCACTCACATGGCCTGCCCAACTCCTGTAACCATTTGTGTTTGCAAGTCCTGGGTAAAATGTAGGTTTTTCCAAGGTTTGACATCAGACTGTGGTGAACAATCTGTGAATGACAAATGGTAAGTGCAGTTGTGATTAGGGCTATCTATTCCTTTGAGGAACCGTTTTTATGCCTGTTTCTCTGAAGAGAATAATAATTTGATGAAGAAAAGACTGAGTCATACCCTAGTCAGAACTATATTCTCTTTCCAGCTTTTTTGCATGTGCATGCATGCACGGGTGCGCGCGCGCACACACACACACACACACACACACACACCCCTAAAGAATTTCTGACTCACTGTAAATTGGTATTGGCGAGTCTCTGGGAGCCACCCCATAGCAGATAGAAAATGGAAGGTTATTTCTTTTGTGCTCTTTTTATTCTCTAGGTGTTAGGGAAATGGAACACTCGGGATATTTGAGATCTGTCTCCCATCACAACTGTCCCTGAGGGAGCCTGCCCTCTCTCATCCTCAGTGAGGGAACTCCTCCCCTGGATGCTAGGTGCCCTTCTTCTTGCCTTCTCAGGGATGGCTTTGCAGGTCTGCCCATCTCTCTCCTGCATTGTCAGTCTTTCCTCCCCTACTGGCTCCTTCCTCTCAGGCTACAGATGTAGTCAAGCCTTTCTCATCCTGTTAATAGCATAGTAATGGAAAATGAGCAGCATGAGTTAGCCATGTGCCAGATACTAAGGCGTTTTCTCCTGTAATCATCAAAACAGCCCTATGAAGTAGGTGCACTTACTGTCTACATTTCACAGACGAAAAAGCCAAGGCATAGAAAAGTAACTTGCTCAAGGCCAGACAGCTAGTAAGTGGCATAGCTAGGATCTGAACCCATGCAATGAGCTTCCAGAATTTATTCTCGGTAGTGACTCTGTCTGCCAGGGCTAGGACTAGGGTGGAGGCCAAGTGCTGACACTGCATTTGCACAACTCTGAGAGAGAGCACATGTCCCCCAGGTGTTCCTTAGGCACCTTGCTCACCTTCCCCCAGCACTGGCCCTGATATCACCCATCTCTCAATTTTACCTTCCATCTCACTGCTGTCTTGCTTTTCTCCTCCCTTTCACAATCAAGTTTCTTGAAAAACCTGCTTATATTCACTTTTTGTATTCCCTCGCCTTCCATTCACTCTTTCATACATAAAGTCTGACTTTAACTCCACCCTTCTTCGAAACTGACCTCCTACTTTCTCATGGCCTATTTTCGGTCCTCACCTTGCCTGACTTCCCTGCCTCTTTCATAGAGTTTTCTCTTACCTTGGCTTACCTGGCAGCTCCCACTCTCCACCCCCCAGTTCTCCTACTTCTCTAAAATTATTTTCTTTTGTGGATCCTCCAGGGCCTTGTCCTCCTTTGTCCTCACATTTTTTTTTTTTTTTTAATATGGGGTCTCACTGTCACCCAGGCATGATCATGGCTCACTGCAGCCTGGACTCCTGGGCTTAAGCGATCCTCCCACTTCAGCCTCCTGAGTAGCTGAGACCACAGGCTTGTACCACCATGCTGGCTAATTTTTTAAATTTTTTGTAGAGATAGGGTCTCACTGTGTTGCCTAGGCTGTGTCCACACATGAAATGCTCATACTTCTAATTGGTCTTGCTCCTCTTTTTCTTTTCTGTTCCTCCCTTTCTCATTCCTTTTTTCCTGTCCATCCTTTTTTTTTTAATTCTTTAGTTTATTAACATGAACTCTCATCAGCTTATCCCTGGGTTGCTGCAATACTCCCCTACCTGCAATTCCAGTTGCCACTGGGAGCTGCTTTCACCTACTGTTATTTTTGTCAGATCTCTCTTTCTAAAGCACAGCTTGGATTATGGTTCTGTCCAGCTCAGAAATTATCCATAGCTTCCAGTCACCTACAAGATGAAGCCTGAGCTCCTAGCCTGGTACCCCAAGCCCTTTAGGAGCAGGCACCATCCTTCCTATCCAACTTTATTGTTCAAGACTACCAAACATACATCCCTCTCCTTCTTGGGTCACATTGTTTCTTTACTGTGCACAACTATGCCCCTCCTGTGGCCCTTGCTGTTTGGAATGTTTATCCTTCTGTCTATCAGAAAACTCAATTCATCCCTCAAATACTATCTATCCAGTTCAAGTCTCATTATTTGTACACTATTGTCTCTAAAATGTGAGCCCCTTCTCCGAACTCTGTTAAAACAAAGAAAACTTCTAGCACAGACTTAATATGTATCAGGCACTATCTTTCTCACTTATTTGTCTTTTAAGTTAGGTATTATAACCCCCATTTTGCAGGTGAGGAAACTGAAGTTCGGAGGAGTAGAGTAACTTGCCCAGTCACAGAGCAAGGAAAGACAGAGCCAGGATTCAAACCAAGTCTGTCTGAGCCCGAGGATCATGTTCTTTCTAGGGTTCTGTTGGGTTAGGATTGATTTGAACTGAAAAACCCAGGGTCTTGTTTCCCTCTTCATATAAACAGCCAGCCCATTTCTGAAGGAAGAGCAGTGGGGCCTCCAGGTGTCAGAGGCAGGGTGTGTGCAGGGTGTGGTGGTCCTGGTGGGCTCACGAGCTGCACTGGAGTAAGAGTGCTCCGCTGTGTCTTTTCACTCTTCTGCTTCCTTGCTTTCCTTGCCTGGCGCTCAGGGAGATGGCCTCCTCAGGAATCTACAAGCTGGATGATGGGAAGCCTTACCTGAACAACTGCTTTCCAGCCAGAAACCTGCTTCGTGTGCCAGAGGAAGGTCAGGTGACTTCTCAAGTTGATACCTTTTCCTCGTACCTAGCTCCTGCTTTAGACCATCTCACATCTACTTGTTCTTCTCCAACCCCTTCACTGCTGTTCCCTGCTCTACCCAGTCCTTCCCCCTCCAGTCCTGGTAGCCTCCATGGGACTTCTAAAGTGCACCTTTAACCACAGTGCCCCTTCTGTTCAGTAACTTCTCATTGCTAACTCTTTTAACTGGCATTCTGTGTCATTCTGAGTTTAACCTGCTCTTACCCTCTGCGACAACCCATTTCCTTCTTTATGCTCTATTCCACGGTGCTCGCTTTTCACATAGCTTTTTTATTTGCCCTGAATGTTCCAGCCCTCATTCTTGTTAGCCAAACTCTTCCCATCACACAAATCCCAGCTTTTTTTCTACTTCTTCCAGTAAGCCATGTCTGACTACCCTAGTCCTCAGCGCCTCTCCTCTCGTGAGCTGTCTTCCTGTCTGTATTTCTTATTTGGTGAGTGATTATAGTCTGCCAAACTCCTTAATAAAATGGCTTAAATTTGACTCTGCTAGGTAGATTTTCAAGTATTTATCTAGTTAAAAAATTCCCCAGAGCGGGGAATTGCCGTAATAAGAACCCTATAGGTGGAACACTAAGTATGGGTTCTCTGGATTGGATTAGTTGCTTTGAAAGGGTAGGGCAGGCCGGGTGCGGTGGCTCAAGCCTGTAATCCCAGCACTTTGGGAGGCCGAGACGGGCGGATCACGAGGTCGGGAGATCGAGACCATCCTGGCTAGCACGGTGAAACCCCGTCTCTACTAAAAAATACAAAAATCTAGCCGGGTGAGGTGGCGGGCGCCTGTAGTCCCAGCTACTCGGGAGGCTGAGAGAATGGCGTAAAACCCGGGAGGTGGAGCTTGCAGTGAGCTGAGATCCGGCCACTGCACTCCAGCCCGGGCAACAGAGCGAGACTCCGTCTCAAAAAAAAAAAAAAAAAAAAAAAAAAAAGAAAGGGTAGGGCAAAGGAGAAGTACACCTTGTTTACTCCAGATGTTGTAACTTGTTGGTCACTCTGTAGATGGAATATTGGAAGAACCTTCTCTTCCTGCCTGTCCTTTCTGCTTCTCTAGAGTGATTTTGTTTTTCACACAGAGACTTTCCCTGGCCACCTACCTATCAGACACCTTCAAAGGGAACTATCAGTATGAACTCATAGTTTATCTCTTTGTGTCTCTCTCTCTCTCTCTCTCTCTCTCTCTATCTATCTCTCACACACACACAGACACACATAGATGGATAGCTACAGAAATAAATATAGTTGTATATATCTATATGTCTTAGTGTACATATGTGTATTTCCCAGTCCACTAACAGCAATGACACCTCAGCAGCAAAAAGCATACCTAGTATCTACATCTTGGTTTCTAAATACCATTCTCCAATGAAAACAGCATGGGCTTCTTGGAGAAATAGCTGTTTGCAGGACTAGGGCAGAAAAAATACAAGTTGAGTTGGAGTATCTTGTGGTGCCAGAAGTAAAGAAGTGCTCAGAAAAATAATGGGGCATGTTGAAAGGACACAGCCGACTTGAAGGTGCTCCCAATCACCAAAGGTGGGACAGTTCGAGCAATGAAATAAATAATGGCGGAATTAGGTTGTAGATCATGGAACAACAAATATTCATGAGTCTACTAACGTAAATGAATACTTGAATATGTAAATATGTGGGGGAAACAAAATAGCTCTTTCTTTTCTTTTTTTGAGATGGAGTCTCTCTCTGTTGTCCAGGCTGGAGTGCAGCGGTGCAGTCTCGGCTCACTGCAACCTTTGCCTCCCAGGTTCAAGTGATTCTCCTGCCCAGCCTCCTGAGTAGTTGGAATTACAGGCACTTGCCACCATGCCCAGCTAATTTTTGTATTTTTTATAGAGATGGGGTTTCACCATGATGGCCAGGCTGGTCTCAAACTCCTGACCGCAAGTGATCCACCTGCCTCGGCCTCCCAAAGTGCTAGGATTACAGGCATGAGCCACCACTCCCAGCCAGCTCTTTCTTATAGTAGAATTCCAACTAGAAAATGTAGAAGGAATGAGGGAAATAGAAAGTCACTATTCAAACACTACAGTAATAATTTTTGTAGGTAAGAACCCTTATAGGATGTTGCATTAGAGTTCTTCAGAGAAATAGAACTGGTAGGAGATAAACAGGACTAGTAGGAGATAGGTAGGTGGGTAGACAGATTTTTTTTTCAAGGAATTGACTTCATGTGATTGTGGGGGATGCAAGTCTGAAATTTGTAGGGCAGGCTGGCAAGCTGGAAACCCCTGGGGAGGAGCTGAAGTTGTTGTGTTAAAGCAAAATTTCTTCTTCCTCTAGGAAACCTGTTTTGCTCTTAATGTCTTTCAATTCATTGGGTGAGGGCACCCACATTACCAAGGATAGTCTCTTTAACTTAACATCAACTTACTGTAAATACTTAATTACATCTACAAAATACCATCACAGCAACACCTAGATTAGTGTTTGATTGAATAACTGCATATTATAGCTTAGCAAAGTTGATGCATAAAATTAACCATCATGGATACTAGAATAAGTGGGTAAAAGTATGATGAGAAACAGGATATTTACATAGTCTCTTTTTTCTCCTGTTGATCTCCTGACATGCTCTGAGCCTTCCTTTCTGGCCTTGTTAGGGATTTTGGCACCAACTCAGGCTGAGGTCCCTAGCAGTCAGGGATATGAAGATAGGATAAAGTAGAAGCAAAGTCCATGCCCCAGATGAGGGCAGCCCTGGGAAATGGGGTAACTGGAGTTATCAGTCCCATAATGGAAATGGGAAATGGCTCATATGAGACACAGGACAGGAACTGCATCCAAGAAGCAGGATGGGCAGCTGTGCTGTATGAGCCGGGGCAAGTCCCTGAGGCAGGGATAGTCGGCTTTCCCAGAAGATAGCCAGTGGTTAGAGGCACAAAGCTCGTTCCCACAGCACCCTTTATATTATTATTATACTATTGTGTATAAGATGTTATATTATTATGACTCCTTTGAGTTAGGGCTTCCTTTTTATTCATTCTCATACTCCCAGTTCCCAGCATAAAGTAGATGCTCAGAAAAGATAGGAATGGATGACTGTGTGGGCAGGGGTTATAGGACAGAGTTCATTCAGTCGTTTGTTCAGCAACAGTCACGATGTGGTAAGCTCTGTGCAGGCCTTGGGAATACTGAGATGAATGAGTCAGATAAAGTCCCTGCTCTTACGGAGCTTCCGCTCTAGAGAAGGAGACAGACAAATAAGTGAACAAATAAAAGAATTAAAGATTGCAATGAATACCATGCCATGAATAAACTGCTGGTGCAAGAAAGAACAGATTCCAAAATATGTTATGATTTTTGTTTGGAGGGCTTACTAGTGAACCTCATATTCTTTTTGCTTATGCACATTTTAAAATTCTTTCTACAGTAGACATGTATTATTAGGTTTTTTTTTTTTAAATGCAAACTGTCCTACATTTTCTTATTCTGAGTTTCTAACAGCATCTTTTCTGTGTACTGATAGAGGTTTGGGAAGATGGAACCCTTGAATTGAGGTCACACATTAGGCATTACTCAAGAGATGACCAGTAGAAGAGTAACTGGCATGCGTGAGAAAGAGCAATCAGCTCTACTGAGGGGCAAAAGGGAAGACTACACAGAACAGGAAATACTTGATCTTAGTTTTTGAAGGAATAATAGAATTTGGAGATAAAAAATGTGAAGGAAGGAATTGGGCAAGTCATTCCACCTCCTTTTGTCGCAGCCTTTTCATCTATAAAATAATGACAGTAACATGTTTTTCACTGGGTTTAGAGGTCAATTAAATGACATACCTAGGTAGATATCTCCCCTGCCCCCAGTTGCAGTCCTGTGTCTGGTGCATGTTAGGTAATCAGGAGCTATTTTGAGTTTTAGTATTATAAACAAAGTCTATAATTGCACTCGTTGTAACTTTGTAGTTTTCCCCTTTTCACTGTTTTAATTTTCTCAACAGGCCAAGGACACTGGTTAGTGGTTCAGAAAGGTAACCTCAAGAAGAAGCCCAAGGGTTTGGTTGGAGCACAGGCTGAACGTCGGGAAAGCCTGAAGGTGACTTCTTTTGAGTTCAGGGGGAAGAAAGGGTCTCGCCGGGAAAATCAGGTGGACCTTCCTGGACGTATCCTGGACCAGGCTTTTCTGGTGAGAGTAAATGCATCCTGGAGTGGCCGGCACATCAGCTAGGGTATGGAGGAAGTGGGGAAGGATTTACCCTGCTCTGGCACAACTACCCCCAGTCTACTCCAAACTATTAGAGTGATATTGGCAAATTGAATACAGCCAGGATAATGAAGGGACCCAAAAGTTTCTTGACATGTGAAGCTTTCTTGATAGCTACCTAGTGAGATAGGTATTGTCATCCCTTTTGTGTTGTTGCCATTGGGCAGTTGGGAAAACTGAGGCTCCAAGAGGTAATTTGCCTTGGCTGAGGTTCCACAGCTAGTAAATGGCTGATCCAGGGTTAGAACTCTGGTCTACTGACTCCAAAGCCTGTACTTTTACATTATGTGAGGTAAAAACTCTTACTGAGTTGGAGAGGCAAAGGAGCAGGTCAGGGGAAACAGTCAATTGAAAATTGCATTCCAGCACCTAGTAGGGTTGAGAGATTCCTGCTCTGCTCATTGGGGCGATCTCTACAGAATTGAGTGGGACTGGGGAGATCCTGCTCTCCCACAGACTTTGTCCTTTGACTTTAGTGTTTGGCTGAAAGCTAGGGGAGCTGACCAGATACTACTTAGTGCCTGGGGCAGGCTTTACAAAGAGGACTGGGGTGGTTGTGTTGGAAACCAGCCAGGTAGTTTCACGTCTGCTCTGAGAAATGCCTCAATGGCTTTGCTAAGAAGGATATATTTTGTAAATCAATATTAATGTACTGTCCAGTTCTTATAGCTCCCTAAGAACTCCCTGGCTGCCTGCTTTGTTTCCAGATTCTGCTGTGGTTCCCAAGAGATGGGTATTTGCACAGATCAGATGTTGAAAGAGACCTTTGTTGGTTTCATCTCACTTCAAGTGGGTAGTATAAGCTTTTTGCAGTCCTGTGGAATCAGTTTCATTATTATGTCCACTTCTCATTGGGAATGAGGAGGACTGAAATAATAATACTGAGGAGGGGCAGAAACACTTCCTGTAGTGGCCTTTTTTTCTTCCATTGTTTCCAAATACTTATACATTCCCACATTCAATAAATACGACTTTTGCCACTGTGGGAGGCAGGAGCAATAGGGATGTTTCTCAGAGTTATGGGGTATCCACTCTGCCTATTGGATGGTTTCACTTGAATGTTTCATTGACAGTTGAATCACAGCACCAATGCTCCTACTCCAAATCCCAAAACAGACCTCTTTTCCAGTATCTACTTTACTCTCTCTGTTGGCACTACTATCTACCCCATCGCCAAGCCAGTACCTGAGGTTTTCCTTGACATTTGCCTCTCCCACACTGTCCCCACCCCAACTTTTACCAAGTCCTGGCACTTTTACAAAATAGTTTTCAAATCTGTTTTCTCGTCTCGACTGTCATGACCCTCATCTGGGCCACCATCATCTCTTATTGGACTAATTCAAACATTTTCTATCTGTTGTGAGCCAATTAGGATGCTTTTATGTCACCTGAAAAGCCAGAGGCATTGTTTAGGGTAGATTAATTTACTGGATTAATGATGTCTTGCAAGGCTTGGGTTCCTTCTGTCTTTCTACTGTGCCATTTTACATGTTACCTTGTCCTCTTGGACTGATTGCCTTCGTGATCCTGAGATGGCTGCAGCAATTCTGGTCATCACATACAGAAGATAACATCCTGAGGTAGAGAAGGGATTGCTACTGTCTAATGTCTTTTCAGAAGGGATTGTTACTGTCTAATGTCTTTTCAGAAGTAAGAAAATGCTTTCCAAAACTGGTCCCCCTCCCCAACCCCAAGCAGCCAGTGTCTCATTATCTAGACCTATATCACATACCTGAACAGTTATGAGTTAGGGGAATGAGACCTCCATGATTGGTTTATACAGATCAAGACTTATTGCTTGGAGCTGTGGCTTAAGAACATTCCATTTGGAGAAATGTGAATAACACTGGTGTTCTTTTACAAGGAAGAGTAGTGGTTATTAGGAAAGTAATTAACCAATCTGGTACATTGGTCTTTCCCCTTCCTCTCCTGTCTTCTCATCTATGTGATGTAATCTGTCTGATATGTCTATGTGTAGCTGATGTTACAATTTTTATAAAATTACTATCAGCCCCCTACTAAAAATCTGCTTTCCATTTGTTGTAGGATAAAATCCACACTCCTTTGTAGAGCCAGCGTGGACTCATGATCTCATGGCCATCTCACTAACCTTATCTTGTTTTTCATCCTCTCAGAAGCACCTTGCTTTTTCCTGCCTTGGTAGACTTCATAATCCCTACTACCCACTTTTGTGAGACCTATTTAGCTCTTAGGTCTCTGAAATATTACTTCCTCAAGTAAATATTTCCTCGTTCAGACTGAAGTTAGGACCTCCTGTTATATCTCTTATAGCATCTTGAATTTCTCCTTTAAAATATTTATCACATTTATAAATACGTACTTGCTACTTGGCTTCCCATGACACTGTAAGCTCTATAAGGTTATGGAATGTCTCTGCTTTTTCTTCATTGTCTTCCCAATGCCTTTTAGTGCCTAAATATAGTGGGTACCATAAATAAATAATTAGCAAAAAAAGAATGAAGTTTGATTAAATATAGATGGAAGCTCTATAGCTAAAATTTACCTCTAACTTTTAAATTATGTCAGGTGACATAGGTAGTCAAAAGTGCGTAGAGTTTAGTGATTACAGATTTGGATTAGTAAGATCTGTCACTTGCTAACTGTGGTACCATTTTTTGGCAAGGCACATTACCTCTTTTAACCTTGTTTTTCTCATTAAAAAGGGGAGATAATCTTACTTATGTCAAAGGGCTTAGTTAGGATTAGGAGGAAGTTTGTTAATGTATTTGTTTTTTTTTTGTTTTTTTTTTTTTTTTTGAGACGGAGTCTCACTCTGTCGCCCAAGCTGGAGCGCAGTGGCCGGATCTCAGCTCACTGCAAGCTCCACCTCCCGGGTTTATGCTATTCTTCTGCCTCAGCCTCCCGAGTAGCTGGGACTACAGGCACCCGCCACCTCGCCCGGCTAGTTTTTTATATTTTTTTTTTAGTAGAAACGGGGTTTCACCGTGTTAGCCAGGATGGTCTCGATCTCCTGACCTCGTGATCCGCCCGCCTCGGCCTCCCAGAGTGCTGGGATTACAGGCTTGAGCCATCGTGCCCGGCCAGTTTGTTAATGTATTCAGCAAAGCTTATGGCCCAGTTTAGTGTTTGGTAAATATTTGGTGAATGAATGGATGAACAATGAATGAATGAATGAACAAGCAAACAAATTATGACAAGTATAAAAGATTGCCCAAAAAGAGAAGGCTGAACGATAATAGATTAAACTTTGTAGGGGCCTTAAGAGCCAACTCTTTGTATTATGTTCCAGCTAAAGCACCACTGTGTGAGGAAGCCATCAGATCTGTGCACTGTTAATGTCAGTGGCCTGAAGTTCTCCAAGGTGAGGTCCGCCAGCAAAGATGTGATTGGCGTAAGCCAGACTTGAGATGGTGCACCTGTCTGTTGTGGTTTGTCTCTTGTACCTCCAGAGTCCCTAGGGACTGGAAATCTGGTCACATGGAAGGAGGGAGAGGAGGGTCAGACAAGGATTTATTGGGTAGAAACAATATTCAGACACAAACTTTTGCTACAAATTTTATATTGTCCTTGTCCCATTTGACATGAATTAAAGAAAGTTGCCTTATGGGCCAGGCATGGTGGCTCACGTCTGTAATCCCAGCACTTTGGGAGGCCAAGGCAGGTGGATCATGAGGTCAGGAGCTCAAGACCAGCCTGGCCAAGATGGTGAAACCCCATCTCTACTAAAAATACAAAAAATTAGCTGTAAATGGTGGCGGGTGCCTGTAATCCCAGCTACTCGGGAGGCTGAGGCAGAGAATTGCTTGAATCCCGGAGGCGGAGGTTGCAGTGAGCCAAGATCGTGCCGGTGCACTCCAGCCTGGGAGACAGAGCGAGACTCTGTCTCAAAAAAATAGAAAATTGCCTTATGAAATTGGTTTCAAATTTGCCATGTAATTTTGTGGGTATATAATTCATTGTGTGACACTGAGTTCCCATCACAAAAGCCTACAAAAGACATTTCTTAAGTTTCAATGCCAGGGATTGTAATGGTTTTCCCAAGAAGCTGGTTCATTCCTAACTTACAGGTGCTGTGACTCATGCAATGAATCATGTTTCTTTCTTTGTGTTGGCTTATAGGCAGCTTGGAGCCATATTTGTGACCCACCATTAGCCAGTGTATATACAGGATATTATAACATGCATCTTTGGCATGTAGGCTTTTGTGGCATACCAAGAGAGATTACTTGTATAAACCGTAGCGTAGAGGTTCTAACCCACAGAATGGCCAAGTTTGCGGTAGAGCAGACTGCTCCTTTAACAAGGTTCTGCTTCACTTCATTTAGTACTTATGTTTTCAGAATTGAGTTACTTCGGGACAGGTTAGCCATAGAAATATATTCATCTTGTGGCTGAGAGGCCCTCCATTCTAGGCCAGCACATGGTCCTGGAGATTATAATATATAGTTTACATATAACAGTGAGACAAAGTCGTAGAAGAAGATTTCAGAGGTCCCTGTCAATTCAGCTTTTGAGGGCTACAACATGGCTGGCCAAAGCTCAGTCCCCTCATTGGATGCCATCTGTTCTTCTTTTACTTATTCACTCATCTGCTCACCAAACATTACCGAGGCCTAGTGTGTCTCTGTGCTATTTGCTGGAGGGTATAGAGGTGGCTCAGACACTGCCTAGCCTCTGGAGCATATAGTCCAGTAGGGAGGGAGGAGGCTGGGCTTAGATGGATATGGAGTTAGACGGGACTAGCTAACACAGCCAATGAGAGAAACACGAGAGTGCTGAATATGACCTCATAGGACAGGCCCCTGACTCAGCCTTACACAGGAAGCACACCCTGGAGAGGGTGGTAGCTTAGCTGAGACCCATGGGATGAGCGGATGCTTGCTAGCTTTGTGGTTAAACCATAAAGGAAAATGTCTGTGAAATTTAATTAAAAATATCTATCTAACAAAAGTTACCATAAACAAAGGTAAAAGATAAGCTGAGGCTAGGATAAGATATTAGCAAGTAATATAACCAAAAGGTATTAGGATCCAGAATATGTCAAGAGCTCCTACAAAACAATAGGAAAAAAGTGAAACCCAGTAGAAAAATAGACAGTAGATAAATATGTTAGTATGCAGAAGAGGAACTTGAAAGGTCAGCAAATACAGGAAAAGATATTCAGCCTCATAAGTAATCAGGAAAATGCAGTGCCTTTTTACAATAATCAGGCTGGAAAAAATCGAAGTTTTATAATGCCAATTGCAAGGATTTAAAGAAATAGGACTTCTCATACACTGCAGGTAGGACTATAAATTGTTTTAACTACTTTCGAGAACAATGTGGTATCATCTCATAAAGCTGTGTATTCCCCACAGCTTGATAGGAGTATATCATTAAAGAAACTCTTATGATGAGGAGGTGTGTATAAGAACATTAATTACATCATTGTTTGTAATAAAATTTGGAAACAGACTAAATGGGAATGAATAAACTTGCAATATATTCAAACAATGGAATATTGTACAGGAATTAAAATGGTTGAACTGGGGCCAGGCGTGGTGGCTCATGCCTGTAATCCTAGCAATTTGGGAGGCTGAGGTAGGAGGAGGATCACTTGAGGTCAGGAGTTTGAGACCAGCCTGGCCAACGTGGTGAAACCTTGTCCCTACTAAAAATACAAAAATTAGCCGGGCATGGTGGCAGGCACCTGTAATCCTACCTGCTTGGGAGGCTGAGGCCGGAGAATTGCTTGAACCCAGGAGGTGAGGTTGCAGTGAGCCAAGGTTGCACCATTGCACTCCAGCCTGAGTGACAGAGCAAGACTTTGTCTCAAAAAAAAAGAAAAGAAAAAAAAGATCGAACTAGAACCACATCTGTCAACATATGTAAATTTCAAAAGCTGCATGTATCGACACAGGTAAATCTCAAAAACAGTGTTGAGTGAAAAGGCAGGTTGCAGAATAATACCTACAATATTATTGCATTTAATGTAAAGTTTTACTATCTGTATCTAGCATTATATATAGTTGATAGATACACACACACGTGTATAATACAAGTATAAAAAAGGTATGGGAGCTGGGTACAGTGGCTCACACCTGTAATCCTAGGACTTAGGGAAAAGTGATTATTGTAAAAAGGCACTGCATTTTCCTGATTACTTATGAGGCTGAATATCTTTTCCTGTATTTGCTGGCCTTTCAAGTTCCTCTTTTGTATACTAACATATTTATCTACTGTCTATTTTTCTACTGGGTTTCGCTTTTTTTTGGCTGAGGCGGGCGGATCACTTGAGCCTAGGAGTTTGAGACCAGCCTGGGAATCATGGCAAAACCCCATCTCAGCTAAAAATACAAAAAAAAAAAAAAATAGCCAGTCTTGGTGGCGTGTGCCTGCAGTCCTAGCGACTCAAGAGGCTGAGGTGGAAGGATCACCCAAGCTGGGGAAGTCGAGGCTGCAGTGAGCCCAGATTGTGTCACTGTACTCCAGTCTGGGCAATGGAAGTGAGACCCTGTCTCAAAAACAAACAAACAAGCAAACAAACAAAAACTACCAACTATGGGAATGATAGTCTGCAATTCAGGATAGCTGTTATGGGATTAGTGAGGGGATACATGGACGGGGTGGTAATGGTGGTGGTTCACCCTGTATAATATTTTCTTTAAGGAAATTTAAAGCAAAGACAGCAAAATATTCAGCTGTGTTAAATACATACATCTGGATAGTGGTGATATGGGTCTTCAGAGTGCCATTCAGTATACTTTTCTGTACATTTGAAATGTTTCATAGTGGAAAAAAAGCAGGAAAATGCTTACAGCACTCAAGTGGCTGCTCTTGTGCTAAGGATGTCCCTTATTCCTGTAGGTCTTTGTTCCTTCTGACAGTGGCCCTGAAGCTTCAGCAAGGCTTCTAGGCAGGGAACTAATCTTGTGGATATTTTTTTTTCTGAAATGCTTTCCTACAGGCTAAGGAAAATGACTTCAAGCATTTTCATTCTGTGATTTATATCAATGCCTCAGAAAACCTGCTGCCTCTAGGTAAGCTTTTTCTTTCTTGAAAGCTCTCTTCCTCCTCTTAGCCAGCACAGCCATTCACATGTGTTAGGATTTGTCTATCTATCCATCCATGATTGGCCGCACATCTCTTTCTTGGGGGTATAATAGGCTGGGTCCTGGAGAGCATAAAGACCTCGATTCCAGTCCTGCTCTGGCACTACCTACTTAGAACATTTTTCTGTGATCTGCTACTTTTCTCTCTGTCAATGGGGATAATTCCCTTCTTTTTTTCCTCCCATTGCAGGATACCTCGCAGGCTCATATGAGATGGGTGTATAAAAATGTTTCTAAGCCTGTCAGGTGCTCCTGTGGGAGCATAAAACCTTCTGTTATTCAGCAAATCCACAGCAACCCCTGCTGGGTATTAGGACTATGTAAATACTTGGCTTTTAGAAATGAGTGCATCCAGTCCTGCTCTGGTGAGCTCATGGTTTGGTGAGAGAGATGGACTCAGATACAGATAGTTAGAGCAGAATGAGGGGAGAGCAGTGAAAGAGAGAATCAGGAAATATTATACAAGCATATGTGTAGGACTTCAAGCCAGGCCAGAGTGTCAGGAGGAACTTCTGAGAAGAGGAGCACCTAAGCTGAGACCAAAAAAATGAGTAGGAGTGATTCAGGAACTAGAAGGTAAGAAGGCATTTCTGACTGCTGGAGCAGATGTGGAATGGCAGCACCTGATCAGGAAGACTGGAGAGGTTTTGTATGTTTGCAAGGGAAGCATGTGGGGGACAAATGAAACTAGAGAGATTGACTTATCACTGGATTATCAAGGACCAGGAGTGAATTGGACTTAGTGCTATAGGCGAAAGAGAGCCTTGGAAGGGTTTTAAATAGAGAAGCTCAGTGGCAGTTGTGAGAAGAGTGGATTATAAGATAAGAAGAAGATGGAGGCCAGGATACCTGGGAGATTATTTCAGGTTTTTAGGGGCGTGGAGATGAGGCCTGAGCCAGGATTATGACAAGAAGAGTGCAGAGGATTGAGAGAGAGAGAGAGAGAGAGAGAGAGAGAGAGCAGAGGATTGAGAGAGAGGGAGAGAGAGAGAGAGAGATTGAGATTGGTTTAGAAGGAGTAGAAACCACAGGACTTGGTAACTGATAGACTGATAGGGATGTAAGGAGAGGGAGGAATCAAGGGGGCATTTCACTGAAACAGGGCACAGCACACTAGAGAAAAGGCAGGTCAGAGGGAAATAGGATAAGTTCAGTTTTGTTGCATTGAGTTTGAAGATTGTTTTCAAAGAAGCATGTGATGAGGTCCCGCCCTTTAGGAGACAGGGTGTTCTGTCAGGAGCTTGGGCTTGAAATACAAAGGCCAATAGGTGTATAAAAAGATGTTCAACCTCACTAATAATTACAATGGATCAAGATACTGTTTTCTGCCTGTCAAATACTGGCAGAAGTGAAAAGGGCTGATGACAGCCAGCATTGGTAGGGAAATGGATATTCTTGCATTGAACTGTGGAAGTATAGTCATTGATGTAACATCTTGGAGGTAATTTGGTAATGTTTCTTAAAATTTAAAGTAGTCATTGCCTTTAATCTAGTAGCTTTACTTCCAGGAAATTATTCTATAGAAATACACTCGTACAAGGCTGTTCATTGGAAACATCCAGAAATACTCACAAAGCAGCCTTTATTAGGTTCTACTGAACATTCGGACTTACAAGACTACCATGGGCCATATTTAACATCAGGTTCACTTAGAAGGCTCTAAATAATTCCACACAGAATGCCAGTACTGCCAGCATCAGGAGTTTCTCTTCAGTGGAGTTCCCAAAGCCATCCATGAGGCATTCTTTGTGCCCCTCCTCCCAACCCCTAGTGTCAGCTCAGGTACAAGACAGTGAGACTGTCATTGGGTGGATGCAAAAACCACCCTGGCTTAGAAATCTCATTCGCCACAGGAGCCAATATACGTTATAACACTTATAGACATAGCTTCTAGAGTTTCTGCAAAGGATATGTCCAATTATAGGAATCACTACACATAGGGAAGCCCAAAATTATGGTGCTCCCTTCAGGCGTTTATCATTCATTTACAGTTTCTCCTAGCCCAGATGTAATTTACCAACCTAGGGTGATTTTTACCACAAGTGATGCTGCCTGGAAATGCAGTTACTATACCATTGGTTTCAGGTTACCAGAGGAACAGGGCTAGAAAAAGTTCAGTTCTCATTCAGAGAGAGAAACTTTTGTTCATGTAGTTTCTTACCTTTTATTCATATAGCCTAAAGGCTATCAATAGGGAAATGGATTAGTAAACTAGCATATATCTATACAGTAGAACATCAAGAGATATTAGGCATATCTATATGTTTCGACATGAAATAATCTTTAAGTTACATTGTTAAGGGAAAAAGCAAGTCAGTACAATGTGTACAGAATGACTCTATTTTTGTTAAAAGAGGTATGTGTGTGTATTTTGATATATACATGAGAAAAAGTTGAGTGCTATATATGCAACTTTTAATACTTGTCTCTGGATGTTGGGATTAAACAGAACTTTTTATTTTTCTATGATGTTTGACTCTTTTTCTTAGTTGTGTTTTAATTTTTGTAATCAGGATTAATAAAGATAATTTTTAAAATGTGCTTTGCTGTTGAGCAGACTTAGATTCAATCCTTGGCTCTTTCACTTACCAGCAATTTCATTCTGGCAAATCACTTAGTTTGGCTGCGGCTTAGTCAGCCATAGAATGGAAGTAGTAATCCCTATTTTTCTGCGTTGTTGGAGATTTAGAGGCCATGTATGAAGAGTACCTTATACAGTGCCTGCCTAACCCAGTAGGGACACAGTAAATGGTAATTATTAATATCTTTCTCTTAAGTCCTTTACAAACTGCAGACTCTCTTTCTCCTCCCCATATAGAGGCATTTCATACGTTTCCAGCCCTAAAGGAACTGGATCTCGCATTTAATGGCATCAAAACTATCTACGTGAAATATGGAGACTTTAAGTTATTGGAAGTAAGTTGGCGGTAGGAAGTTTTTGGTGCCCACCAAGTTCCCCTGTAAGGAATGAGTATAGAGCTTTACTGATTATAACTGTTGGGAAGGGGCTTGCTGGGCCTGTACAGCCAGGCCCTTGCTTCATTGCTGGCCTCTAGGGAGGGTGGGGGTGGGAGTTGTAAGGGTAGTGATAGTGATGGAGGTGGTGGTGACGGTAGAAGTGGCAGCAAATAGTTGATACCAAAGACTTAACCATGGTGCATGGTCCTGGAAAATAAATGCCAAAGGTCATGTCCAAGGGAGTCTGTGTGGAAAAGTGAGTTTTAAAATGGAATATTATAGGAGGGAGAGTTTTGAGGGGAGATCTGGATCTAGTGGGGGTTGAGGAGCCATGGAGCTTAAGAGCTAGGTGCAGCAGATTGGACCGGCTCAACTAGAGATATTATAGACTCATTCCAGAGACTCATCGTGGTCTAAGTGAGCTGAATCAGTCTCAGTGGCTGGGATGGAGCAGGCTATAGGCCTAGTCTATAACCTTGGAGATGAGTATGAATAGGGATTCTATGGGATCAGCAGCAGAGTCTTGAACATGTGTACATTCACAGCTGTTCTTCAAACCCCAAATTAGAAAATACAGAAAAATTTTGTTTGCATTCTTGGTTTTCTCCTAAATTTTCCCATAGCCATGTATTTTCTGCACATGTCCTCATAGTTCAAGTTGATTAGTTCTTCAGCTTTCATGAAGACTTGTGGGTCACTTTTTACAAAGGAACAAAGCTTTGTCACTACCTGAGAGTCACTGCATATGTGGAGAGTAAAGGACAACAGAATTGGAGCCACGTGTGGGGCTGGGCATCTGGCCACGCTCACTCACTGAGTAATAGACTCTTCTCCACATGCTGTAGTAGAAGTATTTCAGAGTCAAATCTCAGCAAAATGTCTGCACGTCATGAACCTTGAGGTCGACCCCAAAGAGCTGTTAACTTAAATCATTTCATCAGCAAACATCAAGGGTCAGCCATTCTTCACAAAAGCCTCACTTAACCTGGTGTTGTCAGTGAGGGGAACCTTCTACAAGAGTGAGTTTTTCAGAGTTGATGGCCTTCATATGCCAAAGCTTTAAAAGGTTTTAAGCTCTTGGAATAGCCATCTTCCTAAATTGGATTATATGTCTTTGCATTTTTAAAGCATATTCTGGTGACTGTAGTGGAACCTTCTCTCCATGGTCTCAAGTCATATTGAAGATAACAGTAATTTACTATGATCTGGGACAAAAGTAGTCCTCACACTTGTCCAGGAAGCAAAGCTCTTGAAAGTTGAATAAAATAGAAAATAAGTTTACAACAACTGGTGCATTTTTTTCTGTGTTAATAAATATTTAATAGTAGATTTTGGAATAGACAGAAGGAAACAGGTTTCAGATGGTCTAGAGATATAGGGAGCCATGTCCCTGACCTTTGAGCCTGGGAGCTTCTTAAGAATTTCCATTTATTTGTTTTTCTACTTTTTCAAAGAGTAGTCATTGAGCTCCTGTGTTGTGCATTGTACCATGCATTTTGTCTTCTTACCCTACCATTTCAAACCTGTTTCAAGTGCCAGTGGGTTGAAGGGAGGAGGCATGACCGTAGGCTCTGACCCCACAACTGACTAGCTTGGATCTAGTGATTGATCATGAGTGACTTTTTTGGAGGCCTTACTTTATAGTGTGATTGCATCTGATGAAGATGATTTATCCACAGACCTACCCTTACGAAAGGGTATTTACATAAGAGAGCAGATCAAAGTTAAGATGCAGAATATAAATGAAAACAGGAAATCTCTTGCCCAGCCATCTGTTTTCATCTGTCTGTGATTTGCAAGGGCTCCCTAAGAAGGATAAACCTGTCAAATATCCTGAATTTGCAGCTCACAGTAATGAATATTTTGATGTGTAATAAAACTTGATGTGACTCAGCAGATGTAGTAGCCAGGTTAGGAGTCTTCTGTTCTTGTTTGCCAAAAAGGCTGCCCCAGGAGGAAAAGCCCAGAGTAGAAGAATTCTTTAGGAGTCAATTTAGAAAAACTTAACTTGCCATGGTTTGATTCTCAGATTACAGATCTGAAGAAGGTTCAGCTGGAGCCCTGCCCTGGCAGTCAGAAGACCTTCTTTTGTCTTGGTTTTGCCAGTACTTTGCCATGCCTACCTGGCCAAACATTGTACCCTCTCTGGGACTAACATTTCCCCTCTGTAAATTCTGGGTCAGCTCTGAAATTCTGTGGCCTGTGATTCTAAGGCTATTCATTTCTTTGAATTGCCCTTAATTCTATAGAAAGCAAATTTGGATCCTACATTATGTCAAAGCAGCTAGAATGAGGTCAGCACACTTTTTCTGTACAGCAGGCCAGACAGTGAATATTTTAGGCTATATCAAATATATATGACCATATATATTTAGACAATAATATATGGTCATAAGTAATCATAATTAGTCAGCTCTGCTGTTGTATAATGGAAAACAGCCATAGATAATATGTAAACAAATGAGAAATGAGGATGGCTGTGTTCCAATAAAACTTTATTTATTTTAATTAATTAATTAATTTTTTGAGACAGTCTCACTCTGTCACCCAGGCTGGAATAAGTGGCACAATCTCGGCTTACTGCAACCTCTGCCTCCTGGGTTCAAGCGATTCTTATGCCTCAGCCTCCCAAGTAGCTAGAACTAAAGGGGGAACCACCACACCCAGCTAATTTTTGTATTTTTGGTAGAGACAGGTTTCACCTTGTTGACCAGGCTAGTCTCAAACTCCTGGCCTCAAGTGATCTGCCCACCTCAGCCTCCCAAAGAGCTGGGATTACAGGCGTGAGCCACAGCGCCCAGCCTAAAAGTTCATGACGCTGACATCTGAACTTCACATAACTTACACATGAAACACACTCGTTCTTTTTTTGATTTTTTCAACCATTTAAAAATGTAAAAATTGGCTGGGCAGGGTGGCTCACACCTGTAATCCCAGCACTTTGGGAGGCCAGGGCAGGAGGATCACTTGAGCCCAGGGGTTCAAGACCAGCCTGGGAACAAAATGAGACCATGTCTCTACAAAAATTAAAAAAAAAAAAAAAATAGCATGATTGTGCATGCCTGTGGACCCACAGGAAGCTGAGGCAGGAGGATCACTTGAGCCTAGCAGCTTGAAGCTTCAGTGAGCCATGTTCATACCACTGCCCTCTAGCCATGTTCACACCAGGAGTGACAGAATAAGACCCTGTCTCAAAAAGAAAAAAGCAAAAATTATTCTTAGCTCATGGGTTATACAAAATAGCAGTAGGCCAGCTTCTGAGCTAGAATGCTAATGAAACAGCTCAGTATGGTTGGAATAGAGACTAAGAAACAGTAGAGTGTAGTGATATGTGAACCTGGAGGAGTAGCAGAAAAGAGACTGGGGAGAACCTTGGAAACTTGCTGAGGAGTTTAAACCTTATGGAGAATAGGGATTCATTGAAGCGTTTTAAGCTAAGTGGTAGGGTCAGAACTGCATTTTAGAAAAACCATTCTGGCTTCTGTATAAAAAATAGATTGTAGGGAACAAGTATGAGAGATATTAAGGAGGTAGATAGAATCCGTAGGCTGACTGTTCACACATGAGTATGAGGGAGAGAATGTTCCCCACCTTTCCCTGTGCTTATCTCAGGCACCTTTCCAGGTCTTCCTCCTGTAGGCTTCTCTGCTCCAGCCAAGTGGGATCACCTCATTGTCTGAACCCTCAAACTTTGGAATTTGCTCATGGTAGCAATTCCATGAACTCGGTGCTTCTGTAGTACTTGGCGAGTCTTGTCAAGCCATTTCTTACACCATGGACTTCGGTCATAACCAAACTATTCATGGTTCTCAGAACAAGCAAGGCTGCCTCCTGCCTCCTGTCTTCCATACATGCCACTTGCTGCCCTGAATGTCTCTTTGCCCTCCACAATTTGGTGAATACCTATTGGTCTCTGAGGACAGCTCAGATGTTACCTACCCTGTGAAGCCTGTCCTGATCCCCCGGTAGACCTGACCATTTCCTTCCTTTGTGCCCTGATTGGTCTGTCTTCAGACATCTATCCCAGTAGCATTGCTACATAATGAACATATACATGTATTTAGCTGAGTAGGCTGGGAGCTCCTAAAGGGCAGGGATGGGTGCAAAGTAAGCCTTATGCATAGGGTTGAGGAATGAAAGGATGATGATGATGATGATGATGACAGCCAACATTAAGCATTTACTGTATACTAGACTCCAGGATAAAGGCTTTATTTACATAAGAACCACTTATTTCTACTTTACAGATAAGGAAACCCAGATTAAGTAATTTGCCTAATATCACATGGTTAGTCAGGACTTATGCCCAGGTCTGCAGAACTATCAATTAATTATTACAGCAGAGTCAGACCAAACCCAGTCCTTCTCTGATGGTAACCTGTAGCATGTATATGTCTGACTATGTAATACTGATGTGGCTGACCAAAGACTTACTCCTGTACCAATTGAATTAGGCGCTGAAACCAACCCCATTCAATAGACTTCAGTGTATGTTGAGGAGGTGGGCACACGGAAGCACATAAGAAATAGGGGTGCATGAAAGGGAGCCAACTTGTATATATAGTGTCTACAGAAGCTTAGGAGAAGGAGAACAAATATTGGACAGATGTCATTTATCCTGATTTTCTTTGTTTCTGCGGAGAAACACAGTTTTCTGATTGACTCCTTGGCCCCTTGACCCCAGTCAACTATCTAATGAATACAGAAGGCCAGTTAGAAGGTGGTTGACAATAGGGTGAAAATTTGGGTTTATTGTCCTTATAAGCCAGTTTATTTCTTTTTATTTCTTTTTTTCTTTCTTTCTTTCTTTCTTTTTTTTTTTGAGACAGAGTCTTGCTGTGTCACCCAGGCTGGAGTGCATGGCGTGATCTCAGCTCACTGCAACCTCTGCCTCCCAGGTTCAAGCGATTCTCCTGCCTCAGCCTCCCGAGTAGCTGGCACTACAGGCATGTGCCACCACGCCCAGCTAAGTTTTTGTATTTTTAGTAGAGTCAGGATTTCACCATGTTAGCCAGGATGGTCTTAATCTCCTGACCTCATGATACGCCCACCTCTGCCTCCCAAAGTGCTGGGATTACAGGCGTGAGCCACTGAAGCCAGTTTATTTCAGCTCATTTTTTATGTGCAACTACTTTGCTCCAGGTCTTATGCTAACTTACAAGGATAGTGTTACAGTGGCATGGCACTTGACCCCACAGTCCTCCAAGTACCAGTTTATGATCTAGTCCACCACTGTGTGCCAAGCACTATGCTAGGCATATCCATATGCCAGATACCTGGCAGACTTGGATAAGTACCCCGAGTACCCTGAGAGCAGTTTAGATAAAGCAGTCTAAGTTAGGGGAGGTAGAGATTCCATCTGTCTGGGGCATTGAGAAGGTTTTACAAAGAGGCAACTTTTGAGCTGTCTTTTGGGAGCTTGGATTAGGATAATGGAAGAGGGGCATTCCCATTTAAGCAAAAAGTACAAGCAAAGATCTATAGGTGGATGAGGCAAAGAGCGGGGAGGAGTCTATTTGCCCAGCACTACAGGATAAACAAAGATTTGTAGTGGCAAGTAAGGCTAGAAAACCGGTTGGGTACTGACTCTAGTAGACCTTTAATGTTAAAGGTGCAGGAGGGTTTTTTCCTGTGGGCAATGGGGCACTCTAGAAAGTAGTTCCCACATCATATATATGAGCATCATTGTCACACAGAGTGCTTATCTTCCCCATCTTTCATCTTTGCATGGCAGTTCTTGGACCTTTCCTTCAACAGCCTGACTGCGGAGGCCATCTGTGATTTGGGGATTCTGCCACACCTCCGTGTCCTGCTCCTCACAGGCAATGGCCTCACCTCCCTGCCACCCAATTTGGCCATCGCAGAGCAGTAAGTTCTACCTCCCGGAGTCCATTCTGTGTTTTTGTGTATAAATATCCAAGGAAATAACCCATAGCAGCTTGGAGGTGCCATAAAGATAGGCTGTAAGTGCTCAAAGCAGGGATAATGCCACCTACTGAAGCTCCCAGAAAGGCCGCAGACACGTGCCGCCAATTTCCTGTGTGCTGTTAGGAGAGATCAAGATGTTTGGCAAGCCACTTTCCCTGCCTCTGACTGGTCATCTGTAAATTGTCTTACCAGACGATTCTCCTTCACGAGCCCTTTGTGTCAGCTCAGTAAGTCTGTTCACTGGTCTCTAGATAAGCTTTGTACATTCCCACTCTGCACCTTTGCTGAGGCCATTCCTTCTGGCTGGTCCTTCCTCTCTTGATAGTAATAAAAACACATATGTCGTACTTACAATGCAGCAGACACTGTACTCAGCATTATATATGTTAACTCATTAAGTCCTCATAACAGCTCTGTGAGGTAGGTCTCCTATTATTATCCACATTTTTTAGATGAGGAAATAAGTACAGACATTTAAGTAACTTGCCCAAAGTTGCGAAGCTAGTCGGTAACAGACCCAGGATTTGAACCAAGTCTATCGGGCTCCAGAGACCATGCTCATGACCATTATATTATATTCTTATGTAGATTCTGTACATTTTCTAAGGGCCAGCTCAGACCTTCCTCCTTTCCCTACCAGGAGCCTTCTCTGACTGCTTTAGCCCATGCCTCTTAATCCCTTCTCTAGGGATCAGTTTAATTTAGTGTTTCCAGTTAATTTAATACTTAGCATAGTCTATTGTGAATTATGCCTAAATATATATGTGTATATATGTAATAAGTTACTTAGATTTTATATAGTGATGATTGTGGTTGGTTAGTTACTCAAGGGGGTTGAGATAATAATAGTGATCATTTATTAGGGGTTTCATTAGTTAGGGTTGTTTTGTTTGCAAGTAATAGAAGTCCAATTCAAAGTAGCTGAAACAAAAAGGGGAATTTATTGGTTCATGTATGTGAAAAATCAGGTGAATCTGCTGGATGCTTTGGCTGTATATAGGTGCACAGGATGTTGTCAGGTCTCTGTGTGCATCTCTATTTCTTGAGCATGTGTACAGCTTCTGTTAGTCTGTTACTTGTTCTGTCATACACATGAAGACATCTTTGTTTTCCTTGGTGTTGGCTTCATTCTTTTTTTTTTTTTTTGCAATTTTATAACTTTATTTGATATAGTTGACAATCAGTGATTAGTTCTCATCCACATTGACTGTCTGTAGTTTTTGAAAGTGGTAACAGGTATGTAGGTAACCAAAGTATAGAGCTTATTTGGTGAATCTTCATCCTCATTATGTTTTCTGGACAACTGCGCATGGGTTCGGCATGGGACATTCCTTATTCCTTTGGCCCAGACAGCCTTATTGAGCCTGGTATCAATGCGCACATCTAGAGTTCCCATCTCCTTCATGGCAAATTTCTGAATCTCTTTGAGTGCTCAAGGGGCACGTTTCTTGAAGCCCACTCCATGGATGCACTTGTGAATGTTGATGGTGTATTCTCGGGTCACTACCTCATGGATGGCAGAATGGCCCTTTTTCTTCTTGCCACCCTTCTTCACGGAAGCCATTCTGCCGGGTCCTGGCTTCATTCTTAGATAAGCTTTCTCTATGAGCCTGTCAGGCTGTAGACAGAAATACAAAACCCACTTACGGTATTAAAAATAGAAGGGATTCATTGGTTTATTGATTGGTTTATTCATTTATTAATTCTTGGCAGGGAGAGATAATTGGCATTTTGTTATGGAAAGTTTTTAAACACATATAAAATTAGAGTCAATCATAAAATTGACTCCAGGTACCTATCACCCACAATTATCACCTGACAATTATCAAATTATGGCCAATCTTGTTTCATCTATGCCCCCATCACGCCCCCTCCTGGAATATTCTTAAGAAAAATCTCAGATATATACAGCCATAAATGTTTCATATTATTTCATCTATAAATATTCCAGTATGTAGCTCTAAAAGGTAAGCACTCTTAAAAATCATACCCAGAGAACCATTATTCTACCTAAAATATCACCAGTGATAAAGAGAGGGAATTGATTACGTGGCTGTTAGCAGGGATGGAAGAGCTAAGTGGAGAAGAGGGGTATGCGGCAAACAAAAAGGAAGAAGCGTTGATAACCAGAGATCAGAAGCTGCATCACTGCTAAACTGAAGTCAACAAGTCTATATCCACTGCTGGGCTTTCAGGGAGGGTGTCACTTAATTGTAGACCTGCTGAAGATGTGATGCCTCAACCAAGGCTGGAATCTCTGCCAGTGCAGTTACCATGGTTAGTACTACCATTGCTGCTGCACTATCACTGCTGCTGCAGACAGAAATGCTATCAGAAGCCAAACAAGACAGTTGCTTCTCCCCAGCTCTGGCCTTCCAGTCTCTCATGAATTCCTTCTATTGGCAGTATCTAACTAGTTGGAAAGGCAGTCTGGGAAGTGTAGTTAAGGAGGTGGCTCCAGCCCCCTGCAATACACAGAAGAACACAGAAGGAAGGGGTGAAGGCTGAGAGCAAACAGGCAGATAACTGGCACCGTTCAACCCTTGGAACCCCAATATCTACCCTCCTGCTTCCCTCCATATTTAATTTCCATACAACAATAGCAACTGCACCATGCTTTTACCTAACATGAAGGAACTCTTCCTCTTACACTGAAGACACTTTCACCATCTCCTCAAGAAGGATGAGACACAGTTCCATCAGTTACTGTAGCCATCGCTGGATGATATTTTCCTTCTAAATAAATTTATGGATATTTTATATCCTAAAAACTAAGTTGTAAAGTCAATCACCGCTAGCAGTTTAAGTGTGCATGCGAGTGCACACACACACACACACACTAAGGAAGGAAGAAAATGCACATGAAAATATGCATAGTTGCTACAGTGATCATTTCTTAACTGGTCAGGAGGCCATAGTGAATATTCGTAAATCCTTTTTTCCATCACCTATTTAATGTTCCTTTGTCCTCGTCCAGCACCGTGGCTGGTTGGGGTTCTTTAACTGATGTGGTCTTCTGAACCTTCACTTCTGAAGGGTCTGAGTCTTTAAAGGTCCTGCTTTTCCTGGGTTGCTGTAGTCTTCATTAAAAGACTAAAAGACATAGAACTTCTTAGAGGAGCCCTAGATAATACTGTAGTCCCAAAGATACTTTTTTTTTTTTACCTCAAGGTATAACAGCAATTATATTTATTTTTATAAACCGTATCAGTCACCTAGTCAGTAGAATGAACCCCTCTTTGTCTGACTATAGGTTCAGTGAAATGAGAAATGCAAGTGGCCAGTAGCAATCTTGACTTCCAGTTCAGTGGAACCATGATTGTGTCTCCTAGTAAGAGTACCTCCTTAGGAACTAAGACCTGTAAATCAGAAATGCCAAAAATTATAGAATGAGAAGCAAAAAATCTGCAAGCGGACTATTAGATATATTGTAAGAGGAGCTACTTTCATTTCCATTAATTCCTAGGCCCTTAGATTATGGTTATGAGGAAAACAGTATCCGTTTTGGTTTATGTAATACCCTATGCTGTTAAGTTAGGGTCCCAACTTTAACTATATCTATTTGGTATAGTAGATAAATCATCAAAGACTATTTCACTAGAGGATTCTGAGAAGATGATAGAGTAGAAAGCATCAAGAATGTGTCTCCTCATCTAGACAACAGTTTCATTGGCAGAATCAGTCTGATGTAACAATTTTGAAACTGTGGACACAAATAATCTTCACACTCTATTAAAAGTTTACGTCGGCCGGGCGCGGTGGCTCAGGCCTGTAATCCCAGCACTTTGGAAGGCTGAGGCAGGTGGATCACGAGGTCAGGAGATCGAGACCATCCTGGTGAACACGGTGAAACCCCGTCTCTACTAAAAATACAAAAAAATTAGCCGGGCATGGTGGCGGGCACCTGTAGTCCCAGCTTCTAGGGAGGCTGAGGCAGGAGAATGGCGTGAGAACTCCCAATCTCATGGTTCAAGTTTTAAACCTGAAAATTAGAATAATAAATATATTCATTGGGTAACTCACATGCAGCTTGCAGGAGCCAGGGTGAGCAAAAAGATCCCTGTCCTCCAAATTTTAGAGATCTGTGCTGTGATCACTGATTGCTACTTCTAATCGTTGAGGTGCAGACACAGAGGCACACAACCATTGTTGCACACACACCCATCCACAACTGTCATAAGCCCTTTCTGCTCCAGCTGAAGAAACTTCCAGGGAATTTAAAGGATTTCTTTTCTTAATCCCCATTCCTTTCCCCCTTTTTTGGGAGCCAGACATTAAAGTCTGGGACATTTAAAAGCAGCTTCCTATACAGAGGAAATGAGAATGTCACCACATATACCCAGAGAAATGCACAGGCTTAGAAAAGGCCTGAGAAGACCTTACATTTAGACCTCAGCCTAATCCTTGACACAGAGACAGCCTACAATAATCAAATACAAAACAAAAAAAAAAAAATGAGCAAACCCTGGTAAAGGAGAGAATCTGATTTCTAGAGTTACCATATTAATAGATTCAAATATTCAGCTTTCAACAAAAAAATCACAAGGCATACAAAGAAACAGAAAAATATGGCCCAGCCAAAGGAAAAAATTAAGCAACAGAAAGTATCCCTGAGAAAGGGAGGACTTACTAAAGACTTTAAAACAGCTGTCTTAAAGGTTTTCAAAGAACTGATGGAAGATATGAATAAAGTCAAGAAAATGATGTATTAACAAAATGGAAATATCAACAAATAGATAGACAACGAAAAAAGAAACCAAAAAGAAATTTTAAACCTGAAAATTAGAATAAGAAATGAAAAATCCACTGGAGAGATTCAAAGGCAGATTCGAGCAGTCAGAAGAGAGAATCAGCAAACTTGAAGATAGAACAATTAAATTTATCAAGTCAGAGAAACAAAAGGGAAAAAAATGATTGACTTGAACAAAGCCTAAGGGACCTGTGGGATTCGGATATCTTCAAGCAAACCAACCTATGTATTATGAAAGTCCCAGAAGGAGAAGAGAGAAAGCACGAAGAGATTATTTGAAGAAATAACAGCCTAAAACTTCCGAAGTTTGATAAACGACATCAATATAAACATACATGAGCCTCAGTGAACTCCAAGATAGGATGAACTCAAAGAGACCTCCACTGAGTCATATTATAATCAGACTGTTAAAAGACAGAGAGGATCTTGAAAGCAGTGAGAGAGAAGCAACTCATCACATACAAGGAATCTTCAATAAGATTATCAGCAGACTTCTTGTCAGAAACTTTTAAGGCCAGAAGGCAGTGGGCTGATATATTAAATATTTAAAGTGCTAAAAGAAAAAAAAAAAACTCAATCAGGAATCCTACATCCAGCAGAAGTGTTCTTCCAATGTATGGAAGAAATTAAGACATTCCCAGATAAATAAAAGGTAAAAAAAATTAATTACCACCAGTCCCACCCTGCATAAATACTAGAGGGATTTTTGCAGGTTGAAATGAAAGGATGCTAGACGGTAACTCAAAGCTATAAGAAGAAATAAAGCTCTCGTTAAAGGTAAATACATGGGCAATTACAAAAGCTAGTATTATTATAACAACAGTTTGTAATTCCACTTGTCGAACATTGTGGGCAGGGAAGGCAAATCTATATCCAAAAATACATTTATAATCTAG
Source organism: Rhinopithecus roxellana (assembly GCF_007565055.1). Taxonomy (NCBI): domain Eukaryota; kingdom Metazoa; phylum Chordata; class Mammalia; order Primates; family Cercopithecidae; genus Rhinopithecus; species Rhinopithecus roxellana. Next base: position 57,281,248 of record NC_044563.1, read on the forward strand.
TAAACAAAACTTGCTGCTGCTTTTTAAAGTCAACTTGGTACTAGATGGCTGTATAATCCCTCTAGAAATGGTGCCATATTAGAGGCTCAGCAGTGGCTTCTGCCATTGGCAGGTTGAATACTCAGCAAGTGTTATAACCAGATTTGCTTTGGTGAAAGGAAGTGTGTAGCCTTCATCCCTGCCACCAAGGGAAAGAGGGTAACTGACATTCATGGAATGGGTTACCTTATCTTCCTGACCATTGAGTCTCCCCCACAGGGGATAGTCTTGGGGAAACAGTCATATGAGACACAAATAATCTTCATACTCTGTTCATTCTGAGAGGTTAAGTCACATAGTTTTTCTCTGTACTTTCAGCAACTTTCCCATATTTTTTCCAAGCTTTGACTATTCAGCTAAACCATCAGCCACTGCCCATGAATCAGTATAGATCTGTACTTCTGGCTATCTCTCTGACCAAGCAAATGGCTGATCAGATACATTGTTCTAAGTTCTGCCTACTTAGAAGATTTCTCTTCCCCTGTCTTTTTGGTCACTCCTATATGGGGCTATAATATTGTAATAGTTGACTTTGAGAAGGTATCAGCATATCATGCTAAGTCATTTGTAAACCCAACTGGAGGTTTTTCTTCCTATATTAGATGGCCACATGACCTTAGTTAAGGGTTGATGGAGAGGTAGCAATACAGCAGGAGAATGCACCGTAGGAATCTGAGCCATATATTCCTGCAACTTTTCCAGACTTGCTGGAGCCTGATTTCAAATATTGCTTTCACTTGATAGGGGAGTTCTGTTGCATGTTCAGTTCATGATGAGTGGCTCAGGTTGCATGATCACATGGTATCCTGTGGTCAGGTATTTGGCCTCTACCAAATGTACTAGTAAGCAAGAAATTGTTTTTCAAAAAAAAAAAAAAAAAATAGTTATCTGCAGAATAGGGCATAACTTTGCTCAAAATGAATCTGCTATGGGTACCTAGAAAAGGCTCTATTCGTAGAATGATGACGTACTTTATCATCCAAACCAGGACATATATGAGAGGGAAAAGGGACAGTATTAATAATTATTTGGAGATAACAGGTGAAAACTCAGGCTATCATTGAAATCTGGGATGTATGGTACCCTATCTGTACAGCACACCTATTTGCCATAGTCCTTTAGAAGCCATTTGGACCTGCTGAGTCACATGCCCAATGGAAGAGCAACTTGCATTACAGTTGGGAACTGTTGTAGAACCTTGCCTTGTTCTGGGCCTCACTCAAAACTAGCAGCCTTGTGGGATACTTAGTAAATGAGTTAGAACAGCACAAATGTTTTATATGTCACTTCTAAAATCTAAAAAGGGGATGGGCACGGTGGCTCACGCCTATAATCCCAGCACTTTGGGAAGCCAAGGCAGGTGGATCACTTGAGGTCAGGAGTTTGAGACCAGCTTGGCCAATGTGGCAAAACCCCGTCTCTACTAAAAATACAAAAATTAGTCAGATGTTGTGGCTGGTGCCTGTAATCCCAGCTACTCGGGAGACTGAAGCAGGAGAATTGCTTGAACCTGGGAGGCAGTGGTTGCAGTGAACCAAGATCACACCACTGCACTCCAACCCTGGGTGACAGAGTGAGACTCCATCTCAAAAAATAAATAAATAAATAAATAAAATAAATATAAAATCCAAAAAGGCCAGTGAAACTTTGTGATTTTTTTCTTACAAGTAGTATCAGATAAATAAGAAGCAAGGTACAGGATTATGTCTTTCACATTAGAAATATATCACAACATGCTTCAGATACCTGGACAACAACAAAAAATTAATCCATATCATAGTACCTTGAATTTTGGTGGGGGAGGGGGCTTACCTCCATCCTGTAACACAAAGGTATCTTACTAAGGCATCTAGGGTGTTTGCAACTTTTCCTGCTTGCCAGGTCCAATCAGCATGATATTCTGTAGGATATCAAAATAACCAAGAAGATCCCAGAGTTGATATAGCCCCAAGAGAAAAGGACAGAGGTGTACTGTTGTCCCTGTCAGGTGAAAGCAGACTGCTTCTGGTAGTTTTTGTTAATTGATAAAGAGAAAGAAATATCTGACAGGTCCTTAGCTGTATCCACAGTACCAGGGGCTGGGTTGATTTGTTCCAGTAAAAAGATTCCACATCTGGAATAGCAGCTGAAAGTTGGAGTCACCTCTTGATTAAGCTTACAGTAATTACAATCATTCTTCAAAACCTGTTTTCTGTACAAGCTAAATAAACAAAGGGTATCTTCTTCACAAGTTAAATAAACAAGAGATGTTAAACAGAGATGTCATAGGAATCACTATCCTTCCATCTTTTTGGTCTTTAGTGATGGCAGTAATCTCTGCAATTACCTCAGGGATTCAGTATTGTTTTTGGTTTACTATTGGGAAGAAAGTTTCCTGGGGTTTCAGTTGGACACTTCCTACTATAATGGACTATACTTTGTTGCTCAGTAAATAAATGTGGGTGTTCTGCCAGTTGTTTAGTATGTCTGTTTCAGTTACACATTCAGGAACCGAGGAGAAACCACAAGGTAGATTTATGACTCCACTGGGTCCGTTGTGAAACAGACTTTGGCTAAATTTTCATTCTTCCATCTGACCTTTATGATCCCCCATTTTTGAGTGAGGCATGGTCTACCATGCCTTTCATATACACAGAGATTAGCACCAATTTGTAGACACTGTCTAGTAATCCTTACGAGGCTGAATTTAGCACTGTGTAGAACTTACCACAATGTTGGAAATGTTCTATATCTGTGTTGTTCATAGTGTAGCTACTAGGCATATTGAGCTCTTGAGCACTTGAAATGTAGCTAGTGTGATATAGGAACTGAATGTTCAATTTTATTTGAGCTTAATTAGTTTTAAGTTAAATGTAAATAGAAACTGAATGAGAGGCCATAGCTCTTTCTTTGGACAACTCAAATCACTTTTTTCCCACCAGATCAAGGGTTTTCTGGTGATCTACATCACTAATAATTTCAAATCATCTTATTTCAATGATAAACATTGAAATTATTTGAAGCTAGTCTTCAGTCTCTGCAAGGTCCATACTATTTCTAGTATATACATCCTTCGAGGGTTTGGTTTTCTGATGACCTAACTTAGAGCATGAGCAGTCAGGCTTCCATTCTGTGGCATGCCTTGGATTCCAGTTTTCGGCCGCTGGCCCAGTAGGGTTGTCAGAATCTCTGCTCAACTTCTCAGCCTCTCAGCCACTTCTGGAGTCAGCAGACAGTCCTAGGGGAAAAGTATTGCATGAACCCCTTTGGATTTCCTTCTTTTTTCAAATCTTAGCACCATAATTCTTCACAGCTTGTTAGTTCCCAGGTACCTTAGGGCAGATTGTTTTTAAATGTATATTGTGTCTGGGTTTTCTAGTTTTTTACTCAGGAAAGAGTTGGTCCCACATTATTTAGTTTGCAACACTATAAACCTTTCTATTTATTTTGGTACCTAGGGTCACTCAGTATGGAAGAAGCTTAAGCTAAATTCCTGACTGGGTGTTTTCTGAACCACTCTGATGATACAGATTTGGGCTATAGTTTTTCAAGAGGACCAGTCTGCCCTTCCCCTTCTCCTTCTCTGTTCACTCCAAGACAGTTTTCTCCTGGCTATGGGATAAGGAGAATGGGTTTAGTTTTGGTTAATTTCACCCTGAGGGTGTATCCCTTTAGGATCCCAAATTCATTTAAGGGTCTCTGATTAAACTCCCCACCTTCAGGGTGCCTGGGCTTTGATTCTGTAGCCCCATGATACTCTCAAACCATAGTTCAGTTTCAACAGGATAAGTAAATGCCCTCAAGGCTTCAGTGGCTTCCTATGTTAAGTTTCTCCCTCTAGGTTTTTAGATTTGGCAAACTGCTTCCTTACTCTCTTCACATCTCTTATACATATTAAAATGATAGATCCACCACCACAGGGAATGGCGGTGTGTGCCTGTAGTTGCCAGCTACTTGAGAGACCAAGGTGGGAAGATTGTTTTAGGCCAGGAGTTCAAGTCCAGCCTAGGCAACATAGCAAGACCCCATCTCTACAAAAGAAAATAAATAAAATGGATCTTTTTTCTTTTTATATTTTATTCATCATTCTAGTTGTTTTCAGTGGAAAGCCTAGTTACATAAAATAACTAGTCTCCTCCACCCTGCACTTCCACGTTCTTATATATGAGGGGGAGAATAAATGTATTCCTACCTGCGTCAGAGTAGTGATTGAAATCAGCACGCTTTGGGGCCGGGCGCGGTCGCTCACGCTTGTAATCCCAGCACTTTGGGAGGCCGAGACAGGCGGATCACGAGGTCAGGAGATTGAGACCATCCTGGCTAACACGGTGAAACCCCGTCTCTACTAAAAACACAAAAAATTAGCCAGGTGTGGTGGCACGTGCCTGTAGTCTCGGCTACTCAGGAGGCTGAGGCAGGAGAATGGTGTGAACCCAGGAGGCAGAGCTTGCAGTGAGCCGAGATCGCGCCACTGCACTCCAGCCTGGGGACAGAGTGAGACTCCGTCTCCAAAAAAAAAAAGAAATCAGCACGCTTTGAAAGCTGTGAGTTGGCCAGGCATGGTCACTCACACTTGTAATCCCAGCACTTTGGGAGGCTGAGGCAGGAGGATTGCTTGAGCCCAGGAGTTCGAGGCCAGCCTGGGCAACGTAATGAGACCTTGTCTCTACAAAAATAAAAATAAAGCTGTGGGTCTTCAGACAAATACCATTGTCATTATTTTCTTCCCACTCATCTATCTAGATTGAGTATGCTCTGTGGGTTCCTTTTCTGCCAGCCTCTTAAACTTTGGTGCTCCCCAGTCATCCACCCTCAACCTACTATTTTTCTTAATCTTTATACTCTTTATTGGTGGCCTCCTCTCCTCGCAAGTCTTCTGAACTATAAGCCTATTTAGCCTACTTATCAAACTCCTCACACACATCCCCATGCCAAAAAGCCCTCCTCACTCTCTATTCCTTTCTTTCCTTTCCTGGCCTCATTGACTGGCACTTCTTCCCATCTACTGTGTAGTTGTCCAGTAGAAACCTGAGCAGTAGCCCAATTTCAGCCTCCCTCATTCCACACATTCATTCACCAGGTGCTGTGAATTATACTTTCTAAATTCTTCTCAAACCTGCTTATTCCTGTTATCCTCCTGTTTGGTCCCAGTCTGCAGTTTCTTGCCTCCCAACCCATCCTCCTATCTGTCAGCCAGAGTGATCTTTCTGAAATGCACATGTGATTCTGTCACTGCCCTGCTTAAAGTCCTTTAGCAGGTTCCCACTGTCCTAAAGATAAACTCCATTAACATCGCTCAAGGCTTTTTATGGTCTGACTCTGTCTGCTTCTCCATCCTCCTTTCTCTTCACTTTTTCCATTCATCATATACCTCATCTATTCTGAACTATTTGTGTCTCCATTTCTTGCTATTTTCTTTGTCTGGGTGAGTTAAGGGAATCATATTTGACCCATTCTATCTTTAGACTATTACTTGTTTTGAGCTGGAATCTGCTACTTTGGCTCTTTCATTAGGCCTACTCCCTTTCTGCTTCAGACCATACAAGTCGGTTTTCTCAGGCACCACCAGCACAGAGCAGAGGATGAATTGTTACCTCCTTTCTTTTAGTCACTATATTCCAAATAGCGCCACCTAAAAGAGCACTAGCTTTTTAGTAGCCACATCACAATCCCCTTTTACACACAATCTGTTAAACCATGTCTCCCTTATTCTGGTGTTTGCACAGTTGATGTTCTATATCTTAACACAGAAGCTGATCTGACATTTGTCCTAATGTAAGTGCTTGCTAAGTTTCATCTTATTTGTTGCAGCCCTTGGTTCAGTCTTTTGAGCAATATTTTTAGCCTGATCCAAAGTCTTACAGTGTAAAGTAAAAGAAATCCCCTTTTACCATATAGATAGAGGATCTAGGCCCAGATATGCTCAACACCAGCCAGAAGTCACACAGCAAGCAAAGCAGCAGCAGCACCCGAGCCAGAGCTCAGGGATCCTGGCCACCCTTCCCATGCATCTTCTAATATGGTACACAAATTCCCATTGCTGAATCCAGCCACTGCACATACCCTTAGCTTCTGAAAAACCTTCATTAAATCTCTCAGATTTTAAGTAGTATTAATTCTGTTTGGCAAGAGAAGTGATAATAAAAATAGCACCACTCTGAACAGCTGGAAACCCTGGCTTCTCCACTACGGACAGACTTTGCCACTTCAGAGAGCTTTTCTTCCAAAACTGCAACAGGAGGGGCTCGGTGGGAAAGCCTGCTGCTTTCCTCTGAAGGTAGGCATCTGTCTTCTCACCCATCTAATGGCTGCCCCTCTATTTTAAGATGTCTATTTTAGACACAAAAAATGAAACTTTCCCATGCTATAATTAGGGTGGAACTTTAAAAAGACAAAGTGGTGTAACTTGTCACAAGAGACAAGACAGAGCCAACTTCTGCATTATGGAGCTTGAGAGGAATTTTTTAAAGGCTTATTTCTTAGCTATTTCATACTTCACTGGAGTAAAATAAAGATTGGCCAATCAATTATAAATCAACAGTGGTGCTGTGCACTGTTCTGTAATAGCTCTCAGATAGAGATTAAAAATTCAGTGTATGAAAGTTGGTCCTTCCAGAAAGAGGAAAGGGCACATCTGTGACCTTGAAATATTATGAACTATAAAGGCTTCCTGCCTTCTCTGTTAAGTGTCTCTGGTCTTTGGACTTCAAGCCTGTTCCCTACACTGTTGCCAGGTCTCTTTCTGAAAGTTTATCTGACCTGTCCCTTTTTCCAGTCAGAACTGTCATAATCTATGGAAGTCTGTCAGTGTTAGGATACGGAAAAAAAGTCAGGGGGGAATTGATTGTAAGAACATTGGGGAATCTCACAGCCGTGCCTTAGGGTCATACTGAACGTAGGCCCTGAGGACTGTGGAGCAGCCTGGAAGTTCTGTCTCTCAGCTTTCACATCTCCTCTTCTCCGTGACTTGCCACATTTTTCTTTACAGGTGGGCTGCCTGTGTCTTTCTAGACCCTATGATGGGAAACATGGCTGCCTATAGCTTCTAATACTGTTACAGATCCAGCCACGAAGAGATTTTTTTTTTCCCTGTTCTCTTTCTTTCACATTGGTTAAGAGCATGACAATTCACTCTCCATTCCTCATGGTTGTGCTTTAACATTGCTTTTCCTAAATAGGTGCCTTCCCCACATACTTCTTTTATAGTGTTTGTCTCACTGCAGGCTGTGTGTCCACCTACTCCACAGACTGTAAGCACCTAGAGGGGAGGGATGTGTTCTTTTATTTGTATTCTTAGTACCTGGCCACATAAATATATGTTAAAGAAATCCATGAGTGTGAATGAATGAATTAATTAGTAATACATTCATTTAGAATATACCCTTTCTAAATTCACCTGTGAAATATCCCAGACTTCATGTATACATTACTGTCCTAGCTTTTGAACTCACTGCCAACCTTTGTTAAGCTCTCTCTAGCTCAGACATCAGCTCCCCCTTCCACTTCCCCATCCTTTAATCCGCATGGGGCTAGTAGATGTGAATGTGAGAGGTGTGATTTGGCAGTGGAAAGGGCATGGGATTTGGAGTCAGGCAGACCCAGGTTCTAGTTTGAGTTGTCCCACTTTCTAGCTATGAGACCAGGCAAGTTGCTCTGAGCTTCATTTTCTTAATCTGTAAAGGAGGTATATAATACCTATCCTTGGATAACACATACAAAGCACATTGCACAATGCCAGAAGTGCGGTAGGTGCTAAAGAAATGTTTGTTTCCCTTCCTCTAGTTGTGTGTGTGTTTGTGGCTTATATATGTGTATACTGTATGCATTTGTGCCTATGTGTACTATTTTGGTGTATGGGTGGCATACAGTATGGAGGGAAGAATGAAAATGTTATTTGCATCATCTGCCTGTGTGGAAGAGAGTTACCTAAGTCTCATCTACCTGGAGGACACAAATGAGGTCACATTAATGGCAGTACTTAAAATGCCACCACTTCCTGCCCACCCCTGTAATTCAGGGCATCACCCCCCTAAATCTCACTCTTAGGTATTTCTGGGAATCTTCAGAGAGTTTGAGTTTAAGAAGAAACTTCTCCACTCCTTACTCGTGTGTTCATTTTATGAAGCCACTTGAGAAGAGAACCTCACTACAGCCAGGGATGGTGCCCTCAATCCACCCTTCTTTACCCTACTAGTTGGCAAAGCTATGGTCTATAACAAGAGCATTGTCTCCTGGTGCTCCCATAGTTACCAGTCTACTAGGTGACACAGCATAACAAGGAGTCTTCCTGAATCAAAATTGTGCAGTGATCTCCAGCAGAATGCTCCCTCCAGCTTGGTCATACCTCTTTCACCCTGGCATTTTCTATAAGCACTACTTATACAATCCCCCACCCTGCCCTAACCTGGTCTCAATGATGTATGTAACCTTTCTCCATACAGAAGACGATACGGTATGTATAATAGTGTTTGGGAAAGGAGAAGGTGGGGAAGGAATTATGCTTTCTGTGCATCCCTGTGGGGACCTCTTTCGGGCACTAGAACAGTTCCTAAGCTGGTTAGGGCTCCTAATTGATTCCCTGTCCTCCATGGCTTCCTGGGAATGGTGGAGTTTGTCCCTCGATCTTGCTCATTACCCAAGATCTTTGAACTCACAGGGAGGCATCTGTAACATCGCTGACAAGCAAGAGGTACATCCTGAGGTTCCCAGCGCTGGAGACACTGATGCTGGATGACAACAGACTCTCCAACCCCAGTTGCTTTGCCAGCCTGGCTGGGCTCAGGAGGTAAAGCCATAAGCCTTTCACTGCTTGGGCCTCCTCTAATCTCCAGGCTTGCTCACACTCTGAGTGCTGTTCTAGAAGCCAAAAGGCTTGGGTTTAAACCCTAGCTCCACAATTTATCTCTACTCTGTGGCCATGGGTAAGTCATTTCTCCCCTCTGAGCTTTGGCTCCTCCATAAAAATGGCCATCAATGAGGACATTTCTGATCACATGACTGAATTAGAAGCAGCAAAGAGAAAGGAAAACAGGAGGAGATTTTACCCAGGATAGGATCCAGACCCTGACAGTAGAGACAGGAAAATTTTTTAAAATAATGAGAATCAGAAAGACAAATTTAATTCCTGAGTTCTAACTGAAGTAAATAAAATAGTGGCATTTACATTGTTAAGCTTTACTTCCCTGGAAAATTTACTTTGGATTCAACTACCATTTACTGAATACTACTTTGTGCCAGGCCATTTACATATTGCCTCATTTAATCTTCACAAGAGCCCTGAAAGGTTAATAAATATTATCCCCATTTTAGAGACAGGGATATTGAATCCCAGAGACAGTAAGTCACTGGCTCAACGCCACACAAAAGGAATAAGTATCCAAGCCTGATTCCATGTTTTTTCCCTAAAGTGGCTTGGTAAACAATCCTGAGGTATCATTATTGCTATGATTCTATATTCACTTTCCTTAATTGAAGACTGAAGAAGTTAAGCCTGGATGAAAACAGGATTATCCGGATCCCATACCTACAGCAAGTTCAGCTCTCTGACGAGTCAGTGGACTGGAATGGAGGCAGGGGAAGTCCCCAGAAAGAGCCCCAATTCATGCTGCAGTCCAAGCCAAGGATGTTTGAGGACTCAGATGAGCAACTGGATTATACTGTACTGCCCATGAAAAAGGATGTTGACCGGACAGGTGAGTGACACCCCTTGTTCCAGAAATTCTAGCCTCGTAGTGGAAATACACTTCTGAGAGTTTATTCTGAAAGTCTCACTTGGTCACGATGAATATCACGAATTGAATTTGCGGATTCTTTGTCAAGGATTTTTGCATCTATGTTTGGGAGATGTGTTGGTGTATTGATTTCTTTTGTTACAGTATTCTTGTTAGGATTTATAATCAAGGTTATGCTTGCCTGATAAAATGTGTTTGGAAGTGTTCATTTTTTTCCATTTCCTAGGAAAGTTTATATACTATTATTATTTTCTCCTTAAAGTTTGGAAGAATTCACCATGAGACCACCTGAGCCTGGAGTTTTCTTTGTAGAATGAGGTTGAAATTATGCAACTTTAGAAAGTTGGAAGAGGTGCTCCTGACACCTGAAATTTAGACCTCTGGGTAAGAGGTGCTGCTTGGCTCTTGATGTCTCTGGGCTGTGATGGGCTTTGTGTAGCTGAGAAGAAGATACTGGCCAGCTGGTGCTGGACCTATGGAGGAGTCACAGTGAAGCTATTTTGTAAAAGTTGGAAAAACTGCAAACTAGATTCAGCTACTGCTGAGGAAAGACTTGCTAGACTACAGCAAAAACAAAACAAACCAAAAACCACATTATTCCAGTGGCATTCACAGGAATCACAAGCAGTCAGGAAACCCATGGGGAGCAGATAGGAAGAGATAAGCCCCTTTTTCCTCTTCCAGCTTTGCAGTCTCCTTTTAGCACCACCCATATTGTCAGAGTCTAACAGGAAACCAGTGGTCAAAGCAGAAATATGGTTTTGAGAGCCTCAGCTCCAGCATTCCAAAGCAGAATAAAGAAAGATGAATTTCCAAGTTAAAAATATTAATAACTGGCCAGGCACAGTGACAGTTATTTTGGGAGGCCAAGGCTGGAGAATTGTTTGAGGCCAGGAGTTTGAGGCTGCAGTGAGCTGTGATCACGCCACTGCCCTCTGGCCTTGATGACAGAGCAAGACCCTATCTCTATAAAAAATTAAAAATTAGCTGGGTGTGATGGCATGTGCCTGTAGTCCTAGCTACTGGGGGCTGAGACAGGAGGATCCCTTGAGGCTGCAGTGAGCTATGATCACGCCACTGCTCTCTGACCTGGATGACAGAGTGAGACCCTATCTCTATAAAAAATTTAAAAATTAGCTGGGTGTGATGGCATGCACCTGTAGTCCTAGCTACTGGGGGCTGAGGCAGGAGGATCCCTTGAGCCTGTGGTGAGCTATGATCACACTACTGCTCTCCAGCCTGGGCAGCAGAGTGAGACCCTGTCTCTAAAAATAATAATAATAACTTAATAAAAGGCACAATTATGTTACTCAGATTCTCCCTAAAATAATTTTCTGTCTACTTAGTTTGTTAACTTTGGAAATAGGTATATTAAAGTCTATCCCCACTATTGTAGATTTGTCAGTATCTCCTTGCATTTCTGGCATTTTTTTTATTATGAAGTTGGTTTGGTTCTCTGTTATTAGGTTTGTGACTTTTATCTTGGTAGATTATGTATTTTAATCATTGTAAAATATCCCAGGTAGATAAATAATTTTGGTTTTGACTTGGGCCTCTGTTTTGTTTGATATATTTATTTTAGGATATCTTAAAAACAATATAGTACTGCATATTTTTCCTAATATGAGTCTTAATGAGTCTTTTTTCATAGAAGAATGTAACTCACATGGTGATTATTGATATATTTCACCTTATGTGTGTCTTCTGTTTACCTATGCTTTTTCTTCTTGTGAGCACTAAGTTTTCTTTCAATTCCAGTCTTTTCACTAATTGTTTAAAGAAAGAAATCTCATGTCTAGATCTCTAATGGTTACCTTAAAACTTTTTTTTTTCTGTTTAGAGACAGGGTTTTACCCTATCACCCCAGGCTGAAGTGCAGTGACACGACCGTGCTCAAACTGTATTGTTGAACTCTGGGGCTCAAGTGATCCTCCTGCCTCAGCCTCCCAAGTAGCTGGGACCACTGCACCTGGCTATTACCCTAAAACTTTTAATTCACATTTTAAAACTCACTTTTCTCTATCAACACCTAGAATCAACCAAATACATGTCTTTTTTAAATAAGAAAATGTTAATATGCATCTATCTATAAAGCCACCCTACTCCCATCACTTCCCATAATGTAATAAACTCTAACAATAATTCAGATTGGTTTTAATTTTTTAAATTATATATCAATGATTCTTTAGACTGAAAGATTGAACCTCATTCTTGGGTTCTTTATCATGTGTACATATGTATAACTTAGGAGCAGAGACTTCTATTTACAACACAACTTAGGTCATAATACAGTATAATTTTTAATCTCTTCAAAGTTCTTCTTGCCCTCTTATTTTTTTTCTTTCGTCCTTAATTCCTAGTCCCATTTCCTATTTTCATATAAATGTCTACTCTTATCTTGGATATATTTTCCTGGATATATGTATTTATCTTTGTAAAATATATATTATTTTGTGTGTAATATGTTTATAATTTACATAATGGTAATATGGTCTTGAGCTCTTTCTGTTACTTTATTTTTTCGGTCAACATTATTTTTATTTTTATTTTTTTTAAGTTTTTTTTTATTATACTTTAACTTCTAGGGTACATGTGCATAACGTGCAGGTTTGTTACATATGTATACTTGTGCCATGTTGGTGTGCTGCACCCATCAACTCGTCAGCACCCATCAATTTGTCATTTATATCAGGTATAACTCGCAATGCAATCCCTCCCTCCTCCCCCCTCCCCATGATAGGCCCCGATGTGTGATGTTCCCCTTCCCGAGTCCAAGTGATCTCATTGTTCAGTTCCCACCTATGAGTGAGAACATGCGGTGTTTGGTTTTCTGTTCTTGTGATAGTTTGCTAAGAATGATGGTTTCCAGCTGCATCCATGTCCCTACAAAGGACGCAAACTCATCCTTTTTTATGGCTGCATAGTATTCCATGGTGTATATGTGCCACATTTTCTTAATCCAGTCTGTCACAGATGGACATTTGGGTTGATTCCAAGTCTTTGCTATTGTGAATAGTGCCGCAATAAACATACGTGTGCGTGTGTCTTTATAGCAGCATGATTTATGATCCTTTGGGTATATACCCACTAATGGGATGGCTGGGTCATATGGTACATCTAGTTCTAGATCCTTGAGGAATTGCCATACTGTTTTCCATAATGGTTGAACTAGTTTACAGTCCCACCAACAGTGTAAAAGTGTTCCTATTTCTCCACATCCTCTCCAGCACCTGTTGTTTCCTGACTTTTTAATGATTGCCATTCTAAGTGGTGTGAGATGGTATCTCATTGTGGTTTTGATTTGCATTTCTCTGATGGCCAGTGATGATGAGCATTTTTTCATGTGTCTGTTGGCTGTATGAATGTCTTCTTTTGAGAAATGTCTGTTCATATCCTTTGCCCACTTTTTGATGGGGTTGTTTGTTTTTTTCTTGTAAATGTGTTTGAGTTCTTTGTAGGTTCTGGATATTAGCCCTTTGTCAGATGAGTAGCTTGCAAAAATTTTCTCCCATTCTGTAGGTTGCCTGTTCACTCTGATGGTAGTTTCTTTTGCTGTGCAGAAGCTCTTTAGTTTAATTAGATCCCATTTGTCAATTTTGGCTTTTGTTGCTGTTGCTTTTGGTGTTTTAGACATGAAGTCCTTGCCCATGCCTATGTCCTGAATGGTACTACCTAGGTTTTCTTCTAGGGTTTTTATGGTATTAGGTCTAACATTTAAGTCTCTAATCCATCTTGAATTAATTTTCGTATAAGGAGTAAGGAAAGGATCCAGTTTTAGCTTTCTACTTATGGCTAGCCAGTTTTCCCAGCACCATTTGTTAAATAGGGAATCCTTTCCCCATTTCTTGTTTCTCTCAGGTTTGTCAAAGATCAGATGGCTGTAGATGTGTGGTATTATTTCTGAGGACTCTGTTCTGTTCCATTGGTGTGTATCTCTGTTTTGGTACCAGTACCATGCTGTTTTGGTTACTGTAGCCTTGTAGTATAGTTTGAAGTCAGGTAGCGTGACGCCTCCAGCTTTGTTCTTTTGACTTAGGATTGTCTTGGCAATGCAGGCTCTTTTTTGGTTCCATATGAACTTCAAAGCAGTTTTTTCCAATTCTGTGAAGAAACTCATTGGTAGCTTGATGGGGATGGCATTGAATCTATAAATAACCTTGGGCAGTATGGCCATTTTCACAATATTGATTCTTCCTATCCATGAGCATGGTATGTTTTTCCATTTGTTTGTGTCCTCTTTGATTTCACTGAGCAGTGGTTTGTAGTTCTCCTTGAAGAGGTCCTTGACATCCCTTGTAAGTTGGATTCCTAGGTATTTTATTCTCTTTGAAGCAATTGTGAATGGAAGTTCATTCATGATTTGGCTCTCTGTTTGTCTGTTACTGGTGTATAAGAATGCTTGTGATTTTTGCACATTAATTGTGTATCCTGAGACTTTGCTGAAGTTGCTTATCAGCTTAAGGAGATTTTGGGCTGAGACAATGGGGTTTTCTAAATATACAATCATGTCATCTGCAAACAGGGACAATTTGACTTCTTCTTTTCCTAACTGAATACCCTTGATTTCTTTATCTTGCCTGATTGCCCTAGCCAGAACTTCCAACACTATGTTGAATAGGAGTGGTGAGAGAGGGCATCCCTGTCTTGTGCCAGTTTTCAAAGGGAATTTTTCCAGTTTTTGCCCATTCAGTATGATATTGGCTGTGGGTTTGTCATAAATAGCTCTTATTATTTTGAGGTACGTTCCATCAATACCGAATTTATTGAGTGATTTTAGCATGAAGGGCTGTTGAATTTTGTCAAAAGCCTTTTCTGCATCTATTGAGATATTCACGTGGTTCTTGTCTTTGGTTCTGTTTATATGCTGGATTACGTTTATTGATTTGCGAATGTTGAACCAGCCTTGCATCCCAGGGATGAAGCCCACTTGATCATGGTGGATAAGCTTTTTGATGTGCTGCTGAATCCGGTTTGCCAGTATTTTATTGAGGATTTTTGTATCGATGTTCATCAGGGATATTGGTCTAAAATTTTCTTTTTTTGTTATGTCTCTGCCAGGCTTTGGTATCAGGATGATGTTGGCCTCATAAAATGAGTTAGGGAGGATTCCCTCTTTTTCTATTGATTGGAATAGTTTCAGAAGGAATGGTACCAGCTCCTCCTTGTACCTCTGGTAGAATTCAGCTGTGAATCCATCTGGTCCTGGACTTTTTTTGGTTGGTAGGCTATTAATTATTGCCTCAATTTCAGAGCCTGCTATTGGTCTATTCAGGGATTCAACTTCTTCCTGGTTTAGTCTTGGAAGAGTGTAAGTGTCCAGGAAATTATCCATTTCTTCTAGATTTTCTAGTTTATTTGCGTAGAGGTGTTTATAGTATTCTCTGATGGTAGTTTGTATTTCTGTGGGGTCGGTGGTGATATCCCCTTTATCATTTTTTATTGCATCTATTTGATTCTTCTCTCTTTTCTTCTTTATTAGTCTTGCTAGCGGTCTGTCAATTTTGTTGATTTTTTCAAAAAACCAACTTCTGGATTCATTGATTTTTTGGAGGGTTTTTTGTGTCTCTATCTCCTTCAGTTCTGCTCTGATCTTAGTTATTTCTTGCCTTCTGCTAGCTTTTGAATGTGTTTGCTCTTGCTTCTCCAGTTCTTTTAATTGTGATGTTAGGGTGTCAATTTTAGATCTTTCCAGCTTTCTCTTGTGGGCATTTAGTGCTATAAATTTCCCTCTACACACTGCTTTAAATGTGTCCCGGAGATTCTGGTATGTTGTATTTTTGTTCTCATTGGTTTCAAAGAACATCTTTATTTCTGCCTTCATTTCGTTATCTACCCAGTAGTCATTCAGGAGCAGGTTGTTCAGTTTCCATGTAGTTGAGCGGTTTTGATTGCGTTTCTTAGTCCTGAGTTCTAGTTTGATTGCACTGTGGTCTGAGAGACAGTTTGTTATAATTTTTGTTCTTGTACATTTGCTAAGGAGTGCTTTACTTCCAATTATGTGGTCAATTTTGGAATAAGTGCGATGTGGTGCTGAGAAGAATGTATATTCGGTTGATTTGGGGTGGAGAGTTCTATAGATGTCTATTAGGTCCGCTTGGTGCAGAGATGAGTTCAATTCCTGGATATCCTTGTTAACTTTCTGTCTCGTTGATTTGTCTAATATTGACAGTGGAGTGTTGAAGTCTCCCATTATTATTGTATGGGAGTCTAAGTCTCTTTGTAAGTCTCTAAGGACTTGCTTTATGAATCTGGGTGCTCCTGTATTGGGTGCATATATATTTAGGAGAGTTAGCTCTTCCTGTTGAATTGATCCCTTTACCATTATGTAATGGCCTTCTTTGTCTCTTTTGATCTTTGATGGTTTAAAGTCTATTTTATCAGAGACTAGGATTGCAACCCCTGCTTTTTTTTGTTCTCCATTTGCTTGGTAGATCTTCCTCCATCCCTTTATTTTGAGCCTATATGTATCTCTGCACATGAATACAGCAAACTGATGGGTCTTGACTCTTTATCCAATTTGCCAGTCTGTGTCTTTTAATTGGACCATTTAGTCCATTTACATTTAAGGTTAATATTGTTATGTGTGAACTTGATCCTGTCATTGTGATATTAGCTGGTTATTTTGCTCGTTAGTTGATGCAGTTTTTTTCTAGCATCAATGGTCTTTACATTTTGGCATGTTTTTGCAATGGCTGATACTGGTTGTTCCTTTCCATGTTTAGTGCTTCCTTCAGGAGCTCTTATAGGGCAGGCCTGGTGGTAACAAAATCTCTAAGCATTTGCTTATCTGTAAAGGATTTCATTTCTCCTTCACTTATGAAACTTAGTTTGGCTGGATGTGAAATTCTGGGTTGAAAATTGTTTTCTTTCAGAATGTTGAATATTGGCCCCCACTCTCTTCTGGCTTGGAGAATTTCTGCCGAGAGATCTGCTGTTAGTCTGATGGGCTTCCCTTTGTGGGTAACCCGACCTTTATCTCTGGCTGCCCTTAACATTTTTTCCTTCATTTCAACTTTGGTGAATCTGATAATTATATGTCTTGGAGTTGCTCTTCTTGAGGAGTAGCTTTGTGGCATTCTCTGTATTTCCTGAATTTAAATGTTGGCCTGCCTTACTAGGTTGGGGAAATTCTCCTGGATGATATCCTGAAGAGTGTTTTCCAACTTGGTTCCGTTTTCCCCCTCACTTTTAGGCACACCAATCAGACGTAGATTTGGTCTTTTCACATAATCCCATATTTCTTGGAGGCTTTGTTCATTTCTTTTTCCTCTTTTTTCTCTAGACTTCTCTTCTCACTTCATTTCATTCATTTGATCTTCAATCATTGATACTCTTTCTTCCAGTTGATCGAGCTTGTGCATTTGTCATGTATTTCTCGTGTCATGGTTTTGATCTCTGTCAGTTCATTTATGGCCTTCTCTGCATTGATTATTCTAGTTATCCATTCTTCCATTCTTTTTTCAAGATTTTTAGTTTCTTTGCGCTGGTTACGTAATTCCTCCTTTAGCTCTGAGAAGTTTGATTGACTGAAGCCTTCTTCTCTCAACTCGTCAAAGTCATTCTCCGTCCAGCTTTGATCCATTGCTGGCGATGAGCTGTGTTCTTTTGGAGGGGGAGATGCGCTCTGATTTTTTGAATTGCCAGCTTTTCTGCTCTGCTTTTTTCCCATCTTTGTGGTTTTATCTGCCTTTGGTCTTTGATGACGGTGACGAACTGATGGGGTTTTGGTGTGGGTGTCGTTTCTGTTTGTTAGTTTTTCTTCTAACAGTCAGGGCCCTCAGCTGCAGGTCTCTTGGAGATTGCTTGAGGTCCACTCCAGACCCTGTTTGCCTGGGTATCAGCAGCGGAGGCTGCAGAAGATAGAATATTGCTGAACAGCGAGTGTTGCTGTCTGATTCTTGCTCTGGAAGCTTCCTCTCAGGGGAGTACCCCACCATGTGAGGTGTGAGGTGTCAGTCTGCACCTAGTGGGGGATGTCTCCCAGTTAGGCTACTCAGGGGTCAGGGACCCACTTGAGCAGGCAGTCTGTCCGTTCTCAGATCGCAACCTCCGTGTTGGGAGATCCACTGTTCTCTTCAAAGCTGTCAGACGGGGTCATTTACCTCTGCCGAGGTTTCTGCTGCTTTTTGTTTAGCTATGCCCTGTCCCCAGAGATGGAGTCTACAGAGACAGGCAGGCCCCCTTGAGCTGCGGTGGGCTCCACCCAGTTCGAGCTTCCTGGCGGCTTTGTTTACCTACTTAAGCCTCAGCAATGGCGGGTGCCCCTCCCCCAGCCTCGCTGCTGCCTTGCAGTTAGATCTGACTGCTGTGCTAGCAACAAGGGAGGCTCCATGGGCATGGGACCCTCCTGTCCAGGTGTGGGATATAATCTCCTGGTGTGCCGTTTGCTAAGACCCTTGGTATAGCGCAGTATTAGGGTGGGAGTTACCCGATTTTCCAGTTGTTGTGTGTCTCAGTTTCCCTTGGCTAGGAAAAGGGATTCCCTTCCCCCTTGCGCTTCCCAGGTGAGGCGATGGATCACCCTGCTTCAGCTCTCACTGGTCAGGCTGCACCAGCTGACCAGCACAGATTGTCCGGCACTCCCCAGTGAGATGAACCCGGTAACTCAGTTGAAAATGCAGAGATCACCCGTCCTCTGTGTCGCTCACGCAGGGGGCTGGAGGCTGGAGCTGCTCCTATTCGGCCATCTTCAATAGTTCACAGATTTGTGCTTTTTAAGGCTATTTTCTGGATCTGGTAGGCATACTTCACTTTTTTTTATTCTTTTTTCTTTTGTCTTCTCTGAGTATTTTCAAATAGTCTGTTGAGCTCACTAATTCTTCTGCTTGATCTTTTCTGCTCTCAAGAGACTGATGCATTCTTTAGTATATCAATTACATTTTTCAGCTCTAGAATTTCTGCTTGATTCTTAATTATTTCAATCTCTTTGTTAAATTTATCTGATAGAATTCTGAATTCCTTCTCTGTGTTATCTTGAATTTCTTTGAGTTTCCTCAAAATAGCTGTTTTGAATTCTTTGTGTGAAAGGTCATACATCTCTGTTTCTCCAGGATTGGTCCCTGGTGCCTTATTTAGTTCATTTGGTGAGGTCATATTTTCCCGGATCATGTTGACACTCTTAAATGTCTTTGGTGATTTACTATAGTCATCATAATCTGGGCTTATTTGTGCTTGTCCTTCTTGGGAAGGCTTTCCAGGTATTTGAAGGGACTTGGACCCCAAGCCCAATAATGCTGTGATTTTTGCAAACTTGTACACGTACCACCTTGGTTGTCTTAGGTAAGATCTGGAAGAATTCTCTGGATTACCAGCTGGAGACTCTTGTTCTTTTCCCTTACTTTCTCCCAAACATGTGGAATCTCTCTCTATTCTGAGCCATATGAAACTGAGGGTGTGGTGATTCAAGCACCCCTGTGGCCCCCACCACTGGTGCTGTGCTGTGTCAGACCTGAAGCCAACACAGCACTGGGCAAACTTCCCTTCAGGGTGGCAAGTTTCCCCAGGCCCTGGGCATGTCCAGAGATGCTGTCTGGGAGCCAGGGAGTGGAGTCAAGCACCTTAGCAATTTACACAATATTCTCTTCTACTGCAGCTAAGCTGACACTCAAACCATAGTACAAAGTCCTTCCCATGCTTCCCTCCCCTTTCAACAGGCAGAGGAGCCTCTTTGTGGCTACCACCACCAGTTCATGGGGGTTTCTGCCAGGCCACTGACAATATTTGCTTAAAGCCCAAGGAATCTTCTCTTAGCTTGTGGTAAATGCTACCAGGCCTGGGACTCACCCTTCAGAGCAGTGGACTCCCCTCTTGCCCAGAGTGGGCCCAGAAATGCTGTCCAGGAACCTAGGCCTGGACTCGGAGACCTTAAGAGCCTGCTTGTCGCTTTACCTTACTATGGCCGACCCAGTGCCAGTGGTGCAAGACAAAGTCTCTTTTACTTTTCTCTCTGCTTTTCTCAAACTTCTGTTTGAATCTTTCACCATAGCCACTACATCTGGAAATGTGCTCCATCACCCCTGAAGCCAGGACATCTCAGGCCTTAAGGCCCATAGTGTACTAACTCAGTATTGCTGCTGGTTATTCAGGGCCAAAGGGCTCTTTAGTCAACAGGGGATGAATCTTGCCAGGACTAGGTCCTTCCCTTCAAAGCAGCAGGTTCCCTTTTGGCCCAGGGTGTGTTTAGAAATGTCAGGGAGCTAGGATTATCAAGGGCCCAAGGGCTCTTTAGTCCAACAGGTGATGAATCCTGGCAGGACTGAGTCCTTCCCTTGAAAGCAGTTTTCCCTTTTGGCCCAGAGTGTGTTTAGAAATGCCATCTAAGAACTAGGGCCTGGAATGGAGGCCTCACAAGTCTTCCCAGTGCCCTATCCTACTGCCCAGTGCCCTATCCTGTGCCTGAGCTGGTATCCAAATATAAGACAAAATCTTCCTTACTCTTCACTCTCCTCTCCTTAAGTAGAAGGAAGGAGACACTTTTATTGCTGTGAACTGCACTGCCTGGGGTTAGGGGAGGGGTGGCACAAGCACTCCCTTAGCTGCGCCAGCTGGTGTCTCCCTAGGTCATGTGCCACCCTAGTTCACTGACTCCAAGCCCAGCCTAACACTAGGAGTTCCCTAAGAATTACAGCTCTTGTGTCCTAGACTGCCTTTCTAGTTTATCTAGAACTCCAGAGCACTTCAGCCAATGGTGGCAAGGCTGGCCAAGAAACGTCAGTTCCAACAGCTGGGATGGGTGATTCCCCTCTGGCTAGGGGCTGGTCCAAATTCTGCCTCTGTGCACCAGCACTAGCTAAGCCCAGCATGGCTTTATTCTCTGCTGTGACAGGGCATCACAGAGTTCAATGTAAGGTCCCTCAGTTGCTGTGGTCTCCGTCCCCAAAATGCACAGATTCTGTCTCTGCACCACATGGCTCCTGCCAGGGGATGGAGGAGGGGTGGTATTGGTAATTTAAGACTGTCTCTCCTGCCCTCCTCAATACCTCTTTCAGTGATGTGATTAAAACCAGTTACTGTGACTGCTCACCTGAGTTTTTGTTCTTGTGATAGTGCTATTCTATGTGTAGATAGTTGTTAAAATTTGGTGTTTAGGGGACGGGGGGGACAAATGGTGTAGGCTTCTGTTCTGCCATCTTGCTCCGCCCTCTTTGGTTACTGATATTTGTTTTAATGTGCACTTTTCTATCTGCTGTTAATGTTAAGCATGCTGCATTTACTTAGCTATTTGGTTTTCTACTTCTATGAATTGGTATTTCATATCCCTGGACAGTTTTAATATCTTCTTTTATTATTACCTATGTTAACTTTATCTATTATAGACGACATTTTTAAGAGAAAAATCTTAACTTTTTAAATCTTTTATTTTATTTTGGGTTCAAGGGCTGATATGGTTTGGCTGTGTCCCCACTCAAATCTCATCTTGAATTGTAATCCCCATAATCCCCACCCAGTGGTAAGTCATTGGATCATGGGTGGTAGTTCCCCCCATGTTGTTCTCATGATAGTGAGTTCTCATTAGATCTGATGGTTTTATAAGTGTTTGGCAAGTTTCTTCTTCATTTGTTCTCTCGCCTGCCACCTTGTGAAGAGTGAGAGAATCATGGCACCCTCACTTTCTGCCATGATTGTAAGTTTCCTGAGGCCTCCTCAGCCATGTAGAACTATGAGTCAATTAAACCTATTCTCTTTATAAATTACTCAGTCTCAGGCAGTTCTTATAGCAATGTGAGAACGGACTAACATGGGGTACATGTACAAGTTCATTATACAGGTAAATTGCATGTCATGGGGGTTTGATGTACAGATTATCTCATCACCCAGGTAAGAAAAGGAATAGTACTGGACAGGTAGTTCTTCAGTCCTCACCCACCCTTTACCCACCCTCCACCCTCAAGTAGATCGTGGTGCCTGTTTTTATTTTCTTTGTGTTAATATGTACTTGATGTTTAGCGCCCATTTATAAGTGAGAACATTCAGCACTTGGTTTTCTATTCCTGTGTTAATTTGCTTAGGATAATGGTCTCCAGCTCATCCATGTTTCTGCAAAGGACACGATTTCATTCTTTTTTTATGGCTACATAGTATTCCATGGTGTATATGTACCACACCAAAATATGTACATTTTCTTCATCCAGTCTACCATTGATTGGCATTTAGGTTGATTCCATGTCTTTGTTATTGTGAACAGTGCTGCGGTGAACATACATGCGCATATATCTTTGTAGTAGATTGATTTATATCCCTTTGGGTATATACCCAATAATGGTATTGCTGGATCGAATAGTAATTCTGTTTTTAAGTTCTTTCAGAAGTTGCAAAACTGCTTTCCATAATGGCCGAACTAATTTATATATCCACCAGCAGTGTATAAGTCTTCCCTTGTCTCCACAACTTTGCCAGCATCTGTTGTTTTCTTGACATTTTCATAATAGTCATTCTGACTGGCATACATGATATTAATATCTCATTATAGTTTTGGTTTGCATTTCTCTAATGATTAGTGATGTTGAGCATTTTTTCATATGCTTGTTGGCAGGATGTATGTCTTCTTTTGAAAAGTATCTGTTCATGTCCTTTGGCTACTTTTTAATGGGTTTTTTTTTTTGCTTATAAATTTAAGTACCTTATAGATTCTGGCCATAGACCTTTGTCAGATGCATAGTTTGAAAATATTTTCTCCAATTCTGTACTTTATCTGTTTGCTCTGTTGATAGTTTCGTTTGCTCTGCAGAAGCCCTTTAGTTTAATTGGGTCTCATTTGTTAATTATTGTTTCTGTCACATTTGCTTTTGGCATCTTTGTCATGGACTCTTTGCCCAGTAGTGTATTTCCTAAGCTATCTTCCAGAGTTTTTTATAATTTTGGGTTTTACATTTAAGTCTTTAATGCATCTTGAGTTTGTTTTTGTAGATGGTGTAAGGAAGGGGTTCAGTTTCAGTCTTCTGCATATGGCTGGCCAGTTATCTCAGCATCATTGATTGAATAGGGAATCTTTTCCTGTTGTCTGTTTTCATTAACTTTGTCAAAGATCAGATGATTGTAGGTGTATGACATTATTTCTGGCCTCTATAACTTGTTCCATTGGTCTATGTGTCTGTTCTTGTACCAGTACCATGCTGTTTTGGTTACTGTAGCCTTGAAGTACAGTTTTAAGTTGGGTAACATAATGCCTCCAACTCTGTTCTTTTTGCTTAGGACTTCCTTGGCTATTCAGGCTTTTTTTAAAGGTTCTATATGAATTTTAAAATACTTTTTTTTCTAATTTGGTGAAGAATGGCATTGGTAGTTTGATAAGAATAGCATTGAATCTATAAATTGCTTTGGGCAGTATGGCCATTTTAACAGTATTGATTCCTCCTATCATGAGCATGCAATGTTTTTCCATTTTTTGTGTGTCATTTCTGATACTTTTTTAAGCCGTGTTTTGTAACTCTTGTTGTAGAGATCTTTCACCTTCCTGGTAGTTGTATTCCTAGGTATGTTATTTTTTTTTGTGGCTATTGTGGACAGGATTGTGTTCTTGATTTGGCTTTCAGCTTGGAGGCTGTTGGTGTATAAAAATGCTATTGATTTTTGTACATTGATTTTGCATCCTGAAACTTTGCTGAAGTTGTTTATCAGACCTAGGAGCTTTGGCGCAGAGACTGTGGGGTTTCCTAGGTATAGAATCACATTGTCTGCAGAGATAGTCTGACTTCTTCTCTTCCTATGTTGAGGCCTCTCATTTCTTTCTCCTGCCTGATTGCTCTGGCTAGGACTTGCAGTACTATATTGAACAGGAGTGGTGAGAGTAGGCATCCTGTCTTTTTCGAGTTCTCAAGGGGAATGCTTCCAGCTTTTGCTCATTCAGCATGATGTTGGCAATGGGTTTCTCATAGACGGCTCTTATTATTTTGAGGTTTATTCGTGAAATGCCTAGTTTGTTGACAGTTTGAAACATGAATGATGTTAAATTTTATCAAAAGCCCTTTCTGCATCTATTAAGATGATCATGTGGTTTTTGTTTTTCTGTTTATGTGATAAATCACATTTATTGATTTGCATATGTTGAACCAACCTTGCATCCCAGGAATAAAGCCTACATGATCATGGTGGTTAAGCTTTTTGATGTGCTGCTGGATTTGATTTGCCAGTATTTTTTTGAGGATTTTTGTATCTATGTTCATCAAGGATATTGGCCTGAAGATTTTTTGTTGTTATTGTGTTTCTGGTGGGTTTTGGTATCAGGATGATGCTGGCCTCAAAGAATGAATTAGGGAGGAGTCCTTCCTCGTCAATTTTTGGAATAGTTTCAGTAGGAATGGTACCTGTTCTTTATACCCCTGGTAGAGTTGGGCTATGACTCTGTCTCATCCTGGGCTTTTTATTGGTTGGCAGGCGTTTTGTTACTGATTCAGTTTCAGAACTTGTTGTTGGTCTATTCAGGGATTCAGTTTCTTCCTGGTTCAGTCTTGGGTGGTTGTATGTGTCCATGAATTTATCCATTTCTTCTAGGTTTTATACCTCATATATTCGTAGTAGTCTCTGATGTTTTTTTGTAATTCTGTGGGGTCAGTGGTAACATCCCCTTTGTCATATCTAATTGTTTTTCTTTGTATCTTCTCTCTTTTTTCTTTATTAATCTAACTAGCAGTCTCTATCTTATTAACTTTTTCAAAAAAGCAACTCCTGTATTTGTTGATCTTTTTTCTTTTCTTTGAGACAGGGTCTCACTCTGTCACCCAGGCTGGATGGAGTGCAGTTGCATGATCTCAGCTCACAGCAGCCTCAACCTCCCAGACTCAAGCAATCCTCCTACCTCAGCCTCCCAAGTAGCTGGAACTATAGGTGCACATCATCATACTCAGCTAATTTTTTTATCTTTTCTAGAGACAAGGTCTCACTGTGTTGCCCAGGCTGGTCTCAAACTCCTGAGCTTAAGAAACCATCCCACCTCAGCCTCCCAAATTGCTGGGATTACAGGCATGAGCCACCATATCCAGGCTGTGGATCTTCTGAATAGTTTTTTGCATCTAAATTTTCTTCAGTTCAGCTGTGATTTTGGTTATTTCTTGTCTTTTGCTTGCTTTGGGGTTGGTTTCCTCTTGTCTCTTTAGTTTCTCTAGTTGTGATATTAGGTTGTTAATTTGAGATCTCTCTAACTTTTTGATGTGGGTATTTAATGCTATAAAATTCCCTCTTAACACTACCTTAGCTGTGTCCCAGAGATTCTGGTATTGAAGCAGCCTTGTTGTCTAGGGTGATACGTGAGGTTCATTGTCTCATGGCCAAGGAAATAAAGGATATGGACACACAAAGAGTGAGTTTAAGAGTGAAAGTTTAATAGGTGAAAGAAAGAGAATATCTCTGCTAGAGAGAGGGGTCCTGGAGAAATAAGTTGCTGGATCTGCAGTGAAATGCAGGGGTTTTTATAGGTGCCTGGTGAGAAGGCAGTTTCTGATTTACATAGGGTGCAAAAGATTGATTAGAGCAGATGTGCCATTTGCATAGGACACTAAAAACTGGTTAGGAATAGCTGTGCCATTTGCATAGGGTATGAAAAGCTGGTCACCCCTACCCAAATCTTTTATTGTGCAGATGGGTCCTCTGCCTGGCCTGTGATACATTGCCCATTCCTTTACTGTACATGTTGTAACAACAAAAAAAGGGAAGATGGAGCCTCTATGTTGGACATGCCTGGCCCACAGGTAGCCCTTTTCTATTGGCATAGCTGCTGACATTCCCCTGTCCAAGATTCCAGCTCTCTTATCTATGTTTGCAGCTTGATTTTTCAGGCTTCTCTTTGTTGGAGAAAAAAATCTTTTTTTTTTTTTTTTTTTTTTTTAGACAGAGTCATGCTTTGTCACCCAGGATGGAATACAGTGGCACAATCTTGGCTTACTGCAACCTCCACCTCCTGGGTTCAAGTGATTCTCCTGCCTCAGCCCCCTGAGTAGCTGGAATTACAGGTGTGCCCCAACACACCTAGCTAATTTTTGTATTTTTAGTAAAGATAGGGTTTCACCATGTTGGCCCAGGCTGGTCTCAAACTCCTGACCTCAAGTGATCTGCCTGCCTCAGCCTCCCAAAGTGCTGGGATTACAGGCATAAACCACCGTGCCTGGCTGGAAAAAAATAATTTCTTGTACTGCCTTTTGTTAAAAGGGAAGCTCTACTGAGGACTCTTTTACCCTCATGATCTGCCTAAATAATTTCTTTCTACCTCCTGTATCATATTTACCCCCTGAGGAGTGGAAATGCTAACAGCTGTTAAGGGTATTGGAGGACAACTCTTTCTGGCTACTTCCTGTGAAAGATGGGCATCGTGTGGGTAACAGCAGCAAAGGCTCCTTCTGGAGTTGATCTAAGGGTTCTTGGAAGAAAGGCATGTCCATGTGTGGTTCCATCTGCAGCACCATTTGGAGTTTAATAGCTTTTAGGCAAGAAGAGATACATTTTACAAGAAGGTTTAGAATATAGGGTTTGAATATGAATATTAAGAATCCCATTATTAGTGAGGGTACTGTAGGCTACAACCATGACAGTAGGGTTTAATACCTGATAGCCATTTTGATGGGTTGTAATACTAGTTGCCTCCATCAGATGTCGCTGTACTTTACCTGAAGCGTAATACAAAAGCAACATTTTTCTTTGAAAAAAAATATATTCCCCCTTGATTTGTCATTAGAAGATAATTTTAGGCCTGGGCTATCTTTTATGACTTGTGATGTGATTGGGAGGAACACATTATTGGGTGGCTAGAATAACTTTAGTGTTAACCTTGGCTAAATCTTTCCTGTAATTATTAATCCTGTTATAAAGATTATAATTAGGCAAAATATTACAGAAATTAGAATTTTCCATACAGAATTCTACATTGCAGGTGCCACAGTATATAGTCCTACTGCAAATAGCAGAGAAAGTGTAACAGTTTCCACAAGGGTGGTGTAGTAGATAATTTCCATCTAAAATTTTACTTACCAAGATATAGAATTTCCCTTTGGGAGTCTATGAAGTTACAAGTGTAATCTCATGGATAATCAAAATCTTCCCACAAGTATGCGTCAAAAAGTTCTAGTATCTGACAGTGAATCTCGAGAGGTAAAGTAGTAGAAATAACTGAAAGTATCTGATAAGGTAGGACTGAGTAGGATGAATAGCCCTTACTCATTTACTTATCTTTTATGATTTTCAGCTTAAGATCTCCTATTTCTTCACATTGATATCCAGCACATTCCTCTGGGCTCTCTGGGGTTGCTCTCTCAGGTTCCAGGCTTTGACTTGAGTGATGCATCCAGGAGTTGATTCCTGTAACATTTTTCGCTGAGGGGTTGGAAGAACAGTGTAGGGCCCCTCCTAACTTGGGCTTAGGTAGGGAGACAGAGGGCAGAGTCATTAATACCACATCTCCTGGGTTAGATAATGATGGTCCTATTTTGGGGGGTTGGGCTTCTGCTAGTTGTGTTAATTCCTATTGGAAGTAAGCTAGGGAGGTTACATGCTTAACCAATTTAGAGGTCTCTTGGTCTAATAGAAAATCATTTGTAAGGAAAGGTTGTTAATACAGCATTTCAAACAGGGTCAGACTTAACTTTGAAGGGGTGTTTCTTACCCACAGTAAAGCCATGGGAAGAAGAGTGACCCAAGGAAGGTGAGTTTCTTGGGACAGTTTTCTGAGATGTCTTTTGATAATATTGTTTGTCTTCTCTACCTTTCCTGAGGACTGGGGTCTCCAAGCACAGTGGAGATGATACTGTATGCCTAGTGCCTTTGAGACCCCTTGTGTGACAGCTGTCTTAAGCAAGGGGCCATTGTCACCTTGAAGGTACTTAGGTACACTAAAATGGGGAGTTATTTCATTAACTAACACTTTTGTTACCTCGGAAGCCTTTTCTGTACAGAATGGAAATGCTTCTATCCAGTTAGTGAAAGTATCTACCCATACCAGGAGGTATTGGATGTCCTTCTTCTTTGGCATGTGGGTGAAGTCTGTCAATCCTTCCCTGGATGGCTTCCCATTCTTTGGGTTTGAGGAGGAAGGAGATGCCTGTTAAGGGGATTATTATAATTTTGAAACACAGTTTCACTTTGTCGCTCTGGCTGGAGTGCAGTGGTGCGATCTCAGCTTACTGCAACCTCCACCTCCTGAGTTCAAGCAATTCTCATGCCTCAGCCTCCCAAGTAACTGGGATTACAGGCGTGCACCACTACACCCGGTTAACTTTTTTGTATTTTTACTAGAGTTGGGGTTTTGCAGTGTTGGCCAGGCTGGTCTTGAACTCCTGACGTCAAGTGATCCACCCACCAAAGTGCTGGGATTACAGGTGTGAGCCACCGTGCCCGACCAAGGGGATTATTTTTAAGACAGACTTCACAAGCACTAACAAGCTGCTTGACCGTTTTTAATAAGTTATCTCCTGAAAAATCTCTGGGCACACGATAAGTTTTATCCTTTCCCAAGTGAAAAGCCTGGTGAAGGATCTTAAGGACTTTACACTGGCAGGAGGCTGGCAAGTGGAGTTTGCCATCCTCTGACTGTAGCCATACTGAGAGCTGAAAAGTATACCCTTGAGAAGTGGCCCATTCTGCTTCTGCAGGGGAATACTGAGGCTTAATTTCTCTTATGGAGCCTTCCCAGATTAGAGGGGCTTCAAGTGCATTGAGGCCCTGAGGCTGACTTGCTGCTGACTTGGCTGCCTGATCAGCTAACTTGTTTCCTTAGGCTACTTCATCTGCTCCCTTCTGATGTCCCTTACAATGCATCACTGCTACCTCTCATGGAAGGAAAACCGAGGATAATAACTTGTTAATTTCCTGATGCTATTTTATAGCTATTTTATTTCTTACTTTAGTAGTAAGAAAGTGTCTTTCCTCCCAAATGGCAGCATGAGCGTAAAGAACTAAGAGAGCATACTTGGAGTCTGTGTAAATGTTAGCTACCTTTCCCTTGCTTCATTCAAGTGTTCTTGTAAGAGCTGTCAGTTCAGCTAGTTGAATGCTTGTGCCTGGGGAGAGGGGTGCACTTTCAATGTCATTCATAGTGTACATTGCATATACCACCTTATAGACTCCTTGCTTCACAAAGGAACTTCCATTTGTGAAGAGGGTCCAGTCTGGATTTTCTAGGGGAGTTTCCCTGAGAGCTTCCCTGGCTGCATAGGTCTGTACCACAACTTGTTCACAGTCATGTTCAGGTTCCCCAGTTTCCTTGGGGAGGAAAGTGTCTGAGTTTAGGCAAGAGCAAGTTTTTAATTGGATTGTAGACCCTTCTAATATCAGAACCTGATATTTAAGGAGTCAGCTTTCTGTTAGCCAAGGGCATCCTGTAGAGGACAGCAGTCCTGCTACATTATGTGGGTTATAAACAGTTAAGCCATTTCCCAGGGTTAATTTAGTGGCCTCTGGTACCAGTAGGGCCACTGTGGCAATGGCTCAGAGGCATGATGGCCATTCTTTAGCCACCAAATCAAGTTCCTTACTTAGGGAGCCCACTGGCTGTTGAGCTGGTCCTTGGGCTTGAGTTAAAACTCCCAGGGCCATTGTCTTCCTTTCTGATACATAAAGATTGAAGACCTTCCCTATGCGAAGTACCCTAAGTAAGGCTTGTTTCAACTGATTAAAGGCCTTTTGAGCTTCAGGTTCCCAGGTTAGGAAATGAGTTTTAGCCACTTGAGTTTCTTTTTTTTGAGACGGAGTCTTGCTCTGTCACCCAGGCTGGAGCGCAGTGGTGTGATCTCGGCTCACTGCAACCTCTACCTCCTAGGTTCATGTGATTCTCCTGTCTCAGCCTCCCGGGTAGCTGGGAATACCGGCATGCACCACCATGCCCAGCTAATTTTTGTGTTTTTAGTAGAGACAGGGTTTCACCATGTTGGCCAGAATGGTCTTGATCTCTTGACTTCATGATCCGCCCACCTCGGCCTCCCAAAGTGTTGGGATTACAGGCGTGAGCCACCGTGCCTAGCCTTGAGTTTCTTTTATGAGGTGATATAAGGGGTAAACTACCTCACCATACCAAGATGAGTTTGCAGAATCCTGTAATGTCCCCAAATCCTCTTAGTTGCTTCAAGGTTTTAGGGAGGGGGAAGGAGGATATTGGCTTAATCCTTTCTTCCCCTAATGCTCTGGTCCCTTCAGACAACACTACACCCAGTACTTCACTGAGGTTTGGCAAAGGTTGACCTTAGATTTTGAAACCTTATATCCTCTGTTGGCTAAGAAATTAAGAAGAGCTTCACTGCCTTCCTGAGATGCTTCCTCAGTTGGGGCACAAAGCATTATGTCATCTACATATTGCAAGACCCTGACCTGAGGATGGGAAAATTCAAAGAGGTCCTTTGACAGTGCCTGTCCAAACAAGTGGGGACTGTCTCAAAATCCCTGAGGCAGCACTGTCCATGTTAACTGGACATCTGGCCAGAGGGATCTTCGAAGGCAAACAGGTATTGAGAATCAGGATGTAACGCTATATAGAAAAAGGCATCCTTTAGATCTAGGACTGTGAACCATTTAGTTCCCTCAGATACTTGGGTTAGCAAAGTATAGGGATTAGGGACCACTGAGTTGGTGATGAGTTGGAACTATGGCCTTATTAATGATGTGGAGGATCTGATCTAGTCTCCATTCTCCACTGGATTTTTGCACTCCTAATATTGGGGTGTTGCAGGGGCTGCTACAGGGTTTGAGGAGGCCCTGCATTTTCAGGTTATTAATAATGGCTTCTAGCCCCTTCCTAGCTTTGGCTTTAGGGGATATTGTCTCTGGTTAGGAAAAGAAGTGGGATCCTTAAGGTGGATCTGGACTGGTCTATTCTTCCTTGAGTTGCTCACACTTCTGGATTAATAATAGCTTCCACCTGGGGGAGACAACGAGTTTTTCTTGGGGCTACAAGGATGCTGGCCCCCACGCAAGCAAAAATGTCTCTGCCTAATAAAGGAGTGGGACTTTCAGGCATGAGTAAGAAGGCATATGTAAATAATAAGTCCTCCCAACTACAACCAAGGGGTTGAGAAAAATATCAGGTTAGAACTTTTCCTGAGATGCCCATCATGGTCATGCTATGGGAAAAGGGGAGGCCTGGATTAGGGAGAAGAGAGATACTGGTTCCAATGTCTAGAATAAGGTCCACCTTCCTTCCTTCCTTCAATTTTCAGAATCACCTGGGGCTCCTATGCAATAATGACAATTTGAGCTGCTAGAGCCAGGGGTCTGAACCCCAGGACCCATCAGTCCTGTTGGACCATCTGTGAGACTGGTTCTGAACCCGGTAACCTCTGTCTCCAGGGGCAGTCTGATCTCCAGTGGTCCCAACCACTGGCTGGACATGCTTGAGGTGGCTTCTGCTTGCTGCCTGGGCACTCCTTCTTAAAGTACCCTGACTTGCCACACTGGTAGCAACTAATGGATGCACCTTGGGGATCCTGGACTTTGCAAGTTTGCAAAGCAGCTACTATAGGCTCTGCCCTTCTCTTGTGTTTCCTCTCTCCAGGGCCTCCTTCCAGTCCCTATTATGAAAGACCAAGGTAACCACCCTCAAGAGGTTTTTCAAGGTGCTATCTGGTCCTATAGCTTGCTTCTACAGTTTCCTTCTAATATTGGGAGCTGCCTGTGTAATAAACTTGTCCTTTAGGGTGAGCTGTCCCTTGACTGAATAGGGGATAAGGAGGTGTGGTTTATTAGTGCTTCTCTCAGCCTTTCCATAAAGGCTGCAGGGTTCTTATCTGGCTTTTGGTTTATCTTGGCCAGTTTAGAGTAATTAAGAGGTTTGGCTCTCCTAGTTCTTTGTAGGCCCTCCAATATGCACATTAATAAGTGTTTCCTTTTCCATTCATCTGTGAAGTCATCGGGGTTCCAAATCAGGGTTGTCAAGAGGGTACTGCCTCTCTTCCCTACTGGGAATGATAGTTCCCCACTGGGAATGATGGTTCCCCTATCTCTTCACCTTCCCTATTTTCTCTTTTCCTTTTTGGCCTACTATAAGAGACATATTGCTTGTCTCCAAATTTCTCTGATGCATGCAGAGCTGCCTGTTTTTCAGCTGCAGTTAGGGTTTGGCTTAGAAGCAGCATAACATCCCTCCATGAGAGGTCAAACACCTGAGTTAAATTTTGGAAAGCTATATACCTATTGGAGTCATCAGAAAATCAGCCTAAGTATCCCTTTATTTGCCTAAGGTCATGCAATGAGACGGGAACTTGAACCCTAATGGAATCACCTCCATTGGTCATTTCCTGTAGGAGTAAGAGTGAAGCTGGGGGAGTGGGGAATTTTGGAGATGGTGGAACTAGAGGAACTGATGGCACAGTTGGAGGGGGCCCCAAATAAGGGTGACAGGAAGAGCCGGGACACTCAATAGCTGCCTGAAGTTGCTTTTTTAGTTTTGGGGAATCATTACCTTTTGGATTGCCTGATATGACTGCTAAAAGAGCTTGGTTGATTGTCCAGTGCTTGCAAAGGTCTAGTAAGAAGGCCATGCCCTTGTGCAAAAGCAAAGTTTCAGGATTAAAGGAGTCTCAGTGCTTCAGAATGCACTTGAGAGGGGTGCAGGCTAAAGATGGCTGGAAAGATAGGGGAGACAAGGAGTCCCTTATTCCCCTCCTTCCTTTGGAATGGCCCAAGGTAGAGAGGAAGACAATGGGAGCATCCCCCAACTGTTTTCCCTTCTTGGTTCCCTGAGCCCCAGCATCTGTTAAAGGTGCTACTCTTGGATGCAGGCATGTCCCTCAGCCATGGATCTAAAGGAGCTAAGTGATGGATTTAGTCACATTCACCCTTGCAACTCTAATCCTCCACTGGTGATTTCCCTTTGACTTCCCAGACTTGTATGATGGATGGCTCTTGGGAAAGACTATGTAACAGCTGTATTTGCAAGTCCCCTTATGGAGAGAGTGTACTGGGTTGAGCTCTATACTGCTATTATGGCCTGGACTAAAATATTTATTGTTAGGCAGTGGTTCTGGTTAACTTTAAGACATAACAAACCCTTACTATTTAAGTACCATTTTAATGGGAGGCAGAATAGATGCCTTAAAAGAATGTAGGAACTGAATGGTGGTTTTCCTGCTGATGGGACAGTATCAAAACTAAAATTTGGTTTTGGAGGACATTTTCCTCCTCATTGTTGAGTTTTCCCATTCACAAAAGAGGCATAAAGCCTGACCTCTAATAGAGGAGTACAAAAAGGGAGGAGAATTGGGAAACTAGAGTGTTTAGGCAAAGGGCTGAGAAGATACTTCATGGAGAGGATTTCTATTCCACTAGGTGGTGCTGTAGACCTTGAAATACCGTGTGATCTCCAGACCAAGGGTAGAGAGATTGATGCTCACAGTGGGGGAAAGGGAGATCCTCTATTCCTAGAAAATCACAAAAATGGCAATCCTTTGTATTATATTCCTGGTTACTATGGCATTTGCTGATACTATCTAACAGGATTATTTCCCTGAAGTATAAAAATTCCCACAGCATTTCATACAGAGAGGAGATAGGAGACATAGCAGTCGACAGGAAAGAAGGAAAAATGCAATAGGAAAAGCTTGGAGATCCTGTTACTGATGCTCATTAGGCAGTCAGAGTCTGAGGTTAATCCAGAAGCCTATAGGTAACACCTGAGTATATCCCTGGCCAGGAACTATCAGTTGCCTCTGGACCTCTTCCAGCCCCATGCAATGGCTAGGCTCTCCGTGAAAGGAAACTGGTTTGAAACAGAGTCAACATTCCCAGCACCCTGAGGGTACTGAGGGATTCATTAAGTTTTCCCCAGCAAGCCTGTCATCTGAGTCTTGAGATGGGTGGCATGCTCTAAGGGCATCTAGGTGGCCATCAGACATCAAGTGTTTTTGGTTTTATTTTAAAATGGAGGGCAGAAGGCCCCGAAATGAAAGTAAAGATTTGGGGTCTGCTTCTATACTCACCCTTCCAATGAGTCTACCTTGGATCCCAGATGGGCCCCACAATGAAGTGGCCTCATTGGTGGGGGTGATACCCAAGGTTTGTTGTCTCACAGCTGAGGAAATCAAGGACCTGGACACACAAAGAGTGAGCTTAAGAGTGGAAGTTTAGGCTGGGCACGGTGGCTCAAGCCTGTAATCCCAGCGCTTTGGGAGGCCGAGATGGGCGGATCATGAGGTCAGGAGATTGAGACCATCCTGGCTAATCCGGTGAAACCCCGTCTCTACTAAAAAATACAAAAAACTAGCCAGGCGAGGTGGTGGGCGCCTGTAGTCCCAGCTACTCGGGAGGCTGAGGCAGGAGAATGGTGTAAACCTGGGAGGCGGAGCTTACAGTGAGCTGAGATCCGGCCACCGCACTCCAGCCTGGGTGACAGAGCGAGACTCCGTCTCAAAAAAAAAAAAAAAAAAGAGTGGAAGTTTAATAGGTAGAAAGATAATAACTTTCTGCTGGAGAGGGGGATCCCACAGAAATGGCTTGTCAGATATGTGGTTAAATGCAGGGGCTTTTATAGGTGCCTGATGAGGAGGCAGTATCTGATTTACATAGGGTGTGAAAGATTGGTTGGACCAGGTGTGCCATCTGCATAGGGTATGAAAAACTCATTACACTAGGTGTGTCATTTACATAGGGCACAAAAACCTGGTCGTCCCCATACTGATCTTTTATTATGTAGGCAAGTCCTCTGCCTAGCCTGCACCATGTTGCCCATTCCTTTACTGTACACATAGTAACAAAAAAGGGAAGATGGAGCCTCCATGTTGGACATGCCTGGCTCCCAGGTAGCCCTTTTCTATTGGCACAACTGCTGGCATTCCCCCGTTCAAACTTCCAGCTTGCTTATCTATGTTTTCAGCTCAATTTTTCAGGCTGCTCTTTGTT
The DNA here is from genome assembly GCF_007565055.1 of Rhinopithecus roxellana. NCBI lineage: Eukaryota > Metazoa > Chordata > Mammalia > Primates > Cercopithecidae > Rhinopithecus > Rhinopithecus roxellana. Next base: position 57,315,801 of record NC_044563.1, read on the forward strand.
AGAAAAAAATAATTTCTTGGGCTCCTTCTTGCTAAAAGGGAAGCTTTGCTGAGGACCCTATCTGCCTAAATAATTTCTTTCTACCTCCTGTATCAGTATGTTGCCTCTTTGTTCTCATTAGTTTCAAAGGATGTCTTGATTTCTCCCTTAATTTCATTATTTCAAAAGTCATTTAGGAGCAGGTTTATTTCAATGTAATTATATGGTTTTGAGCAATTTTCTTAGTGTTTCTATTTTATTGTGCTGTACTCCAAGAGTGTGGTTAGTATGATTAAAAAAAAAAAAATTCTACTGAGAATTGTTCTATTCTGATTGTGTGGTTGACTTTAGAATATATGCCACGTGCATCTAAGAAGAATGTATATTCTGTTGTTTGGGGGTGGAGTGTTCTGTAGATGTCGATTGGGTCCATTTGGTCAAGTGTTGAGTTCAGGTCATGAACATCTTTGTTAGTTTTCTGTCTCAATGATCTAATATTATTATTGGGGTATTGATGTCCTGCACAATTATTGTGTGTTTATCCAAGTCTCTTTGTATGTCTCTAAAAGCAGCTTGCTTTTTGAATCTGGGTGCTCCTCTGTCAGATGCATACATATTTAGGATAGTTATGTCTTCTTGTTGAATTGAGCCCTTTACCATTATGTAATGTCCTTGTCTTTTTTATCTTTGTTGGTTTAATGTCTGTTTTGTCTGAGTTTAGAATAAATTCAACAACCCCTGCTTTTTTTCTGTTTTCCATTTGCTTGGTAGATTTTTCTCCATCCCTTTACTTTGAGCCTGTGGGTGTTATCACATGTGAGATGGGTCTCTTGAAGACAGCATACCATCAGGTCTTGCTTATTTATTCAACTGATCACTCTGTGCCATTTAACTCATTTACATTCAAAGTGAATATTGATGTTAGGATTTGTTCATTATTATGCAGACTTGTTCTTGTGGTTGCTTTATAGTGTTACTGGTCTATTTACTTAAGTGTGTTTTTGTAGTGGCTGGTAACAGTCTTTTCTTTCCAAGGTTAGCAGTCCCTTCAAGAACTCTTGTAAGGCATATCTGATAGTAAGGAAATCCCTTAGCATTTGCATGTCTGAAAAGGATCTTACTTCTCCTTCACTTACAAAGCTTAGCTTGGCTGGATATGAAATTCTTGGTTGGAAATTCTTTTTTCTTTAAGAATGCTGAGCCCTGCACAGTGGCTTACACCTGTAATCCCAGCACTTTGGGAAGCTGAGGCAGGTGGATCATTTGAGGCCAGAAATTCAAGAGCAGCCTGGCCAATATGGTGAAACCCTGTCTCTACTAAAAATACAAAAAATTAGACAGGTGTGGTGGCACATGCTTGTAATCCCAGCTACTTGGGAGACTGAGGCATGAGAATCACTTGAACCTAGGAGGCAGAGGTTGCAATGAGCCAAGATTGCACCACTGCACTCCAGCCTGGATGATGGGAGCGAGACTGTCTCAAAAAAAAAAAAAAAAAAAAAAAAACCAGAAAAAAAAAAGAATGACTGTAGGCCCCCATTCTTTTCTGGTTTGTGCTGAAAGGTCTGCTGTTAGTTGATGGGGTTTTTTGTAGGTGACCTGCCCTTTCTCTCTAGCTTCCTTTAACATTTCTTCTATCATTTTGACCTTGAAGAATCCAATTACTATGTTTCTTGGGGATGGTCTTCTTGTGTAGTATTTCACAGGGGTTCTCTGCATTTCCTGAATTTGAATGTTGGCCTCTCTAGCAAGATTGGGGAAATTTCCATGGATGATAACCAGAATGTGTTTTCCAAGTTGCTTGCTTTCTCTTCCTGCCTTTCGGGGATACCAGTGAGTCATATTTTTGGTCTCTTTACATAATCCCATATTTCTCAGAGGTTTTGTTCATTCTTCCTTACTATTTTTTTATTTTGGTCTGACTGAGTTATTTTGAAGAGCCAGTCTTTGAGCTCTGAGAGTCTTTCCTCAGCTTGGTTGATTCTGCTGTTAACACTTGCAATTGTATTCTGAAATTCTTGAAGTGAATTCTTTAGCTGTATCAGCTCACTTTGCTTCTTTCTTAACATGGCCATTTCATCTTTCATCTCCTGTATTATTTTACTTATTCCTTAGATTCCTTGTATTGGGTTTCAATTTTCTCCTGAATGTCAGTGATCTCCATTCCCATCCATATTCTGAATTCCATTTCTGTCATTTCAACCTGTTTAAGCACCATTGCTGGAGAACTAGTGTGGTAATTTGGAGGTTAAAAAGACACTCTGGCTTTTTGATATGCCAGAGTTCTTGGCTGGTTCTTTCTCATCTGTGTGGGCTGGTAATCCTTCAGTCTTTGAAGGTGCCATCCTTTGGATGGCCCAGTGGTAGCATGGGCCAGGGTGCAGGGCCACGGGTGTCCATGCTTAATGTTCATGCTGGCAGTGGCAGTGTGGTGGCAGTGGAAGTGGGTGTGCTTATGCTGGCAGTAATGGCATGGTGGGGTATGTGTACACACACCCATTCTCCAGATTTGGAAAGTTTTCTGTTATTCTTTGAATAAGCTTTGTACCCCCTTTGTCTTTCTCATATCCCTGTTTAACTTCAGCAACCCTAATATTTTCTTTTTTGATGTTGTCCCATAAATCCTGCAAGCTTTCTTTATTTTTCATTCTTCTTCATTTTTTCTACTCTGTGTATTTTCATATAGTCTTTGAGCTCACTGATTCTTTCTTCTGTTTAATTCTGCTGTTGATACTCTCTATTGCCTTTTTCATTTCATTCATTATATTTTTCAATTCCAGGATTTCTTTGATTTTTTTTTTTTTTTTTTTTTTTTTAATTATTTCAATCTCTTTGTTAAATTTTTCTGGTAAATTTCTGAATTGATTCTCTGTGTTTTCTTGAAGTTTACTGTGCTTTCTTAAAACATCTGTTATCATGCTGGGCATGGTAACTCATGCCTATAATCTCAGCATTTTGGGAGGCTGAGGTAGGAAGATTTCTTGAGCCCAGGAGTTCAAGACCAGCCTGGACAACAAAGTGAGACTCCCATGTCTACAAAAAAATTAACAAATTAGCCAGGCATGGTGGTGCATGCCTGTGGTCCAGCTATATGGGAGGCACATGAGGTGGGAGGATTGCTTGAGCCCAGGAGGTTGAGGCTGCAGTAAGCCATGTTTGTGCCACTGTACTCCAACCTGGGTGACAGAATGAGAGCCTGTCTCCAACAAAACAAAAAACAAAGAAGAAACCCCAAAAAATGTTCTTTTGAATTCTTTGTCTGAGAGATCACACATCTCTATTACTTTATGGTTGATCTTTGGCATCTTATTTTGTCTGTTTGGTAACGTCATATTTCCCTGAATGTTCTTGATTTTTGTAGAAGTGTGATGTCCTTGCCTTGAAATATTAGATATTTATTTTTGCCTTAATAGTCTGGCTTTGTTTGTGCCTGTCCTTCTTCAGAGGGACTTCCAGCGATTCTAAGCAGACTGACTTATGTTTCCTGAGCCTGGGACCACTACTGGCATCTCAGCACTGAGGGATGGTCTAAACCCAGGCTTGCTGCAAGTCTTGCAAAGACTGAGAGGGTTGCGAAAGCTGTAGCCAGAGGGACTGGATTTAAGACTGGGGCATGTTGGGATCTGCTGTAGGAATGAAGCTGGTGGTCCATCTCATTGGCTTAGACAGGTGTATGCCACCTAGCAGGTCCCTGCACAAGTAGTTCCTTGACTGCAACAAGAGGGGCCAGAGCTGAGACTGAGCCCCCTTGGGATCTGCTGTGGGATGGAGGCTGGTGTGCTTGTCATGGTGGTTCAGACAGGCATACAGCTGCCCGCATGGCTCTGCACAGATGGAATAATTCCCTGATTGTAGTGGGTAGGGCTGGAAGTGACCACAGGCCTCCTTGTGATCTGCTGTGGAACAGAGGCTAGAGAGCCCTGTCTTGGTTTAGGGAGGTGCACATTGCCCAGCAAGTTCCTGCACAGATAGGATAGTTCCCTGACTGCAGCAAGAGGGGCCAAATCGCAGACTGGGCCTCCTCAGGATCTGCTGTGAGGTAGAGCCTGGAGAGCCCAGTCTCATTGGCTCAGAGGGGCATGTGTCTCCTAGCAAATCCCTATGCAGATGAGATAGTTACCTGATTGCAGCAGGAGGGGCCAGGGCTGACACTGGGCCCCCGTGGGATTTGCTATGGGAAGGAGCCCATCTTGTTGGCCCAGACAGGCATGTGTCTCCCAGCAGGTCTCAGCACAGACAGGATAATTCTCCACTGTAGTGACAGGGGTCAGAACTGAGACTGGGCTCTCTCAGGATTTGCTGCAGGGTGAAAGCTAGAAAGCCCAGTCTCATTGGCTCAGAGGGGCATGTGTCTTACAGCAAGTCCCTGCACAGTCTGGTTAGTTCTCTGATTGCAGCTGGAGGGACCAAGTCTGAGACTTGGGTCCCCTTGGAATTTGCTGTGGGACAGAAGTTGGTAAACTCATCTGGGAGCCTCAGGCTGCGAGATATGGGTGAGTCTCCCTCTGGGTCCTTGTGCAAGAGATGGTGAGCAGGGACCTCAGCTGAGAGGGGCTGGATCAGAAAAACAGGGCAACTTTCAGGCTTACTGCCAAGACCAATGTCAGCAGGCAGACAAGCCTTTCCACCAAGGCACTAGTGTGCACTACTCCTTCTGGACCTCTCTGCAGATGGTTTTGGTTGCAGGCTCAAGGCCAAATATGGCTGTAGCCCAGGACCTTGGAAGCCTGGGCTGTTTCTAGGCTTGAACTGGGGAGCAAGCTTGGTGGATCAGCCACTGGTGTTGGTCTGTATTCTCAAAACAGTCCTTCAAGGTCTTGGGATCCACCAGTGTTTCACAAACTCCTACCTGAATCTTGATGCTCCTGCAGAGAGACTTTTGACTGTGGGTGGGTGTAGAATTTTTGTGGTTGTGAGGGGACATGAGTGGGTTATCTTCTATTCCACCATCTTCTCTCTGCCTTTTTGCATTCTGAGAGTCTCTCCACTCAGTCTTCTATTTTATGAATTAGTTCTTCAACTGGGTCCATTCTTCTATCCAGCACATGTATGAGTTATTTTCATTATAAATTTACAGCTTTGTTAGTAGCTTTGCTTCCACAGCAATCTGCTTTTGTTTCAGGAGTGAAACTTTGGCATTTCTCAGAGGATACTGATTATTCTATTTTGAAGTTTTTATAACTTTTGTTAAATAAACTTTATTCAGGTGATAATTCTTCTCTTTTTTATATTGCTAATTTTCCTCAAATAGTAAGAGATTCTTGATTGTTTAGTCTGTTCGTATAACAATGCTCAATCAGAAGCTTAAAATGCAGTAATTTCTGTGATTGTGGGGAGAGCAGGATGCGGGATCAGACAGTGTGCCCATCTTTCTAGAGGTGCTGTCGTTTTCTAGGGTTCACAGATTAGCACTCACACTTGCAGCCATGGCCCATCCTGCAGGGAATTCCTACTTTGTTCATTGCACAAGGCTTTCCCAAACTCCCTTGCAGACCCTCATCACAGGAGAAGTTATTTATGCCATGTTGTTCCATCCCCTATTACTGTTTTCTTCATTTTCATGTGACTTTTCTCGTTATAATATCATTAACATTTAGAAGGTATTGGTTAACTAGGGTAAAGGTGAGCAATGTCTGCACAGGATCTAGTCCCATCAGATGCTATGCTGTGTTAGGTTGAACTCAGCTGTTCATTGACTCATCTCATTCTGACGGTCCCAAGAATGAAATCACTCTGTACCCTCCTCCTTATGACTTTGTGCTGGTTGTTCTTGGTATCTCTTCTGAATACACTGACTCAACCCATTCTGTTTCTACTAATATAACAAATATTTCCAAATCTTCTGACAGAATGTATTCTATATATATTTTTCTCTTCTAAGACAGTTGGTTAGCTTTCTGCTCAGTATGGACTCCCCAGTAATTCTGAGGCTCAAAAGTGCTTAGGTGTTTTAAAGTCAGATAAAAGGTCAGTGTGGCTGAAATACAGTGAATGAAGGAGAGAGTATCATGAAATGGGATTGAAGAAGTAGGCAGGGGCCCAGTCATGCAGGACTTCAGAGGACTGGATAAGCAGTTTGTATTTTATCCTTAGTGCAAAGGGACTTATTACCTGATGCATGTCACAGCCAGCTCCTCTTCCTAGTTAGCATTGGGGCCGAGGACCAATGAGGACTCCCTCTAGGAGGTGCCCTGCTGCACACAGTGGATGGCAGATCTATATCCAGGGTGCTCTAGGCATCAGTCAATGCTGTCACCAACCTTCATTCTGTTTCTCTTCTGTTTCAGAGGTTGTGTTTTCATCTTACCCTGGATTTTCAACCTCAGAGGTAGGAACTGACTACTTTATATTTGTGTTCCTGAGTTAGAATATTAATTTTAATAGACAAAATGAAATAAATTAATGGAGCCATGAGACTCATTTCTATAGATCACACTGAGGGAGCCCATTCATTGTATAGGTAGTTGCCAAGTACCTACCATGTACCAGGTCCTGTGCTGGCCACAGACAGACATGTCTTGACCTTACCTGTCTACTCTTAACTTTCATTGTTCTCACATGCTGTTTAGCATAATGTAATAATGGCAGCTGCCTCAAGTGATAAAATTGGCATTGAAGTGGAGCTGCTACCAGCAGCTCCCTAACTAGAGTCCCCCAAAGCTGGAAAAGTCCTTGCCAGATACACCACTATTCAGGACCTAATCCTTGATGTCATAGGTTTAGACCCTTGATTTTTGTTAGCACAGAAAATTGTTTTTTCTCTCTCGGCAGATGCTCATGGAGACTGGTGCATGTAAACTAAATATTGATTTATTCACTTACAATAAATAGTATATCTCTTCATTTAGCCAACCTGCATCCTAGAGAGGCAGCTCAGTACACAACCTCCCCACAGATACAACTGTGTGAGAAATTCTATTAGTTAACTATAGCTGCTTGCTCAGACCAACCCAGAAACAATTCATTATTTTTCACCACTCACAATTGAGTTGATGAAGTGATTCCACTGGCTTCGCCAAGGCTCACTCATGCAACTGCATTTAGCCGGCAGGGTCGCTGTGGTCTGGGCTCAAGGAGACAGCTGGCATGGCTTGGCATCTTCTCTGTGGTCTTTTCCTCCTGGGCTACATTGCAGTATGGTTTCATTACAGCATCAGGGTTTCAGGAGAGCAAGGATGAATTGAAAGGTTCTGAAATTGAAATAGTGTCACTTCTCCACATTCTGTTGGTCAAAGCAAATCAAAAGCCCAGTATTATATTGCTGTACAATTCTGACGCTGACCCCTGAGTTTGTGCAGACCCCACAAGTTAAGCACAGAGCCCGCAAGTGAGGGTAGTTCCCAAAAAGATTTCCCTCGCTTCAGAAGCCAGACACAAGTTTAGGAGTCCCCAGGCTATCCACACTTTGACCAACTGGTGATAAATTCAAGAGTTTCCACAACCCACTCAGGTTCAGTAATTTTCTAGAACAACTCATAAAACTCAGCAAAGGGTTATACTTATAATCACAGTTTTACTATAATGCAGCAGTCCCCAACCTTTTTGGCTCCAGGGACCAGTTTTGTGGAAGACAATTTTTCCATGGACTGGGGTGGGGTGGGTGGTTTCAGATGATTAAAGTGCATTACTTTTATTATGTACTTTATTTCTGTTATTATTACATTGTAATACATAATGAAATAATTACATGACTCACCACAATGTGGAATCAGTGGGAGCCTTGAGCTTGCTTTTGTGCAACCAGACGGTCCCATCTTGGGGTGATGGGAGACAGTGACAGATCATCAGGCATTAGATTCTCATAACAAGCGCACAACCTAGATCCCTCGCATGCCCAGTTCACAATAGGGTTTGTGCTCCTATGAGAATCTAATGCCACTGCTGATCCGACAGGAGGTGCAGCTCAGGCAGTAATGCAAGCAATGGGGAGTGGCTGTAAATACAGATGATGTTTCGCTCACTCACCCGCTGCTTACTTCCTGCTGTGCAGCCCAGTTCCCAATAAGCCAAGGACTGGCACCAGTTTGTGGCCCAAGGGTTGGGGACCCCAGCTATAAATGATATGAGTCAGGACCAGCCAAATGGAAAAGCATATAAGGTGAGGTTTGAGAGTTTTCTTGCCTCTCCCTGTGGAATCAGGGCATGTCTCCCTCCCAGCACACTGAATGTGCTCACCAACCAGGAAGCTCACCCACACCTCAGAGTCCAGAGCTTTTATTGGAGGCTCATTGGCCACCTGATTGAACTCAATTTCTAGTTCCTTATCCTCCCCAGGGGTCAGGCTGGTGCAAAGCCCCAACTCTCTAGCCACATGGTTAGTCTTTCTGGCATGGCCAGCCTCCATCCTGAGTCATGTCACTACCCTAAACTCAGGTGTGACTCAAGGAGTCCTGCATAACAAAGATATTCCTATCACTCAGAAAACTCCAAGGGTTTTAGAAGCTCAGTGCCAGGAACCTGGGACAAAGACCAGACAAATTGTTTCTTATGTAACAGCCAGTCTAATTTCAGGAGGGTAAACACATGGTCTCCACCTCTGAATGGGAGGAGCAGCAAGGTCACACTGCAAAAGGGCATGTATGTGGGATGGAGGGGCTTGTGGCCATTATACAGTCTACCTCACAAGTCAAAGATAATTTGTAGGATTGCTCAGTGCTCAGATCAGCTCTCTGACATCTAAAAATCTAGAAAGTGAGTTGGATAGTTGAGACTTTTAGTGGCCTTTCTCTTATTAAAATCAGATGCATCTCCCTCTAAGACAGGGCCCTCTCTGCCCCCATCAGGGCCAGTTATGCCCTTGGGTCAGGATACTCCTCATCTTGACTCTCTGGCTTTTCCTTGTCTGTACTGCAGTCTGACTTACCCCCTTCAGTTCACACACCCTTGCTCTAAGTAGGGAATTACATAGTGGAGGAGACTGCCTTATCAGACTGCCACTGCATTCCACTCTTGCGTCTCAGAGATTGCCTTGGGATCACTGGGAGAGGCAAGTCATCTGAGTTCCCAGACACCATCACCGGTTTTTGTTTTATTTTCACCCATGACTGACCTGTCCACCCATGTGGTTTTACAAGTTGACCCAGAAGGGTACAAAATACTTGGCTCAAAGTAAGTGCCCCATAAATGTTCATTGAATGAACAAGCAAAATTTAAGTGACTTGCTTAAGATTCCATAGTGATTAATTAATTCAGCTTAAGACAGAATCTAGTTCATCTGAACCTAACCCTTAGCCCAACATCTACCCTTATAATATCCTGTGGTTCCATCGAACTCAGGAATTAGTGAGTGTAGTGAGTTATGTATGGTTAAACCAACAATGACCTTTTTCTGCTTGATCAAATATGTTGAACCTGTGGCAGTCTGGATTGTATGAAAAGAACATGACCCTGCAAGAAGGGATCCAGATGCAGCATGCCACATTCAGCCCCCACGGGCTGGCTGAAGTCATTCAGGACTGTTGTTTCATCCCCAAATGAAGACCCTCCAACTCGAGGATGTGGGCTAGCCCATCAGAGCAGGTGTTCAAGGCTCAAGACACCTCCCTCTCCCTCTCCCCACTAGAAAAATTCCCCTTAAGGACACAAGCACCTTCCCCTTTGCCTTCTGGAGAAATTTTAACCCAACTGTATAGAAGGGCCAATTCAGGGTAAGCTGCTGTAGGGCAGAGAGAGAGGGTGGGGACCAAGTACCTCTGATGTCTGCACCAGTGCTGTATTATTCTGTGGCCTCAGAAAACTTGAAAATGGAACTTTGGGTACTTGAGAATTAGCTCATCATATGACCTAAGAGAACTTGGAGCCAGAATTCTGGGCTGATGGTGACATCTACCCTTATGACCCTACATGTCTCTTTTTGGCTAAGTCTCTCTAGGAAGGTCATTCATTCCACCCTGTTCCATTGAAAGGGTCTGTTGGCCCTTAGTGACCTTATTTATTATCGGGCACTTTGATTTTGACTTTTCCTTCTTTCTAAGACAACCAAGATATGTTCACTTCCTCCCATATTCGAGATCCTTCCTGTGAAGTCACTGAAGGCCAGGAACCAGACGCTGGCCCCACCCTTCCCAGAGCTGAGATACCTTAGCCTGGCCTACAACAAGGTGACTTTCTGCTCCTCTACTGTTTCCTCAGGGGCACAGATGGGAGGGTGGGATGCAAGTTGCTCTGGCCTAAAAACCAACCTTCCATTCAATTCCCTGCATTACAGGTACATGGGCTCAGGAATTCTCAGGGTGGGGAAAGTGGAGGGAGTTCAGGCCAAGGCTGGAGTCCATCTCTTCAGTCACAGATATTTATTTAGCACTTACCACGTGTCAGGCTCTGTGGTAGGCACTAGGTATACAGCTGTGGAAAGAGACTTGGCCTCTGCCCTTTTGCAACTTATCACCTATAAGGAAGACAGGAAGACTGATAGGGACAAATCATCACAATACGAGCATGCTTAGTGTTATGAAGAAATTCACCATGTTATGAAGTAAATGATGGAGGGGAGGTGTCTAACCTAATACTTAGGATCAAGGAAGGTTCTCAAGAAAGTGGTGTTTAAGCTGAGATCTGAATCTGTGAGTTTAATCAGGTGAAGAGGGGTGAGTCAAGTAAGGGTAGAAATGTAGCTTAAGGGGAACAGCAGATACAAAGTCTAAGGGACAGATTTAACATATTTTTCCAATATTCATGTCCTGTTTGGTTTTCTGTAAAATCCCACTAATTGAGCCCTACTCAAGTCTGAAATGCAGGAAACTTGTAAGATACTCTGCTTACATTCCTCTACAGCAAGCAGCTGGTACAGCTGAACTCCCCAAGTGTTTTCTTCTAAGAGTTTTATTGTTTTAGCTCTTACATTTAGGTCTTTATTTCAACTTAGTCTTTATATATAGTGTGAAACAGGTATCAGCTTCATTCTTTTGCATGTGGATATCCAGCTTTCTCAACACCACTTACTGGAAAGACTATTCTTTCCCTCATTGTTACACCCTTGCCAAAAATCAGTGGACCATAGATGTATCACAGGCCCCTTTTCTTGAAATTGGTAATTTATGTCTTTTATTGATCCAAAATAGTTAGACATTACCTCTTTTATTGACTTTTTCTTATTAAACTAGCTGCTGGTTTCACTGGATTTCTCTGTTTTCCACTTCATTGATTTCTGCTCGTAACTTTATTTCTGTTCTTCTACTTAAAATGATTTTAATTTGCTCCTCTTTTTCTTGCATCTTAGGCAGTATAATTTTAGTTAATTGATTTAGACCTTTCTAATATAAGCAAGTAAAGCTGTACATTTCTTCTCCAAGCACTGCTTTAGCTGAGTCCTACAAATTGTAATATCTTTTCTTTTTATTTTCATTAAATTAAAATATTTTCACTTTTTCCTATGATTTCTTCTTTGATCCACAGGTTTTTAAGAACTTAGTTAATTTCCAAATATATGGGGCTCTTCTAGGTGTCTTGTATTTATTTCTAATTTATTTTGTGTGCAGATAACATAATCTGTAAGATGTCATTCTTCTGAAATCTATTTAAACTTGTTTTATGATTCACGCTATGGTCGGTCTGTCTTGGTGAACATTCCATGTGCATTTCAAAAACTATGTATATTCTGCAGTTTTGTGGGAAAGTGTTCTGTAAATGTTAAGGTAAGGTGGTTGGTTGTGTCACTCAGATCTTCTCTGTACTCTTGTCTAGTTGTTCTATCAATCACTGAGAGCAGTGTGTTAAAATCTCCAGACGTGGTTGTGAATTTGCTTATTTCTCCTTTTAGTTCTGTCAGTTTTTACTCCATGTATTTTGAAGTCTGCTCTTGATGCAGATACATTTAGAATTGTTGTATTTACTTAACGTATGGATACTTTTATAAATTATGAGTTGCCTTTTTTTGCCTCTAATAATATTCCTTGTCTTGATGTCTATTTTGTTTGATTTGCATATAGCTACGTAGCTTCCTTATACTTACTGTTTGCATAGTATATCTCTTTCTATCCATTTACTTGCAACCTATTTATATCTTTGTAGTTAAGGTGTGTCTCTTTTAGACAGCATATAATTGGTTTTTCCTAGGGTGCCAGAGTGTTTTTCTCAGTTTTTGTGCTTTGTCCTCAGTTTTCATTCTTCCCTGAGTGCCTGCACCTCAGAGGAGTTTATCTCCACATGCTCATTCCTCCCCCTAGCAAGAGACTGCTTTTGCTTGCTACTTAGTGCTTGCTAAGTAACAAGTGGTGGTAGGGGCCAAAGGGAGGCTCTAGCCCCAGTCTTAGGCAGCCCTGGGACCAACCCTGTGTCTCAAGGATGGGCTTTTTTCTTGGTCCTACCCCTCTCCTAGCAGTAGGAGACCTCTAATGTGCTAGGCCCAGGTTGGTTTCCTGCTCCACCCACAGGAGTAGTGGGTTTTAATTTTTTCCCTACCCAAGATGCAGTGCCCCAGGCTGCAGGGTTTGCTGATCTTCCTCAGCAGCTGAAGGCTTTTGTTAACTATGGAGAAGGGTTCGTAAAGCCCCCTGCCTTTTTGTGGTGGGAGCTATCTCCTCTTCCAGGCTCACACCACCGAGGAAAGCTGTCATCAGTCTTTCTCCTGCCTCCAATCTTTCTCACACTAGTGAGCGTGAACTCCCTGGATGTCTGCAGCTTAAAGGGGTTTGCTCTAGGCCATGCTTGGTCTTTATAAATTCACTAAAATTTTTACCTGATTTCTTCTTAAGTGCTTATGTGGCACTCGCATCTGCCACATTCTGCCACAGGCAGGCCAGTGTCTGTGTCCCACCTCTCCTTGGAGCTATCAGTATTTCCTTAGATTTCAGGCCACAATTGTCCTGGGATGTTAGCTCTCTATTGGACTCAAGAAAAGTTATGATTTTATAGATTATTCAGTTTTTTTCTTAAGGTTGGAGCAGCCCTCCTTCCATTTTTCTATGTTTGCACCTGAGTTTTTAAATGGTATTTTACTTTATGATAGTTACCACCTAATGTATTGTATCTTTTTGTCTATTGTCACGTATCTACTACCAGAATGTGCTTTTGCTTTTAGCAGTAGGACTTTGTTTTGCTTACATCTATATGCTCATTATCTAGAATATTACCTGATACATGATAGGTGCTCAACAAGTTTGTTAGATGAATGAATGATTTTTGTTGTTGTTGAGATGGAGTCTCACTCTGTCGCCTAGGCTGGAGTGCAGTGGTGTGATCTTGGCTCACTGCAGCCTCCTCCTCCCGGGTTCAAGCAATTCTCCTGCCTCAGCCTCCCAAGTAGCTGGAATTATAGGCACCTGCTTACCATGCCTGGCTAATTTTTGTTTTTTATTAGAGATGGGGTTTCACCATATTGGCCAGGTTGGTCTTGAACTTCTGACCTGGTGATCCACCCACCTCGGCCTCCCAAAGTGCTAGGATTACACCATGCCCGGCCCCATGAATGATGTTTTAGTCATGTCAAATAATACAGCTGTGTTGAAATACTCAATTTATTAAAGTTACAAACTTCAAAATAAATTCTGCCTTTAAACAGAAGTTATACATCTAGAATATTCATCAGAAAATCACTCAGAATATTCACTAGAAATTTTTGTGTCAAACGTAAAATAATCACTTTCACTTGGTCTTTAATACTTAGTTCCTAAATGTGACGGATTGTTACACTCTCCTTAACCCAATGAGATTGAGAAGAAATTTAAAGTTATCATTGGAACCTGAATGCATCTCCAGAAGCATTCAGCTCACCCTAGAGGGAACAGGCTAGCACCATGGCCAGATTTCGGCTTGCTGTGTCAGCCAGAATCCTAAGCCCATACCTTTCAGCTGGGCTTAATTTCACAGAAAATGTGATACACATGACCTGAATATCATTCAATTTTTTATCAATTTTTAATTGTAATTTTCTTCAACTTTTTAATCACCTGGTTTGGGTGAATGTAATTTTGCATCCTGACAAGATTAAATTCTGCATCTCCCATTCTTTAGTGATTGTCTCTTGACCCCCTGATTTGCACACAAGAGACTCTACACCCACTTTGACCACCATTATAGTCATTTATCAAAACATATTGGGCACCTTTTTAGGTTCGTCCTCTATCTCTGAAGTCTAGATAATGGCAGCAGAATTTTATATTTTACTCTGTTGCAACTACTTAACTCTGCTCTTGTAGGACAAAAGGCAATATGGCAACAAATGAGACAGGTAGTATTTTTTCTTTTTCTTTTTCTTTTTTTTGAGACAGAGTCTCACTCTGTTGCCCAGGCTGGAGTGCAGTGGTGTGATCTCGGCTCACTGCACCCTCCATCTCCTGGGTTCAAGTGATTCTTCTGCCCCAGCCTCCCAAGGAGCTGAGATTACAGTCACCCGCCAGCACACCCGGCTAATTTTTGTGGGGTTTTTTTTTTTTTTTTTTTGTATTTTTTTAAAGTAGAGACAGGGTTTCACCATATTGGCCAGGCTGATCTCAAACTCCTGACCTTGTGATCCACTTGCCTCAGCCTCCCAAAGTGTTGGGATTACAGGTGTGAGCCACCGCACCCAGCCAGAGAAAGGTAGTATTCTAATGAAACTTCAGTAAATGGATCATGGGCCAGATTTGGGCCATGTACTATATTTGCCAGTCCTGGTTTTGGTACAGCCTGTGTGCTAAGAGTGGTGTTTACATTTTTTAATGATTGAAAACAGTCAAAACAAGGATAAAATTTCATGACATGTTAAAATTAGATGAAATTCAGATTTCGGGGTCCATAAATAAAATTTTATTGGAAAAAAGCCACCACACCTATTTGTTTATGAATTGTCTATAGCTGATTTTGTATAACAATAGTAAAATTGAATAGCTGCAACAGAAACCATATGGTCTGCAAAGCCTAAAACACTTTGACAGAAAAGGTTTGCTGATCCCTGGTCTAGAAGATCAAATGTTAAAGTCTCTCAAAGCCTACTCCTAGTTTCTTTTCTCTCACTCCCTACTGTTTCCCTAGGGATGACTTCAGATACCCATTGGCTCATGAACAGTGACTCACAAATTTCTAACTCTAACGCAGACCTCTCCACTGTATTCCAGGAGGCCTCAAAGGTACCGCCAACATGCACATACCCAAAGCAAGCTAATGAATTTTTTCTTCAAATTTTATGTTCTTTCATTGTTCCCTATCTTAGTGAATAGGTTGATCTTCCATCCAGTTACTCAAGGCACAAACCAGTTGTCACCTTTGATACTTCTCTCTCTTTTGCACCTCCCCATCCTCCACCCACCCCCCAAATATCTACATCATCACCAAGTCTTGTCAAATTTAGGTCCTCATATTTCTAAAATCCATCTAATGAGTTCCCCAAGGACCCAAATCTTAAACTACCTTTTGTTTGGCCCCTACTTGCATTTCTAGCCCCATTTTGCACCAGGTGCCCTCTTTCTCTCTGCTTTTAATTACACTAGCCTTCTTTAAACTCCTCCAGCAGGCTATGAGGCCTTTCACACATTTTTCTCTTTGTATATAGAACACTTCCTCTCTGCATTAAAGTAAGACTAGCTACTGCAACAAACTTAAACATCTTAATCACTTAACACAATAAAAGCGTATTCCTTGCTTTCACAAAGTCCATTTTGGATATTCCTGATTGGCAGGTAGCCTTCCACATGATCATTCGGAGACCCAGGTCCCCTCTGGCTATGTTCTGTCATCTCATAGGGTCTTAACACTACTCAACTGGATCCTATGTATCCCATTAGATGGTTGAGCAGGGGGACTGTGGTAAAAGGAGGGAAGTAGAGGAGGTACAGGAGGGTACAGACTGTACACAGAAGTAACATTTACTACTTCTGCCCAAGTTGCATTGGCTAGAACTGGGTCACGTGACCACATGTACTTGCCTGGGAGGCTAGGAGATAAAATCCATGTGCTAGAGGTAGAGAAATGGTTTTGGTTAATACAGAGGTTTCTCTGCCACACACTCCATGCCCCACTGCGTTCACTAATTACCTCCTTCAGACCTCAGAGACACCTCTTACCTCTCTGACTGGGTCCGATGACCCTGTTACTTCATGCACCTATCTTGTGACATTTACCACATTGTAAGTCTATTCTCCTGTGTTACTGTCTCCCCAGTGCTTGTTTCCCACTAGACAGTGCTCTCTGATGGCAGAAATTGTGTCTGTTTTGCTCATTCCCAACAAAGTGCTTGGCACATGGTAGGTATTCAGTAAATATTTGTTGGTTGAATGAATAAAAATGAAAGAGAAGTTAGTTGCTCAGTAGAAATCTAGTGCTATCCAGTAAGGCTGCGGAGGAAGCTAAACTGAAGTGCCCTCCCTCTTCCAGCCCTTGGACTTTACTACCTTCATTGGGTCCTACATCTGACCCAATACCTTTCAGTGTGTCCAGGGGTCTGATAGGCCACTGCCCGACTCCTGGTCCCTTTGATCCTGATGTCACTGATACATTTCCATTGCTAATAGATACTCTCGCCAAGATGGTCCCCAGCTTTTCCAGACAGTCTGCTCAACAAAGCTTGTATATTTTTTGCCCTTCAGAGGCTGGCTTGGCCAATAAGCCACCACTTGCAGGCTGGCCTCACAGGGCATTCTCTGTATCCCAGATAGCCATGAGGTCTCTCTTAACACTGGCTCTACTTATCCCTTAGATGTGTGGGTCCTCCTTTCCCCCTATCCATCCCCAGAGAAGTGCCCAGAACTGGCTTCAGTGAAAGAGCCATCAGGAGTGTGTAGAGGTTTGTGTTGAGGAAGATGAAGTGTCAAATTGTATCCTGAAGTTAAAGTCAATGCCCTGTCAACCTTCCAGAATCTTCATGAGATAAAGAGTTTGTTTGTTCTTACCACAAATGTTTGTTCTTATTATTTTGCCACCAGCTTCCCTAATACTTGATACAGGCTACATATCCAGCATGGAGAAGAGAGGAAAAACTCTTAGCTCTTAAACACGCAACAGTGATGGTGGAATTTCAGACAGGAGGGGCAAGTCACTCTCTGCACGAGTAGGTGATATTGTAGGGACAAGGCAGCACCCAGCAGCGAGTCCCATCCACAGCAGCATGTCTTACCCAATACTACCCCCAATCCTAGCAAGCGTGTAGCCCTGCAGTGAGGGGCCTAGACATACCTAGGTAGAGGTGGGGATGGTGTCAACCTGAGAGTCTCTCTTGCATTCATTACAGATCGCAAAAGAGGATGCTGTCCTACCAGTAGCTCTCTTCCCATCTCTCTGCGAATTCGTCTTTCATAACAACCCTCTGGTGGCCCATACACGAGGTATGGTGCCCGCAAACCTGCCCCCTCTCAACCCAGTGCCCAAGGAGCAGTGTGGCACCCTCATCCCCACCTTATCAATGGCAAGCCCTGGGATCTACTCTGTGTCAGAGAGGACAAGGTTCATGGTACATTGAGGAGTAGAGGAAATAGCTCTGTACCAGCTCATCCTGACAGTAACCCTGTGAGGCAGGCATTATTGTCCCCACGGACAGTGGTAGAAACTGAGGCTCAGGGAGGTTCATGATCTGCCTAAGGTCACACAGCAAGAAAGAGTCTGAGATGGGAATGGAATATGGAATTCTCTAAATCCTGTATGAGCTCTTTTGAACCACACCCTGCTTTGTGGAACAGTTCTGTCATGACCTCATTTCCCACTTCCCAGTTGCAGAGGGGTGCAGCCCCAACTGCAGGAGCCTCTCTTCCCAGAGCACAAGGAATGGGGTGGTCAGCAGTGGAGCAACTGTGTAAGATACAGGAGCTGGAGGCATTTTAGAGTCCTGGGCCCTGGAGTGACACCAGTGAAGTTCTGATCCTCACTCCACAGTAGCTTTATTATCTTGGACAAATTCCTTAGCCTCTCTGTGCCTCAGTTTCCTTGCCTATTGAATGGGAATAATGAGGTACCTACCCCTAGGGTTGAGAATAAGTTTCATTAATACATGTAAAGCGGTTTGAATAGTGCCTGGCACATAGTAAGCCCCAGTATAAATTTTAGCTAATAGTAATCTTATTTTCCCATCATGGCACCAGGGGTCCCTCCATTGCTGAAGAGCTTCCTCCAAGAGCGACTGGGAATCCACTTAATTCGAAGGAAGATAGTAAAGCCTAAGCATCATGTTTTGATGTCTCAGAAGGAATCACGGAAGGTAGGGCTTCCAAGGCAGGACTCTCACCCCCAGGAAGACTGCAGCCTATTATAATGTATGCAAACCAACCTGGCTGTAGAGCTGCTCACTCCACAGTGCCTGGAATCTCTCCATTAGATTCAGCATTGCCTTCTCCTTTCCTTGCTTTGGGAAGAGCATTTGATAAAACAACAGATACGAAAATATATTTTAAACTCCCAAAACTCTTACCACTGAAAGTTACAGTCACCTACAGTAATTGAGAATGGCTGTGGGCCAGGCATGGTGGCTCACACCTCTAATCGCAGCACTTTGGAGGCCAAGGCGAGAGGATCACTTGAGGGCAGGAGTTTGATACCAGCCTGGGTGAGATCTTGTCTCTACAAAAAAAAAAAAAAAAAATGGCTAAGCCAGGACCAGAATACATCTCCTGCCTGAATTTTAAGGAAGTGTTTCCTTATGCTGAGAGGTCTACTTCCTTTGCCATAAAGTAAGTCAAATCCCTCTTTCATCTGAAGAATTTCAAAACTTTCTGTGAAATGTTCCTCCCTCCTGAACTTTATTAGTCCTTCTACAGCCAAAAGGTGGGCTGAGCATTGCTGATCCCAAAAGTTAAATACAGGCATTTCCTTGCCATCCCCTCTGCAGCCCGCCTCTGTCCAGCTAGGCTCTTGTCTGATGTCCTCAGAGGACTGGACAAGCATTTGAAGTCAGAAATAGAAAATCCAAGGTTTCCATCATCTTCCTTGTTGTCTGTTACCTCCTGTTAAGGATCTGCCCCATCATTTCCCATCAGCCAGCTAGGGAGGGGCAGAATCCTCTCTCTCCTTTACGAAGCCCCATGCCTAGGACTCTGTGGAGCCCTTGCATATATGCTATCTCATAATTCTCAAAGCAGATGAAGCAACAAACTCAGAGAGGTGAACTGACTTGTTAAAAGTTAGTGTGGGTCCTAGGGGACCCCTCACACCTCCTCCCATCAGAGGTTCTGACCAACCTGGGAGCTAAATGAGTTAAATAAACACAGATGCCAGTGACCAAATGAGAAACAAATCAATGCTTTGTTAATTTAGGTAAATACCCTCTATCTTGGACTGGAGAATGTGGCTTAGTCCTGAGTCAGACTGGGGATGCCTGCATGTCCCCATTGTGCATACAGAGATGGGGCTAGAAATGCAGATTAGACCCCTGGGGTTACATGGACAAGGGCTGCAGCCCCTCCCCTCACACCTAGGCATGGACAGACAGGAGGAAAATGGAGAACCTGCCAGAACAGGCCTGTAGCCAAGAAGCTGTGTGAGCCCTTTGATGTGAGGACACAAATAGAAGATAAAATAGCCTGGTCTCATTGATGAGCAGTAATCCAGCCCACGACTGAAGCAGGGCGCAGTGACTCAACCTCTGGCCAGTTAGGTTACCCATTCCTCCCTTGGAAAGAGGCGGGGAAAGTAGCTGTGGGATAGAGAAAGAGCATTTCCTCTAGCACATCTCTCTCACAGAGCCATGAGAGGGAAGGGGAACTGTCCCTTCCCTCCAGCTGCCAAGTGATGGCACTTGGTGTTTTAGATGCTGAGGTGCAGTGCTGTGTTCATGCCCTGTGCCTTGTGGCATGGATTCAGACAAAGACTCTGGGTCCCTCAGGCTTCAAGTCTAAACACTGAGGTTCTACATATTTTCCAAAAGGAGATTTTTTTTTTTAAGTAACATGTTTTATAAAAGTCATCCTTCGCCCTCCTTAGTCCGTTAGGTACGTTTGCACACACCATTTCATTTGGTGGAACTCTGTGAGAGAGGCACAAGGAGGAAATGGGAACTCAAAGGATAGACCTGTATTCCAGCCCATATTTTTCTAACTACAGTGCTTGGAATCTTTCCACTACACAACTTACATCTCTCAGTAAAAGTACAGATGTAAGTGAACCAAATACCTCTGACAAAGAGTGAAAACAATCGACTATGTAAAGGGGGAGAGGGAAAGAACTAAGCCCAGCTGAGGTAAATTGGGCACATGGACACCTCCTGGCAGCTGAGGAGGACGGGGAGAATGGTCACAGGCTTTTACTAATTAAGAAAGTTATTTTCTTGGTCCTGAACCTTCAGAGAGATCTATCTTTTGGACCTTTATATAAGGTATAGGGACCAGCATCCTGAAAGGGGCCTGGTACTGCCATCTTCCAGAAAATACAGGACCATTCCCCAACACCCTCTCCTCGGAGTCCCTGGGGAAAGCCATAGGCACCATGTTAAACCCTCATCTGAAGAGTGAGACTACTGAGGGCCAGAGTGACGTATGGTCAGGGATGCAGCATGAAGCCTGGAGCCCAGGACTGGAATTACATCATCCAGGCACTACTGCTGAATCACTCTGGGACTTGGACAGGTCATTTTACCTCTCTAAGCCTGTTTCCTCATCTATAAAATTGAGGATAATTATTCATTGGGTAGTTTCAAGGTAGAAATAAAACAACTTACATCATGCATGGGGCACATCATAGATGCCCAACAAGTATGATATCCCTTTCCACCTCCCCGTCAGTCCGTACCCAGCACTCCAGCTGCTATACAAGTGGCCTCAGGCTAGTGAGGCCCAGGAGGAGAGACTCTTGATTAGGAAGCACATTCATTCCGGCTCTTCTCCATGACAGGTGAAAACCGAAATCCCAAAGGTGCCAAAGCAGCCTCTGGTGCTCCATCACCCACAAGTGACCACAACCAAGTCTCTCTCAAAGGATATGCTAGAGCCAGAGGCAGAGCTGGCTGAAGATCTGCCCACTACCAAAAGCACTTCTGTGGAGTCAGAGATGCCCACTGAGAGTCTGGAAGGCCTTTCCCTGTCTCGCCGGACCTTCGTGCCACTGCCTCCCATCTGCTCCGACTCCACTGTGCATAGTGAAGAGACCCTGTCCCACCTGAGTGACACAGCTGTCCGCTTCAGCCCAGAGCACCCATCAGATGAGGACTCCAAGAGCACAGAGTCCATCTTCCTGACCCAGGTACCTGTATCCAGCTGTCCCTGCCCACTTGTTACTAGCTCCCACAGGTTCCTCTGCAGCCCTTAGGCTCAACTGCTGTGGACAGCTGGGAGCAACAAGCACATGGCAGGTCTGGAAATGAGAAGTCAGCACCCTTGGTGGAGCTTGCAAGCCTCTTCTGGAAGATCTCTGGTCTAAGGCTACTGATAGGGGCACCCATGGGGACAAGTCATATTTCTGTTGCACAGACAAGATCTGTGGTCTGCCTGGGGTGTGATTCCAACTAGTTTTTCAGAAGGGTTTGCTGCTGCCTGTACCTCTCTACTTCAGGGCTCCTCACTTTTGATGCTGCCTCTGGATCCTGGGAACACAGATCAGATGCAGGTCGTGCCCTTGAGGTGCTCTCAGTATAATGGGGAACACAGACAGACCAGCTCATGCAATCAGTGCTGAGACAGGAAATCCCAGAGGCTGGGAGCCTGGAGGAAGGAGAGATGCCGGTGCCCCAGCCCAGGAGGCTGTCCTAGAAGAGGCTCAACTGAGCTGAGATTTACAGGCTGAGTAGGAATTAAAGGTGAAGATATAGCAGCAAGGGCATTCTGGACAGAGGACACAGCATGAAACAGGATAGAGGAAGAAAATTAAAATGGTACATTCAGAAACCACAAATGTTTAGTGTTAGTGCAGCAGAAGGGTGGCATGTGACAAAGGGTAATATAAGGCTAGAAGAGTTGGCAGGGCCCCCTTGAACTTTATTACTGTACCATCCTTGTCCCTGATCTCCGTGCCTCCAGTCTTGCCCCTCCAATCTACTCACTGCCAGATCTTTCCAGGATGTACATCCATCCATTCATGGAGGTCTAACTCTCCATCCATCTATTTCTTTTTCCACAGATGACTTATAGTGACATATAAATTTATATAGTATAAAAGTATCTTAAAGAACTATCTCAGAACCTTTTTGGAGCAATGCAGAATATAAATAAGCATTTTAAAAGAAACAATTTGAGAGAGTTAGATGGAAAATATGGACAGGAAAGGAAATAGTACAAGAGAAATTCTGTCACTCAAACATGCACATCATGCACTGCTGCTATTATAATAAAGATGTTTTGACAAAATGCAATTCTGAGCTCCTAGCGGCCAAAGCCATGCAATCAATTATGAGTCACCATGTTGTTCAGAAAAAAAAAAAAAAAAAAATCTTTTTTTTTTTTCTGGCCTAATTATCCTGGCTATAACCTTTAATACAATGATGAATAGAAGTGGTGAGAGCAGACTTCCTTGTCTTGTGCCTGTTCGTAAGGGGAAAGCATTCAGTCTTTCACCATTAACTATGATATTAGGTGAGGGTTTTCCATAGATGCTCTTTATCTGGTTGAGGAAGTTACTTTGTATTCCTAGTTTGAGTGCTTTTTAATTATGACAGAGTGGGCTTTTCCTGTGTCTATTGAGATGATCATATGGTTTTGTTCCTTTATTGATATATTACATTAATTGATTTCCAGATGTTAAACCAACCTTTCATTCCTAGGATAAATCTCACTTGGTCATAGTATATAATCCCCTTTACTTGTGGAATTCAGTTTGCTAATATTTTTTGAGAATGTTTGCATTTATATTCATAAGTGATACTGCTTTGTATTTTTCCTTTCTTGTAATGTCTTTCCCTAGTTTGGATTTCAGGTTAATACTAACCTCAGATAAGAAGCCTCTTTTAATTTTTGGAAGAGTTTGTGAAGTATTGGTGTTAATTCTTTTTTAAATGTTTGGTAGAATTCACCAGTGAAACCATCTGGTCCTTAGCTTTTCTTTGCAGGAAGTTTAAAAATTGCTAATTCAGCTTTTTTGCTTGTTATATGTCATATATATTGTATACACATACGTGTGTATATATACACGTATATTCACAAATACACACACACGTATATACATGATGGGTCTCACTGTGTTGCCCAGGCTGTAGTGCAATGGCTATTCACAGGCACTATCCCACTACTGATCAGGATGTGAGTTTTGACCTGCTCCATTTCCTACCTAGGCAAGTTCATCTCTCCTTAGGCAACTTGGTGGTCTCCCACTCCTGGGAGGTCACCATATTGATGCCGAACATAGTGTGGGCACTCGAGGAGCATAATGCACTACAGCCCAGAGCTTCCGAGCTCAAGCAGTCCTCCCACCTCAGCTTCCTGAGTAGCTAGAACTACAGGCATGTGCCACCCCACCTGGTGAGTCATTTTAATAAATAACTACATCCCTACATGACATACAGATTTCTTATAAAGCCATTAGGATAAGCTAAAATCCTCCATGGTTTGCCATCAGAGTGAAGATAAAGAAAATACAAAATAAAACACACCCTCAGCTTGGCATATAGTGGTCCTTACTGATCTGGGTCCTGCTTACCACTGTGGTTGCCTGTCTCTTCACATTTTACTTAACTGTACCAATCTTTAGTTCCCCCAAAATAAACCTTGATGTTTCTTACCTCTGCACCTTTGCTCGTGCTGTTCCTTGTCTGAAACAATCATTCTTTCTCATCACTTGCAGTCTACACCTCTCCCCATTGCTCCGTAGGGATGGCTTTCCTGGCTCTTTAAGACTTAGCTCAGGCTAAGGCATTCCTCCAAGGGAGCTTCTTGGCTAGGTTGGGGCTTCCTCTGGGATCACCCAAAACCACTGTATTCCCTCTGTTAAAGCATTTATTAATTGTCTATTTTTATGTCTGCCTCCTTCCATCCCAGTCTTGGTCTTACTCTTGCCCTTAACAGGGCCCAGCAGAGACCAGCACAGAGATAATGCTCTGAATGTTCATGGAATGAATGAATGAATGAATGAATGAATGAATGAATGAATGAATGAATGACAAATAAATGTGTTCTCTTCCTGGGCACAGGTGAGTGAACTGCCTTCCTCCATCATCCATAAGGATGATTTAGAGTTGAAGGAGAAAGACCAAAAGAAATCACCAACGGCACCCAGAGAGGTAAAAGTGGCTCGGAGGAAGCTCACAACTGCCTCCCTTCCCAGCAAGTACCACGGCTATGAAGAACTGCTGACAGCCAAGCCCGATCCAGCCTTCATTGAGCCAAAGGGTATGTGAGGGCATATCCTTGCTCCAGGGCAAGAGGCCATCTCCACAGCCCAGAGCAAGTCAGGGTCAAGCCGAGGCTGGCACCAAGCTGTCTTTTCCCAACTAGGGTGCTGTTCTCTGTCTGAATACCTGTCAAAGGGCTCCTTTTAGGGTGTCCTTTGTTTGAAGCCCCACATATTGGGACCCCTGTCCTGGCTTGGGCCTTCACTGGAACCACAGTTTATTCAGAGATTCTAGTCGGTCTCAGCCTAGCTGTTCTGGATGATGAAGTCTCTCCTCAGGAAAAGTTTGATGAATGAACACCCAGACTGGCCAGATTCTTGAGCTTTTCCCAGCCCAGGTTAAGTTCCCAAACTGAACGTCCGAAGTCCTTCCTATCTGGTTGGAGGCAAAGGAGGCAGCTTCATCTCTGTGTTAATCTGTACTTCCAAAGCAACTGGCATTCAGCTGGACTGTTGGGGATATCAGCCCCTGCGATATAACCCCCTGAGGTTAACGGGGTTGCACTGGAGCCAGCCTTTTCCCCCACTCCAATACTATCTTCCCATTACAGTCTGTGCTATTTTTCCGTTATAATATGGGACAAATACTCACTGAAGAATGATGGACGTTCAGGCACTGGAACAGACCCGGAAGACACCTGGGAGCAGTGTTTTCTTTTGGGGACTCTCAAATCCTTTCACCTAGAGCTGCTGTGAGACTGAGGAATGAAGCAATCAGGGGAGGCATCTGGGAGGATGGGGCAGTGCCTTGACTCAGTCTTGCCTTCTTGCCCTAGGAATCCAGAAGAATGCACAGGCCCTGCAACACATGCTGAAGCACCCACTCCTGTGCCACTCCTCCAAGCCCAAGCTGGACACTCTTCAGAAACCCTATGTTCCCAAAGAGAAACGGGTAAACATCCAGCTCATTGAGTGTGTAAATGGCCCCTGAGTAACCCCCTCAGGTACAGATGTGGCTGTCACCTTGGGACCCTCTGAGGGCCATGCTTTCCCAGCACCCCCAGATGCTCCTCAGCCTGTTGCTGTGACTGTATGAAGTTAGGCCAGGAAAGTCTGTGCATAAACCTGGGATAACACCCTCCTTCATGACCTTCTGCCAGGCCCAGAGGATCCCGATTCCACCCCCAAGGAAGACTAGAACCCAACTGCTGGATGACATCTTCATTCGCTTGCGGGATCCCCGGAACATTACAGAGGCTCCACTAGGTACGGCTCTGCCACAGCTGCCAGGATCCCAGATCCAGTTCACTCCTGCTGACTAAAGGCAAAGAAAGGGCTTGTGTCAGTGCAGGAAAGGCCCCTATAGAGCAACTGCTGACATCAGTCTCTATATGTAGATGGAGAAAAGGAGAGCCAGCGTGAGGCCCGGAGTTGCCTAAAATCACATAACATGTTAAGGTCCTGAACCAGGGCTTAAGATAGAGTTAAAAGGGGATACCACTGACTTCCTACTGCCCCAAGCTAGAAAGGCCATTTTCAGCCCCTTGGCATCCTCCTGTCATGCCATCCCACTTTCCAAGGGTCTCTAGACCCAAGCCTCTTGCTTCCGGCTGGGTGGGAACCAGGGTGAGCTTGGTGCCTCTCCTGGCTTCTTTTCCTGCAGGTGCTGTCCTGCACCGGCAGACACAACGGCGGCTGGTGAACCACAAGCAGTACCTGGAGGCCAAGAGGCTGTTGAAGGAGTTCCAAGCACGTTACCGGCAGCTGGTGAGTGGCTCTCTGCGGACAGTGTTCGGGACCACCCCACTCCCCCCAGCCTGCCCAGCGCTGAGTGAGAGTCAGCCCAAGTTCGGCCGCTTCCTCGAGTTCATGGATGAATTCTGCCAGGAGCCCACAGCCAGTGACTCACAAGGCTAGGGCTGTGCATGGGGGCTGTGCGCACCATCCAACCTGTGCCTCAGCTCTCCCTGAGGGCTCC
This sequence comes from Rhinopithecus roxellana, assembly GCF_007565055.1. Taxonomy (NCBI): domain Eukaryota; kingdom Metazoa; phylum Chordata; class Mammalia; order Primates; family Cercopithecidae; genus Rhinopithecus; species Rhinopithecus roxellana. The sequence goes on from NC_044563.1 coordinate 57,341,845, forward strand.
GTGCCCTGGACCGCACCTCAAGGTTGACCAGCCGGCCACAGGCTTCAGAGCTCAGCTGGGCCCCCCTCGCTGGCCAGAAGGTGGCCTCCCCTCGTTAGGATCTCCCCTCTTTGGGCCAGGCATGATGGGGTGCCTGGCCCAGCGGCAATAAAGAGTGGGTGCACAGGGCAATAGACTGGGTGCCACGTGCATTCTTTCTTGGAACCCAGGCCACAGCAGCACTGTCACACTTCCCTCTAAAAATGGTTTTCCAGTTCAGATGCAACAGGGATACATTTGTTCTCTGTTGTATAAGAAACTGACACCGGGGGATCTTAACAAATTCCTGAACAATGGCTCCAAAAAGGGTATTTTTAGAAACCAGATCTTGTGAGTACAACCCTAATGTGCAGGGACAGCGTCATCCTGTATATTCATTCTTTACTCACTCTCTTTCTTGGTTCCTTCATTAGGAGCATGAATGGTTGAATGTGAACATGACAGTAAATTGGAGCAAACTGTCAACTGGAGATAACTTATGCCAAAAGACATAGTTGTATACCATGGAAACCCCATCCCTGCTCCTAATCTTTACTGCCGTTCTGAATACCAAAGCAAGACATTCAACATAGGGCATTTCCCAGAGCACATACAGCACCAACAATCCACACACAGCCTAAGCTTAACCCATGTTTTTGTCTGAGATTGTTCTCCAGAGACAAGACTCTGACTAGAAACAGAACATCCACTTTCATGAGTTTTCTTTACTGTATTCTCAACTTGGGCCTCACCTCAAGCAGGCAAACATACATTGAAGAATGCGCTTTGGTACTGTTTAAATAACAACACATCAGCCCACTTGATTCCATGCCATGTCCTTGCTGACAGAAGCATCCCCAACAGGGCATGCCCTGGTCCAAGTCCTCTGTCTTTGTCAAAATGTTCTTCTGATGAGTTGGAGAGGAGGCAGCCAGCAGTGGCAGTCCACAAGGATCCAGGTACCTTCTCCAATCCTAAAGCAGACAGCAGGTTGAATAAAACCAACACACAACCTATTTTCTAGGCAGGAGGGGAAAAGGCCCTTAGGACAACAACATTTGTACAAAGAGTTGAGAGTAAACAGTATATCAGGCTCAAAAAAAAAAAAAAAAAAAAAAAAAAAACTATTTGTTGGCATTTAAATTTTTTTCCCTTGCATAGTATCTATTCTCTCACTAGGACTTTTAAGTGCTCTGCTGGAGGCTCAGCGTTGGTAATACCATGTTTGATGCAAACTTGAACCCAATGAGGAAGAACCCCTGCTCTCATTGGTGGCACATCTTTGGAGGGTGGTGGCCCCAACAAGGGGCAGTCTGCCTGCTGCTATATTAATCTGGAACCAGGGCCAACAGCTACTCCTGAACTATGGTATTTGAAGAGTGAGTTCATTGCCTGTTTTACCTTATATTAAATGACAGGAAAGGAAGATAAACAAACCTTGCTTTGCCTTGGCTTCAAACTAGTTCTTGATTTAAGACACCAGAAAGGGAGAGAGGGAGTCTGCTCAGAGTTTGAGGTTGCCTCTCACAAGATGATGGCTAAAAGTTGCCACCTTACTCAAAAGGCATTACGGAGGCATTTACTCACAAAGGAGAGAGAGTAAATTTTTTTCTTAGGAGGAAAAAAAAAAATACTGATAATACGGAGAATAATCTGCACATCCAGTCTTGGCACTTTTTCCTTCATCCAATTTGACTAATCTCTAAACTGGTGACCCTTGCATATATCTTAGTCTCTTTTCTATGATCTTCTTCCGAAAGCTACAGCAGTTAACAGTCATGTATAAAGATGCATTTCCTAGATCATCTTCAGAAGAAAATCTCTTCAACACTTTCCCTAGAATCTGCCCCACGACTACCCTGCCCCAGACCTGCTTTCTCTTTGAGAATTCATAACCAGCTATGTTTAGATGCCAGTTCAAAAGACCACTCTATGGGTTGATGAGGAAAAGGCTGGCTGAGAACAATTTAAGACCAGAGTGAGTTTCCAGTTTTTAAAGAAAATTTGGCTAGCTGGCTTTTAATTCTTAATTAAAATCATTAAATTTTAATTAAAATTATTCCAATCAAAATACATCACTCTCCAAGATTCCACATTCATATTACTTACTTATACTATGGAGACTTTCTCTACCTGAGCATGTATTCAGGGTCTATAGGTACATTTAACTGAAAAAATCAGGAAGAAAAAGCTAGTAAAATAGCCTCCTAAATCATTTGGGGGTATCCCCATTATTGGTGTGTGTGTCTGCGTGTGTCAAACTTTAACGATTATTTATTCAGACCCTGGAAAACTACACTATAAAATAGGGCACTGGATTGCAAGTTCCTCATTTGGTTAAAAAGAAAAAAGGGGGGGTGGGGGCGGGGGGGGCAGAGAAGAAATATAACCTGGATGATTTCCATGCCCATTCCAGCTATAACATTCTATGGCTGTGACCCAGCCTTTGATTCTTCTCTTTTCCCATTCTCCTACTAGACATTTCAATGAAAAGTTAGGCAGGAAAAAGGAAAGGAATCCCAAGTTGCTGCCAGCTCTGATGAGAGATCAGGTTGGGGGAGAGATTAGGAGGTTACTAAATTGAGGTGTGGGCCTCCCCTGACCATGTCAGTGATCCACAGCCCACCTCATTTCTTGGAGCTTAAGCTAAAAGCAGCATCTGAAGAGATGTTAATGTCCTGTAATTACTAGACGAGAAAATTCATTCTCCTTCCATAACATGACTTAGTAAAAGAAAAGCAATGGTGCAAATTCACAAATACCGATGGGGTCTCTAAAATGTAGAATGCAGCCTGCTGGGTGCTGGGCAGTATCCTAAATGGGACCAGAAATGGCTTTCCTAAGACCATAAATAAACTCCCCAGCCACACATACATTCAAATGCATTCCATTAGACATGGAGCTCCTCAAGAGGAGGAACTGCTTTATCTCCACAGTCCAGCTCAGGGCTGGCACAAGTTTGAAGCTCAGTAAATGTATGTCAAATAGAAAAAAAAGGATGAATAGCCTTCGGTCATCAGCTGCATGAGTCAGGCACCGTGGCAGCTTCCCATTTTAGTCAGTTTGCCAGTTTGTAACCAGACAGTAATCAATTAAGAGCTTTAATCTCTTAAGGACATCTTTCCTTTAGGGAAAATGAACAAAAAATAAAACACTTATCACCAGTGCTGCTTTCAGGCAAAAATTTAAAAATTAAATTAAAATTAAAAAAATAAGTGAAGCCACTTAGGAGTTTTCCGGGCAAGCCTCACCCAACAAGACTTAACCTTTTTAAAACAGAGGCAATTATATGAAAGGGGCCAGGAGTTGGATACATAGTCCCCTGATTTGCTACCAACCCAACAGGCCCAGATGACTTCTTCCAGCAGATACAATCAACGGGTCAAGAACATTTTCTCAAAGTATGTTTCCCTCTCTATGGAAAGGAGCTGACAGCCCCCTTCTGAGGGCACCACATTTCTTGGATTTCCCCTCAGACTGACCTTCACCCTCCCACCTCTCATACCTTCCCCCATAATAAGAAAAAAACCCACAGACTGCATATGTACAAGGAACAGAGTAAGACATGGGTAATTTGTGTGGTGAACTGGACTTCAGTGATTTGTGAGGAATTTGTGAAATCCTGCACCTCTTCTTCTAGCTCACAAACCCTCCCCATCGTTCTGTTTCCTTCCTTGTTCTTTTCTTTTCCCCCAAATAATCCATATTAACATATCGACTTGTAACCAACTTCACAATCATAGAAGGAGAGAGGGAGACTTTTCAGAAAGAAAAAGCATTCAGGTTTTAGTTACTAAGGATGGGAAACATCTTAAAATACAGATAGATTATCTTAGTGGTTTTTCCTTTCTCCAAAGCCAACCTGATTAAAGATCAAGCCTCCGCCCTCCTTAACCTAGACCACTCTACCTATATTGAAGGGCTGTTGCTCAGCAGGAAGTTAAGAAAGCAACTGCCAATACCATCCTAGGCATCACTGTAGGTACGAGGGGGGAGGGCAGTAAGCTGGACCTAGTGTTTGGAATATTTGCTTAACAAGAATTTGTTCTTCACTCTGCACTTGTTGCAACTGCTATGCAATTCTTAAAATGAAAGTATTAATTTGGGGAAATATTTAAAATATATATCTTTTATCTATTAAAAATATTTCTTTTTACCAAAGACAAAAATCAATTCCAACTGAAGTGTTTTTTGAATTACTGGAGATATAGAAAAAGATGGCAAGTGGAAAAATAAGTGTTTTTGCTCCTACCAACAAGACTTGCCTTCCAATAATATTTACTAAGATCAAAAAGGAAATGCGTGAAATGGCAGTAACTGATAAGTTTCCTCTAAGGGCGTTTATAGTAAGGTCACCCTCCCTGTCTTCTGTAAACCACAGCCAGCTCTTCTGTTTTGGGCACAAACATGCCCTCCAGCAGCTCTTGGAGAACGTAAGTTGTTGGTAGGGCCTAAAACTGAAGTGGTGTGACTATAAAATCGTGAGATTGACATATGTTTTTAAAACATACATCTGCACATGTGCACACACACACACACAGAACACAGAATACATACATTCAGGTGAGTGATGTTCCCCACCGAAGTAGTCGTCAAAGAGATTCTACCTATCTCAATGATGACCACAATGTTTAAGACATCTCTGGAACTTCTCTTTGGGAACCGTTTGGGAACTATGAGCTGCACAAGAAAATGGCTCTGACTGCTTTACAGCGGCACTCCATTTATTACTGCAAACCCACTTGATAAGCCACCTTCTTTCCCAGAGGCTTCAAATAGCTGCTGGCTAGTCTCAGACTTTAAATTCTCTCTCCTAACCACAAACCACCACAAAACACTGAAGATTTGCCCTAAGAAAAAGGAGGCAAATCTGAGAACACTTAAAAGGAGTTATACCATCTGCCTTAATCAATGGGTCACTGTTCTGGGCTTTGGCTTCTAGGTCTAGAAGCTGAGGAGGACCGTAGGAGTAGGCTGGAATGGATAACCATTAAGGTCCCCTCCAGTTCTAGCATTTTGGGAGTCATTGTTTCTAGTCTTTGAAGACAGTTCCAGAAATGCTTTCACCAATGGCACTGGAAAAACTAAGCAGTATCCTGCTGGGGGAGACAACATATATTGGGATATATAAGCTCTGGAAGGTCTATTAAAATGCCAGTCACATGACTTTATAGTAACAACTTATACATACATGGGGAATGCCAGCCCATCAGAAATTCCCTAAAATCATATCTTGATCCCTATTCTCAATGAGCCCAGATGGGCAGAAGCACCAAGCACCACCAGGGATGCAAAAGACACATGGTGTCAGCTGCTAAGGAAAATAAACCCCCAAAGGTCCATGGGACTGAATTTACCAGCTGCATCCAGCTAGATACCTTGTTTCCATAGTATGGAGTTTCAGTATTGTTCTCTGCCTGACTTCAGGGCAAATTTTTCGGATTTTAGATCAACATTGCAGATAACCCTTGGCCATGTGAAAAGTAATAATTAAGCCTGATTATAGTTTGTCTCATAGGCTGAAACCCCCAGAAAAGCAGAAGGCTGTAAACTGTGGGGGATGGGGATAATACATAGTATATGTTTATCTACCCTGTCGATCTTGTTTGCATGTGGATTTTGCACTATCTGTGTTCAATGCCCAGTCTAGCTTCCCCTAGGCTCCCCTGGCACACCCTTAGGTCGTAATCTATTTGGGAAACCTTTAGAAAACCCATGGGTTATGCCTCTTAGTAGTTGAGAGAACTGGAACATCTGCGCTGCAGTTTCATCATCTAAAAATGGGGCTAATGCCAGCTACATGAGAGGTCTCTTGGAAACACTAAATTAAATAATGTCTGTAAATGTGTTCTGTCAACTATATAGCATTCACCAAATGTTATTTTTTTAAACAGAGAACGTAAATTAACTTTTGTAAAGGCATAAGCTTAACTGATATAGATAGGTATTTATTTTTTGGCAAGGGACGGCAGAAAGAGGAACATAACCATTATCATTTTGGATCTGCCGAGGAACTGTTCACTTCTTTGAAAAAGATGTAATTAATTTTTGTCTGCAAGGCTGATTTAAAACAATACCCTGCTGAAAGAAGTCAGGAAGTCTATCAGTTTAAGCAGGTATCCCCTCTTTACCATTACTAACTGTGGCCATTATGTTCCTGAATGAGGCTGTTCCAAATCTCATTCCCAGTGGGTGCTGCCAGGTTTGGCCCAGAAGCCCTTAGGGATGGGTCACTTAGGCTTCTGGCCTGGGTCACAGAGAAACGGAAATGCTGCTCCCTTGGATATTGACTACAAAGTCCCTGGAACCTCTCAGAACCATATTAGACAGTGTTTTGCCATTAAAATAAAACCAAAGTGAGAACACTCAGCTCTTCAGGATAAATGATCAAGGCTGAAGACCTTTTAAAACTAGGTAACACTGTTCATTAGGTGCTACTTGGCCCCGGCCATGTTGCTGGACCGTAGGAGATACTGATCCACACTTCCTTTTCGCCGGCTCACAGTCCGCCTCTCGTTGTCAAACATGCGCTGCAACTGCAGAGCCAACTGTCGGTCCTCTTCCTCTTGCTGAAGTTTCTGCTCCATCTCTCGCAGGACTGGGTCTTTTGGGGCCAGACCCACCTCACCACTGGTTTGTCGCAGTTTTTTAAGGGAGCCATTTTGTTCCAAGTGCTTGGTCTTGCAGTGTCTTTTCCGGCCTCGACGCAAAGGAGGAAGTGGCTCTTCACTTAGGCTCTCGACTAGAACACCATTAGTCAGATCAAAATGATTTAATGTCTTCAATTGTTTCTTTGTTTTGAGGACTCCACCCAAAACACTGTTTTGGGGTAGCACTGAATTAACTGTGGTGATTTTCATGGCTCTGCTTATACAGGTTTTGTCTAAGTTGGCATCTGGAGTTGACCCTGAGCCCTCAAACTGCTCCCTCTCCAAAGAAGTCCCACTGCCTCCCACTTTGAGTTCTGAGGAACAGCAGGTTTCCAGTGGGATCTCAGTGTTACTTTTATTATCACTGTCATGTTCTGCTTTTGTTTGGCTAACAGAGGGGAAATAATCAAGATCGGCAGAGATGGGTCCAGTATACTCAGAGAGGACCTGCCCACTGGAAAATCTTGTATTTACAGCCACAGGTGGCTTCTCCTTGCTAGAATGGATACCTTCAGAACCTAGTAAGTCTTCCCCCATTTCAGGAGCCAGAGAGGTAAGAGTGGCTTTTGACAGGGTCTTTTTGATCTGTCGCTCCTGAAAGATCTGTTCCCACTTTTTGAGGATCCGTGGACTGGCTTCATAAGAAGTCTGCTTCTGCAGGCTTCTGTTTAGGTTGCGTGGAGTTGATTTGATGATGAGGGGACTTAGCACACGGCCATCAGGGAGTCTTTTGGGAGGGGTACATGGTGAGCAGACAATGGGCTTGAAATGGTTTAGTTCTTCGGAGATGCTGTCATTGCTCTCAGGGCTGATAGAACGCTCTGGCTTATGCAGGGAAGCCAAGGATGAAAGGGAGCTGAAGGGTAGACGCTTTTCGATGGTTAAGTCAGGGGCTGAGAGGCAGCGGTTGTTTTGAGTTGACAAGAGGACACCAATGATGGGGTTGGAGGCTGGAGTCATAGTTGTGACCTGAAAGAGATTAAAAAGATTATGCATTCATACACACATACATACACATTTTCCTTCATCATTCCTTTATGATGGTGGAACGACAGGGAAGGGGAGGACAAGAAAAGGGATGAAGGGTAATGTGAGCCCAAGAAGGGGAGAAAATCCCTAACTTAGAAAGCATACCATTTAGCAGAACATCCTATATACTTCAAACAATAAGACTGAAAATCTGTAGGGGGGAAAAAACTTATCTAAAGCTTTAAAAAAGGTTTCTTATCCAGGCATGGTGGCTCATACCTCCCAAAGTGCTGTAATCCCAGCATTTTGGCAAGCGGAGGCAGGTGTATCACTTTGAGACCAGCCTGGACAACATAGCAAGATCCCATCTCTACAAAAAATTAAAAAATTAGGTGTGGTCGCATGTGCCTGCAGTCCCAGCTACGTGGGAGGCTGAGGTGAGAAAGGCTACTTGAGCCCAGGAGTCTGAGGCTGCAGTGAGCTATGGTTGCACCACTGCGACACCAGCCTAGGTGACAGAGTGAGACTCTGTCTCTTAAAAAAAAAAAGAAGGGGGGATTCTCTAGTAGCCCTTATTCTACCCATCGGGCTACTAATTCAAACTTTCTTCCTTCACATCTGCTTGTGGACTTCTCCAGCATAACTAGTATGCCTGAGCTCATTCTGCTTCTTCTCTTCTGGAACAGTTTATTTTGTGACTGTGTGCAGAGGGGGTGATGGGGCAGGCCTCGCAAGCCCCGGAGGTCTGTGGCTGAGGGTGTACCTTGGCTTTGTTGCCTGGAGCTGCTCTGAGTCTGCTCTTCACTCTTTCCTGGGCTGTGTCACTACAGCTCTGACTCCTTTCCACCTTGCAGTTTAGCTTCCTAAAAAAGAATAAATTAAAAACAAGTAGTCAAAATTAGTCTATAAGGAAAAAGGATGACAGTATCTTTTTGCTTTCTAAGCCACTCACCAAGAAAGAATTCCCTTGGGCAGCTACAATAGAAATGAGTTAATTTATTAACAAAATACATTCTGAGAAGAAACTCTGCACAAAGAGAGTGCTCCAGAGAGGAGCACTATTTGGTTCAAGGTTTTGTTTCCAAACTAGACCCTGCCAAAAGGAGGCAGAACCAGTGGCTATTTTGAACATGCTTAGAGAGATGTAGAGATACTTCACTGTCCTTAATAGTGTGGATACAATGTTGAATCACCTTTACAAGCAACAGATTTTTCTTTTTATTAGACCCAAACCTCTCTTCAATCTAAATCAAGCACAAAACAAATATTGAAGTACTTACAAAAATGCACAGCAGTGCATTAGATCTTTATGTACAGAGTCAAAATTAAATGTAGTCTCTCCTTTAATCCATTACATTTGAGCTTTCAAAGGCCTAAATCCTAGTGATTTCAGAGGTTTAAAGAACACATGATTTTTGTCTTTATAACATTGAGTTTATAACCCAAACCAAACTCCACAGTACTTGGATTATATACTGAAGTCCACTACACTATACCATAGTAAGTGCCATAAGACAGCAGTTAGTATGCAACTAAACTTCCCAAGTGTTTTCTTCTAAGAGTTTTACCATTTTGACTTTTAAGTTTAGGTCTTTGGTCCATTTTGAGTTAAATTTTATAAATCAAAATGGTGTGAAGTTGGAGTCCAACTTTATCCTTTTGTATGTGGAAATCTATTAACAGTTGTCCCAGGATCATATGTAAATCTATGTTAGAATTATATGCAGATGACTGTCACCTGCCCCAGAAACAAGTAGGGACACTTCATTTCTCACTCGCCTTTGTTTCCGTTCCTCAACTCTTGCCTAAATATATGTCTGTTCACCAAGCATGTATCATATACTTACTATATGTATGCCAGACACTGATGGCCACTATCCATGCACTGAGAATACAGAGAAAAATGAGACGCAGTCTAGGTCTTCAAGGAATTAGAGTCCAGTGGGCAAATAAATAAATACAATACAGTGAAAGGGCACAACAAAAAAAAAGTATGCAAAGGAAGCAGAAATGGCGTAACAGAGAGAGAATTCTTTATAACCTGGGACGAAGTGAGATCTGGGTTGGAAATGTCTTCCTGTAGCATGTTCATTTCAAAGGATAAACACGAATTTGCCATAAGTCAAGATGGACACATAGTTATGCAGATGATCTCAAACAGAAATTATTTCTTCAAATGATTCGATTTAGCTTTGGAATGGAATGCATCATATCTACTCTTTTGTAGCAAAAGACTTGTTTTCAGAGTTTTACCATGCCAGTATTAGCCTGAAGAAAACTTGAAAAGGAGGTAAGGTATCTTCCCAAGGTGCCTCTCTTCTCCCTACATCTCTAGTAGGTAGAGTGGGGAGCATGTCCTACCCACTCGTAAGGGCTTCTATTCCAGCGTTTCTGTGTTATTCTTCCCATTCAAAACCCTCCCATCCTATGTCTTATGGCCACATAGTGTTAACAGGAGAAAGAGGTGGCCAACCTGTATCACATGCTTGCACTATACCAAGAAATTCAACATTTAACCCAAATGAAAGATGTGAAAGTTGTACTATCTAGTGGGAAATACATTTTGGAGCAGGTAGAAAATTTCAACATCCCCCTACAAAAGCAGCTGTGTAAAAGTCAGTTTGTTTGGTAGTTTACTTTAAAAAATATTGATATTCATTTGCATCCCTAGAAGTCACAGAAACTGTCAGTGGTGTAAGCCACCCAGAAGCATACTGTATGGCAGATTAAAATGCTATGGTAAATAATATATACCTTGGGTTAGAAGAAAGGGATATAAAATTGAGAGAGACAGCATTGTTACTTCAAATATATCAATTGCTTGGTGTGATTCCATTGGTGAAACAAGCAGACACCAAGAGGAAAAGATTTTCTGATCAACCTGAGAAAGACCTTTGTAACTTTCAATAGAGCAGTTCACTGATAGTTGCCTGGGAAGACACTGAGCTCCATGCCATTAGAGGTATTCAAACTGAGGCTGCATCTAGACCTTAAGTTCTAAATGTTACATAATTAAGACATAGCTTAATATAATTTTTAAAAACAGGCTATAAATCCATTTTGTCAGGTGTAAAACAGTCAAATTGAAAGTCACTGTTTTCAATCCTGCATTATCAGATACACAAATGACAACTACCTGCAGTTGGGGAGATCATCTTCACATGCCCCATAACCTCCATTTTGGCAAAAGAAAACGCCCAGGGAGGAAACATACTTGCAGTGACCAAGCACACAATGAAGAAAAAAAAAATTCTGAAAATCTAAAATCTTTTTGGTAAACTTTAGTATAGCTGAAATTGTCCTTATCTCTCCCATTCATATTTGATCAACAGACTTTTTACTGAGCACCAACTCTGTGCAAAACGTTAGAGACAGATTGATCAAAAGACAGCCTTCACTGAAAGGAGCGTCTAGACACTGAAGTCTACCACTATAGCATAAGTGCTGTAAGAGAGCAGTTATTATACAACTGAACTCCTCAAGTGTTTTCTTCTAAGAGTTTTATAGTTTAAGCACTTACATTGAGGTATCTGATCCATCTGGAGTTCATTTTTGTATGTGGTATGAGGTTGGGGTCCAACTTCATTCTTTTGCATGTAGATATCCAGTTATACCATCACCATATGTAAAGTGGCTATTCTTTCCCCACTGAATGGTCTTGGCACCCTTGTTGGAAATCAGTTGACCACAGATGTATGGGTTTATTTCTGGACTTTCAACTCTATTCCATTGATTTACATGTCTACCCTTATTCCAGTACCACACTATTTTGATTGCTATACTTTGCAGTACGTTTTGAAATCAGGAGTTGTGAGTCTTCCACCTTTGTTCTTTTTTTTTTTTTTTTTTTTTCCTTCAAGATTGTTTTAACTATTTGGGATCCTCTGAAAATTCATATATGTATTTTGGTACGTTTGTCCATTTCAGCAAAAAAGACCATTGGAATTTTAATAGATGTTACACTAAATCTGTAAAATGACTTCAAGAGTATTGCCATCTTAACAATGTTATGTCTTCTAATCCATAACACAGGAGGTCTTTCACTTTACTTAGATCTTTAATTTCTTTCAGCAATGTTTTGTAGTTTTCAGCATACAAGTCTTGCACTACTGCGGTTAAATTTATTCATAAGTATTCTATTTTTTGATGCTATCGTAAACTGAATTGTTTTCACAGTTACCTTTTTGGGTTGTTCATTGCTAGTGTATAGAAATGCAACTGATTTTTGTGTGGTGAGCTTATATCTTGCAGCTTTGCTAAAATGTGGCTATTAGCTTTAACAATTATTTCATGGATTCTTTAGGATTTTTTGTGAATAACATGTCATGTGTAAAGAGAGATAGTCTCCTTCCTTTGCCATCTGGATGCCTTTTATTTTTCTTGCCCAATTTTTCTGGCTAAAATTTTCAGTACAAGTTGAACAAAAGTGGCAACAGTAGACATCATTTATCTTGTTCCTGCTACTGGGAGGAAAGTTTTCTCTTTCACCACTAAGTATGCTGTTGCTGTGGGTTTTTCATAGATTCCTTTTATAAGACTGATGAAGTTCTCTTATTTTCCTACATGTTCAGCATTTTTCTCATGAAAGGGTATAAGATTTTGTCGCTTTTTTGTGTGTGTCTACTGAGCAATTCATTCTACTAAAATGGTACATTACATTGATCTTCATATGCTGAAACACCTTGGCATTCTTGGAATAAATCCCGCTTGATCACGGTATATAACTCTTTTAAAAAAATGCTGCTGGATTTTGTTGGCTGGTATTTTTGCTGAATAATTTTTATCTATATTCCTAAGAGATCTTGGCCTATAGTTTTCTTATGAAATATCTGTCTGGCTTTGGTATCAGGGTAATGCTTACCTCACAGAGTATTTATTCTAATTTTTGGGAGAGTGTCAGGATTCATGTTAATTCTTCTTTATTTGGTAGAATCACCAGTGAAGCCATCTGGCCCTTGGGTTGTATTGTTGGATTACTATTATTGTTATTATTATTATTATTGGTTCAACCTGTTTATATAGGTCAATAAAGATTTTCGACTTCCTCAGGTACTTTACATGTTTCTAGGAACAGGTACATTTCATTACATTCACTCTAGGAACTGGTACATTTCATCTAAATTATCTAATCTGTTGGCATAAAATTGTTCATAGTGTATAATCCTTCTTAATTCTATGTCAGTAATGTCATAATTTTTCTTCCTAATTTTGGTAATTTGAGTCTTCTCTTTTTTCTTGACCAGTCGTTAAAAATTTGTCAATTTTGTTGATCTTACGAGAGAACCCAACTTTTGGTTTCATTCATTCTACTGTTTTCCTATTCTCCATTAATCTTCAATGTAATCTTTATTATTTATTTCGTTTTGTTTTCTGTGTTTAGTCTACTCTGTGTGTTTAGTCTTAGATCTTTTATAATGTACGCTTTTACAGCTATAAATTTCCCTCTGAGCACTGCTTTCTTTACATTCAGTAAGTTTTGATGTATGGGTTTTCTTTTATTTTTACCTTAGTTTCTAACTTTTAAGTTCAGGGGTACATGTGCAGGATGTGCAGGTTTGTGTCATAGTGGTTTGCTGCACAGATCATCCCTTCACCAAGGTATTAAGCCCAGCGTCCATTAGCTATTTTTCCTGATGGTCTCCCTCCTCCCACCCCCATCCTCCTACAGGCCCCAGTGTGTGTTGTTTCCCCACGTGTCCATGAGTTCTCATCATTCGGCTCCCACTTCATAAATGAAAACATATAGTGTTTGGTTTCCTGTTCCTGCATTAGTTTGCTGAGAATGATGGCTTCCAGCTCCATCCATGCCCCTGCAAAGGACATAATCTTGTTCCTTTTAATGGCTGCATAGTATTCCGTGGGGGTATATGTACCACATTTTCTTTATTCAGTCTTATCACTGAATGGCATTTAGGCTGGTTCCATGTCTTTGCTGTTGTGAACAGTGCTGCAATGAACATACATGTGCGTGTATTTTTATGAGGGAATGATACATAATCCTTTGGGTATATACCTAGTAATGAGATTGCTGGGTCGAATGGTATTTCTGCCTCTAGGTTTTTGAGGAATCGTCACACTGTCTTCCACAATGGTTGAACTAATTTACATTCCCACCAACAATGTAAAAGTGTTTCATTTCTCCACAACCTTGCCAGCATCTGTTTTTTTTTTTTTGTTTTGTTTTGTTTTTGACTTTTTAATAATAGCCATTCTGACTGGTGTGAGATGGTTATTACGGTTTTGATTTGCATTTCTCTAAGGATCAGTAATGTCAAGCTCTTTTTCATATGCTGGTTGACCACATGTATGTCTTCTTTTGAGAAGTGTCTATTCAACCTCTGTCCACTTTTTACTGGGGTGGCTTTTTTTTTTTTCTTGTAAATTTGTTTAAGTTCCTTGTAGATGCTGAATGCTAGACCTTTGTCAGATGGATAGATTGCAAAATTTTTCTCCCATTCCGTAGGCTGTCTGTTCACTTTGATGACAGTTTCTTTTGCTGGGCAGAAGCTCTTTAGTTTAATTAGCTCCAATTCATCAATTTTACTTTTGTTGCAATTGCTTTTGACACCTTCGTCATGTAATCTTTGCCCATGCCTATGGTCCTGAATGGTATTGCCTAGATTTTCTTCTAGGGTTTTTATAGTTTTGGGTTTTACATTTAAGTCTTTAATCCATCTTGAGTTGATTTTTTAATTTTTTGTATGGTGTAAGGAAGGGGTCCAGTTTCAGTTTTCTGCATATGGCTCACCAGTTCTCCCAGCACCACTTACTAAATAGGGAATACTTTCCCCATTGTTTTTGTCAGGTTTATCTAAGATCATATGGTTGTAGGTATGCAGTCTTGTTTCTGGATTCTCTATTCTGTTCCATCGGTCTGTTCTTGTATAAATATCAGGCCGTTTTGGTTACGGTAGCCTTGTAGTATAGTTTGAAGTCAGGTAGCATCATGTCTCCAGCTTCTTTCTTTTTGCTTAGACTTGTCTTGAATATTCAGGTTCCACATGAATTTTATATGGTTTTGGTTCCATATGAATTTCAAAATATTTTTTTCTAATTCTGTGAAGAATGTCAATGTAGTTTAATGGGAATAGAATTGAATCTATAAATTGCTTTCGGCAGTATGGCCATTTTAATGATATTCATTCTTCCTATCCATGAGCATGCGATGTTTTTCCATTTGTTTGTGTCATCTCTGATTCCTTTGAGCAGTGGTTTGTAGTTCTCCTAGAAGAGGTCCTGCCTTCCCTTGTTAGCCATATTCGTAGGTATTTTTTTCTTTTTGTGTCAATTGTGAGTGGCAGTTCATTCATAATTTGGCTGTGTGGTTACCTGCTACTGGTGTATAGGAATGCTTTTGCACAATGATTTTGTATCCTGAGATTTTGCTGAAGCCGCTTATCAGATTAAGAAGCATTTGGGCTGGGACAATGGTGTTTTCTAGATATAGAATCATGTCATCTGCAAACAAAGACAGTTTTACTTCCTCTCTTCCTATTTGAATACCCTTTATTTCTTTATCTTGCCTGACTGCCCTGGCTAGAATTTCCGATACTATGCTGAATAGGAGTGGTAAGAAAGGGCATCCTTGTCTTGTGCCTATTTTCAAGGGGAATGCTTCCAGCTTTTGCCCATTCAGAATGATACTGGCTGTAGGTCTGTCATATATGGCTCTTATTTTGAGGTATGTTCCTTCAACACCTAGTTTATTGAGAGTTTTCAACATGAAGGGATGTTGAATTTTATTGAAGGCCATTTCTGCATCTATTGAGATAATCATGTAGTTTTTGTCTTTAGTTCTGTTTATGTGAAGAATCACATTTATTGATTTGCCTATGCTGAACCACCTTTGCATCTCAGGTGACATCATTAGGCTTTGTGTCCCCACCCAAATCTCATATTGAATTATAATCCCCATAATTCACACAGAGATGGTCTGGAATTGGAACATATGTTGAAAAGGAAAGCAGAGCATAAGTGTTTGGAAAATTTCCAGTCTGATGGAGCAATAGAAAACAAAAACTCAGCTGCAGAAATTTGCATAAGTAATGAGAAGCCAAATGTTAATTGCCAAGACAATGGGGAAAATGTCTTCAGGACATGTCAGAAGTCTTCACAGCAAGCCCTCCCACTGCAGGGCCAGAAAACTAGGAGGAGAAAATGGTTTTGTGGGCTGGGCCCAAGGCCTTGCTGCTTTGTGCAGTCTCTTGGTGCCCATGCCCCAGCCGTGGCTAAAAGGGGCCAATGTACAGATCGGGCCATTGTTTCAGAGGGTACAAGCCCCAAGCCTTGGTGTCTTACATGTTAGGTATTGGGCCTGTAGGTGCACAGAAGTGAAGAAATTAGGTTTAGGAACTTTCACATAGATTACACAGAATGTATGCAAATGCCAGGATATACAGGCAGAAGTCTGCTGCAGGGGTGGAGCCTGGAGCACCTCTGCTAGGGCAGTATGGAAGGGAAATGTGGGGTTGGAGCCCCCACACTGAGTCCCCATTGGGGCACTGCCTAGGGGAGCTGTGGTAAAGAGGGCTACCTTCCTCCAGACCCCAGAATGGTAAATCCACCGACAACTTACACCATGTACCTAAAAAAGCCATAAACACTCAATGCCGGCCCATGAAATCGGCCAGAGAGGGAGCTGTACCTTGCAGAGCCACAAGGGCAGAGCCACTCAAGGCCCTGGGAGCCCACCTCTTGCACTAGCGTGACCTGAATGTGACACATGGACTCAAAGGAGATCATTTTGGAGTTTTAAGATTTGGCTGCCCTGCTGGATTACAGAATTGCATGGGGCCTGTAGCCCCTCTGTTTCGGCCAATTTCTCCCACTGGGAATGGGTGTATTTACCCAATGCCTATACTCTTATTGCATCTATGAAATAACTAACTTGCTTTTGATTTTACAGGCTCATAGGCAGCAGGAACTTGCCTTGTCTCAGATGAGACTTTGGGGGGCTGTTGGAAAGGTTTGATTGTGTTTTGAAATGTGAGGACATGAGATTTGGGAGGGGCCAGGGGTGGAATGATATGGTTAGGCTTTGTGTTCCCACCCAAATTTCATCTTGAATTATAAACCTCATAATCCCCATGTGTCAAGGAAGAGTCCAGGTGGTGGTAACTGAATCATAGGGGTGGTTTCCCCCATGCTGTTCACATGATAGTGAGTTGCATGAGATCTGATGGTTTTATTTATTTACTTATTTACGAGGTGGGGTCTTGCTCTGTTGCCCAGGCAGTAGAGAATTGGTTCAATCTTGGCTCGCTGTGACATCCACCTCCCAGGTTCAAGCGATTCTCATATCTCGGGCTCTGGAGTAGCTGGAATTACAGGCGCATGTCACCACACCCAGCTAATTTTTCTATTTTTAGTACAGATGGAGTTTCACTATGTTGGCCAGGCTGGTCTCGAACTCTTGACTTCAAGTGATCTGCCCACCTCAGCCTCCTAACGTGCTGGGATTACAGGTGTGAGCCATTGCTTCTGGCCAAGATCTTATGGTTTTATAAGGGCCTCTTCCCCCTTCATTCATTCACTCCCTCCTGCCACCTTGTGAAGAAGGTGCCTGCTTTGCCTTCCACCATGATTGTAAGTTTCCTGAGGCCTCCCCCAGCCACGTGGAACTGTGAGTCAATTAAACTTCTTTTCTTTATAAATTGCCTAGTCTCGGGCAGTTCTTTATAGCAGTGTGAAAACAGATTAACACACAGGGGATGGACACTGCTTGATCATGATGGATAAGGTTTTTGATGTGCTGCTGGATTTGGTTTGCCAGTATTTTATTGAGGATTTTTGCATTGATGTTTATCAAGGATACTGGCCTGAAGTTTTCTTTTTTGTTGTATCTCTTCCAGGTTTTGGTATCAGGATGATGCAGGCCTTATAGAATGAGTTAGGGAGGAATCCCTCCTTTTCAATTTTTCGGAATAGTTGCTGTAGAAATGGCATCAACTCATTATCGTACCTGTGGTAGAATTCAGCTGTGAGTGCCTTGTCCTGGGCTCTTTTGGTTGGTAGGCTACTCTTTATTGCCTCAATTTCAAAACTCATTATTGGTCTATTGAGGGATTCAATTTCTTCCTGGTTCAGTCTTAAGAGGGTATATATATCCAGGAAGGTTTTTATTTTCATTCCTCTCAAAGTATTTTCTAATTTCTCTTGTGACTTCTTCTTTGGCCCACTGGTTTTAAAGAATGTGTTGTTTCATTTCCACATATTTGTTAATTTTCCAGTTTTCTTCCTATCAATTTCTAGTTTCATTCCATTGTGGTCAAATATATAGTTATTATTTCAACCCTTTAAAATATATTGAGACTTGTTTTATGGTCTAACATACAGTCTATATTGGAGAATGTTCCATGTGCACTTCAGAAGAATTCTTCTTGTTGAGTTGATCCTTTTATCATTATATAATGTATTTCCTTGTCTTTTGTAACAATTTTTAACCTGAAGTCTATATTGTCTGATATTAGTATGGCTACTCCAGCTCTCTTGTTTACTGTTTGCATGAAATATCTTTCCATCCTTTCACTATCAACCTATTTTTGTCTTTGGATCTAAGGTGTGTCTCAGCATATATCCGAATCATTTCTTTTTTAAATCCATTCTCCCAATCTCTTCCTCTTAATTGCAGAGTTTAATCAATTTACATTTAATGAAATTGCTGATGAAGGACTTCTGCTATTTGTTTTCTACGTCTTATACAGGCATTCCTTTCTTTTTTGTCCTTTGCTTTATTGCACATTGCTGATACTGCATTTTTTACAAACTGAAGATTCATGGCAACCCTGTATCAAGCAAGTCTATCACCATTTTTCCAACAGCATGAGCTCACTTCTTGTCTCTGTCACATTTTGGTAATTCTCACAATATTTCAAACTTTTTCATGATTATTATATCTGGTATAGTGATTTGTGATCTTTGCTATTTCCAGTATTCTGTTTGGCTTTCAACAGTCTGATTATAATGTGTCTTGGTATAGACGTCTTTATCCTACTTTGGAGTCACAGAACTTCTTGGATGTGTAGACTTATGTCTTTCATTAAATTTGGTTAGTGTTCGGTCATTATTACTTCAAATATTCTTTCTGCCCCTTTCTCATTCTGGGACTACCATTTTGTGTATATTGGTACACTTAATGGTGTCTCACAGATTTCTTAGGGTCTGTTCATTTTTCTTTATTCCTTTTTATTTCTGTTTCTCAGATTGGATAATCTGAATTGACCTATATTCATATTAGTTAATTATTCTACCTGTTCAAATCTGTTCTGTCACTGTACTTTTCAGGTCCAGAATTGCTATTTGATTCCTTTTTCATAATTTCTCTTTATTGATACTGTCTACTTAGGACATTGTTTTTCATGGTTTCCTTTAGTTCTTTGCCCATAGTTCCTTTAGATCTTGAGCATATGATTTAAAGGCCACATTAAAAATGTCAAATGTCTCAGCTTCCTTTGGGACATTTTCTATCGGTTTCTTTTTTCCTGTGTATGGGTCATTGTTTCCTGCTTCCTATGCCTTATATTTTTTGCATTTTGAATATTATAAGCTGGCAACTATGAAAATCAGATTCTCTCCCTACCCCTGGGTTTGTTGTTGCTGTCTTTTTTTTTTTTTTTTTACATTTCTTTTTTATTTATTTATTATTATTATTATTATTTAAGTTCTAGGGTACATGTGCATAATGTGCAGGTTTGTTACATATGTATACTTGTGCCATGTTGGTGTGCTGCACCCATCAACTCGTCATTTACATCAGGTATAACTCCCAATGCATTCCTTCCCCTCTCCCCCTTCCCCATGATAGGCCAAGGTGTGTGATGTTCCCCTTCCCGAGTCCAAGTGATCTCATTGTTCAGTTCCCACCTATGAGTGAGAACATGCGGTGTTTGGTTTTCTGTTCTTGTGATAGTTTGCTAAGAATGATGGTTTCCAGCTGCATCCATGTCCCTACAAAGGACGCAAACTCATCCTTTTTTATGGCTGCATAGTATTCCATGGTGTATATGTGCCACATTTTCTGAATCCAATCTGTCACAGATGGACATTTGGGTTGATTCCAAGTCTTTGCTATTGTGAATAGTGCCGCAATAAACATACGTGTGCGTGTGTCTTTATAGCAGCATGATTTATGATCCTTTGGGTATACACCCAGTATTGGGATGGCTGGATCATATGGTACATCTAGTTCTAGATCCTTGAGGAATCACCATACTGTTTTCCATAATGGTTGAACTAGTTTACAATCCCACCAACAGTGTAAAAGTGTTCCTATTTCTCCACATCCTCTCCAGCACCTATTGTTTCCTGACTTTTTAATGATTGCCATTCTAAGTGGTGTGAGATGGTATCTCATTGTGGTTTTGATTTGCATTTCTCTGATGGCGAGTGATGATGAGCATTTTTTCATGTGTCTGTTGGCTGTATGAATGTCTTCTTTTGAGAAATGTCTGTTCATATCCTTTGCCCACTTTTTGATGGGGTAGTTTGTTTTTTTCTTGTAAATGTGTTTGAGTTCTTTGTAGGTTCTGGATATTAGCCCTTTGTCAGATGAGTAGATTGCAAAAATTTTCTCCCATTCTGTAGGTTGCCTGTTCACTCTGATGGTAGTTTCTTTTGCTGTGCAGAAGCTCTTTAGTTTAATTAGATCCCATTTGTCAATTTTGGCTTTTGCTGCCGTTGCTTTTGGTGTTTTAGACATGAAGTCCTTGCCCATGCCTATGTCCTGAATGGTACTACCTAGGTTTTCTTCTAGGGTTTTTATGGTATTAGGTCTAACATTTAAGTCTCTAATCCATCTTGAATTAATTTTCGTATAAGGAGTAAGGAAAGGATCCAGTTTCAGCTTTCTACTTATGGCTAGCCAGTTTTCCCAGCACCATTTATTAAATAGGGAATCCTTTCCCCATTTCTTGTTTCTCTCAGGTTTGTCAAAGATCAGAAGGCTGTAGATGTGTGGTATTATTTCTGAGGACTCTGTTCTGTTCCATTGGTCTATATCTCTGTTTTGGTACCAGTACCATGCTGTTTTGGTTACTGTAGCCTTGTAGTATAGTTTGAAGTCAGGTAGCGTGACGCCTCCAGCTTTGTTCTTTTGACTTAGGATTGTCTTGGCAATGCAGGCTCTTTTTTGGTTCCATATGAACTTCAAAGCAGTTTTTTCCAATTCTGTGAAGAAACTCATTGGTAGCTTGATGGGGATGGCATTGAATCTATAAATAACCTTGGGCAGTATGGCCATTTTCACGATATTGATTCTTCCTATCCATGAGCATGGTATGTTTTTCCATTTGTTTGTGTCCTCTTTGATTTCACTGAGCAGTGGTTTGTAGTTCTCCTTGAAGAGGTCCTTTACATCCTTTGTAAGTTGGATTCCTAGGTATTTTATTCTCTTTGAAGCAATTGTGAATGGAAGTTCATTCATGATTTGGCTCTCTGTTTGTCTGTTACTGGTGTATAAGAATGCTTGTGATTTTTGCACATTAATTGTGTATCCTGAGACTTTGCTGAAGTTGCTTATCAGCTTAAGGAGATTTTGGGCTGAGACAATGGGGTTTTCTAAATATACAATCATGTCATCTACAAAGAGGGACAATTTGACTTCTTCTTTTCCTAACTGAATACGCTTTCTTTCTTTCTCTTGCCTGACTGCCCTAGCCAGAACTTCCAACACTATGTTGAATAGGAGTGGTGAGAGAGGGCATCCCTGTCTTGTGCCAGTTTTCAAAGGGAATTTTTCCAGTTTTTGCCCATTCAGTATGATATTGGCTGTGGGTTTGTCATAAATAGCTCTTATTATTTTGAGGTACGTTCCATCAATACCGAATTTATTGAGCGTTTTTAGCATGAAGGGCTGTTGAATTTTGTCAAAGGCCTTTTCTGCATCTATTGAGATAATCACGTGGTTCTTGTCTTTGGTTCTGTTTATATGCTGGATTACGTTTATTGATTTGCGAATGTTGAACCAGCCTTGCATCCCAGGGAGGAAGCCCACTTGATCATGGTGGATAAGCTTTTTGATGTGCTGCTGAATCTGGTTTGCCAGTATTTTATTGAGGATTTTTGCATCGATGTTCATCACGGATATTGGTCTAAAATTCTCTTTTTTTGTTGTGTCTCTGCCAGGCTTTGGTATCAGGATGATGTTGGCCTCATAAAATGAGTTAGGGAGGATTCCCTCTTTTTCTATTGATTGGAATAGTCTCAGAAGGAATGGTACCAGCTCCTCCTTGTACCTCTGGTAGAATTCAGCTGTGAATCCATCTGGTCCTGGACTTTTTTTCGTTGGTAGGCTATTAATTATTGCCTCAATTTCAGAGCCTGCTATTGGTCTATTCAGGGATTCAACTTCTTCCTGGTTTAGTCTTGGGAGAGTGTAAGTGTCCAGGAAATTATCCATTTCTTCTAGATTTTCTAGTTGATTTGCGTAGAGGTGTTTATAGTATTCTCTGATGGTAGTTTGTATTTCTGTGGGGACGGTGGTGATATCCCCTTTATCATTTTTTATTGCGTCTATTTGATTCTTCTGTCTTTTCTTCTTTATTAGTCTTGCTAGCGGTCTATCAATTTTGTTGATCTTTTCCAAAAACCAACTCCTGGATTCATTGATTTTTTTGGAGGGTTTTTTGTGTCTCTATCTCCTTCAGTTCTGCTCTGATCTTAGTTATTTCTTGCTTTCTGCTAGCTTTTGAATGTGTTTACTCTTGCTTCTCTAGTTCTTTTAATTGTGATGTTAGGGTGTCAATTTTAGATCTTTCCAGCTTTCTCTTGTGGGCATTTAGTGCTATAAATTTCCTTCTACACACTGCTTTAAATGTGTCCCAGAGATTCTGGTATGTTGTATCTTTGTTCTCATTGGTTTCAAAGAACATCTTTATTTCTGCCTTCATTTCGTTATGTACCCAGTAGTCATTCAGGAGCAGGTTGTTCAGTTTCCATGCAGTTGAGCGGTTTTGATTGAGTTTCTTAGTCCTGAGTTCTAGTTTGATTGCACTGTGGTCTGAGAGACAGTTTGTTATAATTTCTGTTCTTGTACATTTGCTGAGGAGTGCTTTACTTCCAATTATGTGGTCAATTTTGGAATAAGTGTGATGTGGTGCTGAGAAGAATGTATATTCTGTTGATTTGGGGTGGAGAGTTCTATAGATGTCTATTAGGTCTGCTTGCTGCAGAGATGAGTTCAATTCCTGGATATCCTTGTTAACTTTCTGTCTCGTTGATCTGTCTAATGTTGACAGTGGGGTGTTGAAGTCTCCCATTATTATTGTATGGGAGTCTAAGTCTCTTTGTAAGTCTCTAAGGACTTGCTTTATGAATCTGGGTGCTCCTGTATTGGGTGCATATATATTTAGGATAGCTAGCTCTTCCTGTTGAATTGATCCCTTTACCATTATGTAATGGCCTTCTTTGTCTCTTTTGATCGTTGATGGTTTAAAGTCTGTTTTATCAGAGACTAGGATTGCAACCCCTGCTTTTTTTTGTTCTCCATTTGCTTGGTAATCTTCCTCCATCCCTTTATTTTGAGCCTATGTATGTCTCTGCATGTGAGATGGGTCTCCTGAATACAGCAGACTGATGGGTCTTGACTCTTTATCCAGTTTGCCAGTCTGTGTCTTTTAATTGGAGCATTTAGTCCATTTACATTTAAGGTTAATATCGTTATGTGTGAACTTGATCCTGCCATTACGATATTAACTGGTCATTTTGCTCGTTAGTTGATGCAGTTTCTTCCTAGCCTCGATGGTCTTTACATTTTGGCATGTTTTTGCAATGGCTGGTACCGGTTGTTCCTTTCCATGTTTAGTGCTTCCTTCAGGAGCTCTTAGATAGGGCAGGCCTGGTGGTGACAAAATCTCTAAGCATTTGCTTATCTGTAAAGGATTTTATTTCTCCTTCACTTATGAAACTTAGTTTGGCTGGATATGAAATTCTGGGTTTAAAATTATTTTCTTTAAGAATGTTGAATATTGGCCCCCACTCTCTTCTAGCTTGTAGAATTTCTGCCGAGAGATCTGCTGTTAGTCTGATGGGCTTCCCTTTGTGGGTAACCCGACCTTTCTCTCTGGCTGCCCTTAAGATTTTTTCCTTCATTTCAACTTTGGTGAATCTGGCAATTATGTGTCTTGGAGTTGTTCTTCTCGAGGAGTATCTTTGTGGCGTTCTCTGTATTTCCTGAATTTGAATGTTGGCCTGCCCTACTAGGTTGGGGAAGTTCTCCTGGATGATATCCTGAAGAGTGTTTTCCAACTTGGTTCCATTTTCCCCCTCACTTTCAGGCACCCCAATCAGACGTAGATTTGGTCTTTTTACATAATCCCATACTTCTTGCAGGCTTTGTTCATTTCTTTTTCTTCTTTTTTCTTTTGGTTTCTCTTCTCACTTCATTTCACTCATTTGATCCTCAATCGCTGATACTCTTTCTTCCAGTTGATCGAGTCGGTTACTGAAGCTTGTGCATTTGTTACGTATTTCTTGTGTCATGGTTTTCATCTGTGTCATTTCGTTTATGACCTTCTCTGCATTAATTATTCTAGCTATCAATTCTTCCACTCTTTTTTCAAGATTTTTAGTTTCTTTGCACTGGGTACGTAATTCCTCCTTTAGCTCTGAGAAGTTTGATGGACTGAAGCCTTCTTCTCTCATCTCGTCAAAGTCATTCTCCGTCCAGCTTTGATCCATTGCTGGCGATGAGCTGCGCTCCTTTGCAGGGGTAGATGCGCTCTTATTTTTTGAATTTCCAGCTTTTCTGCCCTGCTTTTTTCCCATCTTTGTGGTTTTATCTGCCTCTGGTCTTTGATGATGGTGATGTACTGATGGGGTTTTGGTATAGGTGTCCTTCCTGTTTGATAGTTTTCCTTCGGCCGGGCGTGGTGGCTCAAGCCTGTAATCCCAGCACTTTGGGAGGCCAAAATGGGCAGATCATGAGGTCAGAAGATTGAGACCATCCTGGCTAACAGGGTGAAACCCCGTCTCTACTAAAAAATACAAAAAACTAGCCGGGCAAGGTGGTGGGCGCCTGTAGTCCCAGCTACTCGGGAGGCTGAGGCAGGAGAATGGCGTAAACCCAGGAGGCAGAGCTTGCAGTGAGCTGAGATCGCGCCACTGCTCTCCAGCCTGGGCGACAGAGCGAGACTCCGTCTCAAAAAATAAAATAAAATAAAAATAAAAGATAGTTTTCCTTCTAACAGTCAGGACCCTCAGCTGTAGGTCTCTTGGAGATTGCTTGAGATCCACTCCAGACCCTGTTTGCCTGGGTATCAGCAGCAGAGGCTGCAGAAGATAGAATACTGCTGAACAGGAAGTGTACCTGTCTGATTCTTACTTTAGAAACTTCCTCTCAGGGGTGTACTGCACCGTGTGAGGTGTGGGGTGTCAGTCTGCCTCTCGTGGGGGACGTCTGCCAGTTAGGCTACTCAGGGGTCAGGGACCCACTTGAGCAGGCAGTCTGTCCGTTCTCAGATCTCAACCTCTGTGTTGGAAGATCCACTGCTCTCTTCAAAGCTGTCAGACAGAGTTGTTTGCGTCTGCAGAGGTTTCTGCTGCTTTTGTTGTTGTTGTTGTTGTTTAGCTGTGCCCTGTCCCCAGAGGTGGAGTCTACAGAGACAGGCAGGCTTCCTTGAGCTGCTGTGAGCTCCACCCAGTTCGAGCTTCCTAGCGGCTTTGTTTACCTACTTAAGCCTCAGCAATGGCGGGCACCCCTCCCCCAGCCTCGCTGCTGCCTTGAGGTTAGATCGCAGAGTGCTGTGCTAGCAATGAGGGAGGCTCCATGGCCGTGGGACCCTCCTGGCCAGGTGTGGGATATAATCTCCTGGTGTGCCTGTTTGCTTAAAGCGCAGTATTGGGGTGGGAGTTACCCGATTTTTCAGGTGTTGTGTGTCTCAGTTCCCCTGGCTAGGAAAAGGGATTCCCTTCCCCCTTGCGCTTCCCAGGTGAGGCAATGCCTCGCCCTGCTTCAGCTCTTGCTGGTCGGGCTACAGCAGCTGACCAGCACTGATTGTCTGGCACTCCCTAGTGAGATGAACCCCAGTACCTCAGTTGAAAATGCAGAAATCACCAGTCTTCTGTGTCGCTCGCGCTGGGAGTTGGAGACTGGAGCTGTTCCTATTCGGCCATCTTGCTCTGCCCCCCTCGTTGCTGTCTGTTACAGCTGTTATTTGTTCAGTGACTTTTTTGAACTGATTTTATAAAGTCTATTTTTTGTCATATGTGGCCAATGAATTCTCTGTTCTGTTAGCTTAGTGGTCAGTTAGTGATCTGACAGAGTTCCTTAGATGCCAAGATTCTGGTGTTCTTTTCTTTTCTTTCTTTCTTTCCTTTCTTTTTTTTTTTTTTTTCCTGAGACAGGGTCTTACTCTGTTGCCTAGGCTGGAGTGCAATTAAGTGATTATGGCTAACTGAAGCCCCTATCTCCTGTTCTCAAGAGGTCCTCCCACCTCAGCCTCCTGAGTAGCTGGAACTACAGGCATGTATCACTATGCTTGGCTGATTTTTAAAATTTTTAGTAGGGACAAGGTCTCACTATGTTGCCCACGCTGGTCTCAAACTCCTAGGCTCAAGCAGTCCTCCCACCTCAGCCTCCCAAAGTGCTAGGATTACAGGCATGAGTCACCACACTCGGCCACGTGTGTTTTTTCTAGATTGAGACACTGCTTATTTGCTATAAACTTTTGATTAGTTTCCAGAGTTCCGATAAAGTTGGTGTTGGCTGTTTTTGTCAATTATTACTGCTTTTATGGAAGGCTTTTGGAGTTCCCTGATCTGCCAAGTTTGCTCATGTCACCAGGCAAAGTATCTTTTAAGAAACAGTGAGATATATTTAAATTATAAAGCAAGAAAGGTGTTTTATTACCATGGCACTACTCAAAAGATCAAGCAGTACTTCTAGCAACATGCAGTATAAATCTGGACACTAACAGTCACTAAAATCATGAATGTAAAAATATTATATAAAACATAAACATAATACACAGATAATATTATTATTGTTGTTGTTATTGTAACATTTGGTCAGGGGAAGAATCTTCAAAATGCTGGTACAGAATAAATAGTCAAGAGCAATAAACTTGATGTTCTTATGATTAAAGTGCCCAAACAATAATCTCACTAAAAAAAAAAATGGAAGCAGTAACTACTCCTTCCTCTTTTGTACGGAGTCCATTTCTGTATCCCTAAACTCTAACATAGTGCCTGGCATATAGTGGATATATTGAAGAAATTTCTTATAAATACATAAAAATATGTGCAGAAATAACCTCTTTCTATCCCTTAAGGAAAAGAAAGAAAACGTCAACATTTATTAGAAACCCATTATCTGTCAGGCACTGTGCTAAGTGTTTGAAATATATTGTATCTCATTTAATCCAGAGACTCTATGACATAGCTATCATCATCCCCAATTCATGGAGAGAGAAATGAGAGAAGTGATCTTTCCAAGGTCACACAGCTGAAGTGAATTATTTAAACCTATAGTATCTCTATAATTCTAAGGTCTGTGCTGTTTGCACCACAGCATACTGATCTAACTTACTCTACTCTGCCACAGAACAGACTCAAAACATC
The DNA here is from genome assembly GCF_007565055.1 of Rhinopithecus roxellana. Lineage (NCBI taxonomy): Eukaryota > Metazoa > Chordata > Mammalia > Primates > Cercopithecidae > Rhinopithecus > Rhinopithecus roxellana. The sequence continues at coordinate 57,369,036 of NC_044563.1, forward strand.
TAGGGAAGCTCTGTCTATCTGAACACATAAAGAAGGGATAAACTAGAGAAAGCAGCACTGTCTGAAAAGCAACTTGCTTAAAATTTCCACTGCCAAGAGACCAGATGGTTTCTGGGATATCTAGTTAGGCTAAAAATACCTGCACCCACAACGAGTTTGATTTACAAACAAAGAAAAGCAGGGGTAGCCAGTATAAATATACAGCTGGAAAACTAGAAGATTTAAGTACTTAAAAACACTGCTTAAAGGGTTTCAAATGGCCATATAAGATATAAAACGTTAGATAGCTTATGCTCTCAATTGCTTGCTCATTACTCTGTCTGTCTCTTACATACCTACACTATACTTGTTTCTTAAGGATACCTTCAGGTCTGACAGAGCTGAGTCGCACCAACTGGCCTAAAAGACCCTTCCTACCCTCTCCATCCTGTCACACACACACACATCTCTCTCTCACCCACCTACCCACCCACTCACTCACTCACACACACCCTGAAGTGAAACCCAGAAGCTTCTTTAGACCTTGGTGCAGCTGCTATCTACCCAGAAGTAGGTAATATTTTGTTACACTCTGGGTTATCTGCCTTGTCTACACTAGTATTCTTTTTATTTTTTTAGGTGTACATTGTAATGGTTTTTAGTATATTCAGTTATTTAACCATCACCACAATTAATTTTAGAACATTTCTGTCACCTCAAAAAGTTCCCCATACCCTTTAGCTATCACTCTCAAACCCCACTTCCTCCAGCCCTACTACTCATGTATTTTATGTCTCTATGTATTTGCCTATTCTGGACTCACGCTTGTATTCTTTTACTGATGGATAGGAACACTTGTTTCCATAGCTGTATTCCAAAAGGCCTAACATAATGCAGAAGGATTTGAGTTCTCTTAAATGAGAAATAACCGGACAGATTCTCACTTTCCTCTGTAGCAACCATGTATCTTTTTGGAACAATGGAGGGTATAAATTATTTTTTTAAAAAATGGAAGGAGAGCAGCCGTCTGTTGCAAAGGTAGATAATTTCAAAACACATATTTAAGTGCAGGGCCTTTTGTCATAGAGCTCTGATAATGGTCTGACAGAAAGAACATAGATTTGGAGTAAAAAGAGAACTGGGTTCCAATTCCATCTCTGTACTCTACTGAGTTGAGAGGTTCTTGGGTGAGTCACTTAACCTCTTTGAATTGCAGCTTCCTTTGCTGTAAAACAGTGACATTACACATTTTGCAGGATGAATGTGAGAATTAAATCACATGAGGTATGCTAGGAACTCAACATGGCAGAGAGCCCAAGGAAGCACTGAGAAAGGGCTAGCTCCTGACACTACCCCTCACCAAACTTCCAGGCCTTTCTGAAGACTATGAGAATATTTCTGTTCTAAAATGGCAGAGATATTACTGACACCTCTAAAACCTGCCATTCTCCTTAAGCTCCATGTTGCTTCTCCTTAAGCTATCTTCCTTTTCCGGCCATATTCCATTACTTTTAATAAGATTTGTCCTCTTAATAAGCAGGTTGGTAAACACTTGACTTGTTCCAATTCCTTTCTCTCTCCTCCAACACACACACACACACACCCCAGGCCACCAAGCCTTGCCATTTCAACTCACTGCTTCATCTTCTCATAATCTCCTCTCCCTCAAGCCACTATTTGACTATTCCCCACACTCAATTTAAGTTTGATCTTTATTGTTACAACTTCCTAATGGCCCCCTCCCCCTTTCTTTTCATGCCCTGGCCTCATTTCCTCCATAACTCAAAACTCTGGTTTAAGCCACCTCTAGACAGTTCCATTTTAGAGGAAGAATCTTAAGAAATCACAGAGTAAATCCCCCTGCTCTAGCTTGTAGATAAGGCATAACACTCTGCATTTTACATAGATGAGACTGAAGGAGAGCCAACTGATTTTACTCAAGGTCACACTGCTACTTCTTCCCTAAAACTCCACCCCTTAGTTCTCTGAATCTGCTTAGTTTCCTCAATCCTGAAGCTAGTATTCCAATATCACATCACTTACACATTTCTGTTACCTGAATGCTTCTGTATTTCATTTGTGAATTTTAAGGAAAGGTACCTATTTCCCAGAGGGTCTTCAGATTTCAATTCACTCTAACACTGGCTGGACATGTGTTTAGTATCTCTGAGTCTGTCAGTAAGTCTGTCTATATCTCTCCTTATACATACACTGTATAGAAAGCACAGCCACTTTAAGTCCCTTGATGTGCCACACTCTGAGCCACCAGAGATTCAGGCTTAAAAGTATCTGGAGTTTAGAAAACAAAATGATGTAGCTATGGTTAATTTCTACTAAGTAGAACACCGATCTTTCTTTTATAGCATCTATAAAAAGTATCAATATAAGCTATTGCTAAAGCATTCGAAGACTAAAAAGCAACTTCATAGCACATAAAAATTTTATCAATGTGGTCACTAGACTTCCCCCTAAATCCCATATTAATCCTATGGAATCTAATCTAAAAAACAGCCATTAGCCAATCTAAGCTCCTAGAACCCTCCTAGAGGCCCTCTGCTGCAAGTTTGACAATCAGTTCTCACAAAGCCCCAATTTAACCTACCAACAGGCACAAGGCCTATCTTATTCAAACGTTCCACAAATATTTACTGAGCCCTTACTATGTGCCTTACTATAATACTTAGGCACTGTATTAAGTATTATAATGATGAACAAGATGCTATGCCTGCCTTTGATGAGTTTAAAGTCTAGAGAAGAAGATGAACAGAGGCAGCATGAGGATCAAGGTATGGAGTACAGCAGAAAGAGCAGTAAACTCAGAGCCAAGAAGCGTCAGTTCTAACTCAGTTTCCTCCTGTTTTAGCAGTCTAAGATTTGGCAAGCCATGTTCTCTCTCTGGGCTGGGCTTTAGTCTTCCATTTAGAAAACAAATGGACTGAGTAAGATGATATTTAAGGTCCTTTTCAGCTATAAGAGTCCATGTTCCAAAAGAAGATAAAAATTGCAGCAGCAGCAGCAGCAGCAGCAGCAGCAGCAGCAATATTCACTGAAGACTTAGTATGTGCCAGAAATCTTGCTAGGAACCATTTACTTAAGATTTCATTTTTGTACGAAATGGCATTACCTGCATTACTATATCACTTAAAAAGAAAAAAAACTGGAAAGAAGACTGGTTTGATTATGTTTCTTTGTATGGTTATACTCTAGTTACAAGAAGAATCTGAAGTGATTTACAGTAAAAATACATAAAGACTAAGCCTTAAGACAAATAAAGACCACATTAAGTAATACATGTAAGAAGGGTACAGCAAAAATTATTTTTTTAAAAAATTAACAGGCCATGTCAGAAAGCCATGGTGACTGAATTGAAAATCCTGTCCTAAACCTAACTTGCCTGACAGCCAAAGCAAAGAGGAAAATGCAACTAGACATGGAGCTCTCTTAAAGGAAAAGAAGACACTAGCTCAAAAAAAGAAATCTTTTTCGTGCTGCACTATAAGATGAATTGCAACCATGTGTTTAGTTCGTTTCTCTTGGGGAAGAGGAAATGAGAAATGAAGGGAAATAAGTTTTTAAAAATAATTAAACCAGTTTTCAGATACTTAAATATTTAACTTTACAATGATATATCCTTCTTATGGTTCAAACTAATTTTTTTCAATTAACATATATTTTGTGATTAACCTAACAATAATCTTGGATAAACTATTATTCTATCTGCCTATTTGGAAAAAGTTTCATTTTCAAAGGGATGTAGAACTTCATTAATATGGCTGCAAAACCCTCTTTACTATGATTTTTTTCAAATGAAAGCAAACTGACCAACTGGCAAGACTTACAGAATCTATTGATGCATTCCTTCCAAAATAATCACCTCATCAGTCATGCCTATTCACCCTTACCTCCATGCTTTCGTGCTTAAGAAAGAAAAGTTTATAAAGTAAACAGGAAAAACAAATGGCAGATTCATTTGATTCAAATACAGGTATAAAACCTTTAAAAGTTTTTACACAGTCTTCTCTTTAGGAGAAGAATTTGCAGGAAAAAAAACCTATTGTTGTTGCTTTAACAGAAAAAAAATGCATTTGAAATATCCAAAAACTCTAAATGATGCTAAATTTTTAACTGTGGTAAAAGATAAATTTATAATTTTAACCATTTTTAAGTGTACAGTTACACTGTTGTACAACCATCACTACGCTAATTCTTTTTGAATATGTCCATATGCTACATTCTCATTGTCAGCACTAATAACTCCGTATTGTTTTCCTAAATATAATTTGGAACTAAAACTTACTGTTTTCTTATCTAAGGAAACGGCATGTTCTAAGTAAAAGATGCAATTCACAGTATTACTATAACTGATTTTGCAAACTAAGGTTTCCATGACATCAGCAAACTATTTCCTAAAAAGAAACCCTAATAAACTAAATTCGATGGTCTTGATAACTATACTAATAATTAAACCTCAGTTGTTAGGCAGAAAGTGAGCCCTGAAACCCAGAAATGTGTAATACTGATTATAGGCATTTCTTAATAGCAAAATCTTAAGTGAATATTTTCCAATAAATTAGTTCCATTGTGGCTCAATGGAACAGGGTAAGGACAAGGATGGGCTGGAAGAGGAAAAGAAGATATATAAGAGATGTTCCAGAACCACTTATAATCAAAAGCACACTCCTCCATATAGGCTTTGCAGTTTTGTCCATTAGAAAAGAATATTTAAAGTTCTATGGTAGGCATCTCTAAGCAATGAAATATTAACCTGCTACCCCCTTTAAAAGAATGAATTACAAAGGTATAAGAGACTGGAATTAGTGATAAGCAATTTATCCATTCAATACCTACTCCAACTAACTGGGGCAACTGTCCCTTGGTATAATATTTGGATTTTAATATACATTTCTTTTTTTCTAACTTGTTTTAAATTATGAGATATTAATTAATTACAGATTTCATAAAACAATAATTACTGGCTTCAGGGAGTATTTATTGTCACTCGATGGGAATGAAAAATTTGATCTTTTTCTCTTTGCAGTAGATCCCTCTTATAATCATTAAAATATGTATCCTATGAATTGGGGGAAAATACACACACACAACCAGGAGCTGAAAATTCTTAGTCAAGCAATCTTGACTTTTTTTAACTTTAGAAGGCATCTATAGTTCAAGTTCATACAATGCAAGAGTCCCATCTTCATCATAAATAGAAAGGACACTGGCTTACTTACTGGGTCCTGTTTACATCAAGCAAGCCTAAGTGGCTATGCTACAATGGCCATTCAACAAATGTCAAATGAGTCAACAAATATTATGGGAGGTACTTTACTGGGAAAAGAGCTGCCATCACCTAGTGAAGGGGAGGCATTTAAGCGAAAGGGAGATTCAGTGAATTTTATTCTCAGAAATAACAGAGGAAAATGAGACTACTCACAAATAACATATACAAAAAAGATTCAAAAATTAAAACTACATAAAGGATCATAATAGTAAGCATTTTTTAATATTTTTAAACTTTTGTAGCTTCTTTCTGTCATATTTATGAATAACTAGCAGTAAAAGTCTTATGACAGAAAGGGTCTATCTAGGTGTCTATCTAGGCTCACGCCTATAATCTCAGCACTTTGGGAGGCTGAGACGGGCGAATCTCTTGAGCCCAGGAGTTCCAGACCAGCCTGGGGAACATGGCAAAATCCCATCTCTACACAAAATATAGGGGAAAAAAAATTAGCTGGGCATGACAGTACACGCCTGCAGTCCCAGCTACTCAGGAGGCTCAGATGAGAAGATTGCCTGAACCCAGGAGGGCGAGGCTGCAGTGAGCTGTGATCACACCACTGCACCCCAGTTTCGGCAACAGAGAGCTCCTGTCTCAAAACAAAAACAAACAAACAAACAAAAAACCCAAAAAAAGAAAGGGTCTGGGTGTGTATTCACAGGAGCAGCAAAAGAGAGATCTACTAAATAATACTGGTGGAAAGAAAGAGTTGAACCCTAGAGATAAGGGTGAGCAATACCAGCTTTAAACAAAACAGAAAATGAACTGGGGTGAAGATTGTGTCTTTGGCTAGACACAGTGGCTCACACCTATAATCCCAGCGCTTTGGAAGGCTGAAGCATGAGGACTGCTTGAGCCCAGGAGTTCAAGACCAGCCTGGGTAACACAAGGAGACCTCGTCTCTACAAAAAAAAATTTTTTTTAATTAGCCAGACATGGTGGCACACACCTATGGTCTTAGCTATTTGGGAGGCTGAGATGGGAGGATCGTTTGAGCTCAGGAGATTGAGGCTACAGTGAACCATGATTACCCAATTATACTCCAGCCTGGACAAAAGAGTGAGATACTGTCTCAAAAAAAAAAAAAAAAAAGATTGTATCTTTACATCTGTTTATTAAAACAGAGCCCAGCATGTAGCAGCTGTTCACAAAATGTCTGTTGAATGAATGTATCCATGAGTCCTTCCTTCTTTCCTCCATTTCTTTTTCGCTTCCCTTCCTTCCTCCCTTCTATCTATTCATCTTTCTTTTCCTCCACCTAGCCCTTCATTATCCTTCTAGCACCCATCATCTATCCAATTCCTTCTTCCTTTCCTTCCCAGGGCCTACCAAGTCTAAAGGATCAAGAGATTCCTTGACAAAGGTCTTAAAAACTTTTCAGTTTGCCCTCTTATAACCTATAAAGATATATTTTAGGTTTAGTCACTGAAAAGAAAATCAGTTCTGCCCTCACTTCCTACTAAGTCCAGAGGGAGAGTCCGTGCATATTGTCAGACTGAAGAAGACTTTGTTGTTTCCTCCCAAGATAAAAGGGTCATACTTTGCAGCACAGCAATTAGCACAATCCTATCCTGAGGATGTCAGAAAAGGGGTAAATGTTACTTTTCCTGAAAAGTTCAGGTCAGCCCTTTTTCCCTAGTCCATATTTGAAAACCAATTCCCACCTCTTTTCTCCCCTTCCACCTCCTCACCAAAGTAGCCACAACAAATACCTTTGCTCCCCCAGTCCCTTTTATCTCATACCCCAAAACCAAAGAATGCTGACTGAATTCAGCATCAGTCTCTTACCCTGCCAGGAAAGCTAAGGAGTAGGAGTTGTTCTTGGAAACAAATGCTGAGCGATGTGTCTGTGTCATCTGGCCTCGAGAAGGTTCTTCATTCTCTGAATCTGAGAGACGTGCAGGACACTGGCAGGGAGACAAGGGAGACAACACTGTCCATTTGGAGTTCCCAAGGCATCTAGTCTAGCTATAGGTTCAAATCTCTTTCTCTATGTCACTTCTCTGTGAGCTCCAACCTGTGTTTCCAACTGCTTCCTGGAGATACCAATCTCAAATGTGGTTCAAATTCAATATATCCAAAATCAAACTCACTATATTTCTCTTCTGTAAGCCCCATAACCAACCCATCTAGAAAACTAAATGCCACCTATTTCTGTCCCTTACTTCTAATTCATAGTAACATTTGGACAGCAGCTTTAGGTACTCCAATACTTCTAAATATTTTATTTCATTTACTGTTTATGTCACTCCCATTAAAAGCAGGGTGATTATCTGTCTTTTACAGATAGCAAACTGAGGCTCAGAGTAGTTAATTTTCCTGGAATTACAGGGTTAATACATGGATAAAAGTGGTTCTTAAATTAAGAGCATTAGTCTCCAAGCTATTTCCACTCTAATCTATTCTACTTCTAGAATGTCTCTCAGATCCAACTCTTCCCATTTATATTCATGGTCATTGCCTTACCTTAGATTCTCATCATCTTTTGCCTGGACTATTCCAACAGTCTACTTACTGGTCTCATTCTCTTCAGGCTTTCTTCTCTCTAATACCCTCCACACCACCAAGAATTATCTTTCCAGCAATCACTCCCCTGCTTAACTGCTGGTGACTTCAGGATAAAGTCTAAATGCCTCAGCCTAATACCACAACCTTCACAAACTAGACCTAACCTTCTTTCACAGCTTTTCCCCCACCAGTTCCCACACATGGAACTCCCTGAGCTCTAGCACAACCAAACTATTTTTACTCTCCACATGTACCACAGTCTTTCAAAACCTCTATCTACCCTTTGGATATGCTACACCCTTTGCCTAAAATTCCATCTGCGCTCTCTGCCTATAAAGTACTCATTGGCCTTTCAGAGTCATCTAAAATATCACTTTTTCTGCAAAGGCTTCCAAATTATCCAAGAGTTAGTTTTTCCACCTTGTTTATATCCATTCATTTATCATTGTTTTACTTTGGAGTCCCTTTTTAGAGTCTTTCCAATTACATTAGAAACATCTTAGAGGTATGTCTTTTACATATAATGTAATGAAGTTTTGCCTCATTATTAAACATGAGAGTCTTTTTCTTTTAATGGATAGCAACTAATCACACTGAACTGTAGCTTCTTATTTAGGGGACTGTTGTGCTTTATGCAATGAGCCCTGTGAGAGCAAGTGACCATCTTTTTAAAAAATTTCCAATACTGTTATATAGTAGGTAAAGAAGAACCTTTTAATCAGTTGATGATTAACCAATTATCTAATGATCAAGTATTATCAAAGTAAGAGTTGTAGATGTAGGCACGCAAGGCATCACATGGCTCCAAGTACCCTGCATTCCTGAAATGCTTTGTTTTCCTCTAGGCTGACAGGCACAGCGACACAATAGACTGATTTGAAGAATTACAATTTACAGAGAGGCTTTTCAATTTTGTAGGGTATCGTTCCTCAAAGAACCCTGTTGTACAAAATATTCAATGAAGAAACTTTAATAGCACTAACCCATTATCAAATTTTATATAATATTCTCTTCTCACTCTATAAAAAAGAAAAGCTTTGATACGAATAGACTCAATAGGGAATAATGGCAATTTCTGTCTATATAAGCCTCTCTTCATAATTAAATCAGTACCAAGTAAAAAGTGTTCAAATCCTAGCTCTGTCAGCTATCACTGTCACTATGGGTTAGTTGTTGCTTTATCTTCCTGAGCCTCAGTTTCCTCATCTGTAAAATAAAGACTTCTCTGTCTACTCTAGTGACAGGCCATTAAAAATACCTAGAGTACATTAGCTAACAAGTAATAAGTGCTCAAAAAGATAGATCTTATTTGTATGAACTTCCAAACTATTAATCTTTTAAGAAAAATTTCAGTTTTATAACAGATATATGCCAAGTTCCTTTTTTTTGAGACGGAGTCTCACTCTGTTGCCCAGGCTGGAGTACAGTGGCACGATCCCGGCACACTGCAACCTCCGCCTCCCTGGTTCAAGTGATTCTCCTGCCTTAGCCTCCTGAGTAGCTGGGATTACAGGTGCCCACCACCACACTCGGCTAATTTTTGTATTTTTGGTAGAGACAGGGTTTTACCATGTTGGCCAGGCTGGTCTTGAACTCCTGATCTCAAGTGATCTGCCTGCCTTGGCCTCCCAAAGTGCTGGGATTACAGGTGTGAGCCACCATGCCCAGCGCCAAGTTCCTTTCAGTTATTGCAAAATAAATTACATTACAAATAAATAACTATTTATTTAGACAAAAGCTCTCCCACCCCTCTACATTTCTATTCCCAATATTTACCCCTCATCTTTCATCTTTGATGAAAATAAGCCCCAAGGCACTATGGATTCCTAAAATGGTACAAAGCATGCATAAATTAAATCCTTGCAGTGACATCTAAAACAATGTTGTACCTAAAAAAACTAAAAGAAAGATAATACTCAAAGTTGGCAAGATGTAAGGAAATTACTTTAGCACTCCTCACGCACTACTGGTGGGAGCATAATAAACCTATAATAAATATAAACCTTCTGGAGGGCAACCATGTAATAAACACTAAAAATGTTAAAAAGAGCACTCCTTTTGACCTGGTCATTCTACTATTCTAAGGAACTAATAAGAAAAAAATGAGACAAGTGGATTCCATCACAGTGGTGTTTAAGATAGCAAAATATCAACAAAAGATTACTTAAATAAATTCTACAGTCAAGAATATTAGAAGACCACTGGATAATGATGTGGATTATTTATTTACACACAAAAAATAGGCCGGGCATGGTGGTTCACACCTATAATCCCAGCACTTTGTGAGGCTGAGACGGGTGGATCATTTGAGCCCCGGAGTTCGAGACCAGCTTGAGCAACACAGTGAGACCCTGTCTCTACAAAAACAAAAACTTTAAAAAAACTAGCCAGGCATGTAATAGGCTCCTGTGGTCCCAGCTACTTCAGAGGCTGAAGTAAAAGGATTGCTTGAGCCCAGGGGCTTGAGGCTGCAGTGAACTATGATCACGCCACTACACTCCAGCCTGGGTGACACAGTGAGACCCTGTTTCAAAAGAAAAAAAAAAAAAAGGAAAGAAAGAACACCTACACTTTGTTTGTTTTTGAGACAGAGTCTCGCTCTATCACTCAGGCTGGAGCACAGTAGCGTGATCCCAGCTCAATGCTGAGATCACTGCTCCGCCTCCCGGGTTCAAGCAATTCCCCTGCCTCAGCCTCCCAAATAACTGGGACTACAGACGCACGCCACCATGGCCAGCTAACTTTTGTATTTTTTATTAGAGATGGGTTTTTGCCATGTTGGTCAGGCTGGTCTTGAACTGCTGACCTCAGGTGATCCATCCACCTCAGCCTCCCAAAGTGCTGGGATTACAGGTGTGAGCCACCGCGTCTGGACAACACCCACACTTTAAGATGAATTAAAACAGGTTATAAAACAGTATCTAGGCCGGGCGCAGTGGCTCATGCCTGTAATCCCAGCAATTTGGGAGGCTAAGGTGGGCAGATCATGAGGTCAAGAGATCGAGACCATCCTGGCTAACATGGAGAAATGCCATCTCTACTAAAAATACAAAAGATTAACTGGGCGTGGTGGCACGTGCCTGTAGTCCCAGCTACTCAGGAGGGTGAGGCAGGAGAATCAATTGAACCTGGGAGGCAGAGGTTATAGTAAGCCAAGATCACACCGCTGCACTCCAGCCTGGCGACAGAGTGAGACTCTATCTCAAAAAAACAAACAAAAAACCAGTGTGTATACTAGGTTACATTTTCTGAAAAGAAAAACAATACATGGTGTGTATTTATATGTTCTTAGAAATGAACATATCTATATGTTCTGTATGTCATATGGTACATATCTATAAGGATATGTACTAAAATGTTTATAGGGATCATTTCTAGGTTGGGGGATGACAAGTAATTTTTCCCTTTTTGCTTTCTAGTATAACCATAACTGCTGTATCAAATTGTTTTCTAATAATTCGATTATTGGATTAAATGTACCATAACTAATTGTAATAAACACTGTGCTCACTTTATTTCCATTCTAAAAAAAAAACACGTGATAATCTGCTACTAGAGTAAGCTTCTTCCTCCTTCTATTCAAATTTAATTTCATAAACATGTATCAAACACTTCCAATGTGCAGGGTACTGCAGGAGATTTAAATGGATAAGACATTTCCTATACTCAACAAACTTACAATCTAGTAGAGAAACACAAACACACAAAAAACCATGATGTAAAGGAAAATGAGAGAACTCTTATGCTTGGGGGAGTGGCTAATGGGAGTCGAGAAACAGAAGAGGAATTCCTATAGGCTTCATGAATGTGACAGCTTTTGAACTGGGCATGGAGAGATAAATAACCTTCCAACAGGTAAGCTAGATGGCATTTCAATGAGATGAAAATGCAAGAGCAAAGACCTTGAAAAGGGAAAGCACAGTGTATGTATTTGGGGGAAAGCAAATATATACTCCTTAGAGTTTTGGGGTATAAGCAAGGATGAAAGCATAAGCTAGAATCACACTGAGGGCCTGAATGTTGGGGTGAAGAGTCCTCATTTAATTTTACAAGAGGAGTCATTAAAATTTTGGGGACAGGAGAGAGAAATGATCAGTCTCGCTCTAATCACAATAGTTTCTATGTAAAAAATAATCCTTTGGTCAGCTTTCTTAAGATTCTTTTGGGTCTCAATTTGAATGTAGTCTTGGCCAAACTAAATGGAATTATTTGCTCAACACCGAAAACTCTTAAATTAGAGCCATTTAAAAGTCCTCGAAAATATAAAAGCAGCCCAGGCACACTGGCATGATCATGCCTGTAATTCCACACTTTGGAAAGCTAAGGTGAGAGGATCCCTTGAGCTCAGGAGTTTGAGACTAGCCTGGGCAACATAGGGACACCCTCATCGCTACAAAATAAAAAAAGTAAAATAAAAATTGGCCGGCCATAGTGCTACACACCTGTGGTCCCACCTACTTGGAAGGCTGAGGCGAGAGGACTGCTTGACCTTGGGAGGTCGAAACTGTAGTGAGCCATGACTGTGCAACTGCACTCCAGCTTTGTCAACAGAACAAATCCCTATCTCTAAATAAATAAATAAAAAACTATAAAAGAAAACAGAAAAAAAGGCAAAAATCACAAAAATCTAAAACTTGACACATTCGTAGGTCAGATTTTATTCAACGCCTTTGTAAAACTGGCTGTTATCAAGAACAAATCAGAATTTGTACTTTCTGACTCCTTTTAAGATTAAAATTAGGTGGATGCATTTGATTTCTATTTCAAAAATGGTAGTGGCAAATGAAAACATAATTAGAGTAATTTCCTAGTCTTGGCATGACCTAGGAACAACAGGTTATTTCTATCAAAGGACCATTGTGAAGGGTCAGCTCTCTCTGTCAAGGCTAGTTTATCCTTCTGGGTTGTTCTGCCTGAGGACCCTAATGGGTAGTAGAACTGTCAGGGTGAAGAGGTAGAGCTGCGGTCTTCAGAGACTACAAACCACAGCTGGGGCTACTAGTCATACAACATACTACACACACAAGACCATCATAGAGCTTATTCTTGTCTAGCTAAACTGTAGCCTCTCTAGTAGCAGTCTTTTTTGCCCTCTGTGGTTTCCAATGTTCAGAGCATTAAGAGTACACAAACACTTCATGCCTGTAAACTGAATCTTTTGGAAGGTTGAAACCCTGTAAAATGTAAGTGGCTGTTTTTAATAATTAAATAATTATTATTATTATAACTAGAATCAGAAGCTGCACATGTATGTGGCACTCAGCAAACACTACTTTACCAAGAAAGTTTAAAGAATTTTCTTTTTTAAGTTCAGGAAAAACACCCTTGCAAAAATAAAACCAAGGCCGGGCAGTGACTTACGTCTGTAATCCCAGCACTTTGGGAGGCCAAGGCAGACATATCACTTGAGCCCAGGAGTTCAAGACCAGTGTGGGCAAAATGGTAAAACCCTAGCTCTACAAAAAATACAACAATTAGCTGGGTATAGTGGCACAAGCCTGTAGTCCCAGATACTTGGAAGGCTGAGGAAGGAGGATTGCTTGAGCCTGGGAAGTTGAGGCTGCAGTGAACCATGATCACACCCCTGCACTCCAGCCTGGGCAACAAAGCAAGACCCTGCTCCAGAAAAATAAAAATAAACAAACCCAGAAGCACAAAGAAATTAAGTAACTTGGCCAAAGTTGTACAAACAGTTACAATGCTGGGACCTGTGTAAGAGGTAGACTGCTGATCCAGAGATTTTTTTTTTGCCGCCACTCAGCTATCTTGCCTGTCATTATAGATGGTAAAGCTTTATCGATTCTAGCTGCCCAGAAAGATAACCTGAAATATTAACAAGCCCAAATCACAAAATATTTTAAAAGATAGGAGTCTAAAGATGTGCTAAGTACATACACAAGCAATGTATGTCCAATCCAATATGACTTACTAAAGAAATAAAACTCAATTGTGATTATCCATTTAGGTATAATTAGTGGATCCTCCAAAAGTGCTTCCTTATGTAAGTTAAATACACAACTTGCAACCTTTTCTAGTAATTTACTTGGTAAATAAGTAATGAAACAAACTCAGGCAGGATTTGGCCCAATTAGAAGTCTAATTAAATATAGACTAAGTATCTAAACCTACCTTATATCTACACTGTGCTGCTTAGGGTATTACAACGAATAAAGGAAAGTAAAATACATGCTTTAAGAAAATCTAGTTGAGGACAGAAGACAATGTACAAATCTTAAATGTCAAATAACACATAAGTCAAAATAACAACATACATATAAATCTTATCGCAAGTAGTAAACTATACTAGGTTTCACTCACCTGCTTTTCCCACTTTTCCTTCATCTTCCCACAAGTCTCAATATCCCATTCAAAAATTATTTTCTCAAGCTCTGGCCTGGATGTAAGTTCTTCACTACTTTTAAACTGCACAGTCAATGACTGTTACTGGTCTCACAGTTTACCAACACAGGTCTTTCAGGTCCAGGTCACTTGGGCTAACCACTGATTTCTGAGGCAGGTATCCATTAAAAAGGTGATTTACTTACACGTTCCAGATTTGTTTTCAGTACTAATGGTTCATCTCTTTTTTTCTGTTCATCCATTTTCCTTTTCCCTGTTTCTGTATCCTCTGGTAACAGCTTGTGGATTTGATCTTCAGAGGGTTTTTCCTCTTGTAACTTTTCTTCTCTCAGCTAAAAATACAAATAATGCAAATACAGTAGAGTTTTAGGCAACTTTAAACTTAAAAACATATTTTACTCTGTAGTTTATTAGAACAAACAGATCACATGGCAGTTTTGAGACTATTTTTCTTATCAGATATAGAGCCCTCTTGATTTCTAAGTAAATCTACTTTTACTTGGCTCTTGCCAAACATACTCTTCAGGGCTAAAGATTTAACTGCTCTGCATTGTTAAGCAATATGAAATCATATTCCCATAAGCCAGATGTAACTGCATGGGACTAGGAGAAGAGCAGAGATGGCCACAGAAAGCCAGAGAAGCTGGATGAGGCCTCCCTGGCAACAAAAGAATGACTTAATGCAGTTCTAATGTCCTACATTTTTATGCTGTTATCCTGCAGTTACAGGATAAGTCAAGATACACAGTCTACAAAGAAATTTTGTTTTAATTTTATAATAGTAGAGATGGGATCTCACTATGTTGCCCAGGCTGGTCTTGAACTCCAGGGCTCAAGCAATCCACCTGCCTAGGCCTCCCTAAGTGCTGGATTACAGGCATGAGCCACTGCACCTGGCTGTACAAATTTATGGCAGAGAGATATGCTCTTTATTTTGGGGAGGTGGCACAGCATTATCAAAACAGAATGGGCTTTGCAATGAAAACTTTGGTGACCGTGAGCAAAGGACGCATCATTTGCTTGTCTTCAAAACAGGGATAGTGCAACTTACCCTGCAGGAGTAAATGAGATAACAATATAATAGCATTTATTAACAGAGTCTTGCTGTGTACCTATAGTACATCAAGACTCCATTTCTACTTTTTTTCCTTTTTCCTGTCTAGAGTTTTAATAACATTTAAATAAAATGATGTATATCAAAGCAATTATAGGCTACTAATACTTTTAATTATTCTTATGAAAAAATTAAGCTAAAGAACAAATAAATATTTTTGATAGGCTGCTGCCTCTGGGTTCAAAACAAAACAAACAAAAACAGAAAAAAACCCACAACAACAAAGCCTTAGTCTTATCTTTCTGATTTCTGTAGGTCTGATTTTTGTAAGCCTGAAATAATCTTTAAGATATTAGTCGAATTCATGAGGTTATGAATATGCAAAGAATACCAAACACAGTGCTGTGCCAGGAGGAGATTAAAATTTAAAAATGTACTACCATCTCTGCCCAATCCAAACAGGAACACAGAGGGAAGGAAAGCAAATCCATAGCTGGGGAGAAAACAAAACTATAGTCTACACTAACTGCCCACTTAAAAGATTTAAGGTCTTTTGAAGATCTTAGATGAGAAGACCTTATTCAACAGCTTGACTACAGGGGTGGTTTACTTTTAGAGGACAGAGGAGCATAATGGTTCAAAAGAGAACAGGTTTTAGCATCACTGGAATTATCATTTACTGAACTCTGTGTGTCAGGTGCTTAGCCAAGCACTATGTCTACTACATTGGTTTAAGTGTTAGGTAACATGTTTAAATTCACACTGCCATAGGCATGGGGAATGATATTTATCATTCCATGGGGATGGAATGCAAATCAAGGTCTATCTCAGCAGTTCTCAACCAAGAATTATTCTGCCTCCCTCCCCAACTTGCCAGAACATTTGGCAAGTCTGGAGACAATTTTGATTGTCACAACTGGGGAAGTGGAGTCTGTGTGCTACTAAACATCCTAAATGCACAGGATAGCCTCCTCCAATATATATATAAATATTGCTATTTTTAAGAAAACTAAATATGACATGTCTTGTTTTATATATCTTAGTGTTATTTTGTTTGGTGCTTAATGGTGTTAACATACTATGTTCTCTGGCTTTTCTAGTGTTTTAGAATGTGTCCTTCTGCCTCCAAATAATTTATTTTTTTCTTAATTTTATTTTTTAATAGAGATAGAGTCTCACTATGTTGCCCAGGCTGGTCTCAAACTCCTGAGCTCAAATGATCCTCCTGCCTCCCAAAGTGCTGTTATTACAGGCATCAACCACTATGCCCGGCTTCCTAATAATTTTTACTGCTGCTCTCAAAGTTTTTGACAATGTACTTGGGTTGCTGGCAAACAACATTTTCATTGCAATGCTGAGCCACTGCTAACAGACCATTAGCTAAAAATTTACAAAAGTGAAAAAAATCATGTATCCATTTAAATATTCAAATGAATCATGTTGGTGTTTTCCAATATGGAGTTCTATACAAGTTTTTGTTTCTTTGTTTTCATTGCTTTTGGTTGTTATTTATAAAGATTTGAGAACTTGGTCTCTAGAAGCGAGTTTTTATACTGAAAAAGACTAAGGGAGGGTCAAAAAATAGCTTTTTTTTTTTTTTTTTGAGATGGAGTCTCGCTGTGTCGCCCAGGCTGGAGTGCAGTGGCACGATCTCGGCTCACTGCAAGCTCTGCCTCCCGCATTCACGCCATTCTCCTGCCTCAGCCTCCCGAGTAGCTGGGACTACAGGTGCCCACCACCACGCCCAGCTAATTTTTTGTATTTTTAGTAGAGATGGGGTTTCACTGTGTTAGCCAGGATGGTCTCAATCTCCTGACCTGCCTCGGCCTCCCAAAGTGCTGGGATTACAGGCATGAGCCACCGTGCCTGGCCAGAAAGTAGCATTTTAAACGTGAATAAAAAATATCAATTGCTGTTGTTTGTTGAACACTTCTATGTTCTAGGCATTAAGTTTATCAAACTTACCTCATTTAATCCTTAAGGACTCTGTTTCTATTTATTTATCATTACTATTTTATAGAGACAAAAATTAAGACTCAATGGTTATTTCTCAAATCATAGACATTAAATACTGAAGAGCTTGGATTCTAAAGCAAACTATTGGCTTCAGATATCGGTTTCTCAACCTCAGCACAACTGACATGCCGGGCTCTGTAATTCTTTGTTGTGAGGACCTGGGCAGTCTGAGAAGGCTTATGCATTAATACTTCTGCAGGGTGTAGAAGGACAGAGCAGCATAACCAAAAAAGACAGAGAGCCAATATAAAGTGCTGCAATAGTTAGCCCATTAGTTGGCTACAGGTATATGAAATGTATCTCAAGACTGTCAGTCTGAGGTGAAAAAAAAGGAAGCATGTATCTATTGGCTCCCACATCCCACTGACCAAAGTGTGCCCCATGGAGTGTTAAATATTCCACATTGATTGGCTTGTACAACCTGAGTAAGTCCCCATGGTAGGTACTGCAATAGAGACAACAGAGAAGCCGTAGAGCTAAAAAGCAGCAGGACCCTAAACAAGAAGATAGAATGAAGCCATCCACTACTGTAAATGAGGTCATTTTTACTACTTCCATTTTCAGATGCTAATTACTAGAGAAAAGTTATTGACATCTGTACATTAATCTCATACTCAGCCACACTATCAGGATTACTAAGCAATTTTTTTCCTGAAAAGAATCTTTACTTTTCCCTCATTAATTTCTAAAACTAAAATTTTAAAAATCAAAGCATAATATACACACAGAAAAGTATACAAATAAAGGAATGATAAATTATCCATTCACCACCACCAAGATCAAGAAACAGTTTATTACCAATACAGCCCTTATGCTTACCCGTCACCCAATAGTGAGTGAACTATGGTAGAAACCATGATCCTGGTTTCTAACACCAAAAAAAATCATTTTACCTATTTCTAAATTTTATAATAAGTGAAGTCTTACATGCTTACTGAATCTTTCTGCCTTCACTCAACATTCTATTTGTGATATTCATCCATGTAGGTACAAGCAGTTTATTATTTCTTGTTTTGCTGTATAGTATTCTGTTGTTTGACAATAAAACAATTTAACCATCCTATTGTTGATGGATATTTAAGTAGTTTCTATTTTTGGCTATTTATAAATTGACTGCTAAAAATATTATGGAATATGTATGCAGGTATACACAATGTTCTCTGGAGTGTATCTTAGAACAGAAACTGCTGAGTCATAAGGTATGCAGCCACAGTTTTCCAAACTGGTTGTACAAATTACATGCCTCCCTCCCCAGTGTAGAATGACAGTTGCTCCCAGCTTTGCTGACACTCAGTACTATTTGTCAGTTTTAGCCATTCCAATGTGTATATACTGGCACTGCATTATTATTTTAATTTGTATTTCTCTAATGACTAAAGATGTACAACAGCTACAATAGCTTTACATGTTTATTATGCGGAAATACTCTTTTATGAAGTGCCTATTGATATCTTTACCCTTTTTTCTTTTAGATGTTTGTTTTTTTCCTCTAGTAATTTGTAAGACTTCTTTATATTTTTTGGATATGAAGCAGTTGTCAGGAAAAATATATGAATACATATATCTTATATATGTATGTGTGTGTGTGTGTATATATACATGTATACTTTTTTCCCCTCTCACACAGAAGCTTGACTTTCTCACTATCTTAGTACAGCTGTCACTCGGAATATGTGGGGGATTGGTTCCACGACCCCCACATATACCAAAATCCATACATACTTAAGTCTCAGAGTAGGCCCTGCAAAACCTGCCTAAATAAAAAGTCGGCCCTCTGTATCTGCAGGTTTTGCATCCCATGAATACTAATTTTCAATCCGTAGGGTTGAAAAACAAAATGTGCATATAGATAAACTCACGTAGTTCAAATATCTGTTATTCAAGGGTCAACTATACTCTTCTGAAGACAAGAAGTATCAGGTTCTAATGCAGTTCAATTTATCACTCTTTTACCTTATGGTTGGTGCTTTTTCTATCCCATTTATAAATGTTGCTTACCCCACTATCATGAGAATATTCTCCCATGTTATCTTTAACGAGCTTATTATTTGACCTTTCAGTCTACATAGAATTCATTTTTTATGTTAAGATATAACCTACATATGACACACATGGAATGTATAGTTCAATGAGTTTTGTCAAATGTATCTATCCATGTAATCATTTCCCTAATCAAGATATGGAACATTTCTGCCCTCCCCAGAAAGTCCTTTTGAACCTACTGGCAATCAATCTCCCAAACCACTTAGCCCCAGGCTACCACTAATCTGATTACTATATTAGTTTTGCCTATTATAAAAATATACAGGATGTATTTCTTTGTGTTAAGTTTCATTCACTCAGCATGATACTTTTGAGACTGATTCATCCATGTTACTGAGTTTACTAATAAGACACTTCTTTCTATGGATAAGATATAACATATTGTATGAATAAACCACAATTTGCTTATCCACAAGTGTTGGACATTTGGGTTGCTATTTAGTTCTGGGCTATTATGAATAAACCTACTGTGGACATTCATGTCATTTTGTGGACAGGTGTTTTTATTTTGGTTGGCTAAATAGCTACAAGTGGAATTGCTGCATCACACAGTTAAGTGTATGTTTAAATTTATAGAACAACAGCCAAAAGGTTTCCAATGGTGGTTATATTTTATACTCCTACTACTACTGCATGAAAGTGTATCTTATTTTGTGGAATGTCTGTTCAAATCTTTTGTCCTTTTTTTCAACCTTACTAGTTAGATTAGCAAGAGTTCTTTATATATTCTGGATCCAAGTCCATTGTTAGATACACATTTCTTAACGTTGTCAACAGGTTCTCAGAAACTGAAACTTCAAGCAAATGACATATAATAAAACAATTTTACCATAGGCTAACTGGTATAAAAGAGTTAAGTTCCTACGGCATATTTCGATTCACAAAAAAAACCAAACTTTTTTTTTTTTTTTTTGAGACGGAGTCTCGCTCTGTCGCCCGGGCTGGAGTGCAGTGGCCGGATCTCAGCTCACTGCAAGCTCCGCCTCCCGGATTTACGCCATTCTCCTGCCTCAGCCTCCCGAGTAGCTGGGACTACAGGCGCCCGCCACCTCGCCCGGCTCGTTTTTTGTATTTTTTAGTAGAGACGGGGTTTCACTGTGTTTGCCAGGATGGTCTCGATCTCCTGACCTCGTGATCCGCCCGTCTCGGCCTCCCAAAGTGCTGGGATTACAGGCGTGAGCCACCGCGCCCCGCCCAAACTTCTAAATAAAGACCCAACTACTTCTAATATTAAACACTGAGATGAATGAGAGCTACACATACATTTAAGAAAGATAAAAACAAGCAAGATAATTATTTACCCAATTTTGGTGAATCAGTGAGTGATAGTGGTTGCAGTAGTGATGCGTTAAATCAAAGAATACATGTTTGCAAAGAAAAACTCTAAAGAGCACCTCCTACCACTATGCAGTGCAAAAACAATGACAGATATGATAGGCTCACTGACCACTTTCGTACTACATAGTTCATTGTTCTCCATTTGTATGATTATCATATACTTCACAAATTGTTATTTTACAAAAATTTGTACTCATTTATTCACTCGTTTCCTAATCTATTTATTCCAGTTCAGGGTTACAGGTGGCCAGAGCCTATCCCAGCAGCTCAGGGCATAAGATAAGAACAAACCCTTGACTGGACACCATTCCATCACAGGGCACACTCACACACATACCCACTCACTCAGACTAGGACAATGTAGATATGCCAATTCACCTAATGTGCACATCTTTGAGATGTGGGAGGAAACCAGAGTATCCAGAAAAAACCCACACAGATATGGGGAGAATGCAAACTCCATGCAGACAGTGGCCCTGGCTGAGAAGTGATTTTTTTCTCTCATGGATGTCATAATGAAATGATGTTGAACAAAATAACATCATTGTTGAACAATGACCTGCTGTATACAGTATACGATATGGGTCCAGTTTCATTCTCTCACCGTATTCTTAAATTCTCTTCATGCAAGGGCAGAAATGCCTGCACAATATTTACCACCAATCCACGTATCTTGAATAATGCTCATTTCCTCATGAAAAATTATTAATATTTATCTTCCTAATTGTTTATTAATATAATTACTGATTCTAGGTGATGGATATATGGAAGTTCATTTTTATTTTTCTTCCCAGTTTTATGTCTGTTGAATATTACAAAAATCAAAAATTCTGGGCCGGGCACGGTGGCTCAAGCCTGTAATCCCAGCACTTTGGGAGGCCCAGACAAGCGGATCACGAGGTCAGGAGATCGAGACCATCCTGGCTAACACAGTGAAACCCTGTCTCTACTAAAAAAATACAAAAAACTAGCCGGGCGAGGTGGCGGGCGCCTGTAGTCCCAGCTACTCGGGAGGCTGAGGCAGGAGAATGGCATAAACCTGGGAGGCGGAGATTGCAGTGAGCTGAGATCCGGCCACTGCACTCCAGCCTGGGAGACAGAGCGAGACTCCGTCTCAAAAAAAAAAAATAATAAAAAATCAAAAATTCTGAGATCATTTATAACATCTGTTATGTCTGTTAACAAACCCCAGGTACTGGGTGATGATTAAAATAACTGATGGGTTTATAGGAGCCTATGAAGTGAAAATTCTGATTATAATCTTTTACATACTAAGTAACTACTCCAGAGTATATATTTCCTGTTAGTACTTAAGATGTTAACTAGCCATCCTTGGAACATAGGCTAAAACATATATACATGCCACACTATTTCAAATAAGGCATTTTAAAATATATTTCATAACACCCAGAACATATCTCATATCTCTATCACAGACTTCTAATATAAATTACTTGTGTTTGATCGGGCATGGTGGCTCACACCTGTATCCCAACACTTTGGGAGACCGAGGCAGGCAGATCATTAGGTCAGCAGATTGAGATCATCCTGACTAACATGGTGAAACCCCATCTCTACTAAAAATACAAAAAAAAAAATTAGCCTGGCATGGTGGCAGGTACCTGTAGTCCCAGCTACTCCGGAGTCTGAGGCAGGAAAATAGTGTGAACCCAGGAGGCAGAGCTTGCAGTGAGCCAAGATCGCCCCACTGCACTCCAGCCTGGGTGACAGAGCAAGACTCCGTCCCCGCCACCCCCCCAAAAAAATTACTTGTGTTCAATTACTTGTTTTCAAATCCCTTTTCCCCCAGATACTGTGAGCTTCTTTTAATCAGCAACCTATGCATCCTTGATTTCCACTCCCCTACTTGAGTTCCAGATACAGGGTCTGTGTTCAATAAGCTCAGTTCCACAAATATTTACAGTGCATCAGATTCTATGTGTAGGCAAATTTTTAGTGCTAAGACTATAGTCTTGACCAAAAATGACAAAGTTGCTTACAAGCAGAATGCTGTTGAAGATTGGACTAATTGATTTTTTTTTTTTTTTTGAGACAGAATCTCGCTCTGTTGCCCGGACTGGAGCACAATGGCACGATCTCAGCTCACTGCAACCTCCGCCTCTCAGGTTCAAGTCAGTCTTGTGCCTCGGCCTCCTGGGTAGCTGGGATTACAGCTGTGCACCACCGCGCCTGGCTAATTTTTGTATTTTTAGAGACGAGGTTTTGCCATGTTGGCCAGTCTGGTCTCGAACTCCTGACCTCAGGTGATCCACTTGCCTCAGCCTCCCAAAGTGCTGAAATTACAGGCGTGAGCCACCATGCCCAGCCTAGACTAACTGATTTTTATAAACGGTCCTTCCAACAAAGATATTTTTTGACACAAACCATACCTATTGTGGTGACTGTTCCATGCTTTGTGAGGAACCGCTGTAT
Source organism: Rhinopithecus roxellana (assembly GCF_007565055.1). NCBI lineage: Eukaryota > Metazoa > Chordata > Mammalia > Primates > Cercopithecidae > Rhinopithecus > Rhinopithecus roxellana. The sequence continues at coordinate 57,392,045 of NC_044563.1, forward strand.
TCTCAATTCCACCATAAAAGGTAACCAACCAGACAGTGCCATGGGTATAAGGCTTATAGGGGGAGTGCTGCTCAATGGTACTTTAAAGACTAGAGCTTATATATCCATAATTTTCTGATTTTCTTATCTCAACTGGTTAAATGGACCACCATCCAATAATAGTAGACTAAAGAAATAATTTGGGAGCGCCGTAGAACCATACAGTCTCATGGTGTTTAATTAATCCTTCTCCTGATAAGGGGTAACAGGTTTTTCCTTATAAAATAAAATGATGTACATGAAACAGTAAACTATGAGTTATGAACATTTTACTCATGTTCTGGTTATCTCTGGGCCAATGGTTCTCAACCTGGGACCCTAGATTCTAAGGGGGGTTTCACAAGCTAATAATGGGAATCTTTAAGTTAATTTTTAACATTAGACACTTATAGTCCATAAGTTTCTATCTATTAAATATCACCCTCTTTGCTTTTTAGAGACAGAGTCTCACTATGTTGCCAAGGCTCCATTGATCCTCCCGCCTCAGCCTCCCAAGTAGCTGGGATTATAGGCATGCACCACTGTGGTAGCTTAAGTATCACCATATTAATAAGTAGGCTGAATACACTTTTTTTGATATCTAGAGCTTTTTAATAGAGCTATTAAAATACTTTAAATTCATATGGGGATCATGAAAGGAATATAATACAAGCTGGTAAAAAAGTTGGAGACCACTGCTTCAGAACCACTGATTCAGAACATAAACTAGTTAGATAATCAAACTGGTGTCAGAACATTTCAATTTACTTTGGTATCTAGAACAACTGATGCTTTATATCCTCTGTTTCTTGTACTCTCACTTGGCAGTAACAGCTACGGCTTCTATAGGGTCTGACTGGTTGGTGACTACTGCTGATACTATCCACAAAAACAATGTATTTGGGGTGAAAGGACTACTCTTAGCTCCCATTTAAAGCATCCTGAACTCACAGCAAACGATCTCTTGCATACAAGGTAATGTGCATAAAAGCCGTAACTTTTACTTGATAAATCACATAAATAGCACCAAAGCATCTGACTTGCTCTTATGAGTCTTACCTAATTTTGAAGAAATCACATTTATGATACTATGTTCTCTTCACTTTAAATTCTAGACCACTTTCAAATTAAATGTTAGATTTAGAATTAAACATATCTAAATATTTATGCCAAAACAATATTTTACCAATTTTCTCCTTATGTAATAAGATATTTAAAATTACTTCAATACAGGTTTTAAATTATTACATGCATTTTGTAGAGAGGCATATAAAATGAATTGTAGGCATCCAAGTTTACATATAAATTGAACCAGCAGATATATTATCAGTCATATGTTTAGCTGCCAAGCCGAAAGGCTGAATGAAAAGGGGGACAGTTGCTTACGGGAAGCAGAAAGAGTTCTTAAGTCATCAATTGTAAAAAGACAAAGACACATCTTCACTGTCCAAGTTCAAGAAAATTGAGAATTCATTTGTGTTTCGTATCAGTAACTTGCCAGCCTCCAACTATGACTTTTTGAGTTTTCCATTTCTTACCCAAAGGCAGCAAATAAATGGTAGCAACAGAAGGAATTACTTCGCGCTAGATTTTTGAGAATTCCAAATACTAAATATTAATAAGTAATACTTACATACAGTTTACTATGGACCAGGCACTATTTTACAATAACCCTATAAGCTTGGTACTATGATGTCTATCTTAACAGACCAGAAAACTAAGACATGGAGAACTCAAATAGCTTGCCCAAATTCACATACTATTAAGTGGCAGAGCCAGGATTTTAACTCAAGAAGTCAGCTCTTAATCACACTACTATTTCTCAGCTTAGGGTAAAATATCTAGATCATCTGTATTATGATTTGTTGAACCACCTGCATTTTTAAAAAAGTTTGCGATAAACAAAAAGTTTACTCTCAAATGTAAACAACAAGTAAGACCTTAAACCCTGATTTGAATCTAGAAAAATATAACCAAGTTTGCAATTTTAGAGGAACAGTCATCACTGAAAGCAGATTACTTGTGAGTTTTTAAACAAATTTGGCTAGAGATGGGCATTTTAAAAATCAGTTTATCTTATGGAATGTTTTCTACATATTATATTTTTAAAAGTTATTTCTGACTCTTGAATGGTTTTGGAATTAGGGAAAATATTGGCATACATGTGATATATTACAATATTTTCTATAATTCTATATAGCCATTAAAATGTTGACATAAATCTATATTAATATGGAAAACTTCATGTGATATGCTAAATTTTAAAAGGGCAGTAAAAGTGGCATGCATAATGTGATCTTAAATCTGTTTTTTAAAAAGTCTTAAGCTTAAATTTCTGATAAACATTTAAACATGTTAATTAAGTGGCAGGATTACTGGCGATTTTCCCTTTCTGCTTTAAAACTTTTTGATAACCTGAATGTTTTTTTCCCAATTAACAGAAATGCACAATTCTGCTTATGTTCATAAGCAGAAAAAAATAAAGCTATTCTAATTTATTAGAAGCCTCACTCATTACATATTTTAACAAAATATTTATTTTATACTAGAGACAACAGTGGCAACAGCTTCTGGAAAATTCCTTAATTTGGCTTCCAAGTAGTAGTTAAATGATTTTATTAATACTTAAACCATAAAAATAATTATACTAATATAGTAAACTTATAACTACTGATCCTGACCCTAAACAGTAAGACAAGGAAAAACAGCACACTGCAGAAATAACCTGAATAACCTGCTATTCTAATTGAATTTGATCGCGTTTTGAATGCTCCAAGTATGTTCTTTTCTTTGAAAAGCACATTATTTGACAAAACTGTTTCTCCACATCTGGGTAGTTACAAATAGCAAAAGGAGACAACTATATCTAATGTTCTTAGATCCTAAACATTCTATAAATTAACTGTTCTTCCCTCATGTAGTTAAAATTCAAACATTATATTCAGAATTTTTCCTTCTTAATACCACACCTGTTACCTGTACATCTTAAAGATGTACTATGAGATTCTGTACTTATATTCTGGTTTTAGAAAGAGATATTCTAGCACATGCTAAAAGTGGGCATTTCTTCAAACATTATATAACATTTCAAAAGAAAGAAGAAAAAATAGCAATAATGTAGCAAAAAAAAAACTCACTGGAAATCTTTTTTTTTTTTTTTTTTTTTTTTTTTGAGACAGGGACTTGCTCTGTTGCTAAGGCAGGAGGGCAGGGATGCAAACCCAACTCTCTGCAGCCTCAACCACCCAGGCTCAAGCAATCTCCCCAGTTCTGCCTCCTGAGTAGCTGAAACCACAAGCATGCACGACCACACCCGGCTAACTTTTTAAAAATGTTTTTGTAGTGATGAGGTCTCACTATATTGCCTAGGCTGGTCTCGAACTCCTGGGTTCAAATGATCCTCCCACCTCAGCCTCCCAAAGTTCTGGGATTATAGATGTGAGCCACTGTGCCCAGCCAAATCCCTAGAAATCATAAAATATATCTAGCTGTATCATGAACCAGCCATATATACATCCTTACACAAGTCATTTCTAGTAAGAGAAGGGGCTGTGAAACTAGATGATTAGAAATTCAATTAGATAAGTACTCGGTGAAGAGCTAAGTGCAAGATATTACATTAGATACGGTGGACTTAAAGAGACTAAAACAGACAGATCTATCTTGAAAGATTTGTAATCTAATAAGAAAAGCTTTTAAAATAATCTGCTTGTCACAGCTAACCTCAGCCTCGACCTCCTGGGCTCAAGCAATCCTCCTGCCTCTCAGCCTCCCGAGTAGCTAGGACTACAGGCACGTGCCACCATGTCCAACTAACTTATTTTTTTGTAGAGATGGGGTCCCACTGTATTGCTCAGGCTGGTCTCAAACTCCTGGGCTCAAGGGATCCTCCTGCCTCAGTCTCCCAAAGTGTTGGGATTACAGACATGAGCCACTGTGCCCAGCCTCTTACCATTTCCCACTTTCACTTCTAGGAATTTAATTGAAGGGATTGTATTTGCCCACATAGGTTCGTGGGTACTCAGCACAGCATTCCTTTAAAACTGGGGGAAACAGGCTGGGCCTGTAATCCCAACACTTTAGGAGGCCCAGGAGGGAGGATCGCTTGAGTCCTGAAGTTCAAGTCCAGCCTGGGCAACACACTGGGCATGGTGGCATGTGCCTGTAATCTCAGCTACTTGGGAGGCTAAGATGGGAGGATCGCTTGAGCCCAGGAAACAAAAGTTGTGGTGAGCTGAGATCACACCACTGCACTCCGGCCTGGGTGACAGAGTGAGACCCTGTCTCAAAAAAAAAAAGAAAGAAAGAAAGAAAGAGAAGTACCTATATTAAAAACACACACACCACCCTCCCCCCCCCCAAAAAAATGCTGTTCAGTGGAAAAAAGCAAGTCACCAAATATATTGTATTATTTCTCAAAAATTCTTCCCTCTGGCCAAGTGTGGTGGCTCACACCTGTTATCCTGACACTTTGGGAGGCAGAGGCAGGAGGACTGCTTGAGCCCAGCAGTTCAAGACCAGCCTGGACAACACAGCAAGACCCTCATCTCTACAGATATAAAAACTTTTCAAGTAGCCAGGCATGGTGGCATGCTCCTATACTTCCAGCTACTCAGGAGGCTGATGCAAGTGGATCACTTAGAGCCCAGGATCCAAGTCAGCAATGAGCTATGATCCCACCACTGTGCTCCAGGCTAAGTAACAGAGAGAGAATCTCTCTCTTCAAACAAACAAACGAACGAACAACCTAGCTTCTTCGAAGTATTTAGCCTTAGACTGTAACACTCATGACCCCTCTCTGTCACTCTTCTTCATTCCCAGAAAAACTGGCACTTAAATTTTAACTTCTCTCCAACTATTCCAGTGATCATTCCTGAAGGTCTCAATATTGGTACACTCTCTCGGTTCCTTCACCTCCTCTTTAAATACATCTTCTTCTCCATCTTATTTCAGCTATCTACTCCATAGTCATACCCTAAACTGTGATATCCATAACTAAACTCTCTCCCAAGGCTCACATTTAAGCCTTTTATATTGGGACCACCACTTCCTAGCTTTCCAGCTTTACTTATATATGCTAGCGATCCTACTTTTACAATTTTCACCATCAAAGTTTCCAATCCATTGACCCTACAACTCTTTCACTGTCTATCACATCCTTTATGTACTCAATTTTCCCCTTAACCTAGATCCATCATCCAGAACTGTAACAACTTCCTTGTAACACTTCCCCGTCCATCTACCGCATCTCTCCATCATACTTCTGACAGAATCACAACCCCAGTTAAACCCAATATACTGCTTACTCTCAAAGTGTCCTAACCAGTCTTATTTCCATTGTTGTCCCAGGAAACAGAGGCAGCTAGTTGCCAACCCAATATCCATTTTCTCCTTCCTTACTAAGAGAACCCTGATTTTACTTAGGAAGTTAATGTTCCCAGCTAAAACATATGCTTCCCAGCCTCCCTAGTAGCTAGGGTAGTTTGTAATATCCCCAGTGCCTCAGCACATACTAGTGGCACAATATTTCATTAACCAATGAATATATATCATGATCTCATTTATACAGAAGACTAAAGTATACGTATGTGTCTGCATGTACAGGTAAGCATATAAGGGGTCTAAGATAAACACTAAATTTGATTCTAGGTACTTCTGGGAAGGACAGTGGGAAGAAAGGTAAAACGGGACTTTCACATTTTGCTCTGATTATTTTTGCGTTATTTTTCTTATGTTAAAAAACGACAATTAACTACAACACATGCAGAAAGAAAAAAAATCTAAATATATTTAGAAATATATGGCTATTCACAGAATAAAATTTAGAAACTCATAGTGACCTCAGTAAGCATACTAACTCAAAAGACTCTGTCTAGAAAGGATGTTAAGAATACAGCTCCCTGTCCTCAGTAGGCCCCTCGGTCTTGGTTCAGTCCTGTTCTACAGTAGTCCCTTACCCCAGCCTGGTTTGTTCCCAAATCTCCCACAGGTAATAGAATCTAGGATTTTTAAATAAAGTAATACCTTTTAAAAGAACTAGAATTAGGGGAATAAAAATTCTTGTTAACTTTTTACAGCCTTTTTAAAGGTTTTTACTGTCACTTAAAGTAATAGCGTATACTAAGTGAAAAGTATATTAGTAGCATCTCACACATCGAATTAGTAATAATGAGTTGTGTAGAATTAATTTCCACTTATCTTCCTTTGCTCAGCAGAAACTTTTGAAGATCTACTGAGATCTGTTTTAGAAATCATTATGTCACTTCAATAAAATTCTTCATTCCCATTTACTGTTAATCCCTGTTCCCACACCCTGTCCCAATGGACCACTAACCTATCTGTCGCTACTATTTGTCTATTCTGGCCATTTTCTATAAATGGAATAACAATATATAATATCTTATATCTGCCTTCTTTCACTTACCACCTTTTTGAGGTTCACCCATGTGGTAGCATGTATCAGTGGTTCACTCCTTTTTATTGCTGAATAGTATGCCATTGTATGGATATGCCATACTAGTGCCTTTTAATGTTATGGCTTAGACTTCCATTTTCCAGGTTGTACAATGGATGTAGGATAACTTGGGTACTCGGGGTGGGTGAGAGGGACCAGTAACTAACTTTTATTTAAGCCAAATGATATAGATGAGTGTTTCTCAAATCCAATCCAGTTTGCGTTATTTTTCTTATGTTAAAAAACGACAATTAACTACAACACATGCAGAAAGAAAAAAAATCTAAATATATTTAGAAATATATGGCTATTCACAGAATAAAATTTAGAAACTCATAGTTTCTAGGATGAGATTATCCTAGCTTCACTCAAAAACATTATGGCATCAGCCCCTTTTAAAACCACCGTCCCATACCTCTCCTCTAACAGGAACATAAATCACAGTTCCTCAAGGTTTCCTTCTCTCTCCCAAGGTTTATAAAAACCCCTACTCTTGCCAGGCGTGGTGGCTCACACCTGTAATCCCAGCACTTTGGGAGGCGGAGGCAGGCGAATCACAAAGTCAGGAGTTCGAGACCAGCCTGGCCAAGATAAGGAAACCCCATCTCTACTCACAAATACAAAATTTAGCTGGGCATGGTGGCACATGACTGTAGTCCCAGCTACTTGGGAGGCTGAGGCAGGAGAATCGCTTGAACCTAGGAGGCGGAGGTTGTGGTGAGCCAAGATCGCGCCACTGTACTCCAGCCTGGGCAACAGAGCAAGACTCTGTCTCAAAAAAAAAAAAAAAAAAAAAAAAAAAAAAAAAAAAAAAACCCTACTCTTACTATGTCTTTTGCTACCTCCTACTCCTTGTTTTCTTTAAGATTACCTTCAAACTGACAGCTTCAAAATTTCCACATTTTCAAAATGTTTAACAAGATATATTAGAAATAAATATTGTATGTGCACATTCTGAAATTTTATTTAAGAACCTGTTCTTTTTATGTGGTCCCTGAAAATAATTTCTTTTTCAACAGAAAAAAAACTTTGTAAGTAGTTTTAAAAGAGACAAAAACCTCACAATGCCAATACAAATGAAGCATGAAGATCCAAGTCAACATTTGACACCCTCATTTACAAGCAAAGATCAAAGAACATACAGTAACTAGCCACAGTTTCCTATTATCTTTTCTCTTTAATACGACCTTTTTAAACATTGATTTTTCATTCAGTGAAAAACACCACAATAGTGATGGCAGCAGCAGCCTGCCTGGAGTGGGCACTGTGAAGATGCCAGCTGCAGTGGGAAAGGCACAGCTGGGACTGTACGCTCCACGGAGCCGGAAGGAGTCAGTGGGAGCCAGGAACAAGTAGGAGCCATGCCCACTTCTGAGTTGAAGGGGCAGGATCTCTGCCATGCCAGGTGTAGCTGCAGCCACCCAGCCATGGCTGCAGGCATCCCTGTACTCTTGGGGGATCCCAACCCCATCCCCTACCCCTACAGGCTCGGAAGTGCCTGCTCCCACTGCCTGGCCTCTCCCCACTCCCAGCACCCATGCCGATTTCAAAGGAAAGCTGTGACTGAGCCCAGGCACTGTCACTACCTGGCTGGGTGGGAGCAGACTCGGGGTGGTGCTGACATGCCAGTGCCCTGCCACCTTGGTCCCCTCTGGATTTTGGGCACCCCAGAGGACAGGAGGAAGGCTGTGGGAGTGCTGAGAGCAGGTTGGCACAGGCCTGCAAGTGCCCTGTGGCACAGACTGGGCACTGTGGGTACTGTACAGGGCAGGTTGATGGTGGCAGGAGGTAGACAGGCTCTTGGGCAGAAAGGGGCGGATCCACCTTCAAGTTGGGGATGACCTGAAGCCGGCGGTTGGGCTGCCAGTTCTGCAGACTGGAGTGAGAACTTACAGTGCTTTTTCCAGGCCTGCCGATGGACCAATCAGTATGCACTTCCTCCCCGCTGAAGCCCATAAAAGCCCTGGATTCAGCCAGACTCCAGCAGACATGGGGATGACCTGCCTGTGTAGGGGAGCTACCCACTATGGATCTCCTCTCAGCTGAGTGCTGAGTAGATGTCCGGATGACCTGCCTGTGGAAAGGAGCTACCCACCTCAGTCTCTTGAGAGCTGTACTGTCACTCAATAAAGCTTCTCTTCACCGTACTCACCCTCCAGTTGTCCACGTACCTCATTCTTTCTGGACGCGGGACAAGAGCTTGGGACCGGGACAGAAAGAGCTGTCACACAAATGGCTGAAACACGTCACTCACTCACCATGTTGCGGGCAACGAGAAAAGAGAGAAGAGCTGCAGCCCTTCAGGGAGCCCAGACCGAGGTGCTCCCGAGCCAGGGCTATGACACCCTCTTTGGGGGTCTGTGGTTCCTGGCACCTCCAAGCTTCCAGGCACCACCACGTTCCTCAGTGCCAGCAGTGGAAGCCGCTTGCAGTAGACCTGGTCCAGCCACAGCCTCACAGGAGCCAGTGCCCATGCCAGCACCTGGAGCTCCCTGCCCAGTCGCAGCCAGTATGCCTGGCTGTGCACAGCAGCTGGAACCCATGCTCGCTTGCTCACGCACCCCTCCCCTCTGCACCTGGTTCGCCTTTGGCAGGCATGGGATCCAGGCTGGTAGTGCGAGCTGAGCACAGCCTGGCAGAATGTGCGGGCAGAACGAGCCCAGTAGGCCCAAGTAAAACTTGGGCAAAGGCACCCCCAGCCACAGAGGTTTCCAGCTGGCAAAGCAACACCCCAAGCATCTTGTGACAACAGCATTATTGTCTCACCTCTATCTTATGATGATGCTTGATCCAGATTAAGTGGATCACTTACATTTACAAAGTATTAGATGCTCACATGTAGAATGATTAATCAACTATAAAGCTGAGTGAGGAATGATGGTGCAGGGAGAGGGCTGGGAAAGAATGACACACATCTAGCAACATACTTCTTATTACCAACCTTTTTCACTTCTTAATTCTCTAGGTGATTCCCAGACAATTAGTTTGAAAACATCATAAATAAGATGATATGGACACAGATAAAAGCTTTCCCAAAGGCAAATGTTTTCTAACTAGGAAATTATTTCACTATCCCCTTACTGACCTACATGACAGTTCTTTTGGAGTATTTAATAGAGTGAGCAATAACGGGTAACACCAGCTACACGTAATTAGAAGAACCTTGCGAGACAAAAATAATACAAGCAATTATTAGTAAGGGCACCTATTAAAAGTACCAAGAATACCTCTCTGGTGGCCAGTAGCAGCTGGCATGTGACAGACTCTGTGAACTACATCTTCATCTTTGAAAAGACAACTAAAAAGGTAATCTTGGGTTAAGGTTTACTCTACTTCCATTATAGCTCCAAATCTAACTAGGCTGGTATAAGGCAGTGTGCAGAAAGGCTCTGCATTATAAATTTTTTAAAACCTGGTAAATCAAGACTCCCACTAAGTATTCTTCAATGTCATTATTTCAATCTACTTTAAGAAAATTAATGACATGATAATACTATACCTTTCTCAAGCTTTCATATTCCTCACGAAGTTCCCCAGGCTTGCTTATTTTGATTGGTGCTCTGAATATAAAGTCTGAAAGAAAGGGAAAAGAAAATACTTTTTAACAGGACTTTCTAGGAAGGAACCAATATCTTGTCCTACTGCTGCCCGATACTATAAATCACATTAGAAACTGTGGTCATCTCAATTTGAATATGCATTCTTTCACTTAACAAATATTTATCAAAGGTGACAAATCAGGCACCGTTCTAAGCACTGAGGAGCAGCACTGCACAATAAAGTCCTTGCTCTCATGCAGCTCATAATCTTGTGAAAGGAAACAGACAGCAAACAAACAAGTGTGTGTGTGTGTGTGTGTGTGTGTGTGTGTGTGTGTGTGTGTTACGGCTGCTGTACTAAGTCCTATGGGGGAAAAGAAGTATAGGATATATATGGTTGTCTAGAAGGGTCTAACTAATAAAGTAACATGTTAAAAGACCTCAAGGAAAAACTACATTTAAAGCTCTTGAGTTCAATGTTACCGAGTGGCATTTAAAATAAGCTGGAGTTTTGAGATAATCATGTGGTTCTTGTCTTTGGTTCTGTTTATATGCTGGATTACGTTTATTGATTTGCGAATGTTGAACCAGCCTTGCATCCCAGGGATGAAGCCCACTTGATCATGGTGGATAAGCTTTTTGATGTGCTGCTGAATCCGGTTTGCCAGTATTTTATTGAGGATTTTTGCATCGATGTTCATCAGGGATATTGGTCTAAAATTCTCTTTTTTTGTTGTGTCTCTGCCAGGCTTTGGTATCAGGATGATGTTGGCCTCATAAAATGAGTTAGGGAGGATTCCCTCTTTTTCTATTGATTGGAATAGTCTCAGAAGGAATGGTACCAGCTCCTCCTTGTACCTCTGGTAGAATTCAGCTGTGAATCCATCTGGTCCTGGACTTTTTTTGGTTGGTAGGCTATTAAATTATTGCCTCAATTTCAGAGCCTGCTATTGGTCTATTCAGAGATTCAACTTCTTCCTGGTTTAGTCTTGGGAGAGTGTAAGTGTCCAGGAAATTATCCATTTCTTCTAGATTTTCTAGTTGATTTGCGTAGAGGTGTTTATAGTATTCTCTGATGGTAGTTTGTATTTCTGTGGGGTAGGTGGTGATATCCCCTTTATCATTTTTTATTGCGTCTATTTGATTCTTCTCTCTTTTCTTCTTTATTAGTCTTGCTAGCGGTCTGTCAATTTTGTTGATCTTTTCAAAAAACCAACTCCTGGATTCATTGATTTTTTTGGAGGGTTTTTTGTGTCTCTATCTCCTTCAGTTCTGCTCTGATCTTAGTTATTTCTTGCCTTCTGCTAGCTTTTGAATGTGTTTGCTCTTGCCTCTCTAGTTCTTTTAATTGTGATGTTAGAGTGTCAATTTTAGATCTTTCCAGCTTTCTCTTGTGGGCATTTAGTGCTATAAATTTCCCTCTACACACTGCTTTAAATGTGTGAAATACCATATGATCCAGCCATCCCATTACTGGGTATATACCCAAAGGATCATAGATCATGCTGCTATAAAGACACACGCACACGTATGTTTATTGCGGCACTATTCACAATAGCAAAGACTTGGAATCAACCCAAATGTCCATCAGTGACAGACTGGATTCAGAAAATGTGGCACATATACACCATGGAATACTATGCAGCCATAAAAAAGGATGAGTTTGCATCCTTTGTAGGGACATGGATGCAGCTGGAAACCATCATTCTTAGCAAACTATCACAAGAACAGAAAACCAAACACCGCATGTTCTCACTCATAGGTGGGAACTGAACAATGAGATCACTTGGACTCGGGAAGGGGAACATCACACACCCGGGCCTATCATGGGGAGGGGGGAGGGATTGCATTGGGAGTTATACCTGATATAAATGACGAATTGATGGGTGCTGACGAGTTGATGGGTGCAGCACACCAACATGGCACAAGTATACATATGTAACTAACCTGCACGTTATGCACATGTACCCTAGAACTTAAAGTATAATAATAATATAAAAAAATAAAAATAAAAACAAAACTCATTAGGCAAAAAAAATAAATAAATAATAAGCTGGAGTTTTATTCACAATACTGTATTTTTCCATTTCTTTCTCAACACTGCCAAAGTATTTTCCTGTAAAAACCTGCATCTAATCTTGTGTATATTTTCAGTATATAACTTGATTTGTTTTTATCCTCAAAGCCTTCAGTGATTTTGACTGGCCTATAGAATAAAGTCAAAACTTTTCAACATCATTCAAGATTCTTCAGAGATGGACCACAACTTTATCTTTCTAAAGCACTGTGCAGCTCAACCCTTGACTGTCTTGTCACAACATATACACGCCATACAGTATTTTAAAACCGTGTATGCTGTTTTCTCAACTGAAATTCCTCTGTCTTTTCCCCTTCTTTCTATGTATTTTTAAATCCAAGATGTCAGACCCATAAGAGGCACAATACATGTGGGTTATATAAATAAATGATAAAAATCAAAGCTAAGAACAGAATAAATGATAAGTCTTAAATACTATCAAAAAGGTGGAGGAAAGTATACACTTCTGTCTCCTTAAATGTACATGACACTTCTTTATACCTTCAATGTATATTTGGTGGTCTAAATATATATTAATTTTAAAGACTTAATAACTCTGCATCCCACTGAGGTTGATAAATATTCATTATAGAAAAGTAGTCTCCCCAGAAAGTTGCCTTTTGTCCTTTTTCAGTTGTCTCAACTATCTTATTTTTTTCCCTGCATTTCCCTCACACAGGAATCAACTATTTTAGAAAGACTCTTAATTAGTATACTGAGTAATGCAGAAGATATTTAGATAGAAACATTGGACCTAAAGCAAATACAGAAAACAGTAACATAAACCTTTTCCAACCACTACAGAATTATTAGACCCTATGTTCAGGAGGCAAACATTCCATCACCTTCACCCACTTGAAAAAGAAGTCCTGGGCAACATAGTAAGACCCTATCTCTACAAAAAATAAAAAAGGAGCCAGGTGTGGTAGCATGTGCCTGTAGCCCCAGCTACTTGGGAGGCCGAGGTGGGAAGATGACTTGAGGCCAGGAGGTTGAGGCTGCAGTGAGCTGAGATCATGCCACCGCACTCCAGCCTGGGCAACAGAACAAGACTCTGTCTCAAAAATAAAAAAGTCCTGATGATTATTTTAGTCCCTTAAGCACATTCAGAATTATAGGCAAATAGTGTTAAAATTAGATGCTTAAAAAAATAAAAATAAAGGGATGGAAAGCCTTAAGGCAAGTGAGTAGTTTACATCCATTTACTGAAAACCTACTACATGTATATTCATGTAAATACACATTTTTTTGCTCAGTGAATTTTCACAGAAACTTGATAAGGTAGGTATTATGCCCATTTTACAATAAGAAAACTGAGGGATTAAATGACTTAATCCAAGGTTACAGAGCTAGTGCATGGCGAAGCAGGGAGAAAAGCTTTAAAAGGAATCAAGAAGGAAATACAAAATGATTAAAAAGGTAACCCATCTAGAGCTGAGCTGACTCTCTCCCCTTTTACAAACCCCATTGTAGTGGCCCTCCCTGAATAAAATCTTCCTCACTATCTTTTTTAAAACAAGAGCAACCCATCAAGAAGATGTAACAATGATAAAATCTGTATGAACCTACACCACAGTAAAAATTAATGACTATATAGAGAAATTAATCAAAAATTAATTTAAGAAATTTTTTAACACACTGCAATTAAAAACAGATAGATCAGGCCAATCACATACCTGTAATCCAAGCACTCTGGGAGGCCGAGGCAGGCAGATCACTTGAGGCCAGGAGTTCAAAACCAGCCTGGTCAATATGGTGAAACCCCAGCTCTACTAAAAATACAAAAAAATTAGCTGGGCGTGGTGGTGGGCACCTGTAATCCCAGCTACTCGGGAGGCTGAGGCAGGACAATCACTTGAACCCAGGAGGCGGAAGTTGCAGTGAGTCGAGATCATGCCACTGTACTCCAGCCTGGGTGACACAGTGAGACTCCATTTCAAAAAACAAAACAAAACAAAACAAAATGGATCAGGCAGACCAAAAGGTATACACAGAAAAATTGAACAATAAAATTAATGTGGTCATGTGTGTATATATATATGTATGTGCGTGTGTGTGTGTGTTTATGTATATATTAAACTCCCAACGAATAGAATATATACCTCTTAAGGCAAACAATTTAAAATACTGATGATACATTAGGTCATAAAGATGCTTCAAAAAATTTCAAAGAATTTGTATTACTCTTTGATCCTGGATGCCATTTTCCCAGCCTAGTTTTCTAGCAACCAAGGTGGTAATTTTGGGCTACCTAATATTCTTTTTCAATAAGTTCCTTTTCTGATTCAATTTGCCAGAGTAGATTTCTGTTGATTGCAACAGAATTCAATTTTTTACATGGTACCTTGAAATAACCAACAAACCAGTCTCTAGTAAAACTGATTAAGAAAAAAAGAGAGAAGATAAAATTATATTAAGAATAAAAAGTTCTAAATATAGATAACAAGGTGAGTTTAAATCTCCAGAGACTATTAAAAGAATGCTGTAATGAATATCTTGCATGTATATCATTTTACATGAGTGCAGGTGTATCCATAGGATAAACTGCTAGAATCAGAATCCCTGGGTCAAAGGATATGTGCTTTTTGAGAGGTAACACCAAATTGCCCCTCTGTCATGAAGCCTATATCAATTTACAGTCCCACCAGCAACGCATGGGAGTGCCATTTCCTCACACCTCCTTTTCACTGTTTTTAGAGATGAGGCCTCGCAGTGTTGCCCAGGAGGGAGTGCAGTGGCTATTCACAGGCACAATCATAGTGACCTATGGCCTCAAACTCCTGGCTTCAAGAGATCCTCCTGCCTTAAGCCTCCCAAGAAGCCGATCTACTCACATCTTTTCCAACACCATGAGTGCGGAAACCTTTTAGCTTTGCTAATCTAACAGATGAAATTTTGCATTTTATATGCTTATATTTTATGAGTGAAATTGAGTATTTCTATATGGTTAAGAGTAATCTGCATTTCTTTTGATATGATATGCATATGCATTTCCTTACTCCTACTTACACTAACATTTTCTTCTTGATTTGTTAAGAAAAATCAGCTTTATGTTACATGACTAGCAATACTTTTCCCGGTTTATCTCTTGTGTTGACTTTGTTTATAGTGGTTATTTTTATGTAGTTATATTAATCAAACTTTTATGGCTTTTGCATTTTTTATTATATTTGGACAGACTTTCCTTTAGGCCAAGATACAAGAACAAATTCCATCACATTTTCTTCTGGGAGAATGCATAAGATTCTTCTCAGATCTACTTTTTAAAAATTATAAATCTTTATTTTTATTTGAGAAGCAACATAAGGAGCATAATCTTATTCAGGCTTATAAATAAGCATACTATCCAACACAAGAAACCAAAAATATTTTAGCAATAGTCTGTTAGAAATGGTAATTTTCACTTACTGTTGGAGAATTTGCTTTCTCTAAAATACTTCACTGATATTTAGCACAAAATGTCTCAACAGCTTAACATCTTCATTTTTTACACAGTAAGCCTGATCCCCAACTTAGAAGGTTCAACGCCTTGGATAAGTCAGTCTCAACTTCCTTTTCTGTAAAATCAGAATACCTATCATCACAGGCTATTATAAGGATCAGATGAGTGCAGTAAGAGTAAAAACACTTTGCAAACTATTTCAGCCAGTAGAGTGGCATGCAGCAGAAGTTGCTAAGTATAAAATTCTCTCTGGTATTGTTGGGACAGCATTATTTAAATTGTGGTTTGGTTCAACTTACTTGCAAGTACAATCTATATGAAACAAAGACAATCTCCAGGTGTGGTGGCTCATGCCTATAATTCCAGCAATTTGGGAAGCTAAGGAGGGAGGATCTCTTGAGGTCAGATGTTTGAAACCAGCCTGAGCAACACACAGAGACCTCATCTCTGCAAAAAACAAACAAAAATTAAACAACAACAACAAAAAAAACCCAACAATTAGCAAGGCATGATGGTGCACACCTATAGTCCCAGCTACTCAGGAGGCTGTGGCAGGACTGCTTGAGCCCAGGAGTTTGAGGCTGTAGTGAGCCATGACTGTGCCCCTGCACTCCAGACTGGGCAACAGAACAAGACTTCAACTCTTAAAAAAAAGAAGAAACAGGCCGGGCGCAGTGGCTCACGTCTGTAATCCCAGCACTTTGAGAGGCCGAGGCGGGCAGATCACAAGGTCAGGAGATCAAGACCATCCTGGCTAACACGGTGAAACCCCATCTCTACTAAAAATACAAAAATTAGCCAGGCATGGTGGTAGGCGCCTGTAGTCCCAGCTACTAGGGAGGCTGAGGCAGGAGAATGGCGTGAACCCGGGAGGCGGAGCTTGCAGTGAGCAGAGATTGCACCACTGCATTCCAGCCTGGGCCACAGAACGAGACTCCATCTCAAAAAAAAAAAAAAAGAAAAGAAAAGAAAGAAAGATAATGTTCCAACTACTTTGCTAGATAATATTACATGAAAAGTTAAATTCACTTTGGGATATTTATTTAAAAATCTCAAAGTTCATATAAGACCAAGGAGGAACTCAGCATAATGACTGAAATCTTAGGATTCCTCTGGCTTATTTGACTGCAAAAGGTGATGGGCAGGGGTAGAGGTACAGTACCAGTTTATATTCACCAAAATTAATACTGATATTAATCAGTTTAGTTGGATTAAGATGAACAATGTTTAATGCTTTAAGGATCATTTTTTGCCCCAACAGGACTGTGCTACGGTAAATGACACCATGGCCAAAAGCTCAAAAATTACATAGAAAGTAAAGTACTTCTTGAATACTAAAACAGTTAAGCATAAAAGGTTGTGAATTGGTCCAAAGTGATATTAACTTAAACATTTAATCCTATGTTCTATTTTAGCAGTACCCTCTAAAAATGCTAAGACAGAAAAAAAAAATCCTCGCCTTTTTTTTTTATGGGTTTGCAAAAAGAACATAACATTAGGTTCAGATACCTGCTCTGTCAATTAAGTGAGAGTATTTAGAAATGTCAAAACTTAAATGGAGCCTTGGGAAATTTTATACACACACACACACACACACACACACACACACACACACACACACACACACACGTTGAAGCCTCTCTT
Source organism: Rhinopithecus roxellana (assembly GCF_007565055.1). Classification (NCBI taxonomy): domain Eukaryota; kingdom Metazoa; phylum Chordata; class Mammalia; order Primates; family Cercopithecidae; genus Rhinopithecus; species Rhinopithecus roxellana. The sequence goes on from NC_044563.1 coordinate 57,409,219, forward strand.
TGCCTTAGTCTTCCTGTCTGTCAAATGGGGATCAAAATGCAGGCCAAGCTACCTCACAGGAATGCAGAAGACCACAGTTAAAAGTAACAGTAGTAGTAACCAATGAAGAATCCCCATAATAAATAAGTAAAAACAGCTAACGTTTAATGAAAAGCACACTAAATGTTGCATGCATGCATACGCACAAGTGCACACATGTACACATACACACAGAGCAGAAAAGAGTTAACACGGCAGGCCTGTCTAACCTTTTCTTTCTTTCTAACACATCAGTGGGAGAAGATGTCTATCCTTAAAAAGGTCTGCTTCCAAGGATTGCCCTTGGCCGGTGCCTAGAAACTTGGGTGTCAGGAGGGTTCCCACCCTCCTTAACTGATGAGTTGTTCACTGTACCTAAACTATAGAAACAATATAATTATGCCAAATATCTGCTTTCCTGTGGGGAAATTCTGGCATGTGCTAGGTAGAGGATGCCTATGTGATCAGCTAATACAAACCCTAGTCACTAAGTCTCTAAGGAGTTTCCCTGGTTGGGAACATTTCACATGCTGTCACAACTCCTCGCTAGAGTATTAAGCACACCTTGTGTGCCTCCACTGAGAGAGGACTTCAGAAGCTTGTAATTGGTTTTCCCCAGACTTTGTCCCACACGCCTTCTCCCTCTACTGATTTTGCTCGGTGTCTTTTCACTGTAATAAATCATAGCAGAGAATACAACTACGTATTGAGTCCTTTAAGTCCCCCGAGCAAATCAATGAACCTGTGGGTGGTCTTGGAGACCTCCCAACACACACATACAACACATGTCATAAACTGAAAATCTCTTTAGATCACAGTTTCAATCTCAGAAATGAAGACAACACATCAGATAACTTCTAAAATTAGTGATTCAGTAACAATACTTTGAATTCACTTTTATTTCCTACTCAGTATGTTTCTCGAAATTTTTTTAATCTCCATTAAAGTATAATATTATAGGTAAAATGCTATTAGGATTTCAAACTTACATTAAGAGCATGTATAACATCAAAATAACTTCTCTGAAGCCTTGTGAAATGTGGTGTTTCAATCCACCTGGACAATTATGAGAAAGGAACCGGGAAAAGGCCAGAAAAATGAAGATCTGCCCCTTTCAAATCAAAGTCTCATAACATCTCTTAAAGGTGAATGGAGAACATGTATGCATTCAACAGTATCAATTACACCAAGACAGTTATTATGAAGCTTTCAGTTTCCCGGATTTTTAATAAAGAAAGAACAATGACATACAATAAAACAATTGTTACTGCTGATGTGAGACTTTACTTTTCTTAATTTTCTCTTTACTTCCCTTTCCTTCCTGGGGTCACATGTCAGCTTCCTCCACCCCAAAAGAGGAAATTGTGGGTGAAATGACAGCAATACTACCCTACCACAAAAGCAGAGCAACAAGACGTCAAGTCAGAACCAGAAAAGGCAGCATCATCTTCCTCAGTCCAGAGGAGTTAGTCACAAATCTACCAATCCTTCTACCAGCTTTTACAGGGATTTTTAAGTGTTTGGTAGCACAGAAACAACAATTCACCCTTCCTTCACCTCACAGAACAGAAATACTGGAAACTACTTCAGGTGTCACTGACATACTGAATATCTTAGCATTCATAAATGAATCTAACGGTTGAAGTACTTTCTTAATGCCTATCCTTTGACTATTACTATGCTTAACAGGAAGAGAAACTCTCTAAGGATACGATGCCTTAAGAATGACATGCACCTGTGGCCAGTGACCTAAAATGAATCTTATGTGAATTATAGGAACAGCTATAGTTCCCTGAAGATCCTTCCTGAAAAAGGATTTTCACTTGGTCAGAGTGACTGCTTATTAATAAAGGTAAACAAACAAACTACAAGACAGGCATGTTGCTAATTGCATCAAACCATCAGGAATGAAGTGTCATTGTCAAAGCATCCACACTCAATGCAAAATTAAAAATTTAACAACCTCACTCAACTGTGATGGGAAGATGCTGTCCCAAAAACTCTCAAATCCGAAGGAAAGCATCCCTTGGTACCTGAGTATGCATGAGTTTTTGCCCCTGTACATTCATTTTCTATGAGTGCAGCAGAATGAAAAAGAATTTTGGACTTACTGAGTCCCAAGACCAAGATACTCATTTGAATAGTCCCACGTACTAGCTACTTGTCTTTGAACAAATTTAAAAAATAAATAAATAAATAAAATAACTCTTTGCACATGAATTTCCTCATGTGTAACTTGGTAATAATACAACCATATATCAGAACTATAGACAAGATTAAATTAATGTTGAATTCAAAAGCTTGTAAACTGTTGTTTGCCAAATTATTTAGCACTATACAAATATATAGTTACATATAATATAGTTATACTAATATATGTTATAAAATGGTTAACTGAGGACTAATGTGTTTTCTTTAAACATACAGAGATAATTTTCTGTAATCACAAGAGTTGATGCTATACCACTTATATTTCAACATGACATAAGGGGCCATCCATATCACTGGTCCCCAGCTTTTTTGGCACAAGGGACCAGTTTTCTGGAAGACAGTTTTTCCACTGACTGGTGTAGGGGTTCTGGGGGGAGCAGATGGTTTCGAGATGAAACTGTTCCACCTCAGATCATCAGGTATTAGCTTGTCATAGGACAGCACAGCCTACCTAGATCCCTTGCATGCACAGTTCACAAGAGGGTTCGTACTCCTATGAGAATCTAATGCTGCCACTCATTTGCTGTGTGGCCATGTTCCTAATAGGCCATGGACCGGTACCAGTCCACAGCCCAGGGGTTGGGGACCCCGATCTATATGACGTGGATCTGCCTATCTCTTCATCTTCATACCACTTCATTCCCTGCCTATTTTACATTCCATCAACAACTATGGTTCTTGCTCTAAACCATGCTATTTCTGCCTCTATGCCTCTGCCTGAAATGCCCTCAGTTTCCACACTTAACTCTCCACAGTCACTTCATAGGAAGCTAAAAACAACTCATCCTTAAAACTCAGTTTAAATTTGTACAAAGCATAAGATAATAAAACAAAGCCAAAAGATGAACTTGGAAAAAGTATTTGCCACACATATAATAAAAGATTAATTTCCATCTCTATCACCACCAGCAGCATCATTACAGTGGCTGGCAGTTATGTAGCATGCCAGGCCCATTTCTAAGCCCTGAATATTAACTAACTCAACTTCATAATGACTCTATGGGAAGGTGCTATGGTTATCCGCATTTTACAGATGAGGACACTGAGGTACACAGAGTTTAACTTGCTAAGGCTACCACCGCTATAAGTGAAAGAACTATGATTTAACACAAGCAATCTAGATCCAGTGTCTGTCTGTGCATTTACCCACTATGCCTTATATATATGTATAAGCCTAACAACCCCATACAACAATGGATAAAGGACATGTACCAGCAGTTCATAGTACAGAAAAATAAAAACTAAAAACACTTTTGTATCAAGTTGGCAGAGAACAAAAAGTTTCATAAGACAAGAGTTAGCAAGGCTATGCTTTATCTTAAAGATATATATGTGTACAAATATATACATACAAGAATGTTCACTGCTGATTACTCACCATACTAAAGACTGGGAACAACCTAAATGTCCTTCAAATAAAGACTGATTAAATAATTAGATGATGGGGAGACACATGGATCTATTTCTATACTGTCTGGCTTTATTCCTGTTCTGGTCTCTGGGTTTACCTGTAATTTTTGTTAGAATGTCATTCATTGTGTATGAAAAACTGTAACAGCCCTCAATGATGTTATATTCCCACAGAGAATTCACCATGTTCTCTGATAGGCAGTTAGAATGAGAGGGCAGATCACCTCACAATCCAAACATGACATGAGCTGACTCAAAGTCAGCTGCAGTATAAAGTTTGTACAGCTCATTCTCCCCTAGTTTGTAGCCCTCCAAAGATCCAACTGAGATCAGTGTTTTCCAAGCCTATCTTCCTTGAAAGATCATGAACTTTTTCTCTTCAACACTGGAGAACTGTTCGAGTCTGCCTTGCTTTCCAGTAGCTTTCTGTGAGGCTTCTTAGCCTTTTACCCTGCACAGTTAACAATCAGCAAACACCCTGGAAGCTAGGTAGTGGGGAAGTAGGTGGAGGGGCAGGAAGCTATACATCTCTTCTCTTTGGGATCTTGGACTCTCAGGTTCTGGTTGCCTTGGCAGCTCTGAACTACAATTTTTGTATCCTCAGTCTCATGAAGAAAGCACCGCTGACGTTTTTGCCTCTTAATAGCTGCACTCTCATTTTGCCAAGAATCCACAAATGTCTGAAATCCTGGCTGCCTTGGCAACTTACAATGCCTTCATATAGATTTTTTTAAATCAAGCTTTTCTAGTTATTCTCAACAGGAGTTTTTGTCTGCTACAATCTACTTCATCATAGACAGAAGCAAAATCTACATCATAAGCAGTGGAGAATATAAGATTTTCATGATGAAACTACAAGCCAAAAATTAACACCATTTTTTAAAGTATGAAATGATGCACATAAGGCAAGTGTGCATACATATGTAAATCTGAGGAAAGGAAAAAGGATCAACGAGGCTGAATTCTTAAAGGCAAGCCTTCCTGGAGGAGGTGAATTATGTTAGGCATTAAGAACTAAGTACTAGCAAGGAAAAAGCCATTTCTGGCAAAGGAAACTTCACGAGCAAAGGCAGAAATGACTATGTTGTGTCAAATGGACTGGGATAGGGTGGGTGGGCAGTAATGCTGGATAGATGAGATTTGAAGATGTAGTCACCATAGATTAAGAGGGTAAAGAGGGAATGAACAGCAAAGAAGAAAACAAAAGTAGAGAGAATTCTTTGAGAGTCAAGAAAGGGACATAATAAAAAGCAGAACGCGGGTGATCCAAGTCCTAAATAAATGTACAACCTTACAAGGAAAGCAAAAACATACTTGGGTGAAACAACTATAGAATGTCAAAAGTTATAAAACTAAATACCTAAGTACTGCAAGAGGTGGAGGTGCACAACAGCAAAAGGAAGGCAATGAAAGAAAGCACACCTTTTACAATGAAACATATGTTAAGTGCAGAGATACACAAGAAACGAGGCAATTATCCATATTAATCTCATATTTACCTGCTTAGCAGGGCACAGTGGCACATGCCTGTAGTCCCAGCTACTCAGAATGCTAGAGTGGGAGGACTGCGAGTTTGAGACCAACCCCAGACAAAGTAGGGAAACCCCATCTCCAAAAAAAATCAGCCAGTCAAATTTACTTGCTTATACTATCTACTAAACCTTGAACAACTACTGTCAAATGAAATAAGTAAAAGGAGAAACTTCAATGTTTAAAATAAATGCACCATTTAAAAGTAGGAAGGTAGAAATATAGGAGTGAACAACAAATATACTCTAAAACCAAACTATTGTAAATAACTTTTTTTGAGAAGAAAATAAAATCAGCTAGAAATGAACCCTCTCAAAAAATAAAACAAAAATAAAACCAAACTAAAGTGTTTCCCATTTTATCTATTTTTTGGATTACTCCTTCTGATTCTCCAAGAATATAGATAGCCAAGTACCCACTGTCTTAAAACTAATGCAATTTTCACCTACCCCCTTGCCTAAGACAAGTAACAATTTACAATAGGCAATATAAAGAGTGTTTACCTAGGAACAAGAGGAAATACAGAGAGAAAGTTGAACTAAGCTATAAAATTTAATATCAATATCTAAGGCTGCTTACTTAGGTTCTATAATTTACACCACCAATTACTACTGTGTTTTTAAACTGTTCTTTGGCAAAGTACTAATCAAACAGAAATGCCACAGCCCACACAAGAACTTATGAAATGCTATGTAACATTTGATCTAGTAATTTAATTTCTAGGAACTGATCTAAGAGAGTTATCTGAAATACAGCAAAACTTTTACATAAAAATATTTTCATTGCAACATTGTTAACAATTGCAAAATAAAAATCAAGAATAACCTAACTGTCCAATACTGAGAAATGGTTAGGCTAATTATGAACAGACCATATACTTGTACTATTATTCAGTCACTAAAGCTGTATACTTTTAATAATATGCAGTATTGCTTTCATAAGATGGGAAACTGCTTAGGTTAGTGAAAGATGTAAGTCACCTGTATGGTAAATGCACCTGATAGCAGTAACTTCAGCATACCCTGAGAATAACCCATATGGTGGACACATCTGAATGTGTGTTCCAAGCTAGGGAATCTGGGAGTGGCCAACTCAGAAATTCATTCCTTGTCTATGAGGAACATCTGAGCCCCTGTCCAGTGGAACCTGGGCCATACAAGACGTCCTAACTTTTGAGTTGAATGAAGGGGGCCAGGTGGAGGTTGTTAGATAAAGGGTGCTACGTAAAAATACTATACAAACTGCAGGCCTTTTGAAAGTGGCTGCAGTTCTCTCACCCAGCCTGCCACCACTGGAGTCTCTCCCTGTATGTAAAGCCCCCAGGAAAACTCCATGTCGCGTTTATTGGCTGAGTCTCTTCTTTGGCCTCTTGAACCTGGTGCCATCCCCACCGGAGTTGACAGGGGTTTGGCACAACATCACCAGATTAAGTATACCTTATAATCTCAAACATGAAAAACCATTAAACACAGAAGCAACAATAACATACTGGAAAAAGAAACAGTGACATAATCGTAGAACTCACAAATGGAAAAAAAAATCATAATAACATATCAAGTCATCATATGTAAATGTGTAAGAATGATAGAAACAGTCACTAGAGATTAGTAGGTTAAAGAGGGAATGAGCAATGAGGAAGAAGGGAGGTGCTGTAGAAAAATATAAACAGAAAAGGCATGAAACTCTTTCCCCAAAACACTTATAATGCAATTTATTAGCTAAGATTAATTCATAAAAAGCTTTAAAAATAGTTTTAAATAACTAGGGAGATGATGACAGATGCAATGTCACAAAATAACTGCCAAATGAATCTTACAAACAAACGCAGCAGTTAAGAGTCCACAGGAGAAAGAGAACAGGGCTGGGAAGGAGAGGCAACACTTTCACAAGATGAGATGAAGCTGCATCTGGCCTGCTGACCGTAGTCTGACAATCTCTGGATTAGCAAGAAAGACAAATTAAGACAGTTGAGGCTGGGCGTAATCCATGGCTCATGCCTGTAATCCCATCACTTTGGGAGGCCAAGGCATGAGAATCTCTTGAGACTAGCAGTTTGAGACCAGCCCGGGCAACATAATGAGACCCCATCCGCACAAAAAATAAAAAATTGGCCAAGCATGGTGGTGCATATTTGTAGTCCCAGCTACTCAGGAGGCTGAGGTGGGAGGATCACTTGCTGCAATGAGCTTTGATTGTGCCACTGCACTCCAACCTGGGCGACAGAGCAAGACTCTGTCTCAAAAAAAAAAAAAAAAAATTTAAGACAATTCAGCTCCCTTCAGAAAACGAATTCTTTAAAAGACTATAGTGCAAAATGATGCTGTCATGAAAGCAGACTTTCTCACTGGTTGATTCAGAAAAAAAAAAAAAAAAAAAAAAATTAAGACAACCGAGATCAACAGGATTTGCAAAAGCAGGTTATCAGATAAGAGTAGAGTCAAAGTGAATAACGTTTCCTGTTGAATCCAGAAATGGCCCCAACAACAAGGCTTTGTTGTTAGGTAATCCACACTGGATCAGCACAGTCAAAGCAGCAAGAGGCACACGATAAAGGAGGTCACGGAGTCAAACACAGACATAGGAATGCTGCTAAGATGAAGGCTTTGGACCTTATGGCCTTTTATCCTAGGCAGACCAAGACCATGTGGTTGTCCCCACTACCACATCTACCACCACCATGGTACAAAATCCTTCAGAATTAAGTTTTGCCCTGTTTGAGGCAAAGAACTATTCCTGTTAGTCCACAAGGTAGAATGATACCAGAATTTTTAAAAGTGCAGGATTTGGAACCAGACAGACCTGCAGTCACCTAGTGACTATGTGCCTACCAGTATTTATCTTTACTAAGCCTGTGTCTTCACTCATAAAATGGGAGTAGCACTTACCTCAACACAGTTATTCATCTCACCTAATCCTCTAATACCTACTTGGTATAGATGGTAGGCATTCAATGGTAAGTAACTGGCCTCCCTGTCTCTTAGACTCTGTCTTTCCATCTATCTTTCACATTGCTTCCCATTCTTTATAAAGAGAACTGACCCTACCACCCTCCCACTTAATAATTTTTATTGGCTTCCCATTGCCTCCAAGATTTGTAAACAGGACCCAATCTGCCACTTCAGCCAATCTTCTACTATTCCTTCAATACTCCTTTTCTCCCCAGCCCTCACACATCTCCCTAATCCTAGATATGCCATATCCTGCCTCCACTAGGACTTTATATATGCCACTTCCTCCTCCCAAAATGATTTTGTTCCCTTTTCACTATATGATTTGCTATTCATACTTCAAAACCCTGTTCACTGCTCTCTCCTTTGCAAAGCTTTCCCACTAACCCAGAGAGAATTGTGTTAGCTTCCTGTAGGCCCTCATGGCATTCTGCACTTATCTCAATTGTAGTAACATTTACTACTTGTGTTACAATTACTTGACTTTGCCTCTGACTTCCTAACTTGAAGTTAGGGATGATCTCTAGGTATGTGTCTCAGTGTCAGACAATGGCTCAATTTTTTTTTTTTTTTTTTTTTTTTTTTTGCTGAATCAACCAATGAGAAAGTCCTGCTTTCATGACAGCATCATTTTGCACTATGGTCTTTTAAAGAATTCGTTTTCTGAAGGGAGCTGAATTTTGTAAAGTTTTTCTTTATAATTAAGGCAAAGGTGAATTTACTAAAGTCAAAGTCTCATTATCATCAACTTTAGATTAACACAGTCCAATCTTTTGAGGCTGCATTATAATAGTTTTATAGAACTAAACACTAGAAAATTACAAGAGAAATGGCAAAACAGAAGGAAGGGAAAATGAGTCCATAAACACCAAAACTGAACATGAGTTGTCTTCGGGCTTACAAATTTAGTTGTACATACATGTGAGGAGAAAGACTGGCATGATGGAAGTTCATGCAAAAAATAAAAAAGAACAATTTTTGTTTTGCCTGCCAATACAACCTTTGGCATCATTAATAAGAATTTAGCACTCAGATGGGAAGACAGTAAGTCATGTTATACTTGGCTCTGGTCAGGCACTAAAGTATCAGGTTTTCTGAGTGGCATATTTAAAGATGACTAGAATGGTTAAGGAATCATGACATATAAAGAAAAACTTCCCAGCTTTTTAGGAATTTTTCCTTCATTAAATATTTACTGAGTGTCTAATACATTCCAGATACCATATTAAGTGTTAAAGACATAATCCCTGACCTCAAAGAGCTCGGTGTAGTGCCAGAGACAGACATATAAATAAAGAACTTTAACCCAGTGAAATGAGGGATTCGCAAGATCAAATGGTGGCAAAAATGAAGGAAGAATCAACTCACGTTTGAGTGAGAAAACATTTTACCGAGCACTTACGTTTCACTTGGGTCTTAAAGGGTAAGTATAAATTTGCCAGGTAGGTAAGAAAGAAGAGTATTCCAGGCAGAATAATCATAGGTGAGGAATATCAGAAAGGCTTCAAAAAGCATATGATATTCCAATAACTCTGAGCAATATGATAAGATCAGAATCTTGGGGAAGGAAAAAAAACAGAACAAAGGGATGAATATGACAAGTTTAATCTAAAAACTTAGAAGTAATCATGGTCTCTAAATACTTGAAGACTGAAACTAGGGAAGCAGATTTTGATTCACTAAAAAAGAAAACTTTCAAACAATTAAAATTGTCCAAAACTATTCCTCTTTGACTAGAACAAAAAATAAAAATAAAAATTATCCAAAAATAGAGAGCAGGGAGTACAAAGTAATCAGAATGGGAGAAATATCCCTATTAATGTATATGATCAATACCTCCACAGGTGTTCAGACCTCATCTTCCTTTACCTCTTCATTGACTTAGCTCATTCCATTTCCTCCACGCTCTCCAGCAGCATCAATTTCTTCCTCTCTACTATGATAATATACAAATCTAAAATACAAACATGACTTGATATCATCTATCTTAAAAATAAAACATTCTTGGGCTCTTGTCCCCGCTGTAGGTACTGACCCATTTATCTGCCCCCATTACTGCAAATTCCTCCAAAGAATTGTCTAAATATTATATTCACTGTTTCTGCTTTCTCATTTCTTTTTTGTTTGAGATGGAGTCTCGCTCTGTCGTCCAGTCTCTGTCACCCAGTCTTTAGATGGAGTCTCCCTCTGTCGGCTCACTGCAACCTCTGCCTCCCAAGTTCAAGCAATCCTCCCACCTCAGCCTCTCAAGTAGACAGGATTGTACCGCCACGCCTGGCTAATTTTTTTTGTATTTCTTGGTAGAGACAGGGTTTCACCATGTTGGCCAGGCTGGTCTCAAACTCCTGACCTCAAGTGATCCGCCCGCCTCGGCCTCCCAAAGTGCTAGGATTACAGGCATGAGCCACCACACCCAGCCTTGCTTTCTCATTTCTAATTCTCACCGTAACCCACTCTATTAGGGCCTTTTCTTTGTCCTACCACATTACCAAAACTGCTCTTAATAAAGTCACCAAGAAAGACTTCCAAGGTACCCCAGGGTACATATACAATATAAGCACAAAAGAGTTCAATGAATAAGTGAATCTGATCTACAAACAGAATCTTTACTTAGCCTAAAAACTAGGGATCTTTAAAATTAAAATATCTAATACTAGCCTTATTTAAGTTATCAATCTGGGATAAATTGGCTCAGCTTCAGCCTTTTTTTTTTTTTTTTTTTTTTTTCTGAAACAGGGTCTCACTGTCATCCAGGCTGGAGTGCAGTGGTGTCATCTTGGCTCACTGCAGCCTCAACCTCCTGGGTTCAGGCGATCCTGCTGTCTCAGCCTCCTGAGTGTGCCACCATGCTTGGCTAATTTGTATGTGTGTGTGTGCGTGTGTTTTTAGCAGAGACAGGGTTTCACCATGTTGGCCAGGCTGGTCTCGAACTCCTGGCCTCAATTGATCTGCCTGCCTCGGCCTCCCAAAGAGCTGGGATTACAGGCATGAGCCACCGCACCTGGACAGCTTTAGCTTAACATTCTTTCACGAGGTTTGTGTCTCACTCATCTTTGTATCCCTAGCACCTGGCAGAGTGCTTGGCGCAAATATGTGGTATGTGCTCCATGAGGGTGTACAAAACGAATGACTGCATATAATAACAGTTAACATTTATCAGATATTTACTTTCTATAAGCACTTTACACATATCATTTCATTTAATCCTCACAACTCTGCAAAATAACTCCCATTATCCTCATACTAAAAAAGAAGAAATTTAGGCACAGAGTTTAAGAGGCTTGCCCAAAGCCACACAGCTACTAAGTGGTAGAACCAGTATGCAAACTCAGATCCACTAACTTCCAATCCTGTGTCCTTTCCAGAATGCTATTTAGGATGCAAAATGTTTTTATACTGAAGTATTTAGTGAAAAATTTTCTCTCTCCTGTAGGCATTTTACAACCCTTCTGACCTCATCAGAAAAGTAAACATGTAAGAATATCATTGTGCCTGGGATTCAGTAGGTGAAACATCCAGGCAAGCTCACAAAGAAAACTGGCCCGGTGGTGCATTTGCACAAATGACCATCTTTCTTCCTCCTTTCATTCATATTTAGCTTATACTATACAATTATCATCTTATTTTATATTATCCTAAGTGCTATAATCAAGTCATCTAAGCTGATAAACACATATGAGAAGCTTTAGAGAGGTATTAGAGAAATGCAACACAACAGTAAATCTCAGTCAATGAATTGATCAGGTTGGTGTTAAAGATCGACTAGTTGAGAAATTCTGAACTGAGGCTACAATAAAGTCATTTATCACACAAATATTTATGAACCTACTCCATGCCAGATACTGCAGCACCATGGAAATTTAGGCCATCCTCCCCAAATCCTACCCCAGGTCTCGGCATTTCAGGCCAAATCTCCTAGTCACCAAAAGCTCAGTTTAAGTTCTTAGAAAGTACAAAAAACAAGTACTTTTTCACTAGCAAATGTGATAAAATATTTGTGTGACTGGATTCCCAAACCAATATGTATCTATTTTGACAGTACATCTCCATTACAGATTAAATATTTCTATTGTTACTAACATTTATTGATGACATACTATGGACTATTAGTACCTAACCAATAGCTTTGGACCTTTTAATACAATCCACAATAAGAAATACATTTTACATCAATCCCCAGTCATGATCAAATACATGTGAAACTGAAACAAATGGTTCATTATGCTAATATCTATTCTATTCCTTTAAAAAATGCTAATCTTATCCCATTAATCTGATTTTACTGTTTAAACATCACTATGAAACACTTAATATTGATTATCCTATTTAAACCTTACAACAATCCTTTGAGGCTGTTACCATTATTATCTCCACTTACAAATATGGAAGCTGAGGCTCAGAAAAGCTAAATGTTCTACTCAAAGTCAAAAAATTAGCTAAGTAACTGAGGGAGCAGAATTTAAACCAGGCAGTTGGCTATGCAACTCATAGGGCAAAAAAGAGGTTCACAGTATAGGGCCCAACACAGCTCAATACATAAAGTTTAAAACAAAAAACAAAAAACACAGCATCCCTAGTAAATTAATGTTTACTGAAGGATTAAGTGCCAAGTACTGTGCTAGGGGTTTCCATACATATTCTTATTTAAGCTTTACCATAACCCTGTGTGGTTGTAGTATTTACTTTTTACAGACCAGAAAACTGAAACCTCTCAAGGACGTTAATTAAGCAGCTTTGTCAGGGTCAATGAGAAAAACTGGCAGAACTGAGATTCAAATCGAGATTTTCTGATTTCAAATTCATTGCCCTTCCCTAAAACACATGACCTGCATAAATAAAAGTGATTTTTTTTTTTTTTTAAAGACCTATTTTTCCCTTAGATCAGGCAAAGGAATCATTCATAGAACTAATTCAAATTACATCAAGAAAGTTAAAACTTTCTATTTTCCAGACTAGTTTATACATTACAGAAGCATTTTCCACAACGCTGAATACAGAATGAGTATCCCTTATCTGAAATGTTGGGGACCATCAGTGTTTCCGACTTTCTTTGGATTTTTTAATATTTGTATATACGTAATGAGTTTTCTTAAGGACAGAAACCAAGTCTAAATACGAAATTGATTTATGTTTTCTTGTTTTAAATTATTTTGTAGAGAGAAGGTCTTGATGTTGCCCAAGCTGGTCTTGAACCCCTGGCCTCAAGCAATCCTCCTACCTCGGCCTCCCAAAGTATTGGGATCATAGGCATGAGCCACCACGCCCAGCCCATTTATGTTCCATATATACCTTATATACATAGCCTGGAGGTAATTTTGTATTTTTTTTTTTTTTTAAAGACACAGTCTTGCCCTGTCACCCAGGTCAGAGTATAGTGATGCAATCATAGCTCTCTGCAGCCCCAAACTCCTGGGCTCAAGCAATCCTCTCACCTCAGCCTCCAGAGTAGCTGGTAGCTGGAACTATAGGCATGCACCAACACACCTGGCTAATTTTTTTTTACTTTTGTAGAGACAAGGGTCTCCTTATATTGCCCAAGCTGGTCTTGAACTCCTGGCCTCAAGTGATCATCCCACCTCAGCCTCCAGAGTAGCTGGGATTACAGGCACAAGCCATTGTGACCAGCTAATAATTAAAATCGTTTTGTGCATGAAACAAAGTCTGTGTTAAGTACTTACATGTAGAATTTTCCACTTGTCACGTCAGCACGTACAATTTCAGATTTGGGCACATTTTGGATTTCAGATTTTCAGTTAGGGATATTCAATCTGTAGTAGACAGAGCCAAAGACTCAAAAGCAAGCCAAGCCCAAGACTATACAAAACTAGCCCAAATCTACTTTAAGTGAAGGTAAAAAAAATTACTACAACTAGTATTTCCCCAACAAGTTACCTTAATGTTAGTATGACTAAGTATCAAAAATGCACATGGAGGCTGGGCATGGTGGCTCACACCTGTAATCCCAGCACTTTGAGAGACTGAGGCAGGAGGATTGCTTGAACCCAGGAGTTCAATAATGAAAGAAGAAATAATGGGTAAGAGAAACCTGCAACTGTAAGATTAAAGTGTACTGATTTAATTGATTTTTTATAGAATTCTGTTATTCCTAGTCATTTAATGAAAACACACTAGCCAAGAGGCTGTATGTATGCAAAGTACTATGTAACACAGGAAATAAACATATTCATGTACATTATTCACAGAGGAACTGCAAGCAGTTATTTTGAAAAAATAAAGCGCTACTGGTAGATATGTTTAGATGTCAGTAACCATGTATCCCCATAATTTAACAATTTGGGGGATATCTTTCATATCTACAGCTAAAATGAACAAATGGCTTCAGTAATCCTAAGCCTGGCCTCTACCTTCTCCTATGAACTATAATTCTTATATCCATAACCTGCTTTCTACCAAGATGAGACAAATATTTCCAGTCCCTGGAAAAGCTAGTGGCAATTTATAAGCAAACTGGCAGCTTACTGTTCCTGCAGTATACATCAAAAAAAGAAATATGATGGCTATCGCTTAGATTCTCAAGTTCTGCCCAAAGCCCAGGAATGGGCTCTCCAAGAGTCCCTGAATTCAAATTCTGAGTAAAATCTGTTCTGCTCTTGGTTCTTACAATTGTACTTTCCCTTTTTCATGCACTCTATTTCCTTCCTTTCATTATCAAACTGTGAAACAGTAGTCTAAAGCCAGGCATGGTGGCTCACACCTGTAATCCCAGCACTTTGAGAGACTGAGGCAGGAGGATTGCTTGAACCCAGGAGTTCAAGACCAGCCTGGGCAACATGGTGAGACCCTGCATAGTACTAAAAACACAAAAAATTAGCCGGGCGTGGTGGCACATGCCTATAGTCCCAGCTACTTTGGAGGTGGGAGAATCGATTGAGCCTGAAAAGTAGAGGCTGTAGTGCACCATGATTTCACCACTGAACTCCAGCCTGGATGACAGAGGGAGACCTTGTTGGGGGTACAGGGAGAGTCGAGTCTATATTGGGTGATTGTTTCTTCATTTCTCACTCAACCTATTGAAATGATTCCTATCTTTTGCACTTATATAAATGGCATCAAAGGATACATATTCTTTTGCAACTTTTCCTTTTGCAAATATTTTTCCAGATTTATCCATGTTGATATATAAATACCCAGTTCATTCATTGTAACAGCCGTAGAAACTAATTTATCCCTTCTCCTATCAAAGACAACTGTTACTACATTTTCCAGTACTATAGTGCTGTAATGTGAGCATCACTGTGTGTATGCATATGTACACAAGAGTTTCACTATGGCACACACCTATTAATGGAATCTCGGCATAGCAAGGAATCTCTCTCTTCAACCTTACTAGATATGGCCAAACTGCTCTCCAACATGGTTGCATGGCAACTTATACTCCTCCAGCAGTATACACGTGCTCATTAATTATAATTAATCAATTACAAATTATAGCAGTCTGATAGCATCACATCACTGGTTTAATTTGCATTTCCCTGATTACTAATGATGTTGTGTATCATTCCAGATGTTTACTGGCCTTTCAGTTTCCTTCTTCTATGAAATGCCTATTCAAATCTTCTCACCATTTTTCTAATAAGGTATCTGTCTTAGTGATTTGTAGTTCATATATGTTGGATATCAATCTTTTGTCAGTTATTTCACTGCAAATATCTTCTCCCAGCCTCTGGTTGGTCTTCTTAATCTCTTTTTCTGTTTCTGGTGTGTTTGTTGTTTTATGTTTCTTTTGAGGCAGGGTGTCGCTTCTGTCACCCAGGTTAGAGTGCTCACTGCAGCCTGAAACTCCTGGACTCAAAGTATCCTTCCACCTCAGCCTCCTGAATAGCTGGGTCTACAGGCACGCCCCACCACGACTGCCTACATTTTTATATTTTTTGTAGAGACAAAGTCTCCCTATGTTGCCTAGGCTGGTGTTGAACTCCTGGCTTAAGCAATCCTCCCACCTCAACCTCCCAAAGTGCTGGGATTATAGGCAAGAGCCACCATGCCCGGCCCAATTTTTAATTTTAATAAGTTTTACAGTTTGACTTTTAATCCATTTACAACTTTTTTTTTTTTTTTTTTTTTTTTTTTTTTTTTTTTTTTTGAGACAGAGTCTAGCTAGCTCTGTCACCCAGGCTGGAGTGCAGTGGCATGATCTCAGCTCATTACAGCCTCTGCTTCCCGGGTTAAAGCGAATCTCCTGCCTGCACCTCCTGAGTAGCTGGGACTACAGGCATGCGCCACCACGCCTGGCTAATTTTTGTATTTTTAACAGAGACAGGGTTTCACCATGTTGGCCAGGCTGGTCGCAAACTCCTGACCTTGAGTGATCCGCCCACCTCAGCCTCCCGAAGTGCTGGGATTACAGGCGTGAGCCACCATGCCTGGTTCTACAAATAATTTTTTGTATATGGTGCTAAAGATCTATTTTTTTTCTTGTTTTCTGTAAGGTTAGCTAACTACCCATGACAAGTAAAAATGACACCTTTACCCCAGTGCCTTGTAATGGCCACCCATTATCCACCAAATTTAAACATATGAAGGCATGTTTCTATGCTCTTTAATTTTAAAATTAGTTATTCAACCACCCTGATACTAATACCTCACTGTCTTAATTAATATGGCTTTAAACAGCTTGATATTTGAGAAAGCAAATCCACCCATCATGTTCTTCAAAATGGTCTTGACTATTCTTGGCCACTAATCATCCTTATTAATAAATTCCACTTTAAAAGCAAAGACAGTGGCTGGGTACAGTGGCTCACACCTGTAATCTCAACACTCTGGACAGGCCAAGGCAGGGGGATACACTGAAGACAGGAGATCAAGACCTGCCCTGGCAACATAGCGAAACCCCATCTCTATTTTTAAAAAATAAAAAAGAATTGGGAGGCCGAGGAGGGCAGATCACAGGGTCAGGAGATTGAGACCATCCTGGCTAACATGGTAAAACCCTGTCTCTACTAAAAAAAAAAAAAAAAAAAAAATACAAAAAATTGACCAGGCATGGTGGTGGGCACCTATCGTCCAAGCTACTCGGGAGGCTGAGGCAGGAGAATGGCATGAACCCGGGAGGTGCAGGTTGCAGTGAGCCGAGATCGTGCCAGTGCACTCCAGCCTGGGCGACAGAGCGAGACTCCGTCTCAAAAAAAAGTAAAAATAAAAATAAAAAAGAATTAGCCGGATGTGGTAGCTCATGACTGTAGTCCCAGCTACTCAGGAGGCTTGACTGAACCTGGCAGGTGGAGGCTGCAGTGAGCCCAGATCACACCACTGAACTCCAGCCTGGGCAACAGAGTAAGACTCTGTCTCAAAAGAATAAAAAATAAAAAAAAAAAGTTTCTTTCTCCTATTCCACAAGTTGTAGTTTTTTTTAAAATAATGATAAATTTTGTCAAATGCTATTTTGAGCCATCTATTGCAATGACCATATAGTTTTACTCTCCTTTAGTTTGTTAATATGGTGAATTACATTAGATTCTTAATGTTAAGCCAAACTCCTATTCTTCAAATAACTGCTACTTGGTTGTGATTTTCTAGAAATATACTACTAGATTCAGTCTATGTTTCACCTGAGATTCTAAAAATCTGTGCTTATGCCAGGTGTGGTGATTCACGCCTGTAATCCCAGCACTTGGGAAGCAGAGGCAGGAGGAACGCTTGAGGTCAGAAGACCAGCCTGAGCAACATAGTGAGACCCCCATCTCCACAAAAAAATAGAAAAAAAAAGAAATAAAAAGATAAAAAATTTAAAAAAAAAATCTCTGTTCATGAGAGTTGCCTGTACTTTTCCTTTTTCATACAGTTCTTGTGGGAATTTGTTATCAAGTTGTAAAAGCCCCCAAAACAAGTCTGGAAACATTTTGTTTATTCCCTAGAACCATCCATCCTTCAATATCTGGGTAACCATCTATGCCTGGTACTTCTTCAATGGACAGTATTTCTTCTTGCTTTTTTTATGGAAAAGTTTCAAATATATTATTAGAGAAACCAGTAAAATGAACTACCACAAATCATCCAGCTTCAGCCATCAATCATTAGCAATCTTATTTTCTGTCCTCCCCTAATCAATACCTGCTCCCTATCTCCTGGAACAAATTTGAAGTTATTTTGAAGCAAATCCCAGACATCATATCATCTTAGCTATAAACATTTTTAACATCTAAGAGAATGATTATTTTAAAATATATAACCAGAAAACTACTGTCACACTAAAAATATAAGTCTTTAATTAACCAACAAATATCCAGCTGGCATTCAAATTCTCATCAAATGTTTTCATACAGTTTTTTCAAATCAAGACCCAAGTAAGTTCATACACTTAAACTAGTTGTATCTTTTAATCCATGGGTCACCCCTCTATTGCTTTTTTTCTGTAATTTATTTGTGTAAGAAAGTGGGTCATTTGTCCCTTAGTTTCCCCATGTTCTGCATTTGGTTCATTGTGTCCACGTGGTGGTATTACTTAGTGGGCAGATTTTACTCTTTGCTAATTAGTTACATTTAAATTTTGTTTTTTTCAATTTCCAAACATGAATTGGAGGGGGAATTAGTTATCTTTTCATTATTAATTTCTAATTTTATTATACTACAGTCAGATAAGATGGTTTATATATCTTTCGTATTTGTCAAAACTTCCTTTGTGCCTAAATGAATCTATGAAAATTACATAAATGTTGCATATTTGTTTAAAAAGAATGCATGTTCTCTAATCTAAGAGGTGTATGGTTCTATATATGTGTAGTAGATCAAGCTATATATTGTATTTCTTTTCAGGATTAACCCCATCGTTTTGAGACAGGATCTCACTCTGTCACCTAGGTTGGAGTGCAGTGACACGAACACAGCTCATTGCAGCCTCGACCTCCTGGGCTCAAGCAATCCTCCTGCCTCAGCCTCCTGTATTGCTGGGAACACAGGCGCATACCACTACATCTGGCTAACTTGATTTATCATCTGGCTAAATGAGAGACAGGGTCTCATTTTTTTGCCCAGGTTGGTCTTGAACTCCTGGACTCAAATGATCCTCCCACCTCAGCCTCCCAAAGTGATGAGATTAGGATGAGCCACCACGTCCAGTCTACCTGTAAATGTTTAATGTGCATCTGACTTAAAGCCTAAAGTTGATCAATATCTCTATCTTCTTATTGAACTACGTTATGTATAGACAGAACTTTAGAAATCTGTAATGAGAATCACTTTTTTCCCCACTTACATTTTATCCTTGCCCAGTATTTTAGTTTTACCTTGGTTTTAGCCCCTACACATCAGTCATAATTATTTTGTTTTATACAGTCAACACTAGCTTAGACTACCTACTAACTTCTTTCTTCACCACAACTTCTTATATCCTATTTTCTCCCCTAAGTTACATTTTTCTTCCTGCACTATATGCTTTGTTTATAATAGTACTTTTAGAAAGTGTGGTAAATTCTCTTTTTCCTGTCTGAAAATATTTTTATTTTGCCCTTTTTTTTTTTTTTTTTTTTTTGAGATGGAGTTCTGCTCATGGTTGCCCAGGCTGGAGTGCAGTGGTGTGATTTCAGCTCACCGCGTCCTGGGTTCAAGCAGTTCTCCTGCCTCAGCCTCCCAGTGATTACAGGCATGCGCCACCACGCCCGGCTAATTTTTTGTATTTAGTAGAGACAGGGTTTCAACATGTCAGGCTGGTCTTGAACTCCTGACCTGAGGCGATCCGCCCACCTCGGCCTCCCAAAGTGCTGGGACTACAGGCGTGCGCTACCTCGCCCAGCGCCCTTACTCTTATAACTTACCTGAGTATGAAATTCAGATCTCTCTCAAGGCTGAAGATATTATTCAATTTTCTTCTGGTCTCTCTTATAGGTTAAAAGATATATGCTCTCAGTCCGATTACTGCTCCTTTGTCTTTCCTTTTTGGTTATACTTAATAGTCTTTGGTGTTCTGAAGTTTCACTGCAATGTGTTTAGTTGTGGGGTTTTGTTGCTGCCTTTCTGTTGTTAATTCTTACAGGTGCAGTGGCTCACACCTGTAAAGTCAACACTTTGGGAGGCCAAGGTGGGAGGATCACTTGAGCCTGGGAGGTCAAGGCTGCAGTAAGCTATGATCACACCACTGTACTCAAGCCTGAGCTACAGAGCAAGACCTTGTCTCAAAACAAAAACAAAAAACCTCTTGCTAGGGCCTCATGAGACTCGAACCTAAGGATTCAGGACTTTTTACTAATTCTAAAAAATTATCAAGTCATCTTCTCTTCAAATTCCACACCTCCTCCACATTTTTTTTTTTTCCTCCTGGAAGTACTATTACATGTTGGATCTTCTTGATTTGTCCTTCTCATTTTTCTTCACCTTCTTTCAAATTTTCCTTTGTTTATTTGTATTCTTGAGAATTTCCTCATGTCTATGTCCCACCTTACTAATCTCTCTTCATCTGTGTAAACTATTGTTTCACTTGTTTATGAGATTTTTAACTTCAATGACTATATTTTTCACTATGTTTCATTCTTTTTCAAATGTGCCTGTTTCATAATGCTTTATTCATTTCTTGGGATTTCAATTCTTTAAAGTCTTTAGCCACTTAAAATATGCTAATTTAAATTATCTCTCAAATTGTCACTCTCTTATTCCAGTTCCTGGAGCTATAATCCTCCTGCTTGCTCCTTCTGCTGACTCTCATTTGTGGTACAAAGCTATTTCCTCATGTGTCGTCATTTTTAATCATAAGTTCATCTTCAGTTGGGCTTATTTCTTCTGTAAGAATCCCTTGTGGTCTAAGGTATGGATGTACCTCTCAAAGTCTTGTTTTTCCTGTCTCCAGGTGACCCAGATGTATCACTAGCTTGAAGTCTGTTTTTATATTAATTTCTGAGCCATATAATATAAACCCAGTTCCCAAATGTAAGCAAAGTATAGATCTTGTGCTTCAATTTCCCAGGCAAACTTTTTTCATTTTCTCTTTGCATAGAGCTCAAGCAAATCAAGACAAGATTTCTTGTCGTCTCCTTGTGTAATAGGGAAGATTATTTTTCTAGCCCACCCTTTCACCTAGAGTGCAGCACATAAAAAATCTCAGCTTTATGCAGAAATCTTAGTTCTGGTTCCTTTTTGCATATGGTTAAAACTCAACCTGCTAGGAAGAGGACACCTGAAATAACCCTTCTCCACACTCCTCACTCTGCTCCAGGGCAATATAGCACAGGGTCAAGGGCTTACAGTTTTGGTTTGTAGTTCCATTTTTGTTTTTGGAAACTGGAGATTTTCCTATCTTTCCTATATATTCAAGAATGCATTTAAAAGAATTGTCATTCTTTATTATGCAGCTTTTGGGCTTTCAGTTTTGGTTTGTAGTTCCATTTTTGTTTTGGAAACTGGAGATTTTCCTATTCTGTATATTCAAGAATGCATTTAAAAGAACTGTCATTCTTTATTATGCAGCTTTTCTGCGTATTTGTGTCAGGAGTTTTAGCCATCTTGCTAAAAAGAGAATTTGGGCTCTCCAATCCTTTTGGTACAACACTCCCATGGGAGTGATCTCTCTAAAGTTCAAAGATGAACTCCTCTTTGAAACTGCTCAGTCTATCCTCATTCCTTAGCATTGCACTCAAAGTCCACTATTATTCAGCAACTGCCCATTTCTGCAGTCCCACGTGCTTCCACTCTCCCACATGCACTCTATACTCTAACTACTCCTGCTTACAATCCCCAGAACGCTCCTTGTTTCATGCTCCTATGCCTTTAAATGTACTGATTTCCCTCTCTCATCTTTATGCTGATGTCATCCACCTAATGAATACTCATGGTCAAATGTCTGGCATTTATTGGAGCCATTCTTGACCCATCCAAACTAGATCATCATCTTTGTGAAAATACCTTACATTTGTGGAGCTAGCTCTTTAAGTGCCAAGCATTGTAATAATTCATTTAGTCTTTAACAACAACCTTATGATTTTAATACTATTACTACTCCCATTTTCCAAATGAAGAAACTAAGACACAGAGATTGTTCAATAACATACAGCTATAAATAGCAAAGCTAGAATTTGAACCCAGGTAGTCTGTCTCCAGATTTTCCTTTATTAGCCTGCTCTATTAATATATACTATATTGCCTTCTACAATTATATCTTGCGTAACAGCTGTTGCAATACTTATCATACCACATTTCAGTTGCATATTTACAACCCAATCTTCCCAACTACACTTTGGGACAGAACCATGCTTTACCTCCTCTATTTGCAGCTCCAGTGCCTAGGCCTAGCACACAGAAGACCCTCAAATGGTTACTAAATGAATGAATGTCTGAAGTTAATGCCACAGCCAATGCTTTAGTCCAGGCCCTCTTCATCACTTGCCTAAACTACTAAAACAGTCCCTTAACGACTTCCGGTCTCCAGTTTCTACTCACATCTTTCCTCTTCCAACCAATATATATTGTCTTTCTAAAGCACATTATGATGTCATTCCACCACTTAAAAATCTTGAAGAGTTTTGTAGGATAAAGTCCAAGATTCTTTTACCCTAATACACAATGGCCTTCATGATCTAACTTTTTCAGTCTCTTCTCTACTTCCCCACTCCAGTCCACACTCCACCTATATTTAGCTTTTTGCCAATCCCTGAACATCCCAAGCACCTTCAAGCCTTTCTACATGCAGGCTCTTCTACCTGGAATGGACATCCCCTCCTTTCTCATCTGGTGAATAACAAGTATCTCCTAAATTCCTGCTGTTCAATCTTGAATTCTGTAAGTTGGAGCTATTCTTCAATAGTAATAATGTTTAGTTGGTAAAGTTGCATGTAATCTCAAGAGCTTTAAAAAACATCTTAGCACAAGGCAAATGTTTCCTGCACTGGTATAACACATAAGGATACTTTCAAATTATCGGATATGTGTCATTAAGGATAAAGAAATGAGTCATTTTACATATTTTAAACAAATCCTTACAGACTAGGGAATTCCTGTCCTCTTGCATTACAATCACATGGTTTCATTATTCATTAGTCCTAAATGTAATTTAGGCTGCACACATAGCAAACACTGTCTGTCAACTGAGTAATAAACCAGAATTACTTGCTTTTCACAGAAAGGGGAAATTTTTTAAATGCAGAAATGTTAACCCTAAGTGAACAGGGAAGTTGAGATGGGATGAGAAGGGTTAAGTGAGGCACTATCCAATAGTTTTTTATCTAGTCAATTTTCATGTTTTGTTTGTTTTTCAGAGAGAGTCTCGCTCTGTCACCCAGGCTGGAGTGCAGTGGCGCAATCTCAGCTCACTGCAACCTCCGCATCCCTACCTCAGCCTCCCGAGTAGCTGGGACTATAAGCATGCACCACCATGCCTGGCTAATTTTTGTATTTTTAGTATAGACGGGGTTTCCCCATGTTGGCCAGGCTGGTCTCAAACCCCTGGCCACAAGTGATCCGCCCACCTCTGCCTCCCAAAGTGCTGGGATTACAGATGTGAGCCACTGCGCCTGGCCTATCTATTCAATTTCTGAAAAGCACTTTCAACACCACGAAGAGAAAAAAGTTTAAACTGCCAATTTAAAAGATTCACCAGCCTTTGTCTAGCTTTTCTTCAGTCATTACCCACAGCAGAAGAAAAAGAATCCAAAAAAGTAAAAAGGTCTTGGTTTCAAATTCAAAAGCAGTATGATTTGGAATAATCATACTTGATTTTAAACAGACTAAATGAATTCTTAAAATCCATTAATCATTTTTAAATGAAACTTAAGTGTGGCTGCAATGTATAGTTCAAAATCTACCTATGTAAGCCTGTATGGTATGTTTTTTAAATCAACAGATAAGGAATGTCTCTAAATTTAGAATATAAGTTCCATGAGAGAGAGATGTTTAATATTTCATTCACTAATGTTTCCCAAAGACCTGGCACAGAGTAGGCACTTACTACACAATTCCTGAATATTGCTCAAAATGGTCCAAATATTTAATATGTCAATATATACAATGAGTTGTAGATCCTCAAAGAATATGAAGTTAAGTCTGAGTTCATTTTGAAATGATCATTGATGTAGCCCTTACACACACAGTTTCACAAATCAACAAGAACTGATACTATATCCAAAAGCAAACTGTCAATGCATAGAAGAATTAAATAAAACACATACACAGGGGTCATTAAGGTTCTGAACCTTAAAGCTTGCCAAAAAGGCTGGCAAAGAACAAAAATGTCACAAGCGCAACCAAAATTTTCAACAAAGCACAAACTCTTTACACTTTTTCCAGACAAAGCAATTCCTAAAAGGCACTGGACTTCAACAAAAGAAAAAAATAAAATTAAGAACTTCACTTAAATACCAGTGCATTTACTACAAAATTTCATTTCCAGCAGGCCTGACATTTCCTTTATCAATTGATCCAACTATGTGATGAGAATACAACTAAGCAATATATCTCCGAATATTACTAAAATTGCTATTAGGCTGGTACAAAAGTAATTTTGGTTTTTGCCATTGAAAGTCATGGCAAAAACCATTATTACTTTTGTGCGAACCTAGTAATTCTGTTGCTGTTTCCACTCATAAAAGTATATTGTAAATATTTGTAAAACTGGTATTATTAGTTTTCTTTTTTTTTTTTTTTTTTTGAGACGGAGTCTCACTCGGTTGCCTAGGCTGGAGTGCAGTGGCCGGATCTCAGCTCACTGCAAGCTCCGCCTCCCGGGTTTATGCCATTCTCCTGCCTCAGCCTCCCGAGTAGCTGGGACTACAGGCGCCCGCCACCTCGCCCGGCTAGTTTTTTTGTATTTTTTAGTAGAGACGGGGTTTCACCATGTTAGCCAGGATGGTCTCGATCTCCTGACCTTGTGATCCACCCGTCTCGGCCTCCCAAAGTGCTGGGATTACAGGCTTGAGCCACCGCGCCCGGCCATATTAGTTTTCTTTATTAAAGCTATTATGAACATTTCACTGTGAACTAGGCTGTTTCTGTTGACCCTTTTTTTATCTACTATTAACTCATGTAAACCCTTATTCTCTTATCTGTTCTGGGCCTCAGTTTTCTCTTCTGTAGAATGAGAGATGTAGATTAAAACAATGGTTCAGATTCTGGTGAAAGCTACTGGTGACTTCTCCATAAAAATGCACATATGCATTTACATAATTATTTATAACAGCAAAAGACAGGAAACAACCAAAATGTCCACCAATAGGTGGTTAAGTAAATTACGCTATATCCATTCAGTAAAATTCCATACAACCTACTGCTATGGACTTCGATGATGTACTGTTAAACCAAAAAAAAAAAAAAAGTTAACAGAACAGTGTGTATAATATACAACCTTTTGTATAAAAATGGCAAAAAATAAGTGTACTTGAATTTTCATGTAGATCCATAAACTGTGGAAGAACAAACAAGAATCTTTTTTTTTTCTGAGACAGAGCCTTGCTCTGCCACCAGGCTGGAGTGCAGTGGCTTGATGTCAGCTCACTGCAGCCTCTGCCTCCCAGGTTCAAGCGATTCTCCTACCTCAGCCTCCCCAGTAGCTGGAAGTATAGGCGTGCACCACTGCACCTGGCTAATGTTTGTATTTTTAGTAGAGAGAGGGTTTCACCATGTTAGCCAGATTGGTCTTGAACTCCTGACCTCAAGTGATCCGCCCGCCTTAGCCTCCCAAAGTGCTAGATTTACAGGCATGAGCCACCATGCTCAGCCCAAGAATCTTTGATGGGAGTGAGAAATAAGGGCGTAAGGGAGAACCTTTTTTTTTTTGTTTTTTTTTAGACGGAGTATCCCTCTGTCACCAGGCTGGAGTGCAGTGGCGCAATCTCAGCTCACTACAACCTCCACCTCTTGGGTTCAAGAGATTCTCCTGCCACAGCCTCCCAAGTAGCTGGGACTACAGGCACGCGCCACCATGCCCAGCTAATTTTTGTATTTTTAGTAGAGACAGGGTTTCACCATGTTGGCCAGACTGGTCTCGATCTGTTGACCTTGTGATCCACCCACCTCAGCCTCCAAAAGTGCTGGGATTACAGGCCTGAGCCACCGCACCCAGCCAAGGGCAATCTTTTCATTGTATATTTTGTTACATTTTTGTTTGAATCCTGTGAATGCACTGCCTATTAAAATTTTTAATTTAAAAATACTGTATATAACTTCAAGAGGATCAGACAATACACTGAAGCTAAAAGATACTTCCTAAGCCTTTCGGCAATATTTTTGTATTCTAAAATTCTTCCACTGAATAAGCATATAACTGTATATACGAAACAATCCAACAAGAAGAACATTTACGAAAAACATTTTTCACTTTGGTCCTCAATAAACATATAAAGTAATTGATGAATACTAAGTGACTCAATAGATTCTAATTTGAAATCTCATTTTAGATAATTTCCCTTAATCACTGACAAATTTTATGACAAAAACTTTTTCAAGGGAAAAAGTTTGCACAAATCATCAAGCCAAACTCCCTCTCATGGTTCAAATTCAGAACTGGTATTTCACAACAGTCTCCAAGCTTAGAAATCAAAACGACAATTTCTGGGCTGGGCGTGGTGGCTCACACCTGTAATTCCAGCACTTTGGGAGGCCGAGACGGGCGGATCACGAGGTCAGGAGATGGAGACCATCCCGGCCAACACGGTGAAACCCCGTCTCTACTAAAAATACAAAAAAATTAGCTGAGCATGGTGGCAGGCACCTGTCGTCCCAGCTACTCGGGAGGCTGAGGCAGGAGAATGGCATGAACCGGGAAGGCGGAGCTTGCAGTGAGCAGAGATCGTGCCACTGCACTCCAGGCTGGGCGACAGAGCGAGACTCTGTCTCGAAAAAAAGAAAAGAAAAAATTCTATCCTACATGGCCATATAATCACTGGTACTAATAGGGAGACCAGAGAAATACTGTCTTATATTGTGACCATAACCTCAGAATTTAAAGCAAATTAAGTAGCATATGAAACCATCACACCACATCCACAAAAATAAGGACGTCTGGGGAGGTTTTTATCCCTGATTTGAGCAGGAATAGGATAGAATTGGGTTTTCATCCTTACGCAAGTTACTCAACCTCTCTGGGCCTCAGTTTCATATATAAAATGGAAATAAAAGTACTTATCTCATAGGAATGTCGTGAAGCTTAAAAGGAATAACGAGGGCTGAGCACGGTGGCTCACGCCTGTAATCCCAACACTTTGGGAGGCAGAGGTGAGCGGATCACTTGAGGCCAGGGGTTCGAGACCAGTCTAGCCAACACAGCGAAATCCCGTCTCTACTAAAATTACAAAAATTAGCAGGGCGTGGTGGCGCCTGCCTGTAGTCCCAGCTACACGGCGTAGGTAAGAGAATCGCTTGAACCTGGGAGGCAGAGGTTGCAGTGAGCTGAGAGATTGCGCCACTGCACTCCAGCCTGGGCGACAGAGTGAGACTCGGTCTCAAAAAAAAAAAAAAAAAAAAATTGGGAGGCCAAGGTGGGCAGATCACAAGGTCAGGAGTTCGAGACCAGCCTGGCCAACATAGTGAAACCTCATCGCTACTAAAAATACAAAAAAAAAAAAAAAAAAAAAAAAAAAAACAGCCGGGCGTGGTGGTAGGCACCTGTAATCCCAGCTACTCGGGAGGCTGAGGCAGAAGAATCACTTGAACCCGGGGTGGGGGAAGGGGCAGGGGCTGCAGTGAGCTGAGATGGCACCACTGCTCTCCAACCCGGGCGACAGTGCGAGACTCCGTCTCAAAAAAAAGGGAGTGACAAGGAACATAGAAAGTAAGATGCAGGTCCCCCTCAACCCCAGGAATAAAATAGCCCGATATCCTAGGATAGTGACAGGTGTCTCTGGCGGCTTGAATCAAAACAGAGTGCATTCTAGAACCTGTGGTTTCTAGACGCTGCACTTGTATACACAAGCAATGCCTCTCTTTCCCTGCCGAAAATAACACATGGTAGAATTCCCAAAACAGAAGGTGCAAATATCTGGCCTCTCCTGGTTTATGTTTCTTGAAAATCTCATTCAAGATAAGCATTTTTTATCAAACAGAGCTGTAGATGTTGACTGGGTGTGTCCCCAAAAGGATCCTAAGTTATAACACAGTCTTGTTTTATTTTATACAGGGCACTTTTCTATCTAAAAGCTCAGAACCGAGATGCTGGTGTTAATGGAAAGAAGTTCAAGGCAAGAGTCCTACAACAGACTTTTAATTGCCAGCAAGTCAGTGGGAAACCCACACTGCCAAGGAGATCGAAGCAGCCCCTGCCAACCCAATCTTCGTTTCCAAAACTTTTAAACCCAAGCCAGTTTTCTTGGGCACTACTGGACTTAGTAGTAGTAGTATTACCAATATAAACGGCAGTCACTTACTCCTCCTCACTATGTGCCAAGTTGTGTGCTAAGCATGCATTTTCCAAGATGTATGAAAACAACTGCACATGTGTGCTCCCAACCCCCTCAGTCTGAAAAGCTCCCTTCACATCCTCAAATTCAACCTGTCCCCTAAACTCCGGATTCTCCACACCCTTCACTGACCCATTCAGGGCCAGGAGCCACATCTCTCCAAGCAATATGACCCCCAAACTCTTCATGCAACATTAAACCAAGCACTTCTCTGATCCATGGCCCCTCCCACTCCCACACACCAATTCCAACCTGCCCCTAACTTGTTCCAACAATTCTGTTTCCCTCCAAACTTCGGACT
The DNA here is from genome assembly GCF_007565055.1 of Rhinopithecus roxellana. Taxonomy (NCBI): domain Eukaryota; kingdom Metazoa; phylum Chordata; class Mammalia; order Primates; family Cercopithecidae; genus Rhinopithecus; species Rhinopithecus roxellana. Next base: position 57,437,967 of record NC_044563.1, read on the forward strand.
TACGTAAGGCGCCGGGAGCCCTCACCGCCCCTCCGCATGCAACGTGCCAGTCCTTAACTCTGAAGTTCAAAATTCACAAACACACTGCACCTGGGCAGAGCCCGGGTTCCAATCCCACGAGAACTCTCCACACCCGCCCGAGTAGGGCCCGGGACTCTCCACCCCCTAACCAGGCCAGGCCGGGCCGGGGCGCGCTCGGCCTCGCTCCAGACCCCAAGGGGAAGTGGGGAAGCTCCACCTGGCTCCGCAGGCGCGGCACGCGGCTCTTGGTCTGGCTCGGGCCCCGCGGCAGCCGCGCCCCCGTCCCGGCGCGGGCGGCAGCGCTCGGGTTGGCTGCGGCGGGCGCGCTCGCCCAGCACCTCTGCGTCGGCCTGGCCGTCGTCGCGGGCCCGACGGCGGGCCCAGCCTGGGCCGCGGGCGCGGCAGCGAGGGCAACCCGGGTCCGCCGCGTCAGCGGCGCGTTGGGAGCAGCCTCGGCACAGCGAGTCGCCGCACGGCAGGGCCGCTGCTTCCCCCGGGGACCCTAGGCACCCGGCGCAGCCCGATTCCTCCGGCCGCGGCGGCAGCGGCGGCTGCAGCAACGGCGGCGACAACACCAACAGCGAAGGTCCAGAAGCCGGGCCTGGGGCCCCAGTCTTAGCTGCCGCCATCTCGTCACAGCGGCCCCGCCGGCCCCGCCGACTCAGAGCGGCCGCTGCCGCCGCGGAAGAGGCCCGAGTACTCGGACCTGCAGCCGCCATCTTGTTTCCCGTTTGAAGGGAGAGTCGGTTGCGAGGGAGAAGAGTGGCGGGCGGGGCATTGCGCGGTGGGCAGCGCTATCTACATATTCATGAGGGGCGAGGCTTCCGTGAGCCCAAAGTGAGTTCTCCCCAGACCTGATTGGCCACAGGGGATACTTCATTAATATTTATTATTCTTTATATATCCAGTCATCAGCTGCACTCTCAAAAAGTCCTTGCAGTTTCCTTTTACTGAACTGAAAGAGGTGGGAACTGAGGGGCTTTATTGGCTATTCTGAACGATGTTAAACTTTGGTTTACTTATCCTGTAATGCCTTGATAACTGAGGAGAATGTGAGTTACTCAGAAACCTGCCTTAGTGTTCATTTGATGTGAGGGCCTGAGCTCTCTCCTAAGGATGGAGGTAGCTTTGCGACTGAAACCAGGGCCACCGTGGTAGCTGCCAAAAGGAGCAGCCTCTTGTCAGTGCTACCTCCTCATCCTCTCTCTCCATGTCCCTTCCTGAAACTGTGCCCCTTGGCTGGTAAAACCACACTTTCCTGGTTTTTTCCCAGCCCCTTGGCTCCTTCTCAGTCTCCCGTGTTTGGGGCTTCCATGTGGGTGTTCCTCTAGGCTCAGGCCTCAGTCCCCTTCTCACTCTGCGTGCTGCCCTGGTCCACATTTTCTTCCCTCAGGAGCTCCCAGATTGCTGTCTGCAGCCCAGGCCTCCTGAGTCCAGCCCAGGCCTCCTGAGTCCAGCCCTCCATATTCAACTGCCTGATGGAAACATCCTCTTAGATCCCTACATCCCTCATGTACAAAACTAATGTCACTGTCTCCCATCCTCTCTTCAAAACTGCTCTTCTTATTTCCTTCATTCTGTTAAAGGTCCCATCCTCCCAGGTACTCAAGTTCCAAACCTAGCCATCTTGAACTTCTCCCTTATCTCCACAAACCATCAGTTATTTAGTCCTGTCAGTTCCACTATCAAAATGACTATTTCCCCACCTCTTCATCCCATTCCCACTGCCCAATTCAGGTCTAATCATCTCTCACCTAGATTACGGCAGTAGCTGCCAAAGATTGATTGTCTCCCCTCTCTCAACCTCTTCTAATCCATCCTCCACACTCTTCGAGTTGCTTCCTAAAGGCCAGTTCTGACCATGTTACTCCTGCTTAAGCTAGGAAGAGGTGCTTGGACTTTGATGCTAGCACCCTTTCTGGATGCAGAGGTTACAGGAGAAAGAATGACCCCTCTCTAATGGAAAGGTGGTTCTGCTGCAGTAGTTCTCCCATTCTTTGCTTTCTTTGCCCTAGGATAGATTTGGAGCAGGAAAGCATTAAATAAATGACATTTCCTGGTGGAAATCTTTATAGGATAACACGAGTTTTGTTAAGAGAGAAAAGTAAAAAAGCAACATAGGCTGGGGGCGGTGGCTCATGCCTGCACTTTGGGAGGATGAGGCAGGCAGATTGCTTGAGCTCAGGAGTTAAAGACCAGCCTGGGCAACATGGTGAAACTTCATCTCTACAAAAAATACAGAAATTAGCTGGGCATGGTGGCACTCACCTGTACTCGGGACGCTGAGGTAGGAGGATCACTGGAGTCTGCGAGGTTAAGGCTGCAGTGAACCATGATGGCACCACTCACTGCATTCCAGCCTGGAAGACAGAACAAGACATTGTCTCAAAAAAAAAAAAAAAAAAAAATCAACATAATATAAGTATAACAGAAGGCATCAGAAGCCCTGGGTTTTGATGAGATTGTGCAGAGCTAGTGGTAAACCAATCCAGTGCTGAATGATTGGTTAACTCAGAGAGCAGGGGGCAAAAAAAAGAAAGAGAGAGAGAGATGTATTCCCAAGATAAGAATCAGATGGCCAAAGGACAGTCAAGAGTTGAAGAAAGGCCAATGAGTGATTGAAACAAAGACCTGTTTGCACAGAGGCCCAGACAGAATCCTGCCAGACACAGAAGTATGGCCTTGGCTGGGCTATCCTTTATCCGTGGGTCCTCCCGACTTCCATCCCAACTTAAAGTTCTTGAAGACATTTTTCCCAGATTCTGACAAAGGAGATCTGTGATCCAGAGATCAAGCCAACCATCATTAGAAATAGGGCCGTTTGTGCAAGCTGTTCACTCTCGATGGCTTGGATCTTTTAATCTGTTTACTGTTGGAGGAACTGAGCCACAGAAACATAGCATGCTTTCTTGGATACAAATAAATATAGAAAATTTCCTTTAGCAGAGGGAAAAAGCAAGAGGTCTGAGTAAAACTGGACCAGAAGCCAGGAGATCTGGGCGAGCTCGCCCAACATCTCTGCATTGGCCTGGCAGTCATCACGGGCCTGACGGCGGGCTCAGCCCAACCCTGGCCCGCTGCGTCAGTGGGCGTTGAGTGCAGCCTGGGCACAGCGAGTGGCCGCACCCGGCGCAGCTGCATTTCAAACAGCTAACTTCCCCCTGGGCCTCAATCTTTTAAACAAGAGTATTGAAGGCCGGGTGCGGTGGCTCACGCCTGTAATCCCAGCACTTTGGGAGGCTTGAGGTGGGCGGATCACGAGGTCGGGAGATCAAAGACCATCCTGGTTAACACGGTGAAACCCCGTCTCTACTAAAAATACAAAAAATTAGCCGGGCACAGTGGCAGGCACCTGTAGTCCCAGCTACTCAGGAGGCTGAGGCAAGAGAATGGCCTGAACCCGGGAGGCGGAGCGTGCAGTGAGCTGAGATCGCGCCACTGCACTCCAGCCTGGGCGACAGAGCGAGACTCCGTCTCAAAAAAGAAAAAAAAAACAAGAGTATTGAAATTCATCAGTTCTCAACCTGGGACGCACCTCAGAAACCTATATATATCAAAGTCCCGCCTTAGATCTAGTGAACCCAGAAACCCAGGTGGGGGATACCAGGATGTGAATTTTTTTTTTAGTGCCATAAGAATTGTAATGAATACTCCTAGGTAAGACCACTACAGTAGATAAATTCAAAGGACCGTTCCAGCACTAACATTGTAGAAGTCCAACTTCGATTTCCAGCCTCTTCTCTCCTCTATGCTGTTGCTGAGTAATCTTAGTAAAAGCAATAGTGGTGACAGAGAGCAAGGTACACCTAAGAAATCTGGAGAGTCACTCACTATGTGGGGAGCTAATGGCAATGAGGATGATTCTAAAGTTTCAAGCTTAGCAGCCTGGGATTGTGATGAAAATTGACAACTGACAAAAACGCATCCAAACCTCCTTTTCTTTTTTTTCTTTCTTTTTTTTCTTGTTTTTTTTTTTTTTTGTTTGTTTGTTTGTTTGTTTGTTTGTTTTTGAGACAGGGTCTCACTCTTTTGCCCAGGCTGGAGGGCAGTGATGCAATCTGCAATCACGACTCACTGCAACCTCTGCCTGCCAGGCTCAAGCAATCCTCCCATCTCAGCCTCTTGAGTAGCTGGGACTACAGGCACACGACACCACACCCTAGTAACTTTCATATTTTTTATAGAGACGGAATTTCACCATGTTGCTCAGGCTGGTCTCGAACTCCTAACCCCAAGCAATCTGCCTGCCTTGGCCTCTCAAAGTGCTGGGGTTACAGGCATGAGCCACCATGCCTGGCCCAAACCTCCTTTCTATTTGGGGAATTCCCCGTTCTGTATAGTATTGATGAGGCTAGGGAAGCTGAAGCTGAAGGGATATTCTTCTCCCTGCCCCCTAACGGCTAGAACGTGACACATGACACGTGACCCAGGCTCAGCCACCTGGCCACTCTTCTCTGAGGTTGGCATCTTCAGCAAGTGACATGAAAACATAGAGACAATTTTAGAATTATTCATAGCAACAGAGACTGTAGGTATCTAACAGCAGTGGGGGCCCTGGTGGGGGTTGAGGGGGGTGGCCCTGCAACGGTGAGGGTGGCCATGCCAGGCTGTACCTGAGGCACGGACTTGGCTGTGGTTGCCGTTGCCGAGCCTGCCTAGGTTACAGCCCATTTTCCACATCTGACACTGCAGTTTTCCTGTCAACTCTTTGTATCCTTTCAGTAAATTTCATTTTTTCTTAAATGACTCACAATCTCTGTTGTTTACATCAAAGTACTCTAACTGAGACATTAGCTTGTTGTTTTTGAAGTGTCACCTAAAAATGGTTGTTAAGGGTGCTTGGTAGATTATAAAATGATACAAGAAGCTTAAGCCAACAGCCTAGAATAGAACGAGCCCAAATAGCTTTTCTCTAAGGCCCCACCTGCACCACAGACCACCATGGGAAGAAGGACTCATAGACTCCCTTTAATGTACGATGCCAACTGGAACATGTGGCAGTGCAGCCACAGGTACCAATGCTTCCCCTCCAGCTGCTTTCTGAGGATTGTGTTGCTGTCAGAATTCCCTACCATCCTTCTCATAGCACCTCTACCCAGATAGCTCTGCATGGTTCCACCACCACCACTAACCCTTTCTCACTCCTCATTAACATCACTACAAACCTTCCCTCTTCCCTCCAGCTGATGGCTCCAGCTTCTCCTTGCTGGACTGAAAGACTCAGATATGAGCAAGACCATTCAGCCTAGTTCCAGGTGGAGACAAGGCTGTTTCTTCCTACAGGCCCAAGACCCCTTCCTCCAGCTTAAGTGCTGCTGGGTCCATCCTGAGACCTCACACATCTAAGAAGCAGAAGGCTCAGCCCCTCAGACCACACCAGTGCCATCTCTCCTTTAGCGTCCTCATCTCTTTGGATGGCATCTTCTTCCTGTACTCTTCCTTAAGTCAGATCTCCCCTGAGATTTGGCCCCTTCCATTTTGCTTTAAAGATTCTTGCTACCTTCTTACTTTTATTCATCTTCAGTTCCTTCCCTTTTGTTTCAGAGGAAGAGGTAATTCTTTTTGCAAATCTAATCCCTCCATCTGTGTTTGTCATGTCATCTGCCCAGTCTCCTCCAGACTCTTTCCAAACACTCTACAAATACAAATAAGACTTGGTCCTTGCCCCCTCAAAGTCAAAACCTAACAGAGAGGCAAAAGTAGAAAAAAAATACAGCAGAAAATAGAAGAGTTATAGAAGAATTGCAAGGGCTACAACAGACATAAACAGAGTACCATGGAAGCAGAGGGCAAAGGTGAGCAGAAACTGGGGAGATTTCACAGAAGAGGGGACATTTGAGCTCCTTTTTGAAGACTGAGGGAAGGGAGTTCACTACATGGATACAAGGGAAAACAGAGAGAAAATAAGAGCCAAGGCACAAAGGCATAAAAGTTTGGGACCTGTGTGAGACTGATAAAGAATTTGATGTGGCTAGAACATCAGGTTAGAGATGAGGCTAGAAAATCGGAGAAGAAAAGAAACTAGAATTTATTGAGCAACTACCATGTGCCAAGTGCCATGCTAAGCAACCATATATCTCTCTCATTTAAACCTAAAGTAATTGAAAGATTTAATATTTGGCCCAAGGGATTGGTACATACGGATTTGTATTTTTGTTTCTTGGTTTTTTTTGTTTTGTTTTGTTTTTTGTTTTTTGTTTTTTGAGATGGAGTCTTGCTCTGTTACCCAGGCTAGAATGCAATGGCACAATCTTGGTTCACTGCAACCTCCACCTCCCGGGCTCAAACAATTCTCCTGCCTCAGCCTCTTGAGTAGCTGGGACTACAGGCATGCACCACCACGCCCGGCTAAATATTTTTTTTTTTTTGTATTTTTGTAGAGATGGGGTTTCACTATGTTAGCCAGCCTGGTCTCAAACTCCTGACCTCAAGTGATCCACTCTCCTTGGCCTCCCAAGTGCTGGGATTACAGGTGTGTAATCTGTAATTACAGGTGTGTGATCTGTAATCCATGCCTAGCCTGGATTTGTGTTCTATAAGGATAAATATCGATTCTATAATTATCAGTGAATAATAAAAAGAATCTAAGCAGGCTTCATCCCACCCCCAGAGTTGAGATATTACTGGAGAAAGTATGGTGCAGCTAATGTTCATTCATTCATTCGTTCATTCAACAAATATCTATTGAGTACCTACTATGTGGCAGGATTATGTAAGTGCTAAGAATTCAGCAGTGAACATGGAAGGCAAAGTCTGGATGCTGGCCAGTTTGAGCAGGAACAGCATTAGGTACAGTGTTTGACACATTCCAGCTGCTGTGGAATGAATCAATGTTATCGCCTTAGTTATACTTTCATGTTTAGTGAGTTTCAAAGTACTCATTGTCAGAAAAAAAAATTCTAACAAACAAGCATGTCGATGGAGCAAAATAGTTCTTTAATTTCTTTACATTTTCCCTCCAGATGCCTATAAATCCACTTAGAATTGGCAACTAGTCTTACTCCTCTCTGCACCTCCCTCTCCTCACCTCAGTCTTTCTTCCTTTTTTCCCTGCACTCAGGGCCCCTATTCTTCTTCCTCTAGACTCTGACCCCAAGTTCCAAGCAACCAATTAGTTTCCTCTTTGATTTAGTTGTATTTATTTATTTATTTATTTATTTAAGACGAAGTCTAGCTCTGTCGCCCAGGCTGGAGTGCAGTGGTGTGATCTTGGATCACTGCAACCTCCACCTCCTGGATTCGAGCGATTCTTCTGCCTCAGCCTCCTGAGTAGCTGGAACTACAGGCACACGCCACCATGCCCAGCTAATTTTTTGTATTTTTAGTAGACACGGGGTTTCACCACATTGACCAGGCTGGTCTTGAACTCCTGACCTCGTGATCTGCCCACCTTGGCCTCCCAAAGTGCTGGGATTACAGGCATGAGCCACCGTGCCTGGCTGTTTTTTACATTTTAATTGACCAATAGAAATTGTATATATTTATAGTGTAGAGTTGTTCTTTTTGTTTTATAAGAGGATAGAGGTGGCTTTAAGAAATCCTTTAGGTTCAAGATATAGAGAATAAGAGGGGAAAGAAATTGGCAAATGGCCTTACCCAGCTGCACTCAGAGTGAAATATCTAAAAGATAAAACTTTCTGTGCTAGTATTGCTCACCTTTTACACTGTAAATCACATTTCTTATTCTTGCAGAGTCTCTGTATTTTCCCATTCTCATCAAAAAAATCCTACTACCTTCACTTTGGTCCAAATCTCCAATAAGGAGTGGGTCATGGACCTGCCCCAGGAAAAGAATGAGAAGAGTGAAAACTGCTTCTTGTCATAAATAAATAGACGAATAGTTACATTGAGCAGAATGGAGGATTTGCCTCAGAAGAGAGATGGGAGCAGAAGAAAAAGTCAGGGGAGCTACAAAATAACCACTCAGAGATTGACTTTGTCTACTTTGGAAAGAAACAGGGGAGAGATGGGTTCAGCCGGAGGCTGAGAACAGAAAGCATGATCTCCCAAGTTCCTTTGTCCTGAAGGAAGACAGGCTTCTATACCAATCTACTAGTGATCAACGAGAAACCTGATGGGTTCTGTTCTAGAATGGTCATCGTCCCAGAGTTCATTGTTTACTTGGCTCTGTGCTCTGCAATCCCATCCCTGGGAAATGCCTGCAGGCGTCTCCTGGGTCTGTGATGTTCCTCAGTTTGACCACCAGGGGGCAAACTGAGCCTACGCAGTCTCCTCCACCCAGTTTCCAAACTCCAGAATCAGAATGTCAGAGCTGTAACTGGATTTAGAAATTATCCAAGGCTTCCAATCAAACCTTTTTGTTTCAAGAGAAGAAAACCAAGGTCTAAAGAGGGGAAATAATTTGCCAAAGCCACATAATGAGTGACTGGTAAAGTAGAAACTAGAAAACAAGTCTTTTGACTCACTACTCCAGTTCTACACGTTCCACACCAAGCTTTCTCCAGTCTCATATTTAATTCTAGAATACATCGAGTTTCAATGCTGTATCTCTATGAAAAGATTCTCTCCCAATTAGATTGTAAGAACTTGGGGCAAGGGACCATGTTCTGACCAACACTGTACATCTTCTCCTGTAGCACACTGTTCTGCAAGGCAACCTGAATGCCCAATACAAAAACGAAGATTTCAACAAATGTTAAACTGCTACGTGGCAAGTCCAATAATGGTTCCTGATAACACACAGATGAAATATACCACCTCTGCCCTCACGATGCTCCCTATCTAGGGAGGGAAACAGATACACCAACAAACACCTATAATTTAAGACATGAGCATTTAACAGTGGTGTAGAAAAGGCAATATGGAAGCACAGGAGAGGAAGTGACTACATACCTGAATGGGATACAGAATTGGGTCCTAAAGGAAGAATGCGAACTCATCAGAGAAGGAAAATGGAAATTACAAATAGAAGGAATAGCAGAGTAAGCCAACACATGGAGGCATGGAGGCATGTGTTCAGTGAAAATGACTCTGAGTAGCTACACACAGTATAGATAAGAAGTTGGACTGGGGCAGAGGAGGAGGAGTAAAGAAGACTAAAAAGGAAGTCCAAGGTCAGCTGTAAAGTTGCTATTCATTTATTCAGTCATTCAACAAACATTAAATACTCCCACGTGCCATGCAGCGCTGTTATTGAGAATGATGGTGGTGGGATGATAATAAAAGTAAGGACAATAATAGTGATGATGAAAATACTGATGTGGGTGAATTCCAAGGGTTTGGGGTCTTGAATCTAGGGTTCACTCCTCACATGAATCAGATAATACAGATAAATATTCCATCCTCCATTTCTTTTTAAAATTCACTTTCTATGTCAATAGCACTCCTGCAAACATGGTGAACATTCCTAAAGCCTGCCAGACTTTCCATAAGAAGTGAAGCAAGCACCAACCCCACAAACCGACACAGTACAAGAAGGGTAAGGATCCACTGTATGTCCAGGGAAAGCAGCATTATAACAAGAAGCAGAGTGGCTAGGGTGGGCGGACTAAGCCAATTTTCCAGAAAAAGGTTAAAACCACAAAAAAGACTGTGCTGAGCCTTGAGTGCAATGAGCCCAACTGCAGAGCTAAGAGAAGGCTGACTATTAAGAGAAGCAAGCGTTTTAAACTGGGGGGAGATAGGAAGAAAAGGGCCAAGTGACCTAGTTCAAAGCTTCATCTTTTTTTTATTGTAAAGCCAATAAAATCTTGAAGTTAGGTTCACACACACATACAAAATCTGTTATGTATTAGGCATTGTTCCAGGAGCTAGGGATATAGCAGTGATCAAAAATTAAAGTCCACGGCCAGACACAGCATCTCACACCTGTGGTCCCGGTACTTTTGGATGTCAAGACAGAAGGATGGCTTGAGCCCAGGAGTTTGAGACCAGACTGAGCAACATAGTGAGATGCTGTCTTAAAAAAAAAAAAAAGAAAGAAAGAAAGAAAAAAAAAGAAAAGAAAATTAAAGTCTAGGCTGTCGCAGAGCTTTTGTGCTCATGGAGGAGACAGATAATATACAAGTGAAAACATATGTTTCCGAGAATTATAAGAAAAGGAAAGAAAACAAGGCAATAAGATAGAAAAGTACTCAAAAGCAGGCATCATTACATAGGTTGGACCAGGGAAACATCACTAAAGAAGTGACATTTGAACTGAATGAAGTGTTATCTGTAGAAAAAGTTGAGGGAAGAGCATTCCAAGCAGGAGAACTAGCAAGGGCAAAATCACTGAGGAGGAACTGGGCAGCTTGATGTACCCCAGGGACAAAAAGAAGGCCCGTGTACTAGAGCGTAGTGAGCACAGGGAGAGTGTTCTGAAGTCAGTGTGTAGACAGGACCACAGCATGGAAGGATTTACATATTTGGCAAATGATATGGATTTTATTCTTATTTATTTATTTATTTAGAGACAGGGCCTTGCTCTATTGTCCGGGCTGGAATGGAGTTGTGCGATGTTGGCTCACTGCAGCCTCCACCTCCCAGGCTCAATCAATCCTCCCACCCCAGCCTCCAGAGTAGCTAGGACTACAGGCTTGTGCCACTACGCTTGGCTAATTTTTTAATTTTTTGTAGAAATGAGATCTCACGATGTTGGCCAGGCTGGTCACAAACTCCTGGACTCAAGTGATCCTCCCACCTTGGCCTCCCAAAGTGCTGGGATTATAGGCGTAAGCCACTGCACCCAGCCTTTGGATTTTATTCTAAGTGCAATGGAAATGTTTTAAGCAAGGAAGTGACTTCACTAATTTACTTTACTTTTTTTTTTCCCCCAGAGATGGGGTCTCACCCTGTCGTCCAGGCTGGAGTGCAGTGGTGCAATCATGGCTCACTGCAGCCTTGACCTCCCAGGCTCAAGCAATTTTCCTGCCTCAGCCTCCCAAGTAGCTGGAACTACAGGTACACACAATCATGGCCAGCTAATTTTTAAGTTTTTTGTAGAGACAGGGTCTCATTTTGTTGCCCAGGCTGGTCTCAAACTCCCGGGCTCAAGCAATCCTCCCACCTCAGCCTCCCAAAGTGTTGGGATTACAGGCGTGAGATATGGCACCTGGCCTGATTTGCATTTTTCAAAGATAATTCTGGTGGCTCTTCATTCCCACCTTTGAGTGGATACAGTGCCTGCCACCTTCCGACTATGTGACCCAAGTTGTATGGCACTGTTTTCTGGTGCTCTAACTGCATCCTCACAGACCTATTGAAAGAAGTGTTTGAGAACAAACTGCTTTTCAAAAGTCCACTGAATGTGGAGGAGGTAAGAGAGCAAGGTCCTCTCTCTTTGGTACTTGGTAAGTGAGGATGCTCCAGTAGAGGAGGCCTCTGGCCAGTGGCAGAGCTTACGACTCTAGAAGAATGATGATCCCACTCCATGTCTTCTGCTGAAGACAATGTCCCCACTCAGTTTTCCTCCTAAGGGCTCTCTGACATTAAGGGCTATGTGTTCCCCATTCTGGTTGCCTGATACTTCCTCCTCTTGCTGTGTACAGATTGTCCTGGGAACAGAGGGCTCAATGAGGGAGAAAAAAGACTTGGGAATATTCACATAGCCATATGGAAACCCATGTACATACGGATGAGCCTCACTTTAAGAAGATCCATTCACTTACTCACATAGATACTGATCGAGCACCCACAATGCACCAGGCACTATTTCAGGTGCTGAGGATTCATTCATCCATTCTACAAACATTTTTATTTAGGCCAGCTATATGCACAATATCTGGAGAGCCAAATAAATACAAAAATGATAGTAGGTTCTAAATAAATATTTGTTATATAGGTGAGTAACTGACTCAGTTGAGGGGTGGGAGTAGGGTAGGAATTGTTCACAAATAAATTAACTTTGAAGGTCCTTTAAATAAGACTTTCCTCCTAATGTAAATAAATTGGACCCAGCTTTATTTATTTATTTATTTATTTATTTATTTATTTATTTATTTATTTGAGATGGAGTCTCGCTCTGTTGCCTAGGCTGGAGTGCAGTGGCGTGATCTCGACTCACTGCAAACTCCGCCTCCCAGATTCACGCCATTCTCCTGCCTCAGCCTCCCGAGGAGCTGGGACTACAGGCGCCCACCACCTCACCCGGCTAATTTTTTGTGTTTTTAGTAGAGACGGGGTTTCATCGTGTTAGCCAGGATGGTCTCGATCTCCTGACCTCGTGATCTGCCAGCCTAGGCCTCCCAAAGTGCTGGGATTACAGGCGTGAGCCACTGTGCCCGGTGTACTTATTTATTTAAATGATACAGGGTTTCATAATGTTGCCCAGGCTGGTCTCAAAGTGATCCTCCCACATCAGCCTCCAGAGAAGCTGGGACTACAGACATGCCACCACCACTGGCTGAACCCAGCTTTAAAGAGTCTATTTGTTCATTGCTTTTCAGCACCTAATCATGTAAAAGCAGTGTACTAGAGCTGGCTTTTACCAGCTAAGAAGAGCCAGGGGTTAAATTTTTAGAAATGTTGCAAGCTGGTTATTGAACACAATCATTCCTAAAAATTAAATAACATAACATATAATTAAATAAGTTACACTTAAAACAGAGGTAATAAAAACTGAGTCATCACTTCCCAATTACTACTCTAAATGTCCTTGAGGTTATTTACATCTACTATGTCAATAGGGAGGAAATACTGTATAACGTTATCTCACCGTGCCTCTCTTCTCCACTGCGCTTTCAGTGATGTCACATTGGTAGCGTGAATTGGCCACAGTGGGAGTATTTACACCACAGACGTTGGCAACTGTAAAAAACAAAACTTTTTATCCCCTGGAGAACCTGTTGTTAAAAACTTACCAGCACACCACTGGTGTAGAGTCTCTATTATGTAATCTTCTTGTGGTGAATCTTCTTTTAGAATCTTATGGACAGAATTAAACGGACTAGGCTAAGTCTCTCCTTGACACTGATCCCTATGATCCTTATCGCTATGGTAATTTTACGTAATTAAGCAACCTGCAGTGGAGAAAGTGGCCTTTTAGTCACAAATAGCATGTCACAAGAGGACTGTTTGAAGGAACTAGGATATTATTCAACAAACCTTTATTTAGCAGCAAATATGTGCAAAGCTGTGTGTTGAAGGCTAGGGAAGATATTAAATAGTAGTCTATGTTCTCAAAGAACTCACTATAGAGGAGGTGACACAAAACCTATTGAAAATACACTGTAATAAGTGCTATAACAAAGAAGTGTAGAGGGAATGGAGCTAACTCAGAGACCAGCAAAGAGGATTCAGAGCCCCTAGAATATAAGCTTCGGTGTGTGTCTTGTTCTCCACTGTGTCCCTAGCACCTAGCACTATGTCTGGCCCAGAATTTGCACTCAATAATTGTTGCATGGAGGAGTTAGCAATTATCTTAATAACCCTTGAAAAATAAGTAAGCTTGCCAGACAAATCAAAGTGGGTACAGAGAGGGCATTCCAGGGCGAAGAAACAGTGTTTGCAGAGGCATGGAGGGCCAAGAGCTTGGCACATTTGAAGAAAATGTTTAATGTGGCATGAGGGGTCCCGGGACCCAGACTGGTAAAGGTGAAGGTACGGAAGAGGGGTTCTCTGCCCCAAATCTCTAGAGAGCTCTCAAAAGACAAAAGGACTTGGCTTGTTCTGCATAGCCCTGGGGACAGAGCGAGGGGCAACGCAGGCAGTCACAGAGAATCAGATTTCAGTTTAATATAAAGAACTTTCTAACAGAGCTGTCCAACAGTGGAATGGGCTGCCTTGGCAGGCAATGAGCAAGCTCGCTATGAAGGAAGCAAGCAGATGCCAGATAAACTCTTGGTGCAACAAATTGCTGTGGGGAGATGCATTTTTTTTTTTTTCTGACTAGATTTTGGAAGAATTTATTCAGTCTCGTTTTTAAAAGGATATTAAATAATATATGGACAACCCTCTTCAATAGTAATTCTACAGAAGACACAGAGACTTTCTTTCTTTTTTATCTTTTTGAGACAGAGTCTTGCTCTGGAGCACAGTGGTGCGAACACGGCTCACTGCTGCCTCAACCTCCTGGGCTCAAGCAATCCTCCTGCCTCAGCCTTCAGAGTAGCTACGACTACAGGTGCGTGCCACTATGCCCAGCTAATTTTTTTTACTTTTTGTGCAGACGAAGTTGGGGGGTCTCACTTTGTTGCCCAGGCTTGTCTTAAACTCCTAGGCTCAAGCAATCCTCCCACCTCAGCCTCCCAAAGTGCTGGGATTACAGGTGTGAGCCACTGCGACCGGCCTGACACAGAAACTTTCAAGTGTTTGTTTCTTATGTCAATCATTGACTAAAGCTAAGGCCAATAGTGGGCTGAAGGCTTTTCCAGTCACTGAGATCTTCACTCACTCATGTAGCAATTATTTATTCAGTATCTTTGTGTGTTAAGGACTTTGCTAAATGCTCAAATTACAGATATAAATTTTAAAAGGCACCTGCACTCACAGTGCAGGGTAAAAATGCAAATAAATACTTACACTCCAAAAGCTACAATTCAAAGTGCAATGGGAAACACAAAGACCAAACATTGACTTTGCCTGGGGGACTCAGGGAAGACCTCAGAGTGGAGGTGACCTTTGGAAAGTTAAATGGGATTCACTAGATGGAGGAAGACAAAGAGTCCAGGCAGAAGGAAAACATGTGCAGGGATATGGAGGTGCGACGATGCATGGTCAGTTTGGGGAGGTAAGCAGTTGGCCAAAGTGTAGGGTAGGTGGCAATGGTAGATCGGAACTAAAATATGCGTGGTGTTCCATTCAGTGCTGACAATTTTAGATTTTAATCTATAAATGATAGGAAGTGAATAATAGGTTTTTTGTGGGAAAGTGATGTGATCAGATTTGTCAGTAGAAATGATCAGCATAGTTCTCACGGCAGGTGTGAGGAAAATAGATAGGAGGGATCCAGATTAGTGGGAGGAGACCTGTTAAGAGGCTGTTGGGAAAGTTCAAGTAAGGAATGAAGATGGCCGGGCACGGTGGCTCACACTTGTAATCCCAGCACTTTGGGAGGCTGAGGCTAGTGGATCACCTGAGGTCAGGAGTTCAAGACCAGCCTGGCCAATGTGGTGAAACCCCATCTCTACTAAAAATACAAAAATTAGCCGGGCATGGTGGTGCATGCCTGTAATCCCAGCTATTCGTGAGGCCGAGGCAGAAGAATCTCTTGAACCTGGAGGCAGAGGTTGCCGTGAACCAAGATCACGCCATTACACTCCAGCCTGGGTGACAAGAGCAAAACTCCATCTCAAAAAAAAAAAAAAAAAAAAAAAGAATGAAGATGGCCTCAACTCTGAGGATAATGGGGATGGACAGGAGGGCTGAGATGGTGGAGGCCTCTTTTGAAGTATGATGGGCAGGATGCAGAGGAACCTCATCTTAATCCACTTCTTACATCTAAGACACCCAATATATGTGCACAGCACATTTTAAACAAAGATGGAGAAAGGAAAAGATCACTGTCCCAGACCCTTGGGATGAGATTGTTTATGCAATTAAGCAGCACGGGATTTAACTCTGAGCTCCCTGGAAGCAAAGGCAAAAAAGGAAGCATGGTGACATGCATACGTTTGCATTATCTGTTAAAATAAAGAATACTCAAGGGAAAGGAAGAGACTGGCCAGATTAGAGTAGAAATTAAGCCAGAAGTTAAGCCTGAGGGCGCTGGACAGATCATGTTAGTGCCTGATCCTGAGAGCCCTAGGAAGGGCCAGTTTGGGGATCACTGGTTCCTCCTACTGCTCTCTTTTGTGGGGTGGAGATGTTGGGGGTAATACCCTGAAAGCACAGTGCAATGGGGAGCCCAGCCTTGGCCCAGAAAGATACCTTTACAGCCAGCCAGCCAAGTGTTTAAAGCCGGAAATATGATTCCCTACCAGAGTGGGATATGGCTCAGCATCCCTTCCCACCTCATACTCCTCTGGCACTCTTTGGAGTCTCCAGTAGCTCTTCAAGAGAAGCTGGGCAGAAGGATTAGGTCCAAAGCAAGGATAGATGTATTTACTCAAAGTGGCCCAACAAGTTAGGGATGGAGCCAGGACAACGACTCTGCCCTTTTGATTTCAGAGTCTGTGTGTTTCTGGTCTGGCTAGAGTTGGTTATTCTCTTCTTAGGGTCCTATTAGAGCATGTATTCATTCAACACAAGAGATGGAGCACCAGTTGTGGGCTGGGGGGTGTCAGGGCCCTATCCTCAGGGAACTCCCCTTCTGGTGGGAAAGAAAACTCTTTGACAACCAGCTCCCCCTAAAGATGACTGAAGGTGACCACCACTCCCAGAGAAGTGCAGCCCTCACTTGCAAAGGCAAAGGAGAGATCTTGCCTTGATTCGGGAGTGGGAGTGGGGAGCAGAGGAAGACCTCCAGGGGAAGGCACAGGATCCCTACGGGCCTCCTTTCAACCTGAGAATGGCGCATGGGCAGACGCAGTGGGAACAGGGGCAACTGGTGTTGTAGGCACCTAGAATTAGGACCCTTTCTCTTTGTGGGGTGAGTGCTTCGGCGTTCATTACCTTATTTCATCTTAGCAACAATCGTGGGAAGATAGTAAAGATATTTTAAAATCTTAAAATGACCATTTTAAAGCTGGGGAAACAGACTCTTAGGTGGCGTGCTGAGGACCACAAACTGAATTAAGAACGCCAGTGTTCTCATTCCATCCATCTGCCGAGTTCCGGGCACGCACCGCCGAGCGCCTTACCCTGAGCCTTCCCGGTACCCGCAGCCCCGACAGCTCAGCATTCCCCACCTGAAAGTTCCACCTGAGGTCTCCCTTGACTCTGCCCTCCTGCATTCTGGGCGTCGCGGAGAGTCAGGGGTTAAACCCTGTGGCCCGGGTGGCCCCTTCCCCCTCCGCAGCCCCCTCGCCTCCACTCGGCGCCGCGCCTGGAGCTTCTGTCCGGGAGACCCGCACGAGAGAGGAGGGGAAAAAGTGGGCCTGTTTCTCGGGTGGCCAATCCACCGAGCCCGCGGTGTCCCAGAGGAGGCGCCAGCGCTAGGCCAGCGCCAGGCCGGGCTGCCTGCTTCCCGCGGCAAAGTACAAATGCGCCCGAGCGCGGCGCCTGGAGCCCTTGGCGAGCACAGCCGGCCCGCGCTCAGCCTCCCTCCGCGGCCGCCTCGCCGCCGCCGCCGCCGCCGCCGCCGCCGCCGCCGCCGCCTGGACCGCCGCCCCGCCGGGCCCCAGGACCAGGCGGCCCGACCCCGAGCCCACTGAGCAGGGGGCGCCGGCCGCCTCTAGCCCGCGCGCCCGGAACACCCGCTGGTCCCGCGCGCCTCGCCCGGCGCTGCGCGCTCAGCAGACGCCGGTCCTCTCCCTGCTTTCTCCTCCTCTCCTTCTCACCTTCCCCCTTTCTTTGATCGCTTCTCCCTCCTGCTGGACCTTCCTCCGTCTCTCCATCTCTCCCTCCTTTCCCCGCGTTCTCTTTCCACCTTTCTCTTCTTCCCACCTTAGTCCTCTCTTTCTGCCCTCCTTTCCTGCCCACCGCTGCTTCCTGACCCTTCTCCGACCCCGCTCTAGCAGCAGCCCTCCCGAGATCTGTGGGTTGATCTGTGGCCCCTGTGCCTCAGTGTCCTTTTCGTCTCCCTTCCTCCCGACTCCGCTCCCGGACCAGCGGCCTGACCCTGGGGAAAGGAAGGATGGTTCCCGAGGTGAGGGTCCTCTCCTCCTTGCTGGGACTCGCGCTGCTCTGGTTTCCTCTGGACTCCCACGCTCGCGCCCGTAAGTACACCGGGAGACTGGGTGGGCAGAGGAGGGATGCAGCCCCTGGAATGTGCGGGACAGCGCCAGGACCCAGACCCCGAGCTCTTCTGACAGCCGTCTAGGCAGCACCTGTGCCGGAGGGGTGGAGACTCCGTGAGGACCAGTATGGGCCGGGGACCGGAGGAACTCCGCACGACTCAGAACCGAGAGAGGGCTGCTGCCAGGGACCTGAGGAGGGGCACCGAGGGCAGCGGGGGAGAGGGCAGGGCACTGTGCTTTGGGTTGGGGGAGGACTTACTGTTCCTAGGAGGGAGTCGGGCATGTCTGGCTAAAGGTAAGGAGTGTGATGGAGAAGAAAAGGCCTTTTGCCTTTGGAAAGAGTCATTCGACAGAAATGAGCGGTAATTAGGATAACCTTCCCATTCCTTTCTCTCTTTTGATCCTTGCAACTCTCCAGTGAGGTGGGTATTATCATTCGCACTTTACAGGTGAGAAAACTTAGGCTGAGTAAGGAGGAGGAACTTGCTAAAACTTACAGAGCTAGTAAGCCATCCAAAGCCAGAACTCTAGTTCCAGATCCCATGCTTTATTCCCCGCCTCACAGTGTCTAGAAGGAACCCTGAATCTGCAGCGTGAGACTCTGGGAGGAGGCAGGGCACAGTGAGATAGACCAGTGTCTTCACCATCCCAGCCCCGCTGAATGACAGCTGCTGAGAGGCCGTCATGGAGAGCACCTCTCTGATCCTGGGTTTCCTAATCTATAAAGCGGAAGTAAAAATCCTAGGAGAGTTGATAGGATTAAATTAGAGAAAACAGGTAAAGCGGCTAGCACAAGACTGGTGCTTGATAGCTTCCAAAAAAAAATCAGTTCCCAATTATGCTTTTCCACGTAGATACAGTGTAACATCAAACAGTTTACATCATCAATCTGAGCCTCAGTTTCCTCACTGCCCCCACAATAGGCTGGTGGGCCCCCTCCCCATGCCCTGCCAATCTCTTAGAATACTGTGAGGATGGGAAACCAAACCACATTCTCTTAATCAGAAGAAAGGAGCTTCATTCAAACCCTGAAATACCCATAGGGAATCTGAGGCCAACGAGGGGCAGTTGGTTTCTTCAGGTCATACATGGCACAGCCTGCGATTAAGAACCCGCGTTCCCAACTCCTAGTCTGGTGCTCTTTCCTCTCCCCAGCTCAGCTCCTCCATCTATGCTTTTCTTTTGCATGTGACATTCTGGAGCTGGTAGTGGTGGGCTTTGTTACAGTCTTGTTTCTACTCATGAGAGCAGGCTGAGTGTCTCTGGCCTGCCAGCAGCATGAGACTCATAGAAGTCTTTCCTTTACATAGAACAAGTAAGGAATTAGCTCAGTGTTGGATTCAAGTCCTGGCTGTGCCCCTTATAGCTGTGTGACTTTTGGTAAGTCATAACTTCTCTGAGCCTCAATTTCCTCATCTGTCTAAGAGAGATACTAATCCAGAACTTGAAAGGTTCTTGGGAGGATTAAAGGAGGTAATAAAGTGCCCAGCACAATGCTGTGTACTCAATAAATATCTCTTCCTTGAACCCTGAATGTTTCCTCCTAACACCTGCCTTCTATTTCTTAAAAGAGACTTTGCACAGGATACCCTCCATGCCTGCCTCCCATCCACTTCACACCTTGTTCTTAGTCCATGCAATTTTTTCTCCAGATATCATTGCCCTTGATGCATCTTAGAAAGATGTCCTAGAACGAGACTCTTATCCTACCCACACCCCACTTCTTTGCTTCCTATATCTTGTCAGCCTTTCATGGCCTTGCTTAGGTCATACCTCTTCAAGCAAACTCTCCGTGGTGACTTGATCCAGTCTGATCTCCCTCCTCTGTGCCTCCCTGGCCTTCAGCTCTGTACCTCTCAGCAGGTCCTGCCAGTATTCCATCTCTCTCCCTACAGCTTTGTAAATACAGAGCTCCAGACATGTGAGAAAAAGACTTGGAGCCAACTCATTAGGATGAGGTGGACTGGCACTCATTAGGGAATGTTAAGATTACTGGATGTTAGAACTGGTGAAACTATCAAAAACCATCTGCTTCTACCCATCGATGTACCTATACTTAGAGTTAAATTGAAGCCCAGAAAGGAAGAATGACTTGCCCAAGGTCATACAGCAAATTTATTAAAGAAAAGAACAAAATCCAGGAACAGTGGTATACACCTGTAGTTCCAGTCACCAGCTACTTGGCAGACTGAGAGGGAGAGGAATCCTTGAGCTCAGGAGTTCAAGGCCAGCGTGGGGAACACAGTGAGACCTCATCTCTTAAAAAACAACAACAACAAAAAAAAAAAAAAAAAAAAAAAAAACAGAACAGACCTGGATCCTGGACCCTGATTTGTCACTTATTGGCTGTGTGAGTTGGGACATACCACTTCTTTATCTGAGCCTCATTTTGTTTAGTGCTGACAACCTATGAATCTAGAAAGGATCCTATAGTCATTTGCCAAGATGCTATTTGAAGGTCTCTTACAAAGGTCCTCATCTTAGCTTCAGTGAGATCTCAAGCCTGTTGTGGGTCAGAAATCTGGTGATGTCTTAGGTGCTTTCAGAAACCATGCTAACAGATGGAAATTTTCAAGTCTGTGTGGTATCAGGCTCCTGAGGTGCCGGAGCCCTGAAGAATGCCAAGGGCCTGTGAACACAGGTAACAATTTGCTCCTCAGGCTATTCAAACAAAAATTATTCTCTCTTTGGTTCTATTTCCAGCCATAGATTGAGCCCTAATCCCAATACAGACTGTTTCAATTCCAGCCACAAGCCAAGCCCTAGTCCTCCAACCTTGGCCACAGGTTGAATACCAATTCCACCCCTATACAAGACCCCTTACCCAGGCTGGGTCCCTGACCTGGTTACTGACTGGTACTGGTCCCAGCCCCAGGCTGAGCCACAGACATGGGTGATGCTGGTCACTCTAGACAATCAGTCCTTTGTGGATGAGTGTCCACCAGAGGTCTACTATCTTCTTACCTCCCTCTGCAGTGCTTTCTGCCTTACTCCTCTCAGCTCCTCTCTTTGTTTCACTTCCCTAGTTGTCCCTTGTAGGTGTCTAGTATGTTCTACTTTCTCTTCCCTCCCTCCATCCAATCCTGCTTTCAGTAGAGAGTCAGTTACCAAGTAAAAACATGGGGCTGGGCGCAGTGGCTCACACCTATAATCTCAGCACTTAAGGCCGAGGTGGATGGATTACTTGAGCCCAGGAGTTTGAGACCAGCCTGAGAAACATATCAAGACCCTATCTCTAGAAAATATAAAGCAACTATCCTGGCATGGTGGCACATATCTGTGGTCCCAGCTATTTGGGAGACTGAGGTGGAAGGATTGCTTGAGCCCAGAAGATCGGGGCTGTAGTGAGCTGTGATTGCACCACTATACTCCAACCTGGGTGTCACGGTGAGACCCTGCTCAGAAAAAAAAAAAAAAACCATCTTTTTTCTTCAAGGGTTTTGTGTATTATGGTAATCCAAGCTTTCATTCCCAGGTGATGGATTCCAGGCCCTAGACTAGATGCAGGCATGGGACAGGAAGGGAGCTCCCCTGGTAGGATGTGATGCAGAGGGCAAACCTGGAATCAGAAAGTCAGGGATCCAGCCCTGGCTGTGCCATCAATTCCAACTGTGACCCTGGACAGGTTGCCTTTCTCTGCCTCTCAGTTTTCCCCCCTGTAAAGTAAGATGGTTGGACTCTAGTGAATGATTATTGAGGACAATTCTAGTTTTAACACCTCGTGATTCTAAGTCTCCAAAACCCTAAGATATGGTTGCCTTGATTCCAAGTCCACTCTGGCCTTTGGAATAGGGCTGTGGGAGGGTAGTACTCCTGCCCTGCCAGGGAGGAGTGGACAGGCAGACCCTCAGACACCAGAAAAAAGTGCCTGGATGGCCTGTGGCAGTGGAGGTAGTGGGAGACCTACCAGAGGGGACTCTGCTTTTCTGTTCAGCTTAGTTGCATCCCCATCTACCTATGCAGGTCTGCGTGAGGCAGTGGGGAGCACCTAAGTGAAGGCCTGAAGTCCGGCTCCAGGCTGACCTCTCTGGATCTGACTGGGCCGTTCTGCACCTCTCCTCTCCCACCAGCAGAGGTCTCTGCCTCACTCACTGGCGTGCAGGCTGCTGAGCCTGAGCCCGGCAACAGCTGCGCAGTTGCTCCAGCTGTTGCACCTGTTCCAGGACTGGCCTCTCAAGTTCCCCCGGCCGCCAACCATGGCGCCCGGCTCTGGGAGAGGGACCTTGAATCCTTCATATTCTCAAAGAAAAGGACTGGCGTGACAGTGGTACCCCTGGAAGGTATAGTACAGAGATCATTTCAGGCGTCCCCCTATCTCTGTCCAGGACCCCATCTTCATTCTTGTACTCAGGAGTTCTTTTTTGTATCTCGTCAGAAGCCTTCTGTTTACAAGTTAAAGCCATTTCTTCTAGTCCTGCCTAGTAGGGAATGGGTGTCTCTGTAAGCATTCTCTCCACATCTGACAACTGGCATTGAAGTTTGTGCTGGAGTGAATCAAGCTTACGCAAGGCCCGATCTCTCTCTGGGACTCAATTTCCCAGAAAGGAAACCGGGGACTAGATGTCTCTGAGTAGCTTTCTACGATTCTATGAATCTAAGCATATATGTCCAAGGCAAAAGAGAATGTGAACAGTCCCCACCCTGCTTCCTGCCCTTTAAGAGGTAACAGAGCTGCCTTTCCTGGTTTGACAGTTCTCTCCCTAGAGGCCCTTCTATGCTCCTGTATGTCTGTCATGTGCCAGAGGAAACAGTCAGGTTCAGAGAAATGCAGTTCCTTTCCCCAGGTTGCACAGCTCAGCCCCGGAGGAGCTGAGGCTTTTCTTCTGGTTTCCTTAAGAGGCCTCTCCCATCGGGTGCCAGAGCCCAGAGCAGGACTTATGTCTCAGAGGGGAGCAAGCTTGTTTGTGTGAAGAGGGGATTATAAATAAATAGAGAAAGTATGGCTGTGTGGGTGTGAGGGAAGAGATGTAAACGTTCTACATTCCTGGGCAGGCTGGCTCACTCAGGTTTCCTGAGTTCTTGCAGGCTGGGGACAGGCCAGCCACAATTCCAGACCTCTCTCCTCTCACCCCAGCCCCTCCTGATCTCCTTTCCATGGTCTTGTCCAGCCTCCTCTTCAGCCCAGAAGCTTCTTTCTAGTTGTCTTTTCTGCTTCCTATTGGGGAAGAATTCTCAACCGCACTAACCCCTCCTAACTGACCCCATAAAAGACCTTTTATCACAGCATGAGAGTTTCAAGCCAGACTGTGGGATGAACTTGGAACTTGGATGGAGACAGTTTGGAAATTTTGACTTATGTGTGAAGATCATGGAATCACTCATCCCCTTAACTGCTCTGGGCTCCTGACCTTTTTGTACATGTTGTCATTTGGTTTGGCCAGTGGTTTGAGCATTCAGATGGCAGGGGGCTGGAAAGTGGGGGTTGTCAGAAGCTAATTTCTGTTAGGTGGCAAGGTAAAAGTGCTGAAAGAGAATTGGCCCTCTTCCCATATAATGAACTACTCCTTTCGTTAAAGAAAGAGGCTTCCAGGGCCAGGCGCGGTGGCTCAAGCCTGTAATCCCAGCTCTTTGAGAGGCTGTGGTGGGTGGATCACGAAGTCAAGAGATTGAGATCATCCTGGCCAACATGGTGAAACTCTGTCTCTACTAAAAATACAAATATTAGCTGGGCGTGGTGGCTCGCACCTGTAGTCTCAGCTACTTGGGAGGCTGAGGCAGGAGAATAGCTTGAACCTGGGAGGCGGAGATTGCAGTGAGCCGAGATTGTGCCACTGTACTCCAGCCTGGTGACAGAGCAAAAAAAAAAAAAAAGAATGAAAGAGGCTTCCAGGATTAAGGACCATCAATTGGCTCCTCTTCCAGAATCTCTCCCTCTTTGTTAACTCTGTTCTTTCATCATTGATTTCGTTCATCAGGCACCAACTCTATCTATGTAGGCTCTGCATTGAGCACAAAACTTAATGAGATCTGGTCCTGGCTCCCAAGAAGGTCACAGTTTAGTTAGGAAGCAAAGCTTACTTAAGAAGTGCCTCTAATCCATTTATGATGAGCATTGTAATGAGGGCTGAACTCAGTTCTGCAGGAAAGGCCAGTGGCTGGAAGTTTGGGGCTGCTTCACAAAAAGGGTAGCATCTAAGCTGGCTTTTGAAGAATGGGAAGGAGTGGTCAAACACTGGAGATGGAGAATCCCATTCCAGGTGGAGGAAACAGCATGTTTGAAGGCACAGTAGGAGGAGGCCTGGGGGCTGGTGGAAGAGTGAGGAATTTAGCAAGAGGAGATGAGGCTGAAAACAGGGCCACCACAAAAAGTTTTGCTGGAAAAGCAGGCAGGAGCCAGCTCATGATAGGCTTGGGATGACACAGTGACATTTAGAATCTGTCTGGTAAACATTGCTGTCCAGAATTCAGATTAGATCAGCTAAGTCCAGTCACTTTAAATCTGTTGAGACAGGTAAAGAGCTTTAGCTGTGGCCTATCCAAGTGGACACTTCCTGTGGGAAAGGGAGCTAGTGTCTAGCACTTTGTATATGCCAAAGAGAAGCCTCCATGTCCTTCATGAACCACATCCACTCCCACCTCTGTGCCTTTGCATCTAGTACCCAATGCCTAAGAAGTCCTTCCCCTCCTGCATCTTGTTAATTTCTCCAAGATCCAACTCAGGCATGTTCCTAGAAAAGCCTCTCCTGAAGACCCTATGCTCACACCATCATAGCATTTGTCAGACTGAATGTATTGTATCTATATGTCTTCTTCACTAGGCTGTGAGCTCCTTCAGGAGGTGACTTTGTTTTATTTAAGTCATGTACCAGGCCCATGGATGTGTATAATATTTGACATACAAAAAGTTCAATAAATAAATGATAATGGGAAGTAATATTACTGTAGCAGTCCCCCTGTATTCATGGTTTCAATTTCTGAGGTCTCAGTTACCTATGATTAACCTTGGTCCAAAATAATAAATTGGAAATTCCAGAAATGAAGAATTCGTGCGTTTTAAGTTGCACATCATTCTGAGTGGCATAGTGAATTCTGTTGCCATCGCTCTGTGTCCCATCCAGAACGTAAATCGTCCCTTTTCCAGCGTGTCCACACTGTAGATGCTCCCCACCTGTTAATCACTTAGTAGCTGTCTCAGTGATCAGATCAACTGTTGAAGTATTGCAGGGCTTGTGTTCAAGGAATCCTTATTTTACTTCATAATGGCGCCAAAGCACGAGTAGCAATGCCAGCAATTTGGATATGCCAAAGAGAAGCCATAAAGTGCTTTCTTTAAGTAAAAAGGTAGAAAATTCATAAGGAAAGGAAAAAAATGGTATAGTGAGTTTGCTAAGATCTACAGTAAGGGTGAATCTTCTATCTGTGAAATTGTAAAGAAGGCAAAAGAAATCTATGCATGGTCTATCTAGGGTTCAGTACAAACTGTGGTTTCAGGCATCCACTGGGGGTCTTGGAATGTATCACCAAGGATAAGGGGGGACTACTGTATTACTAATGATAATAATGTTTACTGCCTGTTATGCCAAGTGCCCCACACTCACATATGCGTTCAGTCCCGAAACCTCAATCCTGTCCTTGGTGGCTCCTTTGCCCTCTCTACCCATATCCTATCCAGTCTGTCCCAAAGCCTGCCCATTGTACCTCCTAAGTGTTTCTCAAATCTGTACTTTTGCCCATCAGCACAACTTCCATCTTGGTACAGGTCCAGCATGATCTCAGAACAGGATGACTGCAATAGCCCCTCCGTGGTCTCTCTACCTCCAGTCTTGCCCTCCAATCAGTTCTCCATTCCTGTGAGCACAGTGATGATTCTAAAATGCAAATCTGATCATGGGACTCCCCAGTTTAAAGCTTTTCCATGGCTTTCCTTTGTCTCCTGGGCTCTCGAAGCCCTCCGTAAGCCTCTGCTTCTCTTTCCAGACTGGTCTCTTGCCTCTCACGTCTGCCTTCCCATTCTCTCCTCCAACTTCTGAGCCACTTTCGTCTCTGTATCCCCGCCCAAGGTCTGTGGGCATGAGGCGAGTTGAGGCAGACTGATCTGGCTTGTGAGTAGGGCTAGAAGAATGCAGGAGGCCACCAGAATCAGGGTTGGTGCAGTTGTAAATGAGACCAGGGAGATTTGGCCTTAGTGTGTGCTATGATGTTCGTCCCCTAACAGGTGCCTGGGGATGACCACAGAGAGTTCTGGGAGTCAAAGAAACACCACAGGAAACAAGCTATTAAGGGATTAAGGAAGTCTGGGGTCAGTGCCCAGATCTGGTTTTTTTTAAACCTATTTAGTTGAGCACATAATATATGTCAGGCACTAGGTGTATTACATGTATTATCTAACTTAATTCTACAGTAATTCTGAGAGATAAGATTGTTACTAGTTCCATTTAATAGATGTGGAAACAGAGGCCCGGAATGGTTAGGTAACTTGTCTAAATTCAGGCTGCAAATAAAAGCCAAATCCACAATTTGAACCCCAGCCGATCTGACTCCAAAAGGTCCCTGAGAAAAGGCATGCTTGGTCTCTGAGATGGGGAGGGATGCATGGGCACAGGTGGGATGAGACGTGGTGGTGGGGAGGGAGAAGAATCAGGGCAGATCCAAGGCCAGGTAGGGGTGGGAATGCCACAGAGGGCCAAAGGAAGTGTATGGGAAGGGAGTGAGATGTGAGACAAACTTTACCTCCTTCACACTCAGGTGACACTCTTGTGTCACTCAGGACTGGTCCTACTGTTTCCCTGAACTTCATCCTAACCGACTTTAGAGGTTCTGAGAGCCTAGGATGTATGAGACCATCAGCACATCCAAGAATCATAGAATCTTGCAATGATCAAATCTTAGAACCACAACACTGGACAATTCTAGAAGCTTTGTATTCTAAGGAAATATAGGTTCTTAGAAACATGGAATTCTCAAAATCCTGAATCTTAGAATCCTAGAATTTTGGAGTCTTCAAATGTTGAAAGCATGGATTCATAAACTATGCAGAAAATCTTTGAAGATCATAGCTTACCCCCTTCTCTTATTTTGCAGATGGGAAACTGAGGCTCAGAGAAAGGAGGATGAGTCTCTGAATGTCACATAGTGAAGCTGTGGCTTAAAGAACTAAAACTGTTTCCACCGGCCATGTTCAAGGGTTGGGGCTAGTGCCAGCACTGCAGAAACTGAGGCGGCCTGTCGCCGCCTGGCAGTTCTTCCTTCTGCTTGGTTTTGGCATGGCCGTGGGCACTCATCTCACTTGAGAGAGCTCCAGGCCATGCCACCCTTCCTTGTGCCTGTCACCTTCTAGGGTATGGTGGGGTGGGGATTGTGGCCACTGGAGGCCTCCTGCCAGCCCCCCCACATTCTCAGCCTCTGCCAGGTCTGTTGGTGGGGAGAAGGGGCCTCCTGCCTGGGCATTGGCTGAGACACTCTTTCTGTCTTCATGCTCTGAGCAGGCAGTGAGGTGAAGGGGGTGCCAACTGGCACAGAGGCATGGGCTCCAGGGCCGCCCCAAGGAAGGTAAGACAGGGTTTCTTCAGCAACAGGCTGAGACCTAAGGTGGTGGCAGTGTTGCAATCGCCCCCTCCCTGGTGGGAGGAGGGGACTGAGGAAGAAAGACATTATTCACTCCTTGGAGAGTTGGGCTGGCTCTGACCAGCACCCCAGCTGGGCCCGTGTCCCACCCTCTCTGCCAGTGGAGGCTGAGAGATAAACACAGCTCATTTGATACGGGCCAGCCGGGCCTTGCTGGCTTGCTGGGAATGTGAGCTCCACTTTGGGGAGCTGGGAAGGGAATGGCGAGGGAACTAAGTCATGTGTTCCTACTCTCAGTGACCCTCAAAGCACAGACTGAAGGCATCGTGACAGCAGTCTCAAATCTTTGTTCTAGGAGGCCCAAGAGGGCAGAGTAGGAGCAATGCAAGGGACCAGAGAGAGGCCAACTCCAGCTCCTTACAAAGAAAACCTTCTAATGGTTAGGAATGGCCCATGAGCTCCTGTTCCCTGAAGGCGTGTGTCAGGCAGGGGCTGCACGCCAGCCCAGCCCCCGTGCTGAGAGGGAATTCCTGCACTGAATGTGAGCTCTCCGCTCACCCCACGGAACTCATTACTGCTTTCAATGCTCTGCAATTCCGTTTCAAAGTCTAAGAGAATGTGATTTAGGAAGTGTGAGAACCCATGTTCCCAAGATGCTTGACTCTGGAAAATGAGAAGCAGGAGGCATGAGAGGCAACTTCTCCATTTTAGACCAACAGGGGACTAAAAGAATAAGCTAGGGAGTTGGGGATGGTGGCCGGTGGGGCAGAGAGAGAAGGCAGTTGAGCCTTTAGGCCCTGGAATTGGGTAAAAAGCCATAGGAGATGAGGTGAAGAGAAAGGAGCTCTGCTTTGGAGGCAGGAGTCCTGGGATGAAATCCTAGCGGAGGACTTGAGGCAAGTGGCATAGTCTCTGTGAGCCTTCTCATAATTGTGGTAACAGTCACAAAGCCACTGCAAGATGGATACTGTCATCTATTCCAGAAGATGACAATGTCCATTTTGCAATGGCTTTGTGACTGTTACCACAATTATCATAATAATAGCATTCAACTAAGGGTCAGAAACTGGACTGAGTAAGCACTTTACAAGCGTTATCTAATTTAATGGTCAAAACAACAATGTTAATGAGATAACTAACTTCTGTAAGGAGTTCGGCAAAGAGAAGATAGTCAATAAATGTTGGTTCCCTTCTCCATATTTCAATCTCATTTAATTCAACAAACCTTTACTGGCACTTAGCTTGTGCTGGGCCTCCCAGTTCCTCCTGAAAAGAGCTCAGGCAATGGAATGTTTTTCCCTGCTGGCGTGAAGATCACCAGGTACCTGTGTAGAGGAGGGTTGGCGAGGATAGGGCGGGAGGCAGAGGGGCAGGGCACGAGGCTGCAGTGCTGGGCTGGGAGGTGTGACCCAGGGCTGGGGATAAGTGGGTAGGATGTGGGAGCAGGAGTGGATCAATAGGTTACGAGAGGTGAGAGAGGCAGAGGTTTCAGGAATGCAGGATTGTAGGAGAGGTAGCCAACCCACGGAACAAATGACTTTAGTAATTCTTAGAAGCATTCATCCAGATATTGACAACTGATGTACGATTGCAAAAAAGTCCATTGATGTGCCAATCACAAATCATAGTAGTAGCAACGACCATTTTTAAAGATACTTGAAAGTCAGTTTCCTAACAACCTTTCCATCATGGCTCACCAAAATATAAGGACATAGTAAGGTGTGAAAGCAAGAAAGCTCCCAGCACCATGGCCTTGGGCCCCATCCCTGCCAACCCTCCTCTACACAGGTGCCTGGTGATCTTCACACCAGGAGGGCTTTGTTCAAAAGGTGGGCTACAGGAGCCAGAGAATGTGTACACGTGTGTGTGTGTGTGTGTGTGTGTGTGTGTGTGTGTGTGTATACAGGGGAGCAGGATGAGAGAGGAAAGAGGGGTAGGAAAGGAGGGAAGGGTGTGGTGATGTACTAAATAAGCCGAATGGGACAAATAAAAAGGAAACAAGCGTGAATGTGAGGGCAGAGGAACATGGGACTGAGTCAGGAGACTGATGCTGTCATCCCTGCCCGGTGACTGACTTGCTGTGTGGCCCTCAGGTGTAACTTACCCTCTCTGGGCCTCATTCATCTAATCATAATAATTAATGTTACCGTGATATAAATCTGTACAGCATTTCACTGCTTGATTCCCTAACTGCCCTGTGAGATAAGCATTAAGGTTCAGAGACAGTGGCATGGCCAGTGTTGCACAGTAAGTGTGTGGTCAAGCCGAGATTCAAACTCAGACCTTCTGGCCCCCTGCCTAGGAGAGCATGTCCAGTTGTCCAGCAGATTCTCTTTTGCCTGAGTGGCCCAGATGACATCTCTTCTAGAGCTAGAAAGAAGGAGAAATGAGACAGGGTTTTTGGGCTGGAGCCTCCTGGGACTAACATGGCACTGGTCGGTTTGCCAGGCCCAGACATGTTCTGCCTTTTCCATGGAAAGAGATACTCCCCCGGCGAGAGCTGGCACCCCTACTTGGAGCCACAAGGCCTGATGTACTGCCTGCGCTGTACCTGCTCGGAGGTAGGTTCCTCTGGTCACCTTGCCACCTGTGTCAGGGATATCTGAGAACCCTCCAGAGAAGTCACCCCAGAGGGAGGACCAGGCCTTCTAGAACTGTGCTATCAGCAGCAGCTGAGGGACTTGGGAAAAGCCATTTCACTACTGAGTACTCAATATATAGGATTAGATGGCTACTGTGTACCTCCCAAAGATAAGTCACACAAACATTAGTGGCTGGGTTGGGATGAGGACCCTGGTCTCCCGTCTCACATTCCAGCTTTCTTTCCACCTCACAGTGGTGCCAGTCTCCCTGCCTCCCATGCAGCCCAAGACAGAGCCTTTTTGACCTTATCTCCCATTCCCTCCTTTTCATGTACTATTTCCTCCAGCCACTTCGGCCCTGCCTTAGGATGTGTTCCCCCACCTCCACTAGCCCAATTACTTATTCCTCAGGGATTTGCCCAAATGGGAAAATGACCTCCACCTGGAAGAATTTTCTTCTTCTGGGATCCCACAGAAGTTTCTCTGCCCCTTTCTCCTGGTCACTATTGACCAGGCAGCATAGTTACTGCCCCTCCTAGACTGAACCTCTGAGACTAGGACTTGCTGGGCCCTCACTCATGCCTGGCATGATTCCCTGCCAAAGGCTGAACCACCTGAGGTAGAGACCATGTCTTTGTTTTCCATCTCCTCCCACCCCACCGTACCCCATAACAATCCAGCACCTCCACAGGGCCTTGTAAAATCAACTGTGTAGAATAAATGAGACCCCCATGTGGTCCAGAATTCACAAGCAAGGTATGAGATTGGAAGGGCAGAAGAGGAGGAAGTGGCTTAGGAGGCTTGAAAAACGCTTGGTTTTAGCTCAGCTGCCTGGAACCCAGTGTGGATGTCCCCAGCTTTCTTTGTCTGGGTGTTGGTGCTTGGAGGGAGGGGTAGCTAGCTCCTAGCCCAAGCCAGCCTCCCAGCCCCTCTCTTTCCCTGCACAGAGCCAAGAGAGGAATGCAGAAGGCCTCTAAGAGTCTCCCTTATTAAAACAGAACCCTCTGGGGTGGGAGCAGAAAGAGCTCTGGAGGCGATCCTGTGGGGTGGCGGAGGGGTGGCTTAGCCCCCTCCTGACTTTGACACTGGGGTCCCACTCCTCCTGGGGTCTTTCCCCCTGACTCACCACTGCTTCTACTGTGTTGGCCCCAAGTAGAAATGGGGACACAACCCCCATCATGACTGCCTCCCCTCGATTTGCCTTGGCACATCTGAGGCCAATCAGCGTTTTCAAGAAGGACTTTATGAAATATAGCCAGAGAACAGAAAGGAAATCATAACAGAAAATTCCAGACATATCATGTGGTCCAGTTGACAAAGTCCAAGTTTTTTGAGCCATTGGAGTTAATTCATTTCTCCTCTCCCAGAGTTCACATACAGTTTCCTCAACCCAGAGGACTTGTGCTGTTATCTGCAAAATATACCCTCAATCCCTCCACTTCTCTCCACCATCACTGCTCCCCGTAATCCAAGCCACCATCATCTGTCATCTCTTTCCTGGGTTGCCACACAAGCCTCCTAACGGGTCTTCCTGTTTCCCCCTCTAAATCCATCCTCCATGTGGCAGGGAGAATGGTCTGTTTTTTTTTGTTTTTTTTTGTTTTTTTTTTTTTTTTTTTGAGACAGGGTCTCACTCTGGTACCCAGGCTGGAGTTCAGTGGTGCAATCTCAGCTCACTGCAGCCTTGACTTCCCAGGCTGAGGCAATCCTCCCACCTCAGCCACCTGAGTAGCTAGGACCACAGGTGCATGCCACCATGCCCAGCTAATTTTTGTATTTTTTGTAGAGACAGGATTTTACCAGGTTGCCTAGGCTGGTCTCAAACTCCTCAGCTCAAGAAATCCACCCGCCTCACTCAGCCTCCCAAAGTGCTGGGATTATAGGAGTGAGCTACCGTGCCCTGTGAGAATGGTCTTTTCTCAGCATGAAACTGATCATGCCATTCCGCTCTTAAAACCCTCCAGTAACAGATGATGAACTCATTGACAGGCATGCAGAGACTGTGTGCTGATTGTCATGTTCTGATTTAGGGAAAAAAGGAGAGAAAAGAAAAAAAAAACCTCCAGTAGCTTTTCGTTGGACCTAAAGTAAAATTCAAATTCCCTGCTGAGGGCTCTGCTTCTGTCTTATTCTCCAATTTCTTTTCTTTTCTTTTTTTGAGATGGAGTCATGCTCTGTCACCAGGCTACCAGGCTGGAGTGCAGTGGAGCAATCTAGGCTCACTGCAACCTCTGCCTGCCGGGTTCAAGTGATTCTCCTGCCTCAGCCTCCCGAGTAGCTGGGACTATAAGCACCCGCTGCCATGCCCAGCTAATTTTTGTATTTTTAGTACAGACAGAGTTTCACCACCTTGGCCAGGATGATCACCATCTCTTGACCTCATGATCTGCCCGTCTCGGCCTCCCAAAGTGCTGGGATTACAGGCATGAGCCACCGCGCCCGGCCTTATTCTCCAATTTCATTTCATACCTGCTCCCTCTGCTGCAGCCACACTGACCTCTGTCAGTTTTTCCAACACTTGAGCCTCATTCCAACTTGTTTCCTCCACTTGGAATGTTCTTCCCTCAGATCTTCTCACGAACAGTTCCTTCTGATCTCCCAGTTCATAACACAAATGTTACCTCCTTATAAGGCCTTCCCTGACAGCTGTTTCTAACATAGTCTACTCCTATTAATGAAATAATATTCCTATATTTATTTATTTATTATTGATTGATTGATTGATTTTGAGACAGAGTCTCACTCTGTCACCCAGGCTAGTGCAGTGGCACGATCTCGGCTCACTACAAACTCTGCCTCCCAAGTTCAAATGATTCTCATGCCTCAACCTTCTGAGTAGCTGGGATTATAGGCACGCACCACCACGCCAGGCTAATTTTCATATTTTTAGTAGAGACGGTTTTACCATGTTGTCCAGGCTGGTCTCAAATACCTGACCTCAAGCCATCTGCCCACCTTGGCATCCCAAAGTGCTGGGATTACAGGTGAGAGCCACCACACCAGGTCCTCTATTTTATTATATATAATAAATTTAACGTCTGAAATCTTCTTGTTCCTACTTGTTTACTTTTCCTTTCTTTCTTTCTTTTTTTTTTTTTTTTTTTTTGAGATGGAGTCTCACTCTGTTGCCCAGGCTGGAGTGCCATGGCATAATCTTAGCTCACTGTAACCTCCACTCCTGGGTTTAAGCAATACTTCTGCCTCAGCCTCCCAAGTAGCTGGGATTACAGGCGGGCTACTACTGCCTGGCTAATTTTTGTATTTTTAGTAGAGACAGGGTTTTGCCCTGTTGGCCAGGATGGTCTCAAACTCCTGACCTTAAGTGATCCCCCCGCCTCAGCCTCCCAAAGTGCTGGGATTACAGGCGTGAGCCACTGTGCCTGGCCCTTGCTTACTTCTTTAATAGTTTATCTTTCACTGCTAGGATGTGAGCTCTGGGAGGGCAGAAACCTTGTTGGTCCCACTCACTGCTACATCCCTAGTGCTCAGAAGAGGGCCTGGCACCCAGTAGACCTGCAGCAAATATTGAGCATGAATGAGTCCACACCTACTACCCACCAGAGGCAGCTCAGCATCATGGAAAGTGCATGGGCCCTGGTGACAGTTTTTACCTGCTGTGTGATCTTAGGCAACTTAACCTTTCAAGGCTCTTTTCTCATTTAAAAAGTGTGACTAATAGTATGGTACCTTCCTCTAGGGGTGCTGAGAATATAAAGTGGGATGATTTTTATATAACGTAAAGGCCCTACCGCAATAGCCACTCAATAAATGGAGGCTATGACTTCCTGAGAGGTTCCCTGTGACTGCAAAGGGCTTTTCGACGTGCCTTACCTGCCCTTTCACCACTAACCTGTCTCCATCCTATTTCCTGCTTTGTGGTGCTAATAATCATCGCCATCCTTGGCTCCTCCAAGGCCAGAATCAAGAGACCGATTCTAACTCTTCAGGCCACACAGTCCCTTGCACTCCATCCTAGTTTCTCATCTGGGAGCCTCAGATGTCTAGCGTCTAGTTTATCCTCTAGACATTTATTAATCCCCCATGTGTGTTGGGACTCTAGAAGGCCCCTATTAGAGCTTAGCCCAATTCTGTGGACTCTGGGATGCCCCTTAGCACTGACTAGTCCTTGCAATTACCTCTGGCCATCTTGGGAAGCAGTGACCCGAGAAGGCATAGGGCCATTCAAGGGCCTTCCATGGGGCAAGAGGCTGCCTCTGAAGTGCTATCGGGGAACTCAGGTCCAGGGAGAGGGCAGGGGGAAGGAACCAGGGGGGAGAAGCAGGGATAGAAACAAACTTTGCCAACCTCAGAATCGTGAACAAAGCAGGCTCCATTCATCTAGGAGAGGACCATCGACCCCTCCTTTCCTTACTCTCATTTATTCACTCACTCATGTATTCATTCAGACTCCAGCAGCCACTAACTTGGAGCAAGGCCCTATGCCTACTATTCTTTGGAATTCGTGGTTGAATTGGTAACACAGGTGTAAATGGTTCATCACAATACAGCAGAGTGACCTTTGTAACAGAGTGAAGAACAAGGTGCGGGAAGGCTGAGGGGCCAAAGAAAAACTGCCTGGAGAGCTGGGAAGACCCCCATGAGGGGTGGTGGCCACTATCCGTTGGTTTCTGCTTGTCTCTCTCTGCGTACATTCCCCTGCCCAGTTATCTCACTTGCTATACTTGAAAAAGAGAAGGAACTTCAGGCCTCTCCTTCGGTGGTGCCAACTCCAAAGGCTTTGTGCAGGATTACCCAAACCTCCCAGAGATTTAGGGGCTGGATCATAAAGCCATCCATCTTCTCTACATTAGGTTTTTCGTCTCACACCCCCTCCCAGTCACGTGTCCTCATGTTTCATTCCTTTCTTGACCACAAGGCTCAGGCCCAGAGTTAAAAGGACCAAGCCCCAGAGTTAAAATAGCACAGTCAAAGCATTAAGATCAATGTCAAACAACTCCAGGCTTTCCCTTGTCTTTCTCTGTGAAGGGGACACAGTGTTTAAGCAAGTCCATGAACAGGTCTGACCTCCTCCAGGGTAGGGGAGGCACATGGATGTGTGGGCCAAGTGAGATCCCCTTGGTGGGCAGGAACGGGGAGGGACTGGGCGCACTTGAGTTCATTGTTTTCAGTCCAATCACAGGCTTACTACAAGTACAGACTTCTGCAGTTGGGGTGGGAGTTTTGGGAAAGGACAGGTACAGGTGGAAGATGATGGTTCTTTGAACCAGGGCTGACCCTTGTGTCCCCTTCAGAGCGCCCACGTGAGTTGTTACCGCCTCCACTGTCCGCCTGTCCACTGCCCCCAGCCTGTGACAGAGCCACAGCAGTGCTGTCCCAGGTGTGTGGGTAAGTAGCCATGCTCCTCCCCATCGTCCACTGACCTTTCTCCTACTCCCAGTGTAGCCCTCTAGCTGAGGGAGAACTCTGCAAGGAGAGGGGCAGTCTCTCCCCATCAGAGGTGTAAACACACAAAGGTACTCAAGGGAGGAAATATCCCAGATCCGCAGGCAGTGCTGGGGTAGCAGAGACTTCATGTCCTTAAGTAGGTGTGCATGGCAGGGGAGGGAGGACATGCAGAAAGTAGCTGCAGGAAACAGGGCCTTGCTTGGCCTGCTGACTGACACACTTGGGCTCTTGTCTCTCTCGGGCCTGCCAGAGCTGGAGGGTGTGGGCACAGTCTGGGAAGTGAAGGTGAGTGATCTTGGGCTTGAAGGTCCTATGGGGAGACCCTAGAATTACCACTGGGGGGCTGAGAAGGACTAAAGGAGTCAGGCCCTGTTCTCTGAGATTCCTCGCACTGCTGAAATTCAGGGACTCTATGTGTCCTGATGCTCAATGTCTATGATTCCATGATTTTAAGATTCTAAGCCTCTGAGAATGAGATTCCAGGAAGAAGAGGTCAGAGAAAGGAGAGGTGGTCTGGGAAGAAACTGGCAAAAGCAAGTGTCCAGTGAGGGGCAGTCAGAGGGGAGGCCAACTTGGAGGTGGGAGGGGAGGTTGAGAAGAAAATTGATGTTTAGAAGCGTCAAGAAAGTGGTGAAGAAGAAGCTTTAGATTCTGGTCTCGGGTCCAGGCTCTGGAATCAGGGCTTTCCTGGTGAGCTGATATGGAGTGGGGCTCATTTTCCAGCGGGAAGCCCAGTAGGGATCTGACTCGTGGCCCTGATATGGGTCATAGAGATTCCTGGCTGCGGGTCCCTGAGGGGAACAGTGGCTCTCAGCTTCATCCTGCACAGTGAAGGAGTGTCCTCATGTCTGATGCTGACTCCAGGGGCCTCAGCTCTCCTTGCTGACTTTGGGTTTCCCCCTGTGCTTGGCCCAGGCCTCTTGTTGCTAAAATGCTCTTCACTCCCTCTCTCTTTCCATCCCCTGCTCCTCTGCCTGCTTGGCTCCACAGTTCAAGACTCTGCTTGCCATTGGCCCTTCAGGAAGTCTTCCCTGGCCACTCCTTCCCGGCTGAGTTAGAGGCTCCTCTTCTCTGCTGTCACAACTTCTGTGCTTCTATCCACCCCAGCCCTTACCTGCTACAGCATCATTGCTTGTGGCCTGTCTTTCTGCCTAATTAGATTTCAAACTTCTTTTTTTTAAATTAAAAAAAATTTTTGGCCAGGCGCGATGGCTCGCGCCTGTAATCCCAGCACTTTGGGAGACTGAGGTGGGTGGATCACAAGGTCAAGAGATTGAGACCATCCTGGCCAACATGGTGAAAACCCATCTCTACTAAAAATACAAAAAAATTAGCTGGGTGGGGTGGCAGGCGACTGTAGTCCCAGCTACTTGGGAGGCTGAGACAGGAGAGTCGCTTGAACCTGGGAGGCAGAGATTACAGTGAGCCAAGATCATGCCACTGCACTCTAGCCTGGTGACAGAGAGAGACCCTGTCTCAAAGAAAGAAAGAAAAAAAGAAAAAAGAATTAAAAATCATTTTTTTTTTGTAGAGATAGGGTCTCACCATGTTGCCCAGGCCAGTCTCGAACTCCTAGAGTCAAGTGATCCTCTCACCTCAGCCTCCCAAAGTGCTAGGATTACAGGTGTGAGCCACCATACCCCTAATTTTTGAGTTTCAGTTTTTTGATGGCAAGGGCTGCATCTTACTCATTGCTCCATTCCCAATGCCTAGCATGGTGCCTGGAACAGAGGAGTGCTTAGTAAAGGGGTCTTGAATGAATGAGTGGGTTCTCTCGGGACCAGAGACTTACCCCTCCACCTGGCAGGATAAGGATGGACTGATGGGCAGGTGATGGGGAGGGGGACTCTGGGGGCCAGTGAATGACAGGAATTTACACAAGCACAGGGACAATCATCCCAGCTGGCGCCACTAGAATGTAACCCTGTGAGGGCAGGGACTGTTTTGCTCACTGCTGTATCCCCAGCACCTAGAACAGTGCCTGGCACTGAGAAGTGCTCCATGAGCCCTCATGGAGCTCGTGGAGCCCCACTAACTTGGCACCACTGAGCGGAAGCTGAGGCTGCTGGCTTTACCTTCTTGCTCTCACTGGGGCTGGCTCAGACACTGAGGGGGCTAGAGGGCTGTGGTAGGGGTCATGGGAGGGAGGACACAGTCAGATGTAGGTATCAGAGGGACCTCTTAGCTGATATGGGAAATGGCTGGCAAGGCCCAGGCCAGAGCTTGGTTTAAATTTCAAGTTGGGGTCAAATGCAAAGTCTTCAGAAAAGTGGCCTCGTTAATTTCAGCAAAGGTTTTTAGATTCACATGAAACCTCATTTTAATCTTCCTCCTGCCCCTCCCCAACTGCAGAACCTCACACTCCTTCTGGGCTCCGGGCCCCACCAAAGTCCTGCCAGCACAATGGGACCATGTACCAGCACGGAGAGATCTTCAGTGCCCATGAGCTGTTCCCCTCCCGCCTGCCCAACCAGTGTGTCCTCTGCAGCTGCACCGTAAGAACTCCTGCCTTCCCTTCAGCACAGGCCAGCGCTCTGGGCCTGCAAAGAACACAGTAGCCTGGACTGCGGACTGGGGGATTGTCCCTCCTGGCCAAAGCAAAATGAATGGGCTCAGGGGAAAGGGAACATCTGGGGTTTGGAATGTCCTGTCCCTAGCTGGGTCAGGTGACCATTCTGTGAGCTTCCACACCTTCCTGAGCCTTCTGTTTCCCCCAGTAGATGCTGCATTCCTTGAGGGGAGGAAACATATGTGTTTCATTTCTTTATCCTCTGCTGTCAGTCCAGGGCCTAAAGCACAGAAGACATCTGTAATGATTGTTGAATGAAAGAATGAATATGCAAATGATCAGTTATCAGTCCTGGGGGACAGAGACAGGGCCAGATTATCTGTAGTAAATGGAAATTTATCTGAAGCTACTTAAACTCCTCCTGCCTATTGTTAGAGCGGACCTCGGGGCAGGCAGGGCTGACTCACAGTGTTATCATGGGACAGAGACTGAAGCTACCCAGGGCCTCCTCTAGAAAGTCTTCAGCCTCCTCCTTGTAAGGGAACTGCGGTCTAGGCATGGCCTTCCTATAGGTTTGCAGGTGACTTTCAGCATGTCATTTTTAACCCTTGGCTTGGCAACTCATCCATGAATTGGCAGGAGAAGCCCCTGTCCTCCCGATTTCCTTACTACCTGAATACCACACTCGGGCCTCTGAGTGCGTAAGGGAGTCTGACCAAATGATCATTAATGTTCTC
Source organism: Rhinopithecus roxellana (assembly GCF_007565055.1). Lineage (NCBI taxonomy): Eukaryota > Metazoa > Chordata > Mammalia > Primates > Cercopithecidae > Rhinopithecus > Rhinopithecus roxellana. The sequence continues at coordinate 57,476,443 of NC_044563.1, forward strand.
TCCAGACGAGGTATCAGAAACCTGTGTTTGAGCTCCAGCACTGTCCCAGTTCCCTGTGTGACCTCGAACAAGTCACTTCTTTTGGGCCTGCCTCCTCATCTTTTCAGTGACAGGGTCCCATCAGTCTGAGTCTCTGAATCTTCAAGTTTCTGTGCTGCAGAGCAAACAGCCTGCAAATAATGAGGAGTGATTACTTGTAAATCAACCTAGTAAGCGATTGCCTTTTGCAGGGTGTGAGCCTTTTGCAGTGGTCTATTGTGTCACCAGGTTCATAGAAATGCCTGGTTTATAGACAGTATCCGAATGACCCTAGGGGAAGGATATCACTATTTCTGTTTTTCAGATGAGGAAACTGGGGTTCAGAACAGTTAAGTGACTTGCCTGAGATCACACAGCTAGTAAGTGACAGAACCAGAATTCAGACCCAAGGCCACCTGGCTCCAAAGCCAATGTTCCTTTCCCTGTGCCTCCCCTGAAAGGATGAGGCCTGGATGAGGAGGGGCTGTAGCAGGAGACAGAAATGCTGGGTGGTGGGTGGTGGGTGGTGACAGCATTCCCGGGATTCCTCTGTTCATTCTCCCTGGGTACTTGGGCCTTCCCTTCTTTCTTCTCATCCCTGATTATATGAGACTGGCGTGACTTCTGGCCTCGCCCGAGGGACCAGAACACTCACTCCTCAGACCCTCTGGAAAGGGAACAGGGAAAGGTCTCAAGGCAACAGCACTTCCCCCCAGGCACGTTGTGCCTTGTGCTTTTCACAACCATTCCCTCGCTGGGTCTTTACACCCCAGATGGGTGTGACCCCACTTCACAGAGGAGGGATCTCAGGCCCGGAGGAAAGAAGTGACCACCAAAGGTCACCTGGCCCCAGACTCCCAGAAGGCCCCTTCCCCTGCGGTCTTGCCTTTCAAGGCTGGATCCCAAAGCTAGAGACCAAGGGCTTTCAGTAAAGAGCAAGATGAGCCCAGGTATCACCTACCCGTCCCCCTCCCATGACGTTGATTTCAGTGGGAAAAGCTTGAGGACTGGGCCCCAACTGTCTTTCTAACTTGAGATGGCTCAGGCCCCGCTCCAGCTCCTCATCTGTAGGACAGGGAGATTCCCGCCTCACCAGGTGGCACCTAGGGACAAACTGGCTGTGAGTGAGTCAGAAGCTGAAGGCTGGATGTTACCTGCAGGGCCTGGAAGTGGGGCTGGGAGGTCATGGGGGACCCTCCTCTGAGCTGGCTGGGCCTTGCCGAGGAGATGCTGCTGCTTCCCCTCCCCACCACAGGAGAGACCTCAAGACCATTCGCTCCCAGGGAAGCGGGTGTCCCTAGTCCCCAAGGCTAGCCCTCGTCAGAGCTCATTTCCCAGCTGGTTTGCTCTCTCTGTCAGGAGGGCCAGATCTACTGCGGCCTCACGACCTGCCCCGAACCAGGCTGCCCCACACCCCTCCCACTGCCAGACTCCTGCTGCCAAGCCTGCAAAGGTGAGTCTGTCCCTCCATCTGGCAGCGCTCACCCACCCCTCCACTCCATGGGCCTAGCCATAGACTGTTAGAGCCATGAGGAACTGCAGGGGACACCCAGCATGTAGCAGACGGCTCTTTCCTCCAGGGTTGTAGCTTAGCCTGCACCCCCCCAGAAAGCAGAGCCTGGCAGAAGCTGATGTGCTACTTATTTTTATTGCAGTCCTTGGGGGAGGAAAGAGGGAAAGGCGGAGTGAAGCAGGTAAGGAGAGAGAAGCAATACAGGAATATGTCCAGGGGCTGGCCTTTGCTTGCTAACCAAGCAAAAGTGACCTATTGCTCTAAGTAGTCTCTGCTTCTCAGAAAAGTCTGGGGTGGTAGAGGAAGCAGTAAGAATATGTCCACCAGCCACCAACTATCTCTCCACTGAGCCCAAAGGCTCATCCATGCGTGGGACTTCCTTGCTGTGCATGCATGGGTGGGTGCTAAGTAGCCCTGGGAGCAGAGGCAGGAGTGGGCTGGGGTAAGGAGTGGGGGCAGGGGATGTGGACCGGAGCTGCGGACTTGAGGGAGGGACACTGTGAGGCTGAGCCTGAGGGAAGTGTTGGGGAGCCTGTGCAGGGGGGCTGCTGCTGCGGTGCCTGCCATGGGGGCACAAAGTCCCTGCAATCAGATGAGCTGAGAGGACCATAAGTGGCATGTGAGAGGGGTCTCGTACAGGTAAGGACTACGTCTCATCCTGCCTTCCTCACGGCAGAGCTGGTCACAGTATTGGGCTCACCAGGGATCAGAACATGTCTTCCATACAGAACCAGGTAGAACCTCTTCTAAAACAGGGAGGCAACACATCAGCTAGTGAAGGGCAGGCTAGGCTTGAGCAGAATGAAGTGGTTGGACTGTTCCCTGCACGCTGGGGTGGTCAAGGAAAGCCTCCTGGAGGAGGTGGCACTCAGGTAGGGGAGTGCTCCACAGTGGATGCATCCCCAGATGTTGGCGTTTTGGAAGGAGCACTGGACTAGGGATCAGGTGACTCCAGTTTAGTCCTGGTTCTTCCAACTAACTCCACAAATTGCTTCCCTTCTCTGGGCCTCCGTTGTGCCCTGTGATTTCTAACACAGTCTAATTCTAATGTTCTGGGTCTTTGAAGCGAGAATGACTGGTGGGAACCAGACTGTGGAGTGAGGCAAGGGCTAAGGAGAGAGAGGTCCACTTGGGTTTAGGAAGCTGCAGGGCTCCAAACGGCTTTATGTGCTGGTTTCCCAGGGGAATAGGGACTGGCAGCATCCTCAGGCTGGAGGGGCCAAGGGGCTGTAGTGTGGGGTCCTGGGAGTGTAAACCAAGGCCTGGTGACTTCAAGTGTGGCTGTCCAGGAAACTGCATCTATGCAGGCTGCAGGGATGCGACTCTGGGCCTTTGGGCCATCCATGGTAGATACTGAAGGGTATGGCCCAGTGTCCCAGAGAGGTGAGTTTCAGTAAGGACCAAACAAGATGCTCTGTTTCAAGGAGTTCGGTCCTAATGGTGACCAGGAGGTCAGTACAGGGAAACTGAGGCAGCAACCCAGTTGCAGGGGGCTTCATCATCCCAACCAGGATGAAGAGAGGCTGTAATGGGAAGTGGAAGAAGCCCCCACTGGGGCAAAGGAGCCGGCTAGTGGGCTGGGGCTGCAGATGTGACAACAGGCCTTGGGAATGGGCGGAACCTATAGCTGGAGGCCTCAGGGCTCTATCTAGCCAGCAAAGCTGGGAAGCCTGAGGCTGACCCAGCTTCCCTTTGAGTTTTCAGATGAGGCAAGTGAGCAATCGGCTGAAGAGGACAGTGTGCAGTCGCTCCGCGGGGTGGTGAGTACACAGCCTTACTGATGGGGTGCGGGGCAGGGGGCGGGGATCCAGGGCCTAAATCTCATGACTCTGGGGCAGGCAATACCAGTTATTGTCTTCATTTCTTGTTTGTCCCTGGGTCAGCTACGTGAACCCCCACTATATTCTAGCCCCTCTCTTTAGCCTCCCATCGTGGGTCCCATCATGGTTGATGGGCAAGGAGTGCCCTGAGGGAACAGGTCACCATGCAGGGCAGCAGCAGGCCCCAAACTTCCTCATTTTCCTCTAGAGAAACACCTTGACGCTGTTCCATCTACAGCCTGTGTCTCCCCTTAGTTCAGGCACCTTCCTCCCAGGGAATGGCCTCTATCTTGGGCCAGCCTTCCCCACCCAGTTCCTGAGGTACTGGTTCTTTAGAGCCTGCCTGTCTGTACCCACCTGTATCTTGGCCCTCTGAAGCTTGGTCTAGGTTAAGATGGGCTTAGTTGGCCATTTGTCTCTGGTCTGAGAGGAAGGAGATAGAGAATGGGCTCACACATTGATTCAAGTCCCTGACGGGTCCTCTCTGCTATGTCTGCCACATGAACAACTCCACCTGCTCTTTCAGCCTGGGTCTCCTGGTCTTTGGGAGACTAGAGGCTGCCTCCCCTTCCCAGAGATTCCCCAGGAGCCTGAGCTCATAACCGCACCCTTCTCCTCTGCCAGCTCATCCTGCTGCCCTCCCCACCTAGGCGAGGCCTTCTCAGGTAGGGACCTGAGACCTGAGAACTGGGGGTACTACAGGACCTGAATCACCATTCCCTCCACTTTCCTTCCTGTCCTCTTCCTAGGAGGCAGTACGTAAGTGAAACCCACCCAGGTTGAGTTCCAGGCTCTGATCAGCTATTTACTGATGGGTTGGGTGACTGGAGCAAGCATTAGGAGACTGAGCTGTTTGATTCCTTCTTGCCTTTATTCCACTCAACACACATCTCCCAGGAGTATCCTATGTGCCTGAGCCCGTGCTGGGGCCTGGGACAGTTTCTACTCTGGGAGCTCTTGCGAGCTCAGGCTCTGGGCCATCAGAGAACTGATGCAGGGACTGTACCAGGCAGGAATGCGCTCTAGAAGGAATGTGTGTGGCTCCAGGTCAGCTAGGGAGATAATAGGCTCTGGTCCCTGTCCCAAGCCCACTTGCTCCTCTCCTGTGGCCGGGAGCTGCCCACTCCCTAAACTAAGCTGTCCTCATCACACCCCTATTGCTGTCACTGACAGCCCTCTCAAGACCTGGTCTGGAGGGACAGGGTCTGGGGGTTTTGGATCCCAGGGGTTCAGGAAAGGGGGCCTAAGCTTCAGAGACCCTTTGTCTGGGTCTGGATGGGGCCTGCTCTTGGTCTTCACGCCCCATGGGATTCTGGGGCCTGATGCAGTCTTCAGAGGGCCATCCTCTTGTCCAGCCACCAGCTGAATCTCTGCAAAGGAGAACTGCCTGCGGTGCATCCTCATTGCATGCTCACCTTCTGTTTCTCAAATCAAGGCCCAAGAAAGGCTTCGTGGAGGCCTGATTTCCAAATCACTATCCTCTGAGAGCTTTCAAAGATCGAACTGTCTGAAGACATCTTAGACCTCATCCAGTTCTTTCTATCTCTGGCCTCTGCCCTCTCTTCTCTGGGAAGTCATGCTGGGGTCTCCCCGCAGCCTCTTGCTGCAGCCTATCTTGCTGTTCCCGCCCCAGATGGGGCCTGCTACGCTCAGTCAGTGACCTTCATCCTTCCTGCTATTTGCAGAGACATCCTCAGGATCCGTGTTCCAGTGATGCTGGGAGAAAGAGAGGCCCGGGCACCCCAGCCCCCACTGGCCTCAGTGCCCCTCTGAGCTTCATCCCTCGCCACTTCCGACCCAAGGGGGCAGGCAGCACGACCGTCAAGATTGTCCTGAAGGAGAAACATAAGAAAGGTGGGGACTGAACCCTCCTCCAATCTGTGAGGCAGGGAAGGAGGGCCCTGACTGCTCCCACCTCCCACCCCCAACCCCCTGTACTCCCCACTCAGCAGTTCCCCAATTCTAACTTGGCCATGAGCTTGTAGACCCAGAGAATGCCAAAACTGAATGAAGGTGCTCTTAAAGATCATCAGGTTCAAGCCCCCATTTGACAGATGAGGACACTGAGGTTCAGAGTACTGAGTTAGAGACAACTAGTCCTGGAACAGTACAAGATTTTGTTTTAGCATCTACTGCATCTTTGCTGGGAAGAGGGGCAGACAGAACAGACAGATGGGAAATGGAAAATGGTCTCTGCCCTTGAGGGGCTCATAGACTAGTTGGGGAGGCAGACAAGTAAATAAATGACTTTAATATAAGGAAGTGTGCTGAGGGACAGTTTTTGACAAAGGAAGGAGGGAGCAGAGCGAGGTTGCAGGAGGACAGTGGGGATGAAGTAGGGAAGGTGGCCAGATGGGCAGCCATGGCCACAGAAGGGGAGAAGAGTCCTCCCTGCAGAGTTCCCCGATTGCTGGAGAAGGAAGAGCTGTGGCGCTACTGAGTCCTGGCCCTGCCTCGTTCAGATGGGACACTGAGGCAGAGAGGGGAAGGGACCTGCCAGAGCTCACATGACCAGGTGGTGACAAAAGTTGATCTCAGTTCTACCACAAGATCAGCACTCTCCTTGCTCTCGCAGAAGTGCCCTGAAGGGCGAGGGAGGACTCTCCATCTTCAGCAAGTTCCTTCTGGGCCCATCTCAGCTCTGAGTGCTACAGTGGGCAGTGTCAGGGAGAGGGGACAGGTTTTATACCCTGGCCTATGCTTTGCAGGCAGTGTGGCTAGGCTGGACTGGTAAAGTGAGGACTCCCCAAGGGCCCACCCCACCTGCTGCTGGACCAGAGGCCCTGGACAGGTCTGAGGTCCTGATCCTCCTCCTTTCTCACCCTCATTCAGCCTGCGTGCATGGCGGGAAGACGTACTCCCACGGGGAGGTATGGCACCCGGCCTTTCGTGCCTTCGGCCCCCTGCCCTGCATCCTATGCACCTGTGAGGATGGCCGCCAGGACTGCCAGCGTGTGACCTGTCCCACCGAGTACCCCTGTCGTCACCCCGAGAAAGTGGCTGGGAAATGCTGCAAGATTTGCCCAGGTACACAGGCGAGAGTGAACCCTGGCCGGAGTGAACCCTGGGTGCTGGCCAGAGTGAACCCTGGGTCTCTCTCCCCAGGGCCACAGACACTTGGAACATCTCAGACATGGAAGGGCATGCATCAGTGCCACAGGATGCAGGACATGTCAGACACACAGGAATGGAAAATGTCAGATGAAAATATCAAATGGATAGAACCATGTGGTGTCAGGATAATAGATTCAGAGGTTGTTAACATAGAATCAAATAATGTTCCAGATTCCATGAAGTCACAACATTTTAGAATGTTAGAGCTTTGAAGAGGTATAGCCACTGTTTATTGAACAACTTCATGAGCTTCTTGTCTCTCCAGAGGACAAGGCGGACGCTGGCCACAGTGAGATCAGTTCTACCAGGTGTCCCAAGGCACCAGGCCGGGTTCTCGTTCACACGTCGGTATCCCCAAGCCCAGACAACCTGCGTCGCTTTGCCCTGGAACACGAGGCCTCAGACCTGGTGGAGATCTACCTCTGGAAGCTGGTAAAAGGTGAGTGTTTGCCCACTCCCAGTGGTGTGTACCTCTGGCCAGTCCCCCTTCCCGTGCCCCAGACCCCACAGGGGACTTAGGGACATTTTGCTGATCAGGTGCCTCTGGCTGCCCCACCAGGTTTAAGAGCCCCTGATTCTAAGATGCAGGGAGATAGTGAGCTTGACTGGTTCTCTACAGTTCTGATAAGCTCCTCCTGCTGATGCCAAGGCTCGATAGTGCTCCCTCTCCTGGGAGGAAGGCGCTGTTGCACCTTGTGAGGAGCCAGGCAGGGTGATGCCTGCCCTGGAGAAATAGATAGATGTCTAATGGCAGGATTTTAGCACTGGGGGTGGGGGTGTGGGGGCGGTCTTCTCAGGCAGGAGGGCCCTCACAGCATCCTCAAAGTAGGAGGGCCTGGAGGCTGGCTGTGTTCAGTCTTTTTAAAGTGGTGATCTTATCACTCCCAGGTAAGTGGACATCAGAACCATAGTTCTCATTCGGTGAGAAACCCACCCTCTTCAACAGTCTGTTGCTATCACCAACTTAAGGTCAAGAGGAGTTTTCTCTACTTTTTTTTTTTTTTTTTTTTTTGAGACAGGGTCTCAGTCACCCAGGCTGGAGTGTAGTGGCATGATCTTGGCTTACTGCAACCTCATCCTCCTGGGCTCAAGCGCTCCTCCCATCTCAGCCTCCTGAGTAGCTGGGGTCACCACGCCCAGCTAAGTTTTGTAATTTTTTTTTTTTTTGTAGAGATGGGGTTTTGCCATGTTGCCCAGGCTAGTCTCAAACTCCTGGACTCAAGTGATCCTCCAGCATCAGCCTCCCAAAGTGCTGGGATTACAGGCGTGAGCCACCACACCCAGCGGGTTTTCATTGATGAAGAAATTGCTGAAAGTTCAGTTTTGTGGCCTTTCTTGTAAAACATAAGTCCTCTGGGTAGAGTGAACTGTTAAGCCATGATCCAAACTAAACTCTTTTAAGTGTGAATTATCTCTAAAGTTCCTTTCCTCTACTGATGGTTTTGGCTGGCGGGGTGGGGTGGAAGAGGGAATGATAAGAAAAATGACAATGATAATAATAACCAATATGTGTAGCACTTTGGAGTTTACAAAGTGCTTTCACATTCACTATCTCATTTGATCCTCAACGATCCTGAGAGTTAGGTATTATTATCCCCATTTTACAGATGAGGAAACTGAGGCTCAGAGAGGTGAAGTACCTGGCCCAAGGCCACACAGCCAGTAAGTGGAGGACGGGAGCTAGAGCCCATGTCTTGTGGCGTCAGATGCGGCTCTTTCCCTGCTCTACTCTGCCCCCTGTCGTAGGAGGAATGGACGAAGAAAGTGGAGCTGTTCAGCCTGGAGAAGAGAAGACTCAGGGGGACAGGACTGCTGGCTTCGTGGCTCTGAAGGGCTGTCCCAGGCAGAGGGAGCAGCCGTGTTCTGAGTGACCACAAGGGTCAAACAACAAGCAGGGGCTTTGGGTTCGAATCCCAACTCTGCCAGTTTGAATCCAGACTGTGCTATACCTTAGCTGTGTGGCCTTGGGCAGTCACGTGATCTCTCTGGGCCTCAGGTTTCTCTTCTGTAAAGTAGGGAAGAGGGTTTTTGGAGGATTAAATGACATGACATCATTGCAGCCCCTGACATACAGCAGGCACTAAAAAGGTTAGTCTTCTCATTCCACCACATTGGGTTGGTGAGAAATGCAGAGAGGCAGCTTTCAGCTCCAAGAGAGGAAGAACTTTCTCATGCTTAGAGGCTTCTGCCAGTGGAAGGGAGGGAGCAAGCTCCACTTACAAGAAGCGTGCAAGCAGGGGCTGGTGGGGATTCTGTCTGCAGCTGGGGAGTTAGATTCAGTAACCCTTAAAATTTTTTGAGCCTTAAGATTCCATCAGTCCCAGCTGGGCCCGGTGGCTCACACCTGTAATCTCAGCACTCTGGGAGGCCAAGGTGGGTGGATCGCTTGAGCCCAGGAGTTTGGCCAACATGGTGAAACCCCATCTCTACTAAAAATACAAAAATTAGCCAGGTGTGGTGGGCGCCTGTAATCCCAGCTACTCGGGAGGCTGAGTCAGGAGAATCACTTGAGCCCAGGAGGAGGTTGCAGTGAGCTAAGATCGTGCCACTGCACTCCAGCCTGGGTGACAGAGTGAGACTCTGTCTCAAAAAATATATATAATAAAAAGATTCCATCAGTCCCTGGGCAGGTTTTGGCCACATATTTACTCTGGGCCTCTCTCCCTCTGCTGCCCACAACTAAGTGCCACGACATGGAGCACAATAGGCCCCAGCCTCTGTCTTTAGGAGGTCATGGCTTAGTGACCTGGGTGCAGCGGAGCTTACTGGGAGCTGAGCTGGTCACGGAAGGCTTCGTGGAGAATGGGCCTCAGTGATGTAAAGAGCCAATGAACAGATAGTGTACCTAAAAATTAAAATAAATAAGTAAATAAAGAGGCAAGAAGGGTACACTGCATCCAGGATGACAGCGAAAGCCTCAAACACTGGTTCCAGAGCTCACACCCATATGCCCTGTGCTCTGTGACTGGTGTGTAGCAGGCACTATATATAATGTATCTCATTTAATCCTCTTAAGAAACCTAAGGGACATGTATTAATGCCCCCATTTTGCAGGTAAGAAAACTGAGTCTGAGAGGTCAAATGACTTACACAAAGTCACGCAGTTTAAGCAGTAAAGCAAAGATTCAAATCCAGATCTGACTGTCCCCGGTGCCACCTCCATAGAGGTGACTTTGTGCTTTTAGGGAGGATGGCCAAGGTGTGCCAGGATGGCACAGTGGGGACATAGCTCATAGCCAATCTCATTGCCACTGGCCCAGCAGAAAAGGAAAAACAACTTCACAATGCCAGGCCCTGCCATCCTGTCACTAGCAAACCGCACCCCATCTCCTCACCCTGTGGGTTGCCTAAATGCCCCATCAGCCTCCCTGTTCCCTCCCTGTCCCAGACCGTGGGAGTTAAAACAAACACTCCCCAGGGCTGATTGTCAGTGGGAGCCACTCACTGTTTCCCCAATCCAAGGAACGGAAACAAAGTGAGCAGGCAGATGCTAGGTGAGGCCACACCACGAGGGGCCAGCCCCAGACACCAGAATCTAACCAGATAGTTGGCTTAGGGTTAAGGGCCTTTTAGATTTTAAAGTTTCACAGTAGAAAGGATGTCAGGGGTCTCAATTCCAAGCCCTGCCTAGGAAGGAAGCCCCCCTGCAGCCTCCTGATGGCCTGATGATGTCTGGTGCCTGACTGTACATACCCCCACTCCCACACCAGATATGTGACTCACTTCCAACACTGTGAATTGCTCAGCCCAAAGGGCATCTGACTTCACACTGAGCTGAGCCTATCCTGTGTCCCTGGACTCACCCATTGGTCCCTGCTCTGCATTGAGGATCCACAGAGCCCACCTGCCCTCAGACCTGCCACAGCCCTTCAAAGGGCAAGAGGCACAACCATGACCCTCAGGCTAGCTCTTGATTCCAGGCCAGAGACCCAGTCCTTTCAATTATGCTTTACACACCACAGTGTGGGAACCCGCCCTCATCCCTGCCACCTTCTCTCCAATTTTTCTGTAACTTGGGAGCATGCAGTGGCAGGCCTGTGCCACAGGACCCAGCCCCATCTCATCTCTCCCCATCTCATCTCATGCTTGTTGCCTGCTGCTATGATATAGTCCCTGGGCCTTTGGAGTTTCTTCCATATCCTGGTCCTTGGCATCTGGGCTGGGTGGTCCATGGACAGTGCTGGACATTTCCTGATTCCTGGAACTCAGTCCCAGGATCAGGGTTTTCTGTTCCCTATTGGCAGGAATCCCACACTGATTCCCATAAAGCAGGGCCAGTTCTTGGTCTTCTTAAAGGCGGTGTTGGCCTAGCAGAGGCCTTGCTGGTTGCATCTGTTCTTTCTGGCCAGAGACCTTGGTGGGTAACAGCTGGTGCAGCCTCACAGCCCACGTGCTCAGGGCCTCAGAGCCATGTGTGGTGCCAGTGGCCAGCTCCCCATGAGATGCAAACATCAGGGGATCCAGCTAATACCTCATTCCCCCTTGAGGCCTGGCCTAGACTGGGTGTGTGGTGTGTGTGTGTGTGTGTGTGTGTGTGTGTGTGTGTGTGTACTTGTTCATCTGTCCAACCAACCATCCATCCATCCATCCATCCATCCATCCATCCATCCATCCAGGGATTCATTCATACTACATGCCTAATGTGGACCAGGCTCAAGAGACCCAGAGAGGAGAGCCCTCTGGGAGTCCCCAGTCTGGTAGAGGAAGCAGGAGTAGACACAGTGAGAGGACATTAGAAACAGGCAGAATCACAGATGGAAGCCAGGTGCTGTGGGTGCCCCAAGGAGGAATTGCCTCGGGTGGATTAGGGAAGACTTCCCAGGTAAGGCTTGTAGCACAGGTAGGAGTTCATTTGGTGCCAATAGTAGAAGTAGTGGCCAGGTGCAGTGGCTCACGCCTGTAATCCCAGCTTGTGCTTTGGGAGGCCAAGGCGGGTGGATCATTTGAGGTCAGAGTTCGAGACCAGCCTGGCTAACATGTGAAAACCCAGTCTCTACTAAAAATACAGACACACACACACACACACACACACACAGTTAGCCAGGCGTGGTGGCGGGCACCTGTAATCCAAGCTACTCAGGAGGCTGAGGCAGGAGGATCGCTTGAACCCAGGAGGCAGAGGTTGCAGTGAGCCAAGATCACGCCATTGTACTCCAGCCTGGGCAACAAGAGCAAAAACTCTGTCTAAAAAAAAAAAAAAGAAGTAGAAATAGAAGGCAATAGTAGAAGGTATTCCAGGAGAGGGAATGGCATTTGAAAAGGCTTGCCTCCTCAGGGGACGTCAAGTATTTGGTTAGGGCTAGGGCACAGGCAAGCCACTATTACTCTGCCACTTGCTCGTTCTTTGGTATCTGAATAAGCATGCCTATTGATTTTTATCATATGTTCTATGCCTTGAGAAAAGTGTGACCAGTCCACATGAGCCAGCCAACCTTCCTTCCTCCCTTCCTGCCCTCCTTTCCTTTTTCCTTCCTTCTCTTTCCTTTCTTCCTTCTCTCCTTCCTGCCTCCGCCTCCTTCCCTCCCTGCACTGGGGACAGGTGGGTGTTGTGAGAGCAGGATGGTGCAGGTGACAGGAGCAGGGTCGGCAGAGAGAACAGATGGAAGAACACAGGCTTCACCGTGGAGGCGACAGGACGTCAGGGAATGGGAATGACAGGGTGATGTATACATGTTCTAATGACCACAGCTAGGACTGCAGATTAGAGTGGGGGTGAAAGGGGTTAGGACTCTAGTGTAGTGACCCAGACAAGAAAACAGGGGCCTGAGTGAGGACAGTGGCAGCGAGGTAGGAGAATGGATTCAAAATATTGAGGAAATGTCATCAGCAGGATTTTGTGTCTGATCAGAATAGGGGTGGGGGAGGGAGTGACTGGGTCCGTTCTGTGCTAAGTCACCTTGTTTCACTTTTCACTGACTAAGTTTTTGCCTTTCCTGCTCACGTCCTTGTCTCTGCCCTCAGGGATCTTCCACTTGACTCAGATCAAGAAAGTCAGGAAGCAAGACTTCCAGAAAGAGGCACAGCGCTTCCAGCTGCTCGCTGGCCCCCACGAAGGTAGGAGCTTGCTGAGGAATGGGGCCTGGGGAAGAAGGCAAGGACACAGACCAGAGCCTCTCGGGGAGTTCCCAGGCTGCTGGTGCTGGGAGGAGGGGCTGTCAGCCACAGACGTCAGTTCCCAGCACAGGAATCCAGTGGGTGTCCGCGCCAGAGATTTCCCAACTCCAGAGCGGGAAGGTGAAGCAGAGCTGGCTGGATTTGGTCTTGGGGGTGGAGAGAGACAGGGCTGTGGAGTGGGGAGGTCTGAGCCCCCAAACCTGTGTGCTGCCCACTCCCTCTCTACTGGAACATTTCCCACTTTCCTTCTATACTTTACTTTTAGGAAGATGGACCCAGGTGGGGCTTCGGGTCGGGTTGGGGAGGTCACAGAAGGGAGTATTACCAACAGGTGTCAGGAAACCAGCTCTGTCCCCCAAGATTGTTTGAAAGCTGAGTCATGTGCCCCAGCCGTGTGATGGGACACTCACCTCCAGGCTCCCTGTGGGCTCCAAACCCTGGCCCTTGCACTTCCTCCTGGCCCAAGGCTTTTCCAACCCCCAGCCCCTGCCTCTGTTGTGCACGTGCAGACATACGCACCCTTCTCTTTTCTGCCCTCCTCCATGCAGGCCACTGGAACGTCTTCCTAGCCCAGACCCCGGAGCTGAAGGTCACGGCCAGTCCAGACAAAGTGACCAAGACATTATAACAAAGACCTAAACAGTTGCAGATATGAGTTTTATAATTGTTGTTATTATATATTAATAAATAAGAAGTTGCATTACCCTCAACCCTGCCTTCTGGGTTCGTATCCAGTCTCCTGCATGCTCTCCCAGCAACTCCGCAAGGCAGGCCTGGTTATCCCCATTTTACAGGGATGGAAACTGAGATCCAGAAGGGATAGAGAATGGTCCCGGTCCTCACAGTGAGTTGTCACCAGAGCCAGGGCTAGCTTCCCAGCCTCCTCACCCATGTCCCCCAGCTGCAGTGCCTCCTGCTTTTCTGGGCAGCCCCCCTCCCACAGCTCTTTGACACTGAGCCTCAGAAAGAGGAATGACTCAAATTAGCCAGGGGAGGGCGCTAATTGAGCCTTAAAGCACTTTCCCAGCAAATATTCTTGGGATCCTCACTATTCTCTTCACACCCTACAACGAGGAAACCCAGTTAGGGAGGAGCAGCGGGCAGTCATTTGCCCGAAGCTGCAGAGCTGCTTAGTAGCAGATCTGGAGTTGGAAGCCAGATCTCTCACTCCAGGCTAGCACTCCTTCCCCAGTTCCACAGTGTGGCCAGTGTCACAAGCCCAGATAGCCTCACCTCAGAGGATTTCCAAGACTGGGCGGTCAGATTGCCAACTGGCACCATGCTCTGAGAAGGCCCAACAGTTACTATTAAAGATACCATTAGGGCCAGGCGTGGTGGCTCATGCCCACAATCCCAGCACTTTGGGAGGCCGAGGGCGGGTGGATCATCTGAGGCCAGGAGTTCGAGAACAGCCTAGCCAACATGGTGAAACCCCATTTCTACTAAAAATACAAAATTTAGCCAGGCGTGGTGGTGCACGCCTGTAATCCCAGCTACTTGGGAAGTTGAGGCACGAGGATTGCTTGAACCCAGGAGGCAGAGGTTGCAGTGAGCTGAGATCATGCCACTGTACTCCAGCCTGGGCAACAGAGCAAGACTCCATCTCTAAAAATATTAATAATAAAATAAAGACACCATAAATTATTTATCCTGCCGACGTGTACAAATCCTTATAATTTCAAAGATGTTTTAATGCCCATGATTTCACTAAAGGTGAATGGTATAGGCACTACCCACATTTTAGAGAGGAGGAGACAGGCTCGGGACCACCGCATGTCTTCCCCAAAGCCTCACAGTGCTGTGCTGAAGCCAGGGCTAGAACTCAGGTCTTCTGGCCCCAGGCAGGGTTCTCTCCTCAGGACAGCTGGTCTCAACCCTCTCACAACCATGGCTTCTCCATCCCCTCCCCACCCAAGCCTGATCAAAGCTCCAGAGAAATGGTGGACAGTAGTCTGTTGACTGGACTTGTGCAGCCACTCAGAGGGCTTGGTGTCATTGTCTCCATAGCCTTGGTCTTTTTTTTTTTTTTTTTTTAAGAGATGGGGTCTTGCTATGTTGCCCAGGCTGGTTTAGAACTAATGGGCTCAAGCAATCCTTCTGCCTCAGCCTCCCGAAGTACTGAGATTACAGGCACGAGCCACTAAGCTGGCCTCCATAGCCCTAATCTTGAACCTAGGGTTACTAAGGTTTGGGAAGTCTTATTGAGCAGGGATGAGTGTCTCCCTCACCTAACTCCTCTGCCAGCTCCCAGGGTCTGGGTTTGAAAGTTTGGGGTTTCAGGCAGGAACCTCCTGACATTCCCTGAGTCAGAAGACATTCGCCTTCTCCCCTCACAGCCTCTACCTGTCCCTCGTCGATGACTCACAATTTTGGCCTGGCTTGCTCACACAGAGGGTTCACTTGGAGCTCTGGAGATGGGTTCTGAGCTTGCCTCATTTAAAGTGCAGGAATCTGAAAGCTTAACCATTCACAGGATAAACTCTGGTCATCCTTCAGCCTAGCTCAGATGTCTTCAGTGATACTTTCCCTGACACATCTGTGCCCTGAACTGCTCCTCCTTTCCTGGAAAATGGGGTTTGGAGGCAGGGCTCTTCATCAGAGGCAGTTCCAGGGTCTCTGGAGAGAAGTGGACTTCGCTGTACACTTTTCCTGATGCTACAGACCAAACTGCGTTCCTGGTTTCTCTGACGGCTTATGGGATGCCTATGAGGTTCGCTTTTCCACCGGGGGGACACATTCAGCACATTGCCCTCTCCTGACTTTGGTCCAGACCTTTCCGAGTGTGTAAACACGGGCTCGCCATGTGAGTCTTTAGGCAGCTCTGCCATGTTGTCTTCTCTTTCATGGATTCATTCATAAAACATCTTCTGTGCTGCTCTTGGGTGGGCTTTATGCTAGAGCACCAACACAGTGTAGGGAGCTAATTGCCCTTCCTGTGTTTTGGAGCCTCAAGTCTGGAGGAGGAGATGGAGGAGGAGATAGAGGAGGGAGTGGCATCTGAGCCCCTGAGTGTTGCAAGTGCTAAGGGCAGGGACCAAAGGGGCACAGCCCCAACCCAGACTGAGGACACTCAAGCAGGCTCAGAAGGTGAGCAGGAGATAGAAAAAAAGGAGAGAGAGAGAGGAGGGTGGGTGATGGCACAGGAAGAGAAAACTTGGTAGAAGGTGAAAAATAGCAAGTTACGGCAGAACCACAAATAGCTCACTGTCACTGGATGATAATTTGAGGCAACGTGCAAAGGGAGGTGAGGCTGCACAGCTAGCTGAAGAGCTCTGACTGCATCCTGAAGGCTAGCAGGTAGGCCCAGGAGAGTTTCAATACTTTGGTCAGATTTGTGGTTGAGAACACTGGTTCTACTGGCCAGGTAAAGAAGGGCCTGGCAGAGTGAGGCTGAGGCCAGGTAGGAGGTGGCTGCTGTGGGATCCATGTGAGGATGACTCTGGCCTGGGTAGGAGAGAAGTCATGGGCAAGGCACAGCGGATGACTGGCTAGATTCGGGATTGAGGGAGACCGAGGAGCAAGTGTGTACCTGGTGTCTCACTTGGTGATACCTTCTGGGAGGAGAAGCCAGAAGTTTCAGCTGAGTACACACTGAGTCTCAGGAGGTATCCACAGCCCTCTGGGTTTAATAGGTCTGGAGAGAAAACCGGGCTAGAGGTGGGGAGTTGGGAGCTGTTGGCCTGTAGGTGGTAACTAAAGCTGGGAGAGGGGGTGACACTGGTGTGGGAGAGATGGTGGAGTAAACAGAGTGGGAGCAGGACGGACCCCAGAGCATCAGCAAAGGGTCAGCATGGCAGACGGAACAGGTCGGGGAGCAGGGTGCTGAGAGGACCAGGGGTAAGGCCGGCAAAGAGACCTTCATGGAGACAAGGAGACTCCAATGGCCACAGCAGGGAGCAAAGTCAGGAGAGCTGAGAGGTGGGAGCTGGGTTTTAGGTGCTGAGATGGTTTCTGGGAAGTGAGGAAACAAGCATTTTAAGAAAGCTGGCAATAAAGAAGAGAGGCAGGCCCATGGCTGACTGCACATGGGCTTGAAGAAGACAGCTTTCTGGCTGGGAGCCAGTCTGTGATGAGGAGATGCCCCAGGAGAGGGAAGATTAGGAGAAATAGGAGTGAGGATGGATGAAGGCAAGATTTAGGGACAGGTTAAAATCCATTCTTCACTGGCCTCTAACCTGCTGCATAACCCTACTCATCTCCCTGTGAGTGTGATGAAAGGGGAGTGGAGGGCTCCCAGATCTGACCAGCCATGCCCCACCATGGGGCTCCCCAAGGCTCCAGCAGGGAGTCCCATGGGATCCACTGTCCCATCGGTGGCCCGGCTGGGCACAGCCAGAGCTCCAGCTGAGGTAGTGATATCCCTCCTGGCCATTGGTTAACAAAGCACATTCAAATCCACTGTCCCATCTGATCCCTAGCACAGCCCAGTGAGGTGGGGCTTGTTACCCATATCAGACAAGGGAACTAAGCCTCCAGGGAGAGAAGGTCACTCACCAAGGTCACAATAACAAATGGACAGTTGGATTCCAACTGAGGTCTACAATTCTATATCCTAAAGTCTTAATTTTATTTTTTTTCACTTTTTTTGTGCAACTTTATAGGGTACATGAGAAATTTTGCTGCATGTATATAATGTGTATATAACGCGCAGTGATCAAGTCAAGGCATTTAGGGTGTCCATCACCTGAATACATTTTTGTTAAGTACAGTCACCTTACCGTGCTATCAATCACTGAATGGAATCCTTCTGTCTTACTGCATGTCTGTACCTTCAGCCCAGTGTTCTTCATCCTCCCGCTCCCTGCACCCTTCCCAGTCTCTGTCATCTACCTTTCCACTCTCTACCTTTATGTGATAGGATTCTGTATCCTCATGGGTCCCAGAGCACAGGATGGGGCCGGGTCTTGGGCAGGGGCAGGCACCACAGACCTGGGCTCAGAGCCCTCATTCCACTCAACCTTCCCAGGTAGCTTTCTGGCCCTGAAATGTGATCATCCTTCACAATGCCAGGCCTGGCCTCCAGGTTTCCTGGGGATGTTTCCTCCTCCTCTGGCAGCTGTCACGTCACCTCCCTTTGTCCCCCCACAAATGCTGGGCTCTGGGAAATGGCAGTATTTCTGAGAAACAGGACGTGGCCTGTGGTTTAGGGCTAGCCTGGGGGTGAGGGATGGCCTGGGGCCCCGCTGGGCACAATGGCATCTCTCTCTAGGGCTGGCTCAGCCACCCTGCTTCCCCTCACCCTGGTCCCTGGAAGACACCCCCTGCCTGCCACGTCCTCCATCAGAGTCAGTTCATGGAAGATGAGCAGGAACCGCTGTAGGAAGCTGGCTGAGGTTGGAAAGGGGGTGGGTTGGCATGGGTTTCTATGTATACGGTGTTTTCTCAGACTTTCTAGAATTAGAACCTGGATCTCTGGTACCCAGCTCAAGACTGATTTAATGACCACATGAAATTTGATTTCTCTCACCAATCCCACCTTTTTCTTCCTCCAGCACACATCAGAGCTCACATACTTGCCCAAAGTCAAACAGCAACTGGGACGTGGGGCTGTGATTGGAACTCACAGGGTCTCATTCCAAAGTTCGAGCCTCTCCTGCCGGGTTACAACTGGGCCAAGGATGAGATCAGCCTTCTCACCAGCTCCCCTGCCACCAGCCTTTCCTCTCCCACCCCTGCCTCTTCCCAGTAAGTCTTGCCTATCAGAATGGTCTTTCAAAAACACAAATCTGACCATGCCTCTCCCTTATTAAGCTACTCCCTAAATGACTTTCCTTTGTCCTCAGGATGACACCAAAGCTCCCCCCGCAAGCCTTCATGATCTGACTCCTGCTGCCTTTTCAGTCCAACCCTTGGGTTTATCTCCCAGAAATACGCAAGGGTCCTGCTGTACCATCTGACCGAGTTGGGATGGATCTGGGCTCCAGCAAGACCTGAATCATGGACTCTGACACCATCAGAACATTCCTTCTCCATTCTCAACTCTGTAGATCCTGAATAGCCATACCTTCTTTCCAACCAACTCTTTTAAGAAAAAGACAACACACTACACACCGTTGAACATCCTAAGAGCTCCCAACCAGATCGGGTACAAAGGACCTTCCCTTCCCATTCCAATAGAAAAACTTTGGGGAGGAACTCTGACTGGTCCATATTGGGTGACATACAGCCAGTCTTGGGTGGTCAGGGATGAGGTATTAGCACCACATGATTGGAGTAGGGGAAGAGCAGTGCCCCAAAATAAGGGAGTAGGTGGCAAACACAGGGAGTGGTCACCAAAGGGATCCCTGTTCCCAGGCTGCCACTGCTACAACTTTCTTGAACCTGTGTCCTCTCTTCCATGCCTTTTACAAGCTGTTTCCTCTTTCTGGAATGCCTTTCCCTATTTTATGCCTGTACTATTTCATTTTATCTTTCAAGATCTCCTAGAAAAGCCCTCTCTAGTCCTTGGCTGCCCCAGCATTGTCTGCTCCTCAGTAGTGGAACTCATCCTTTTGTACTGCAGTTATCTGTTCCTCCCACAGGACAGTTAGTGTCTGGAACCAGAGACCACATGTTATCATCTCTGCACTTCCAGCCCCTAGCATGGTTCCTAACCCACAAGAGGCATTCAATATATGCTAATTGAAGGAAGGAAGAATTATAATGATGGTAAAGGCAACAGCGGTAAGATGTGGTTGACTGCTGACATACAGTAGGTACTCAATAAATGGTTGTTCAATCCTTGAATGATCACCACTACCATTGTCACTGCCATTACCACCACCGCCACCACCGTTACTGCCACTTCCACCACGAGGACCACCCCTTACACTTGCAGGGCCCAAGCAAGAATGCATGTGAAGACTACCTATCACATCCTGAATATTTAAAAGTTATAAATCAAACAAAACTATTACATGAATATGTTTTGTGTTCCTACCTTGACAATTATAACTTCTTCACGGCCTGGAAGGCCAAATTCAAATTTAAAATTTTCTGACTTCTCTGAATTCTTGGCCAGAATATGTAAACCCAGGGAGAGCCAACCCTTAACCCCTGGCTTCCAGCTGTTGGCCCACCTCTCTCCTCATTTCATCTCCATCCTCTACTGTGAGGGGTCCTGTACACACACGTATGGACACCCCAATCTGCATGTCTATGGTGGTTTTAAAACATGTCCACAAATGCTTTTATACTCCTCCCATTGAGAGGTGGCCCATGTGTGGCCCATGTCCCCACCCCTTAAATCTGAGTAGGCTGTGACTCATTTGTACCAACAGAATGAAACAGAAATTATAAGGGGTGATTTCCAAGGCTAGGTCAGAAAAGGCAATGCAGCTACTGCTTTGCTTACAGAGATAACTGCTTTTGGAGCCCTGAGCCATTTGTACAAAGTCCAGCTGCTATGAGGCCACCATGCTGTGAGGAAGCCAAAACGACATAGGTGACACACACATACGCTCCACTCAACAGACCCAGCCGAGCTCTGGACGAACTATCGGAAACACCAAGCAGATATGAACATAAAGATCCCTCCAGGGGGATCCAGACCTCAGCTTAGAGTTTCCCCAGCTGAGACCCCAGGCATTGTAGAACAGCGACAAACCATTCCCACTGTGCCATGCCCAAGTTGCTGCCCCACAGAATTCATGAGGATTGAAAAACAGTTGTTGCTGGGCATGGTGACTCATGCCTGTAAACCCAGCACTTTGGGAGGCTGAGGTGGGAGGATCATTTGAGCCCAGGAGTTTAAGGCTAGCCTGGGCAACATAGCGAGACCCTGTCTCTATAAAAAATAACAGCTGGGTGCGGTGGCTCACGCCTGTAATCCCAGCACTTTGGGAGGCCAAGGCGGGCAGATCACAAGGTCAGGAGATCGAGACCATCCTGGCTAACACGGTGAAACCCCATCTCTACTAAAAATACAAAAAAAAAAAAAAAAAATTAGCCAGGCGTGGTGGCAGGCGCCTGTAGTCCCAGCGACTCGGGAAGCTAAGACAAGAGAATGGCATGAACCCAGAAGGTGGAGGTTGCAGTGTACTGAGATTGCACCCCTACACTCCAGCCTGGGTGACAGAGCAAGACTCTGCCTCAAAAATAAATAAATAAATAACAAATAACAAATTACCTGGGCATGGTGGCACATGTCTGTAGTCCCATCTATTCAGGAAGCTGAGGTAGGAGGATCGCTTGAACCCGGGAGGTCAAGGCTGCAGTGAGCTATGATCATGCCACTGTACTCCAACCTGGACAACAGAGCAAGACCCTGTCTCAAAAAAAAAAAAGAAAAAAGAAAAAAGAAAAGTTGTTTGAGCCGCCAAATTCTGGGGTAATTCATTATGCAGCAAAAGCAAATGGAACTTTTTCAAATTTCATCCAGAGCCCCAGCAAACTATCCCTCAGGTTTAGAGAACAGACCTAGGGAAGAGGTGCAGTCCAAGAAGCAGACTCAGGGCTGCTTGGGCAGAGAATTCCAGGATCCTAGGTCCCCACTGTGGTCTAGAGAGGAAGTGGGGTCCACATGCCCTTGATCCTATGGACCCCTTGGGCTGTGAGTAGGAGTGCAGCTGAAAGTGGGTCATACTGGGGCCCTCCAGAGGGCATGGTCCGGGCTGGGGGTCCCTCTTTACTGGGCTTAAAGGTGGTCCTGCCCTCCTTCACCACCATTGCTACCTGCTACTACCAGCAAAGGGGATGTAATTGTCCTCTGTGTCCAACTGCATCCTCAAAAGTCTCCAGTCTGGAGAGGGAAAGAGAGACACAAACAATGACAACAGAGTGACAAACACAGAAGAAGGCACAGGGGGGCTGTGAGAACCCATGGCCAGGGGGCAGGGAAAGGGGTGTCAGAGGAAGCTTCCTGGATGAGGGACATCCAAATAGAGACCTTAAGGAATTATTCAGGGAAAGTGGAGAAGTTGTGTTTCAGTCCTAGGAAACAGTGAGGTCAG
Source organism: Rhinopithecus roxellana (assembly GCF_007565055.1). Taxonomy (NCBI): domain Eukaryota; kingdom Metazoa; phylum Chordata; class Mammalia; order Primates; family Cercopithecidae; genus Rhinopithecus; species Rhinopithecus roxellana. Next base: position 57,497,952 of record NC_044563.1, read on the forward strand.
AGGCCTGGAAACAGGCAAAAGTGGTGACAGGCAAGGATACAAATAGAGATTCCATGTCATATCACATATTATGATACGTAGTCTCCGTTTGCATTCTTGCCCGGGTGCTGCAAATAGGAGCGGTGGTACTGGTGGTGGTGGAGGCAATAATGGTGGTGGTGGCAGTGGTAATGGGAGTAACAATGGTAGCAGTGATCATTCCAGAGCTCAACAACCACTGATTGAGCACCCACTGTATGTCAGACATCTGGGAAGCAGCAAAAAGTTCGGCCTGGCAAGAGAGTAGTATCGGGCAGTGGAGGTGGGTGGTGCAGGAAGTGGGGGTGAGGGGAACGGACTCTAGAGGGAAGCCTGGAGAGGCAGCAGAGGTCAGTTTCCCCAGGGACACCAGAACAGGGCTGATATTCAGGAAAGATGGGCTGGCAGGGCTGTCAACACTGGGGCCTATCCTGATTGCCCAGGGCCTATTCCAAACCAGTAGTTACTTTGAATATCTCCCCTATTTTTGAGCCTGGAACAATTTCCAGCAGGGGAGTGACTCAAACAGATTTGTGTTTTACAAAGATCCCTGAGGCTTCTGTGGGAGAAAGACTTGGAAGGAGTCAAGAATGGAAGCAGGGCAATCGGTTAGTATTAATAAGTTATTGCAGCTACCAGTGACAGAGATGGTGGCAGTCTGGACTAGGGCATGGCAACAGAGAGGGAGAGAAGTGGGTGGGATTGCCAGCCATTTAGAGGGTAGAATCAACAGAAGCCACGGTGAGTCGCAAACAGCCCCTCACAGTGCAAAGGGGAAGGAAAAGCATGGATTTCGATAGCAATTAAAATCAGCATTGTTGTGCTTCACAGGTTATAAAGCCCTTTCACACGTACTGGTGACATGACCCAGGGCTGGTGGAGTGAGCAGGGAAGATTTTCCTTCTGTAGGGGAGGGTCATGTGAGGAGAAAGGTTTTTTGCTGCAGCCCTCCCTTTTCTTCCAGCCTCAGATGCTGTCAGTTAAGGACATGAGCCCTGGTGCTGCAGCAGCCATCTTGTGGCCATGAGGCTGAGAATGATAAAAGCCAGGATGCTGAGGAAGGCTGTCCTGAGTTGAGTCCTCAATGACCTTGATGGCCCACACTGAACCAGTCTGGGGACCACATACCTCCACATTTCTTGTTAAGAAAACAACAGATGTCCTTGCAGTTTATGCCACTGTAGCAGCACTGCCATTGACCCAAACACAATGCCTGTTATCCCTTTACCATTGTCATACATACCAGCTCCAGTGAGCTTTCATTCCCAACAGCCAGCACCTGCTTCTCTTTGTCAGAGGACTGCCCTCAGGCTGCCCGAGCCCACTTTGCCAGTGAGCATGGAAAACCAGAAGAGCCTGAGAATGTCCACCCCAACTCCACCCCAGGTGGCCCTTAGCCCAGACAGATGAGTATTGAGGTGCCAATCCTCCAGCTCCCTTATGCTGATGTGGATGACTCAGGAGTGACTGCACGATCTCTGGCGCTCCTCTGCAAGTCTGAGTCAAGCTCCCCTTTGTGGGACTTGGCCTGAATCACACCCTTGCCTTGCCTTCTTCCCTTCCCACTTCTCCACTCCCCTACTACTGGTTTGTCTTGGAAACACTTCCCAATACATCACTTTCACATGACTCCTCATCTCAACTTCTGTTTCTAAGAATCCCAACCTAAGACAGCCACTGTTAGTCAGGTTTTCTATACTTGCAGCCTAATGCATTCTAACAGATACAGGCCTAGCAAAGTAAAGGTCTAACAGCAACTTTGCTATGTTTCAGATGTAGGTTTCCTGCCTGCAAAACCTATCATTTTTTTAAACATGCTAATAAGCTGATGATTAAAAACATACCTTTGTAAAGTGCTAATCCTAAACATAATAGCATTGGCAGCTAATTACTACCAATTACTGAGCATTTCCCATGAACCAGGCACCAGACCAAGGCTTTATTTACCTCTGTGACCTCATTTAATCTTCATTAGAACCCTATAATGTGGATACTGTTTGTATTAATTTTCTATGCTGAGTAACAAATTACCGCAAATTTAGTATATTTATTGTCTCACAGCTTCTGTAGGTCAGAAGCCTGGAAACAGACAGTTCTCTGCTTTAGGGTCTCACCAGCCTACAATCCAGGCATCAGTTGGGGCTGTGGTCTCATCAGAAGCTTGACTGGGAAAAGATCCACTCCCAAGCTCCCTTAAGTTTGAAAAATTCACCTCCTTGCAGTTGCAGGATTGAAGCCCTGGTATTCTTGCTGGCTGTCAGCCAGGGTCCACTTTCAGTTCTTAGAGGTGACCCACAGTCTTGCCACGTGACCTTTCTCATAGGCCTTCTTGCAGCACAACAGCTTACTTCTTCAAAATCAGAACTCAGAGTCTCTGACTCCAGGGAGGGTACAGTTCCTCTTTTAAGGAATTTTACCTGACTAAATCAGGCCCACTCAGCATAATCTCCCTTTTGAGTAACTCAGAATCTAATAATTTGGAACCTTAATTACATCTGCAAAATCCCTTCACCTATGCCATGTTCCAGTGGTCAGAAGCAAATCACAGGTCTTGCTCACACTCAAAAACTGAGGATGATACAGGGTGTGAACATTATGGGTGCCATACTAGGGTCTGTCTACCACACTATTATCCAAATTGTACAGTTGAGGAAACTGAGGCAAAGAAGAGTTTAGTAATTCTACCCAAGCTCATACTGCCAGTGAGTGAGGGTGGAGTGTGGTTTCAAACCCATGCACTGCAGTTCAGAGCCTGCACTCCTTTTTTTTTCACCCATTTCTCCTTTCAAGAAAGAGCCTGCACTCTTGTCTGTTACTCTGCACTGCCCAGACACTGCTCCAAATGCTTTCCCTTCCTTATGTCCCCAAACTTCCTTGAAAATACAAGGAGGAAATGGAAGCTCAAAGAGGTTGAGGAACTTTTCCAGGGTCACACAGTCCTGGAGTCAGGGCCACAAACTAGGTTTATACATCTTCCAAACCCAAGATCTTTAGAGCTTGTTCGGAAGTTTAGTAGGGGAGCATAGCTCCTCATATACCCCTGACAGAGGGATTGTCCTCCTCTATCAGGAAGGTCATCCTCTTTGACCAAGCATGCAGCTTCAGGAGGGATGCACTGGAGTGGTAAGGGAGGAAGGGGACACCCACCTAGTCAGCCAGACCAGCCAAATCAACCCTGCGATCATTGAGGTGACAGATGTCACAGCCAGATTGCCCTCACATCAAAAACCCAAGATCTTAACCAGTGTAGAAGGCAGTCAGTGCTTTAACAGAGGAATAGTGAGTACACAAGGAGTTCACAGGAGACAAAGAGCACCCCTACTGGGGCAGGGTGGGGCACAGTCATAAAGAAATAACAACATATGGCTATCTGAAAATGGGGGAGAGGGAAAGGAGAAAGTATATTTCCAAGGAGGGGACAGGTCAGGCAAAGGCAAAGCAGCAGGAAAGCACAGGTGTTTGGGACTGAACAGGGGTGGAGGGTAGTTTTGGGGGCACTGAGAAAAAAACACTGGAAATGTAGCCAGGTCACAGTTTGGAACACCAGGCTGAGGGGTCAGTTTTATTCTGAAGACAGTGGGGAGCCGCACTCCAGTGACCCCTCTCCTCTGCCCACAGGGAGCTCTCAAAGGGTGCTGAGCAGCAGCAGTCATGCACAAAAATGCCTTTACGAGGGTGAATGCAGTGTGTGGAAGACAGGACTGTTTAGGGGTCTTCCTGCCTCTGATGGCATTTCCCACTCAAGGCCCATGTGTGATTCTCCCATATCCCTAGGAGGGAGGGTTGATGTGAGGCCATGACCATTTTATGAGCGAGGAAACTGAGGCCCATTGGGAGACATAGGGGCCTGTGAGGGTAACAAGGCCCAGTGGTGGGAACAAATATCCCACTTGAGTCCTGGTGCTGGGGGTATGGGGACCAGCGATTATACTTTTCCTACAGATTATGGCTCATCCATCCTCATTCATGTAACAGAATCAACATGGGGCTGTGGATTCCAAGGCCCCAAGCCCAGGGGTTCCGATTCAGCCGATGTGAGGTGGGGCCATCAACTGGCCTTTTTAAACAAGCACCTGGTGACCCAGGGCCAGGCTATCCTTCAAGAAACCCTCAAGGGTGTAAGGGTCCAAACCTCAGTGGGAGAACGCTGCTCATGATGCAGCCTTACCTCTGAGGGCCTCCTGCTCCTGCCCCTTCCTCTGGGGGTGCCTCAGCCCAGCTCAGGCCTCATCAAGTCACTGCCTCCAGCCTCAGCCCTTCAACCCCTCCTTTACACAGCAGCCCAAGTGAACTTTCCAAAAGCAAAGTTGGCCTTCTCATGGCCCAGCTCAAACCCCTCCCGTGGCTCCCCATCACACAGGTGGAGGTCCGCCTCCCCGCCTGGGCTCCCGGTCCAGCTCCAGACAAGGCAATGCACCTGAGTTTTACTCCCCCGTTGCCTCTGCCTGGGCTGCCTTTTCCCGTGTACCGGGGGACCCCTCCTCAACCTCACCTGAGACGCAGCTCCCTGCCCCCTAAAAAGGCTTTTTGTTCCTTGCCCCAGAGCTAGAATTCTTGCTGACCTTCTGTTTCTTACGTAAACCTCGCAGCAGCACTCTGAGGGCTGGCTCCGGCGAATGCTATTAATAATGGGGAAATGGAGGCTCAGAGCGTCAGTAACTTGCCCCAGGTTTCTCTGCTGTAAAAGGTAAGATTCGAACTCTAGACAGCCGCCCCTGGAGGGCTCCACTTCCCGCTGCTGCCAGCAGGGGTGCGCGGAGCTGCGGGGATCCGAGAGGCGGGGGCCGCGGTGGGGGCGCTGGAAGAACGGGGGCTTTGATTCCCGTCTCCCGGCGCAGACCCAGACGCTAATTAAAATCGCCTGGGCCGCGGGGGCGGCGGGGCGGGCACAAAGCCGGCTTTGACCGGGCGGCGGCGGCGCTGGCGGGCGCGGGGCCGCGTCGCACAGGGGCTGCTTGTGGCCGTGTTTGTTTTCGCTTGTAAAGCGCGGCCGCGAGCGGTGCCCGGGCGGCGAGGGGGTGCCCAGCCCGGGGAGGGCCCCTGAGGCCACGGCGCCTGCCCCCACCCGCCCGGCCGCGATTGCTCCCGGGAGCCACTCTGGGCAAGGCCCTGCCCGCTAGGGCCTCAGCTTCCCCTTCTCTCACACGATAGCGGTGTCGCTAGGAATGAACGCTTATTGGGCGCTTACTGTATTCCAGGGCCTGGACTGAGGCTTCTCCCACTTGGTTTTATGTCATCCTCCCTGCTCTATTAATATCCCCATTTTACAGATGAGGCCCAGAGAGGTTGAACACTTTGCCCAAGGTCTCACAGGTTTAAAGGAAAGAGCAAGGCCTAGAGTCCAGCAGAGGGAGAGCAGGGTTTGGGGCAGCTGGGTCACGGGAGGTGGGTGTAGCAGGGATAATGTTCCTGCTCAGAGCCCGCTCACTGCCTATCAAGCTCCTCTTCCAGAGTGAGCTCCCAGCACCTGGGTATTGAAGCCGAGCCTTCGAAGGAACCAGTGGGGGCCCTCTGAGCTTCCTTCCAGGCAGGGCCATTAGGGTCCCTCAGTGTGCAGGAGTGTCACTGCCCTGAAAGGAAGGCCTTTTCTGGGCTGCACTGGGCATTGGGGGTGGGGTCCAAGTATTGCTAGTGCTGGCAGAGGAGCAGGTCTGTGTGGATGAGTGGGAACCAAGAAAAGATGGGAGCTTCTTCCTTGGGAGCTCCCATGTTTGGAAGAATCTCCTGGCTTCTACAGTCATTGAATCACCAAATCTTACTGGCCTTTGCACTTGCACCCGCCCTGTGGTTCTGTCTTTCACTCACTCTTCCCTGGATTCCTACTCATCCTTCAGTT